>NC_066584.1:493518992-494718992 GCF_024323335.1 Lathyrus oleraceus | reverse complement strand
ATACTACCTACAAAAGCAACAAACTATACATTGACATATTTTTGGTATTTTGGTTAGTAAATAATGAAAAAAAAGTATGATACAATCAAAATGTGCTTGGTGACCTCTCCCAATGTAAACCCAATGAATGAGGGGTAAGGAGGATGCCAAGCTGTGATCCTAAAACCAATGCATATGATGAGATATCATGAGGGATCTTATGGTCAAAATTGGGGTCTTACACTTGAGCATGGGTGTAATGTATGGCTCCATTTGGATGATTTTCATGACCAATCTTCAAATACATTTGCATGGTCTCATGTTAAGCTTTCAGCATCACATATGCATAACTTTGGACCATTTCCAATCATTTGATGATCACACGCCCATGCAAGCATGCACACTTGAATTGCTATTTTTGGCATTTGGGTGGAAGTGTGTGGAAATCAATTTTCAAGCATATAAATGTAACTCATCCTGCTCATAATTGAGGACACCTTTCCCAAGCCTTGCTCCTGCAACTTTCCCACACTCCATAGATAGGATAAGCTTGAAGATTTCATTTGAAATCGAGTTTCAATTTCACTTTTGTTTTGAGATTGAAACTCCAAGAGTCCAAACCATTTGAGCATCCTGTAAGACCCTAATTTTTACCCTAAGATCCCTCATGCTATCTCATCATTTGCATTGGCTTTGAGATCACACCTTGGCATCCTCCTTACCCCTCGTTCATTGGGGTTGCATTAGGAGAGACCACCAAGAACATGTGATAGTATCATACTTTATTTTTCTTTGTTTACTAACTAAAATACCGAAAATATGTCTATGTATAGCTTTGTTTCTTTTGTAGGTAATGTGTGCATCCATTTGTGCCCTATCAAGCTCACAACTAGGGTTTGAGACCCTCAATGCAAGGAGATCAGTCAAGGAATTGTCCATATTGGTTATAAAAATAATATATGGATCCTCATGTTCTTAACTTATCATTTTGATCAAGAATTCATCAAGAGTTTGAAGCTTGTTTGCCTTGGAAGCCCTAATTCATCTAATTATCTTGTGTAACTTCCTCAATAAGTTTCTTCAACAACTGGTCATATATTTCAAGGGATACTTCATGATACATCATCTTATGCATATATGATCCTCCATGAGCCCCAAATATCATGAGAACTTCAAGTTCACAAGTTGGTTCAAAGAGGTTGACCAGAGAAAGTCAACTAGTCAAAACTGGGGTTCCCTAGCCCTTATCTACTACACTTTCATGTTGGTCATATGAAAATGAAAATTATTCCAAGATAAAAGTTACTTTTTATGACATTCCAAACAACTTTCATGTTGGTATCAAGAGCTAGTTTTGCTTGGAAAGGCCTTTTTTATGGTGAAATATTATAGGTCATTTTGTCTGTGCCCAAGTTAAAAGGTCAACTTCCAAGGACCATAACTTGCTCAATATTTATTATATGAAGTCCATACAAGTTTCATGATAATTTTCAATATGTCTTATCCAACTTTTATTCTTTGATAAATGTCAAATTCTACTTGCAAGGGCATGTTCCAAGAGGAAACATTATAGGTCATTTTGGGCCATTACCATTGAACAAGAAATTTTCCTCAACTTATAAAATCCATAACTCCATCATGCCAAATCCAAATTATTTCGAATTTGTGACCAAATTGAAGAGGAATAGAATAGCTACAACTTTGGTGAAGAAACCATTTTCATTTGAAGCTCATAGCAAATGTTATTCAAGGTGGAAGAAGTGGCCATTTGACTTTGTACTTAGAAAATTTTCAACCATGTTTGATTTCTCCAACTTCCACCTCAAAATTCATCATGATCCAAGCTCCAAACAGAAAAGTGTTCAACATAAAAGATGTTCCCCTTGATGTCACATTTCCAAATCATCTAAGATCACTTCATTTGGAAAACAATTGAAGGACTTGCGCATGGTTCCTTTGTTGGGTTTGTTTTGGCAACTTTTGCACTCAAATGATTAATTCCTTTTGCATGATTCCATGTGATGACTTCAGTATCAAATGTGCATGAATTGGAAGTGGATTATATCATTGGTTGGGTCTAATTTAATCCCCATGCACCCATGCACAACATTTCTATTTTTGACATTTTTTGGATTGGTGTAGAAATGAATCATGTAGCCTATAAATACAAGTGCATTAGCCTTAGGATTACACACACACACACATTGCGAAGTGATCCCTCATTTTTATGTTGGTACGTAGGCACAAGTCCGAAGGTCTTGTAAAACACAAAAATATAATTAATGAATTCTTTTCTCACCCCCACACTCTATTTGTTTCAAACATCTTTTATACCAAAACACATACGCACATAAAAAAGGGCTCCCTATGAGTACCTAGGACACTTTGGGTGCTAACACCTTTCCTCTGTGTAACCAACCTCTTACCTGTAATATCTTGCATTTTATTAATTTTGATTTGAAAACTTATTATCTTTGGGTTTTATTCGTACTTTTCCCTTTTCCTTTGGAAACAATAAAAGCGCGGTGGCGACTCTAGTTTTATTGACGTTAAGTTTATCCATAGCTTAATGGTCATGAATTTACCACTACACCATCCTTTGCTATGCCTCAAGTGGGCTTCAAAGCAGGAGCAGTGGGTTTGAGTTTGGCAACTTCCTTGCCTTTCCCTTTACCACCCTGCTTGGTGGGCCTTTTGTTCTGTTTCTTTCGAGTCCCGATCATCAGAATGGACTTCCCTTTTGACTTCAGATTCTTCTCAACAATTCTTAACATGCCTAGCAGTTCAGGAAGAGTTTTGTCCATATCATTCATGTTGAAATTAAGGACAAATTGACTGAAGCTCTCTGACAACGATTGCAAGATCAAATCAGTCATAAGTTCCTTTCCTAGGGGAAAACCCAACCTCTCAAGGTTCTCCACATACCCAATCATCTAGAGCACATGGGGACCTACAGGGGCTCCCTCAGATAACTTGCCTTGAAACATGGATTTTGAAACTTAAAACCTTTCATGCCTTGCCTGATCTTGATAGAGCATCTTCAGGTGTCTGATCATATCGAACGCTACCATGTTCTCATGTTGCTTTTGCAACTCCGAGTTCATAGCAGCTAACATGAGGCAAGTAGCTTCATTAGCATCATCGACATGCTTCTTATAAGTATCTCTTTCTGCCTTAGGTGCAGAACTAGGAGGTTCCTCTTCAGGAACAAATTTCTTCAAGACGTACAACTTTTTATCATGCTTGAGGATAATCCTCAGATTTCGGTGCCAATCCAGAACATTTGTCCTAGATAATTTTTCCTTATCAAGGATTGATCATAAAATGTTGTTAGGGGTGTTTGTTGTCATGGTAATCTACATGAAAAATATGAAAATATAAGTATCCTTAAAATAACATATTCAATTAGGCCTTTAATTAAATATGTTTCCACTATTTTACTCAAAACAAATGACCCTCACCATTTGATTCGAAAAACCCCGTTGGAAGATTTTCTAGTGGGTTGAGATCCATATTTCACTTTGTTTTAAGTCCACGTAGGTGGATTACACAAAACTAGGTTATTTAGGTAAGAACTCCTTCCAATTGTATCTAATACAACTCTCGAATATTTTAGTTGGGTGAATAACTCCTTATTCCAATCCATCATATGGATCATTTCCAACTCTTGCTTCTAAACGTATATAATCTTATTATAATTTGTTTAGTTAAGTTTGGCCCATTGTTTTAGCAATTGGATATTACAATCATCACATCGCACCTTACTAATATAGAAAATGCACCTCGCGTAGGCGAAACCTACATTATTTGATACTAGTCTTGATGAGTGCTAAAACTTGAAAAGCATAAACTTAATATTTAATTTGAGGTAATTTGCAATTATTTTGACCTCACCGGCTTATTTATCATATAAATCGTCTCTCACATGCATCAATATACATTCATATGCATCAACATATATACAAAATGAAACAGTTATGGCCCCTAGCGCAATTGTTCTCCCAAGCCAATGAGAGAACCTAAGCTAACCTAATAACGATCTAAGTTTCTCCAAGCAAGATCTTTAAGGTTGTACTCCTTTGTTATTGTATTCTTCTCTTTCTTCATTACATTACATTACATAAAAGAAACTCATTTTACATACGAGGGAGTGAGATAAGAAAAGAAGTTACATTAAGAGATTAAAAAAAAGAGGCACGACACGCATGTCGTATTTTAAAATCCCAAAAACAAAATAAAGGAAAACTAAGGCCATAAGTGATCACCACAAGACAATAATAATAAACACATTATTATTATTAATTTAAATTCTGTTAATTAAATAAACCAAGTTAAATTTCGGCGATTGATCACACTACGCAGAGTTAGCTAGGGGTTCTATTGCTCGCAAAATTTTAATGAATAATTCATTTGAAACTGATGTCGTTTTTCGCATCAACACTTGATACTTTAAAGCACAACTCTTGTCCAGTCACAACCCTAATCGCATAACTCTTTTACAACACAACCCTTGTACCGTCATGAACCCTAATGCATCAATTTCATACCGTCAAACACACCTAGATTGATAATTCAGTATGATTGATCAACATGGCATTGCTTCACCATACTAATGTTTGAATGAACGAAATAGAAACATTATATTATACATACCATATTTTGCATTAGAATTACTTATATCATATATATAAATTGATCGATCTCATTTGTGTAACCTATGGACGATCGATGTATCGCTGCTTCACCATACTAACATCGGATTCTGAAGCATAATCAACATCAATCATCCAAATCTTACACACATGATGCTAAATTTAATTAATTGTTTGTTATTTAATTCATTATGTCTTTTAATCGTATTAATACAAAAAATACATAAAATAAACAACTATCAGATGCATGGTTTCGTAAGTGGCTCTGATACCATGGAAGGAAAATTGCGATCCAAAACGCAGGGGAAATTAAAAACTTTCCTTTAGTGATCCTTACGAATGGGCATGATCAATGATAGAAACCGTTACCTCTTGTGGAGATTGAAACCTTTGATGCAGATCTAAGGAGTGACCACGAGCGTTGAATGGTGACAACGCCTCTACTCAGTCCATGCAAACGAATTCCTTTAGTATCAGTGCTAGCTGCTACGAATGAAGGCTTTGAGTGTGTTTGTGTGTGTGTGTGTGTGTGTTTGAGATAGATAGATAGATAGATAGATAGATAGATAGATAGATAGATAGATAGATAGATAGATAGATAGATAGATAGATAGATAGATAGAGAGAGAGAGAGAGAGAGAGAGAGAGAATTTCATCAAGTGAAATGCTTCTACACAAGGGTTCTATTTATTGAACCACTTATGTAGGATGCAAGCTAAAAAGCCCACTCAAGTGTATGTGGCCCATATCTTATGGTATACCGAAAATCACTTAAGCGTGTGGTACCTTACCATATTTCGTATTCTACTTAAGTGCATCGTACCTTACGATGTTCTACAATTCACTTAAGTGAACTGTACCTTACGACGTTCCTTTTTTACTCTGTCTCTCATCAATCTGTCCTTTTGTATGTGACCCTGTAGATTTGCACGATATTGGCAATTATATTAAATCACGTATTTAACATAATAAACAATTAGCAGTATCTAGCAACACATCACAGACACTAAAATTTCATGTGATCTGACAAATCCCTTTTGGTGATAATACTTGTTTGTACAATTACCCTTTTTTCTCTTATGTCTATATTGAACACAAGACATAGACCGTGTCATCCTTGTCCAGTTCAATATTGGGCCCTTAGATATTTATCTTGTTACGCTGGATGAGTAAATTTCATCTAGGTCATTCATGTCCCTCAGCATGCTTCGTGGAGTACCCATCAACTATCTTTATGGTCATCCAGTTACAGACAACGTTTGATCATCAATAAAGCACTCGACTCTGCATCTAGGGTCCATAGTGGTTTCAGGTCGAAGGGTGGTGTAAGACCCTAATTTTGACCCTAAGATCCCTCATGGCATCATATCATTGCTCATTGCATTGCCTCAAGGATCATAGCATCTTGGTTCCTTACCCTTGGGTTGGGACTTGTGTGAGTGGGTTTGAGACCACCAAGCATGCTTTAATTGTATATTATTGCTTTTCTTATTTTATCTACTAACCAAAATCACAAAAATATGTCACTAACTTGTTTTGAAGCTCAAGCAATCATGAGATCCCTTGCTCCTAGGAGACTCCTATGCACAATGAAGTGGCCAGATGAAGATGAAAACAAACATGAAAATGGTTCCCAAAGCTCTAAATCATCATATATGTCTCCCAAGTATCTCCATTTGTCAATTTTATCAAGATAAACCAAAGGGCTTGAGGCTTGTTTCCCAAGGAAACCCTATTTCAGTTGTGCATTGATTGTGCCTTGCTCATGAAGCAACCTCAACCTATGATCAAATACAATCAAGGGAAGTTATTTCATTCATGATTTTATGCATATTTGATCCTATGTGAGTGTCCTCAATCATTCATTCATAAATATTTGAAGCTTGGACTTGAGAAGTTGACCAGTCAAGTCATCTATCTAAATTGAAATCCACTGAGACCTAACTTTTAATGTGTTTCCCAAGGACCTAACTCTTTCATTTTTTATGATTTTGAGGTGAGACAAATTGCATTGGAAAGCTTCAGATGTCTAATTCAAATGTTATGTTGGACAAAATTTCATAATCCTAAAAGAAACACATGTGATAATACAAAACATTATAGGTCATTTTGGACCAAAGCCATTGAATCTTGAAAAAGTCCAACTTTAAGTGCCCATAACTTTCTCATTAAAAATCCAAATTATTCAAACTTTAAGTCTAAATTGATCATATTTAAACGATATAAAACGTTTATGTTGGAGATTTTTCCATTTGAGGCTTGCATCATTGAAACATAAGGGCTTGAAGTTGGTCACTTTTGGTAAATTTTTCAAAGGCATGTTTTGTACATCAAACTTCATGACCAGTTTTCATAAATTTCCAAACTCCAAATGAATTTTTACCCAACATAACTTTTTTCCCTTATGTCAATACCTTTCCAACCATTACCCACATGCTTATGTTTGGATGTTCTAAGAGTGACTTTCAAAGAGGGGAACTTTTGTGACCATTTATGCATTTAACATGAAATCTTCATAAACAAGCAATCACCCTTCAAATTACACGTCCAAACTTGATTCAAATGAGCTTAGCATTCATTTCCATTTGCTTTTGGGCCTCACATGCGCCTGTACAGGCCCATGCATGGAGGACCCAAAGCTTCATGCACACGGTTTTGGCACTCCATTTGCTTGCATTCCATCTATAAATAGCATGCTCACTTCATTCATCTCTCATCCTTGAATCAACCTGAAGCTCTGCACAAATTGAATCCCAGCCTCACTAGAGGAATTTTGATTTTATTTTCTCAAATTCAAACTTGAATTTCAACATTCCTGGTTGATCTTCAGTTTATAATTCCTAAGCCTATCATCATCACCATCTCAAGAGCAAGCTGCAAGCAAGAATTTGGTTGGGTCGTGCTCATCAAAGCTGCACTTCAAAGGTTTACATCTCAACTGTTTTGATTCGAATCTCATCATATATTGTTCTTTACTTGTGTTTGTTTGGTTCTTTGAAGTCCTCGTGTGATAGGTAAGCCAATGGTGGCTTTAATTTTGTGAATTGATGCATTTCAGATTGAACACCTGGATTTTCCATCTCAGATTTCTCCTTCCATAGGGATCTTGAGGATAATCCAAGGTTACAGGGGGGATGTACATCACCCCAACTTTATTTTGATATAAGGCACGTGTAGTTTGGTTGAGGTTGCAAAACCTGCAACTGGTGGCCGGTTTCTGTTGGCTCACCGGAGAAGACGGTGGTATCCACCATCGTCCCCACGTGGAGGCCTTGTATCCTTTGGATCTAACTGGCACGATCTAATCTTGACCTTTGCTTCATTTGAATTTTTAAAATCCAGTGTGTGTTGCACTTGACTTGTGTCCATGATGAGCGCGCACCATTGATCCCTTGGATTGTCCACGTCAATTAAAGAAAGTGAATCCAAGCGCTGGGGATTTTTCATATTTTCTAATTTCTGTTTTATTTTTCTTTTATTCCATTTATTTTCAAAAATTCATAACTCTTTTATTTGGAATCACAAAAATATGTGACCAATTGCAAAAATTTTCTTTTAAAATCTAGTTTCATAATCTGATTTTTAATTATTTTTGTGATTCCATTTAATATTTTTTGTGAACTATTTTGTTTTTAATAGTTTTTAATTCATTTTAAATACTTTTTGATATTCAAAAATTCCAAAAATATTTTCTTAACACATTTGGATCATGATAAGTCTATGAAAATATTCTCATCAATTTCTTAATTGATTTGAGATTTATTTGAGATTTTAATTCATTTGTGTTATATTTTAATGCTTTTAATTGATTTTAAAATAGTTTCTGTTTTCAAAAAATGTTGAGAAAATTTGTCAAACCTTGTTTGACCTTGTTAGACTTATGATGATTCAATTGGGCTTATCCAAGTTGAGTTGAATTGAATTTGAAGTTTGACCATACTTTGTTCATTTTATTTTATGTATTATTTTAATTCCAAAAAATACCAAAAATATGTTTGACATTTCTTGACTTCTAATCTTCATTTCACTTCTGTTTACCATGGATTGATGTTGATTTCATTCACATTTGATCATTGTGTTTTCATTATGTCATTTGGATTTTCATTTTGTACATTGCAGCTTCATCTCTTTTCTTCTTCTTTTTCTTTTGACCAATGAGTTAATGATTTGTGGTTAGCCTTGGCATATGAGAGGCTTAACCTTCTTTGATCCAAATCCAATTCAACTTGATCAAAGATCAAGTGAATTGCTTTGTGTCCAAGATAGGCTGCTTCTTGGTCAAGCAAAAAACCTAAAATCCATACAAGGTCTTTCTTTCTTTTCTTTTGGCATGGCAAGTTGTAGGAGCTTGGCTTACTAGTCATGATCTCTAACTTGTGTTTGTTTGCCTATAGTTTTATTGACCGGCCTCAGATAGGTGTGACTACTACATTAGTCCACTTACGATTGCTTAACATAGCGCTAAATTGCCTTATGGCACACTAACACTAACTACTAATTACTAACTTTTAATTCCAACATTTAATTCTTGCAATTTATCTTAATGCAATTTAATTTCTTGCTCATTTATTCATATTGTCTTTTCCCTTTGCTCATTTGAGCTCATGTTTATGTTTATACCATTTTCCTTTTGCTTATTTGAGCTTATTAATGTATATAAATATATTGTTGCCTTGTGCTTGTTTTGTCTTTGTTTGTGTGAATCCAATGCAAAAAGGAGAAAAGACTTAGAATTAGGACCTTACCTGTGCTTAATGGAGTTCAAGAGCAACTAGGCCTCATGCCTTTAGAATGCTAATCTTGTTGAAGAGCAACTAGGTCTCATCTTTGCATGTTTAGGACTAGCCCTTATCTTCTTCTCTCCACTCTAACCCAAGCCAAACTCATTTTGTGCAAACATTGACATTGTTTTCAAATTAGAAACCTAGGCCATATGCCTTTGATTTTTCAAACTCTTTTTTCATTAATACTCATTGTAAATGAATCATAATCATACTTTGACTTCATTTTGTGAATACTACTAATTTGTAAATCCAACTCACTTCAAGTGATTTTTGTGGTTCCAATGACCACTTTTGTTAAAACCTTTTTTCATAAACATTAGCCATAGGTTTGAGTTATCATAGTGGTTGATGTAAACCTCACCTTATCCTTAGTGATTGGACTATAAGTCTTCCATACTTATTATAGGGTGGATCCCTCACTAGTATGTTGAAGCTCTCCTTACATGGTGGATTGTTGGTTAAGGTTGAGTTTTCTCCCTTTGATAACAAAAGGCCTTAAGGCTTTTGGTCAAATCAATTCACCCATATTTTGAGACTTTTACCCCGAACTACGAGGTTTTGACCCTACCTTTGTGATGGTACGTAGGCAATGGGTTTATCCATTCAAACAACAAAATTTGTAAATATGTATATTCTTTTCTCATCTCCCCAATCATGTTTGCACAAATATTTTCACAAATATCAACCTACCATACAACTTTGCAAAAAGGGCTCCCTTAGAGTACTAAGGATGTTTTGGGTGCTTAAAACCTTCCCATTTCCTAACCAACCCCCTTACCCAGATCTCTGACATTTTTATTAGTTTTTGATTTGATAAAACTTCTTGGTTTTTGTTCGCTTTCTAACCTTTCCTTTGGATAAATAGAAGTGCGGTGGCAACTCGAATTGTATGATTTACTTTTGATTTAGTCAATAAATCTAAAGGTAACGAATACTCCGCTACAGGTGGTATACACCACTATCACCATGAGAATAACTTATGACACTTTGCATAACATTCTATATAGTATTCTCATAGCGGGTCAATCCAGTGTAAATATTACTCCTAATATTCATACATATGTTTAAGACTTTATAACTCCTTATCCATGATCCATGAGATGTGATCATTAGTCTATATACATAATAGTCTTAACGCTTTAATGTTATCCTATTTCACAACAAAGCTCGACTACTGATTCTTTAAGAATAATGTCTTTATGTTTAATGGGATCTCATGATTAAATCACACTTGATACATTAAACGAACTAGAAATTCTAGGGAATTTATTAAACAAATATAATAAATAAAAAGCCTTTTATTATTAATAAATAATTCAATACAAGTACCAGAAGTATTGGCCTTTAGGGCTTACGCAAACAAAAAATTCTCCAGTTCTTGCCAAATTTCTTCAGGTTGGTGAAGGGTTGGGTAATTATTTGATCTCCTTGTTTGAGGTTGAAAATATCCTCTTGAATGTCAGGAATGCAAAAAACATCGCATTGGTGGTATCCATAGCGAATTTCAACCCAAATTTCATTTGATGTTTCCATCGAAAGGACACTTTTTGTGATATCACTTTTGGTTAAGTTTATTGTCCACGACATGACTATGGTGCTACAAGGTTCCCATGCAAGATAAAGGAGGGTGGATTCTTTAGGTCGAGTTAGGGTTTTATCAAGTAAACCCAATTTGTTCTTGGATCACTTTAATGAAGGATAGTGCAACATTTGTCAAGAAATGTGACAAATACCAGAAGCCAACCAATCTGCATCATGCACCAGCTGAAATACTTCACTCTATCACTTTGCCTTGGCCATCACAAATGGGGTGTGGACATTTTAGGTCCTTTCTGTTGGATCCTATAAAACTAATTTTTTTTATTGTTGGAGTAGACTACTTCACAAAGAGGATGGAAGTTGAAGTCATCTTCGAGATCACATTAAAAATACTTTGTTGCTTCTATTGGAAAAAACACATGTGCAGGCTCAGCTTATTAGGTATTAGCATTTTAGACAATGGTACTAAATTCGTCATCTCCACTATGATTGATTTATGTCACTACATTAAAGTGCATACAAAGTTTATCTCTGTTTTCCATCCACAGACAAACAGGTAGGTTGAGTCATCGAACAAATAAGTATTCAGGGAAATAAAGAAGAAGTTGGATGAAGCCAAAGGACTATGGGCTGAGAAACATCATGAAGTATTATGGTCATATCATACGACCCTCATTCAACCCCCAAAGATACTCCCTTCATAATGGTATATGGTACTGACACCATGATACATTTTGAAATCGACGCGCCCACATGACAACGTTCTCAATTCAATGAAGAGGAGAATAAAGAAGGGCTTAGATGTGCAGGGAAACTGATTGATGAGACCCAAGATATCGCCCGTATTAGGGAGTTCTCTGCCAAGAAAAGGGTTCCTAGAAGATACAACTCAAATGTAGTCCCAAGAGAGGTGCAAGAAGGAGGCCTCGTGCTAAGACAGGTAGTCGTTCTCGCCCGGTTGGGGAAGTTACAACCCACCTGGGAGGGTCCATTCCGCATCTATCAGAAACTACCTTATGGGGGCCTACAAACTTGAAGAGCTGAACATACGACTCATCCCAAGGGCATGAAACTCAATTAACCTGAGATATTATTATAGTTAGCTAGTTTCTCATAAATGTTTTAAAGAGAAAGGTGGTTGGCTAACCAATGTAATAATCCTTTTAAAAACTAATTGTTATCGTATTTACATAATATTATTTAATTTCTTAGCCAATATAAATGTTTGGCTTCCATTAGAAAACCCTTTCTGCCATAAAAAAGTATTGTAAAAGCTGAAATTCCATTGGAGGATCCTTGTCGCCCTCAAAGAGTAATGTAAATGATGGATGTCCATTGGAAGATCCTTTCCACCCTAAAAAGGCAATGTAAATTTTGGAATTCCATTGGAAGATTCTTATCACACTTATGGGACAATATGAATACCAAACTTCCATGGGAAGATCCTTGCGAAATTAGGAACAATGACCCAACTTAAAGTCTCACATGAGGGAGTCAACTTAAATTTTCTCCTAAGGGACTCAAAATTCTCTTATGAGGGAACTAACTTATAGTCTCGCCTGAGGGACTCAACTTAAATTCTCTCTTGGGAGACTCAACTTAAAGTATTTCCTTAGGTACTAAAATTAAAGTCTCACATAGAGAACTCAACTTAAAGTTTCTCCCTAGGAGCTCAACTTAAAGTTTCGTCTATGGGACTTAACTTAAAATATTTTCTGAGGGACTCAACTTAAAGTCTCGTCCGAGGGACTCAAAATAAAGTCTCGCATGAAGGAGTCAACTAAAATTCTCGCCCGAGAGACTCAAATTTTAGTCTCTCCTAAGGGAATCAACTTAAAGTCTCTCATGTGGAACTCAACTTAAAGTCTCTTATGAGGGACTCAACTTAAAGTCTTGCTTGAAGGGATCAACTTAAAGCCTCTCCCGAGGAACTCCAATTTGAACTTCTTAAAGGGGTAGGGAGAAGGATATTCAATTCACTCGAAAACACTAGTATAAAGGGATTATCACTTCCATACGTGAGATTTCTCTGACATCACAATAGCCTTAAAAAACTTTAACATCCCTACAACACAAGGACTTGTCGCATATTATACTTTTAGAAAGCACAAAATGTAAGGTGGGTGAAGATTCATTGTTGGTTTTTAGGGAAGCCATAAATGTTGATGAACAAAGATTTTTTAGGGTTTTAGATAAGGGGTAGTCAGAGGGAGACAAAGTAGAGAGATAAAAATAATGAAAGAATGAGAATAAAATAGTTTTGTCATATGAAAAGATGAGATGGTAAGATAAAATATAAATTTGGCTTCTGGGGAAAGAAATATGTGTGAGTAGGCTTAGATATGGGATGAGATTTGTGATAAGATAAGATTACCTTTGAATGTAATCTAGGAAAAAAGATGGAATGGGTTGCATATGGTGGAGCATGATGACGATGATGGATCTTGAGAAGATGTGATGAGATCTGATAGGTATCGATTAAAGTGGAGCACTTGTGGATGAGAATGGAAAGAAAAATAGAGAAAATATGAGCAATTGTAATATATGATTCTACTAATGATATCATGTTAACCCTTGTCGATTGGACACTTGGAAAATTTTATGTAGTATCAAGGTGTTACTTAGAGGGTTCAAATTGGTGTCTGGTTTGAGGGTTAATTTGTTTAAAAGAATAATTCATGGATTTAACTTGAAGGACGATTTTCTTTTAGAAGCAACATCTTTCTTGGCTTACGGTATTGGTTCTCATTCCTTTTTTTTCTTCTTGGAATTCCTATAGGAGTTTATCTTAGAAGAAGGGAGGTGTGAAGGTTGGTTGTTTCGAATATTAGAAGTATGTTTATGGCTTGGCATAATAAGAATTTATCGACTAGGGGTAGGGTGGTGCTGCTGAATTCGATTTTGAGTAACATTCATATGTTCTTTTTCTCTTTCTGTAAGGCTCCAAATGGGATTGTTAAAGAGATCATTATGTTATAAAGACTTTTTCTTTGGGGGTGGTGTAAAGGAAAATAAGAAAGTTAAGTTGGTAAGTTGGCGAGCTGGCCTAAGGTTTCTATGTCAAATGAGGACGAAGGTCTCGGGGTTAAATAATGCGGGAGATTCAACCTAGCGCTTCCTAGAAAATGGAAATGGTGGATTATAAGCTAACATGATGATTTGTGGTTTGATTTCTTACTTTTCAGGTATGATGATATAAAGGTTTCAATGTCGATTCCTCATTCAGAAAATAATGACAAAAAATATTCTTTTTGATGGAAGGATATTTCTTTCGTGGGATATCCTTTGGAAGAAAATCATGAATATTGGTTTTCTAAATCTATTTCGTATAAGTTGGGCGATGGAAATTCTATTGATTTTTGGAGGCATTATTGGTTTGGGTAAAACTACTTTACGATATTTTTTCATCAATTTTCTCGAATGCATGGGTTTTTGGAAGCAAATTTAAACAAAGAGGTTGCAGTTCTTTTAAAAAGAAAGGCACCGAGTAAAATTCTAATTTTTGGTTGGAGAATAATTGATAAAAGCTTAACGTGTCTGATGGAATTGAGTAAACGTGGAGTAATCGATGGAAGACATAACACTTGTTATCTGCTTTGTTTTGATGGAGAAGATGACTTAGAGCACCTCTTTTTATCTTATCTTGTGTAGTTACCTCTTTGTGTTGGAAGAAGTTTTTCAATTGGCTTAGTGTGGATTTGAATTCACATGATGAGTCTCTTTTATTGCGATTTAGGAAGCTTAAGTGAAGATTGAAATTAAAGCTCCAGGTTGATTTTTATTGGTTGTTTGAGTTTGCTTTTTGTTTGGCAATATGGAGTTGTAGGAATTCTATTTTATTTAAAAGAGAAATTCTTTATATTTTTGATGTCTAAAGGATTATTCAGTTTCTTCTATAGAAGTGGTTGTGGCGTCTAATTGCTTTTAACAGGTCTATTGTTTTGTCAGATTGGTGTGATTTTATCCACTTCTTTGATTTTTATTTGCTATATAAAAAAATATAAAGAAAAATTACTAAAAAGTAAAATTAAGGTTGATAATAATATTTCATCAAAACTTAGCCTTATCATTAATGAAAGAAGGTATATATACAAACACTGATAACCAACTTACATAATAGGGGTGGTTATAACAACTAACCATACATTATGACTAAGTAATAAGACGAAGAGTTTAAGTTAAAAATATGTAAGATAAAACATGTACAATTGATTATTAAATAGATGACATGCCATCAGATATTAAATACATTTAGACTTGTTTAGCTAATGGTTGGAAATCATTTTCTCCATTCGTGTTAACTACTGCTCTAATTTGAGAGTAGGATTTTTTTTTCTTTTTGTTCAAATACTTATGTCATTCTTAAAAATGACCATTTTCTGATATAGGATTTTTGCATTTATTTAAAAAGTCAATGTAGTACACACTAAACTTAAAGATCACAAATCAAAATTTACTTAATTTGAGGATGATAATCAGTTGTAAGAAAAATTATACTTGAGTAAAAAAAAATTACACTTGAAACATATTTAATGAGAATCTTTTATGAAACAAGACTTCAAACTATTAGTCATTTTTATTAGAGAAAGAAAAAAAAGGACGCCTATTAGTTTATATCACCTAGACAAATTTTCTCTTCAATAACACGTAAGCCATACAATTAAAATAAAATAATTATAAATTAATAAATAAATAATTTTAAAATAAAAATTATAAAATTATTAGAGGTCTATTTAAAAAATATAGAATTTTTGAGTTGAAGTGATAGTATGTTTTTAAATATTATTAAAAATATATAGATTTATTATTTTTTTGTTTCATGTGTTAGTTTTGATGTTTATTTCAATCTCTTAACTTAAAAGAATTATCATATTGATCTTTTAATTTTTCAAAATATATTATTTTAATTTTTTTTAGTTAATAATCAATTTTAATGTTTTTTTGTTGTTGTTAATTAAAAAAAATTAACATAAGAATAAAATTATCAATATAATTGTTCTAGTTAAAGAATCAAATTACATCTACACGTGAGTTTCAGATTAGAGGTGGTAATATTTTTTTCCCTTTTGATTACTGTTGTTGTTTATTCTAGGTTTTTTTTTATATCTTTGTTTCATTTGTGTTTTTATTTTTTTAGAGACACTTCTTTTGCTTTATATCGGTGACAAATTTTTCTTGCGGTTTTTATATATATTTAACTATATAAGTCATACAACCATCACATATAAATATTAACAAAATGATTGGATGGGTGGAAAAATGGGTTTGGGTGGCGGAAGGGGTCGGGTCCAAATGAGAGAGAAACTGTATAAACCTAAAATTTAAGGAAAATGCTTTTTGATTTCTATAGGATACATCTTATATTTTTGAAATTTTTGAAAATTCGAAAATACTCTTCCTGTATCTTGAGATGCATCTTCGAATATATCTAAAATCACACACGCCTTTGTAATTTCTGATAGCCATCCCATTTTAAATAAAATTGGATCGGAGATGCATCTCTGAATATTATTCGGAGTGTATCCAAGGATGTTGTGTAACACCTTTGTACTTATTTATGGAGTTTTTATTCACTGAACTATTTTATTTAACGACTTAGTGATATTATCGGAGATGCATCTCCGAAAATGCCAAGTGAAAAATTGAAAAAAGCACCACTTTGCATGTTCTTTTTCCTCTACGTGTATGATAATGTTAAATCAGATGATGTTAAACCGAGTGCTAGATCGGTTGTTGTCAGGGTAGATGTTCGCGAACAATTTACAATATAAACAAGAGTTTATTGTCGGTGAATATATGTTACAATGGTCTGCATGGAGGCCAAAAACTTTGGGTTTGATGTTGTAAACGGAAGGTCTGACAATCATTTTAATATAAGACAAACAATTGTAACAATGAGATACGAAAGAAGTGACACATACCAACCAACGATTAGGAAGTTGAAACATGATGACACCAGATCGAGAAAATGTGAGTGTCTGTTTAAATTGCACGGATACCGTAAGACAATGATATATGGAAATTTAATGTGGTTTCTGGTATACAAAATCATGCCTTGAGTGACAAGCTAGTTGGTCATCCAATTGTATGTCGCCTTATTCCGGAGGAGAATGAACTTGTTTTGGACATGACATTAAACATGGTGACGCCGGAAAAGATACTTGCAACTTTGAAATGGAAAAGACCTAAAAATGCTTTAAATATCAAACAAGTATACAATGCGTGTGCTCGAAACAACAAGGCGGTTAGAGGTCCAAGATCGGAAATGCAACAATAGTTGAAGCTTCTAGAGGATGACCACTATTTTTCTAGGTATGGAGTTTGTGAGGATAAAGTCACAATTCGAGATATATTTTGGACTCATCTTAGTTCCGTCATGTTTTTCAACACATTTCCCACTGTGCTCATAATTAATTCAACCTACAAAAAAACAAGTATAGACTTCCACTCTTGGAAATTTTGTGTTACTTCACGAAGATGACTTTTTCAGTTGGTTTTACATTTTTTGGAATCCAAAAAAGAGGACAATGTTACATGAGCTTTAAAAATGTGCAAGAATCTTTTGAATGATAAAGAAAACATGCAAAATGTAATTGTCACCGATCACGACAATGCGCTGATGAATTCGATTGCAACCATGTTTCCTACATCGTATGCATTACTTTACAAGTATCACATAATAAAAAATGTGAGAAGTCAACTAAAACATGCGTTAGGCACCAAAAAAATCAAAGATGAATATGGAAAAATGATCAAGACTTGTATGGTGTTGGAAAAGATGATGGATGCATGGAATGAAATAATAAATTCTTCCACGAAAGAGTTATATGTCAAATTTGTAATACACTTCAGGACGGTGTGTGTGAGATATTCAGATATCCTTAAATTTGTTGAGAAATCTATTTTGGACCAGGTGAAGGAGAAGAATGATTGTTCCTAGATCAATCAAGTTAGAAACTTTGGCAATACAACATAATGAACCAAATGCTTGTCGAGAGTGGGACATTGTGAACCAAATGCTTTGAAGCCAACATAATGAGATACATACCTATTTTGGTAGGAGCATTATTGTCTGAGAACATCGATCCAAAGACAACATCCTTTATTTGATTGGTAACATATCTCGAACGAGATTGAATTTTATTTTTCACGAAGTCAAGCGAGCAGATAAAATAGGTTCAAATAGCTCAAAGTGCAGCCGTACACTTAGGAAGACACACGGTCTTCCATATGCTAATGTAATTTCAAAGAAAATGAAGTTTGATAAACTGATACGTATGAATGAAGTTTACACTCACTGAAAAATGCTATGGTTTAATGATGATGGTGTGATGAAGGATGATAAAGCAAGTATAACTATTATGACCGAATGGGAAGTAATCCAAGAGAGATTTTTGAATGCTGATGACATCATGAAATTGCATATCAAAGAGAAGCTGACGAAGATTGAATATCCAGAAACAACAGATTTGAGACCACTATTGAAACCGGTTAAAACAAAGGGTGCACCTAAAAAGTTCAAACGGATGCATAGTGACAACTCTACGAAATAGTATCCTTCATACTCTAAACATATTAAATCACATTTTTCATATTCTCCAACTCCAAAATATAAAATAATTGTTTTTAAGGGTGCTCGAATTAGAAAACCATCTCCTCACCACTATTGCCGAAAATCACCTTCTTTGAAAAGATGCCGCTTTTTATGCACAAATACATTAAGCAGATTATAAATGTTAAAGGTGACGACAAATGTGGTTTTCGAGCTGTTTTGGATTTGCTCGGTAAAGGAGAGAAGGACCACCAATTTTTCCTTCATCAGCTTATACAAGAGTTGACAATGCATATGAAATCATACACGTTGATATACAGGAAAAAGGAAAATTATGATGCAATTTTGAATGCTCTGGTTCCTTGTGTTAGGGGTCAGGCACCATTTGAAAAAATGGATGTGCTTTTATGGAATATGACATTTTATAGAAATTGCTTATGATATGGTGTGTATTGATCTGACAAGATACAATGTCTCGAAAAAAATTATCCATTTCAAAGTAGGCGACCTTAAAATTCATCTGGACATATCATGTGTATTCGTTGGCTTTCAAAAGTACAATATTTTGTTCAAGTTTATTTGAAACGGTGATGTCCTATATCAAAGACATCACCAGAGTGGATGGTATATACCATAAAACATGTTAAAACTTGGTTTGATCACTTTCTGGAAAGGATGGAAGAGTTCACCAAGTTAAGCAACATTGAAAGATAATGAAATAAAGAAAGGTCAAAGAAGGTTGCACCAATAAATTTAGGTAGTGAAACATGTTTTAATACATTTTATTTTTTATCTAACAATGTAACTCATTTTTTTTGTATGTAATGTTGTCAATGATGTAACCTCGATACAATTTGAGACATATGTAATGTGTGTTCAGCTTTAAAGTTATAGAATTGGGTGATAATTTTTGGACAAATATTTTGTTGCAAAAAATATATTGGTTCTGCATAATATAGGGTTTTGTATGAACCTTTAAGTGAGTCAAGATATGCATCTCTGGACACACTCCATTTTAATTGTAAAAAAAATATACCAGAGGATTTTGCGGATACGCGTCTCCGTAAACATCTTTATTTTGTAAAACAAATAGGGTCTGCCTGGATATGAATATCTGAAATATGTCTTGATGAAAGGATATGGTTTCTAAGGTTCAAATTGATCTAAAAGTTGTATAAATAGTGTCTCTCATTTTCTTTTATTTACAAAAACTAGAATGAATACATATCTCCATCTTGCATTTGTGTATTTCAATGTGGCAAATCTCGCACTTCAATTTAGGTCTCCGGGGACATACTTCTCGTTGATTTGAAATCCAAACTGAATACTCTTCTACAATATCCAGAAAATCGAAGAGTTGTCAAGCTCGAGTAACGTTCACTCTCGATTGACAACAAAGGAAAGATACAGTTCAACATGCTTAAACTGAAGACGAATAAGGATTTAAAGGTTATGTGGAATATATTTTACCGTTACTCAACAAAGAGCCCGATTGAAGTGGACGCGTCGATTGCAAGATTGACTGAAGATATTCTAAAGATATTGCAATGTCCTAAACCATCCGTTTGTAATAAATGTAATGTTAAATTTATGGTAATGTTAATGATTATCTATGTAATGTTTATTTTGATATTAACTTATGTTGCTATCATTTTTTATTGTTGTTATATTCCGTAGATTCATATCCAAAAAAACTCACTGATGGTTATGGCGAAACATCTCCAGAGTCATCGTAATGTTGATATGGAGATGAATCTCCGAGCAAAATTTTAACAAAATAAGAATGTTTCAACAATTTGATCTGACGAGTGTATAAAAAGAATGCGTCAGAATATATATCTTCAAACACTAGGGACATTTTTGAATTTTCACAATAAAGAAGAACCTCATCCGTTTAAAGACCAACCCTCGAATTTAATGATACTACATGCATGCATAATAGAATGATGGTTGGTTAACCCAAAGATCAACCCAATCTTGTCTCGACTCAATATCATTTCCATATTATAACAGTCCCTTTTCTTTTGTTTTGCATGAGTTAATGTTTGGGACCAACGCGAAGCTATTGAATTGAAACGAATCTTAGGGTTGGATTGGGTTCTGCATACCTCTCTACCTTACACATTTATCAAGATACTCTAATACTCAATCCGTTCCTTTTTAAGTGTCATTTTTTGACTTTTTACACATACCAAGGAAGCTAATCATTTTTGTTACTTTTAAAATAGTAATTCTTCTTTTACCTATAATACCCTTAATTATTTATTACATTCATTTTACTTTTTTTTTTCTCTCTCTCTATAATAGTTATCTACGGGTAATTTTGACAAAATTGCAATTAATACTACCTTGAATTTTGAAAATGACAATTAAAAAAAAATAATTTTTTTATAAGAAATAGACACTTAAAAAGAAACGGAGGGAATATATGAATTTATTCTGTCATACATGAATGAACTACACTGCATTTGTTTGTTGAGTTTTAACATATCAAAACTCCATCTTTGAGAGTTCTCATGTGGCATTCTTTTCTTGGTATGAATCAATCATTTTTCTTCTTTAAGACATGGTCAGTCCTTTGTCAATATCATACCAGACCCAGTTCATTTTTTTTTATGATATCTTTTAATAATGATCTGCCCAGTTTTATTTATGACACTTAAACAAACACTTAAAAGCTATACTTGTTTCAATTCTCTTGTTGGAGTCATAAATTTGACATTGTTTAGAATCTAGAGATACATCAATTCAATTAAAAGTCGAAGTGAACTATGGAAAGAGATAGCTACCTTAAGTCAATGACTGCTCAAGTACTAAAAAATTTATGTAGAGGCTAAATATATATATTTTTAACATAAACATTTGTTTATTTTGTGAGAAATTCGACATCTATTTTTATATAGTTATTATAGAGATAATTTTATCCATTAAGTACTTATTTTTATAATTTATTTCTTCTGATATAGAAGCAGAAGAAGCTCATATTGAAAAAGGTATAAATATATATAATTTTTATTTTTATAATTTTTTTTTATGTTTTATGTCTTTGTTGTTTTACTTGTAGAGGTGATCAAAATTAATGGAGACAATCGGTTCATCAATTTTGAGAAATTTATTTAGGTGACACTATTTTGGTGTTTTAATGTACTTTGTTAGTTTAGATGTTTAAAAGACTTATTAATTTTTTAATATAATTTAAATTTTCTTTGATTATTTTATTAGGCTACAAAAATATTGTCAAATTTTTATTAATAACAAAATTATATAATCACTATTATTATAAGAAATTATAAAAAAAATATTATCAAAGTTATACCAACCGACAAATGCATGGGAAAATCAATTTATTAAAGTCTCAATATTTGCGGATATATATTTGAGATTTTGTTCAACGGCTTCAAAATTCTGTAGCTATAGGCTATTGAAAATTTCTACGACATAGGATAAACAAAGGATATGGAACAAATAGTCCCACGTTTTACGGTTATACCTACGGTTTTTCTATCTTTACCTACAAAATTGTGTCGGCGCTATAAATCAAATTTCTTGTAGAAACAATAATTTATTTGACTTTCCTATCTTTATTATTTAAAAAAAAAAAACTTATTTGAAATATATATAAATCTATATTACTTGAATAATTGAATATAAAATTACACTATCTTATTAAAAGATAAAAAGAAACAGGCTAGTTAAAATTAAAACTAATCTATAGTTGTTAAGTGAGTTATACCTGATACTAATAATACAGAAAAATATAGATTTTTAACAAGATTTTACATTGGTTAAATATTTGATCGAGGCAAAAATAAAATTCGTTGACATTTTTTAAATTTTGATCAATTGACGTTATATGTTCTCTTGGTTGGAATAAGATCTCTTCTATCGCAAAACAAACAAACAAACGCTAAGTCTCTCATCCGCAAGCAAACAAATCATTGTTTAACTATTAGAATACGACCCGAATATTTGTTCATTAAAATCAATCAACCAACACTCTTGTCTACCAAGAACTACGTAACTTTGTGTTCTCTATCTCACCTGAAGATACGTATGAGCGAGTCTCGCAATCTCGTCAAGCACCCTAATAAAAAATACTTTTTTTTGCAACCTCTTTTATTTTATTTTTTATTTTTACATTTTCAATAATTCGGAGAAAATAATTAATATAAGCCAACATTCAATCACAAGTGTAACTAAAAGGATCCCGTTGAGTAAAACAGACATGAAGGGTATTAATACCTTCCTCTTGCGTAATTGACTCCCGAACCCGAATTTGGTTGCGACGACCATCTTCTTTCTTAAAAGTTTTATCAATATTTTCCTTTTCCTTCATTAGAATAAATAAAGTTCGGTGGCGACTTTGTTCGAATCATTTTTTCCGCGACTATCGCGAAGGATCGTATTTTTCGAGATGCGACAACTGACGACTCTACTGGGGACCCTGCTCCAAGCAAGAGAGAGTCAAGCCTAACTTAGTTAACCTTGCAATAAATATTGACTTTTCTTAATTGTTTTCTTTATTCTTGTTTTCTTATTTGTTTTCTTTTTTCTTTCTCTATTATTATATGTTTATCACCTTGTTTATCTGTGGGATATTTGAGACGATATCATGAGTAAAGCTCTATACCCGAGCTTTGGAATTGGAACAGAGAATACCTAAGTTAGAATTAGAAGTTGTGTAGTGTTATTCTCCAAGGACCCCCTCCTTGTGTGCCTAGCATTAAGACTTCCCATAGAGTATCATAACTTTGAATTCTCCGCACCAAATTCCCAAGGGATAAGTCTGATGGTGAATACTGAACATCCACAAGATGATGAGATTATTGAAAGATGTCGTGTGCTAGAGAAAAAACTTAAAGCCATAGAAGGGAGAGATAATTTTGATCTAGATGATTTAAACATGTGTTTGGTACCTGACCTAGTTATACCCGCGAAATTCAAAGTACCAGAATTCGAGAAGTACAAAGGAGATAGTTGTCCAAAGCACCATTTGATGATGTTTTGCCAAAAAAAATAACCTCTTATGATCATAACGATAAGCTAATGATTCATTATATTTAAGACAGTTTGACAGGGGCATCACTGGATTGGTACATGAAGTTAGAAAAGAGCCACATCCAATCATGGTTGGACCTAGCCACCGCCTTTTTGAAACAGTACAACTACAATTTGGACATGGCTCCTGGTCCCATTCAATTAAGAGCCTTATCTCAGAAAACAACGAATCCTTCAAAGGGTATGCCCTAAGATGGAGAAAGTTAGTAGCTTGTGTTGAAGCACCACTCTTAGAGAAAGAATTGGTTGACTTATTCAGGGATATCTTGCAATGCCCTTACCCCGAAAGGATGATAAGTAGTGCGTCATTAGACTTCACTCACTTGGTGTCAATTGGAGAACACATCAAGAGCGACCTCAAAAGCGGAAGAATTTAAAACACTTTGAATAGCCATAGCATTGAGAGTGAATCTCTTAGAGATTCCCAAAAGGAAGAGGTGGATGAAGTTAATGCAGTTTGGGAAATTCCACAAGCTCCATATCAGACACCATTTTCTCCACATGGTCAATATCCTTCTGCAAATCGAGGACCTCCTGATCATCACGACGGTAACATGTTCCACAGTAACAGCGTCGGCACGCCCGACTAAGGCCAAGAAAGCCAGATAGGCATATTGATCCTCTTCTAATGCCATACAGTTGAGTACTTCCATATTTGATCAAAAGTTTACTGATGGTTCCGAAGGAACTAAATCTAGTGATTCATCTATACCCACTAGGCTTTGACGTCAATGCTCTATGTGACTTACACGTTGGAGCATATGGGCATTCAACTGAAGACTACAAGGTGCTCAAGATAAAGGTACATACTCTTCTTGACTCAAAAATGTTCTCATTTTCTCCCCAAGGCCTTCATATCAATAATAATTCTTCACCTGGTCATGTGGGTCCATCAGTCCATGCTATGGAAGAAGTTGTTGAGAATATGTGTGAAGATGATTATCATACTGATCTTGATGAATAACTATGAAGAAGGCTAGCCCAACAGTGAATTAAGAAGGAAATCTCAATTCCTCAGTGTCAACAATCTTTAGCCCACATCATTACTTTGCATGTGTAATTTCTTTTTTGTTAAATACTATTTGTTGTTAGACATTGTTGTTTATTAATGATATTATTAATGAATGAGCATGCATGTTTTGAACGAATCACTTATGTTGTATTCACTCATATTTTCTCATTTATTGCAAAAATCACAAAAACATATTTCTCGATTTCACTTCCTTTATTATAATTGTTGTTTTAGCAAAGATTAGAGGGAGAATGACGAAAATAAAATACCCATAATTGCAAAGTAGTATGCTTTCGAATAAAATCTCGATGATGGTGTACAAGCATTGTTTCAAATTCCCAAACACTGGAGAGATAAGGATTTAATCCCTCGTTATCATACCCTAATTTTTAACCCTAAGATCCCACATATCATTTGCATCATTGCACATAAACAAGGTCACATCTTGGTCCTTCCCCCTATCCATCTTTGGGTTTGCTTTTTGCAGGGATCACCAAGCACCTTTTTGTTGGTTTGTTTTACATTTGTATTCATATGATTAATTGTTTATCTAACCAGTAATCAAAATATCAAACATATGTTTATTTTTCAAGGTAGGGCTTTTCAACCAAGAGCATCTCAAAGTGTTGTGGCTTACTTCTCAAGGAAAGTCAAAGGTTCATGTGTTTATTTCCATGCCTTCTTCAACAAGAAACATCAAGCTTTGAGAAATTTAATCAAGATACAATCAATGACACCTTATTTTAAGTTCATATGATCACCCATGTGCTTTAAAATGCAAGGGAAGTCCAAGTACACAAGCTTGGTCCAAGTGGTTTGACCAAAAAGTCAATATTTTGAAGTCAAGGTTCTAAGGATTGTAACTCCTTCAATTCTCAATATTTTTGAATCCTTATTTTTGCATATGACTCTTCTCAACATCCTCTACAACTTCTATTTACATGACAAGATCCAATTATGCTTGGAGGATCATCAAAAGTTTGGAGACATTATAGGTAATTTGTGGACTTACTGAAATTTGACATATTTTCAAGTGATTTTTCCCCAACTTTCAAAGATCATAACTTCTTCAATTTTCAACATATGAGGTTTATTATTTTTTCACAATGTCATTTGTAATACTCTCTATAAGTTTGCTTCATGGATAAAGGCGAAAATATGCTTGGAAGGCCATGGAGTGCATTGAAAAATTACAGGTCATTTTCAACCATGAAGCACTCAAATTTTTCTAAGTTATATGGTCAGATTTTCATGCCAACTTCAACATGACATAAATTTATGCTCAAGCATCCAAATGCAACCTTTCTTGGCACATTGTAATCTTAGCTATGATGTTAACACATCGCAAAAAGAATGGTATCAAAAAGCCTCTTGAGTAGGGTACCCCATTAGATTGAACATGGTGACTTGTAATTGAAGAAATCACCATTGCCCGAAATTTGAACATCACTAATCTCAATTCCAATCCAAATTAGCATGTAGTTTGGACCTAAAGATGTTTAAACAAGTCTCTAGAAGTTAATTGACCATTAAAACACATCATTTGGCTGAGTTTTGATGAGTTTCAAGTCACACTTTTCTCACTTCGTGATCAAATTCATTTTACACGAATTCAACTTGATTCCACATGTATTTGGATCCAAACACATTTCCTATAAAAAGAGTAAGCTACTTCATTCATTTCCAAGCTTTTGAGAGCCAAGAAATCCCTGCTACAACTTGAAATTTTTCCAGAAAATTCAACTATCGTGTTTGGAGTTTCATCCTGTTTCAATCCAATTTCTTGATTCCATTAGCATCTTCGACATCCTCTGTAAATTTTGCAACAATTCCCAAGCTCTGAGACCTTCTGAAGTGCTCTAATCAGATCAAGCTTCTTCAACTTCTTATCAGCATCAGGACAAGGTAGTTCTGAGCATCATTTGAACTCAAACAAGTTACCACAATGTAGTCTTTCACTATATGATGCTTTCCCCAAACTTATCTGGTGTTGATTGATCGTGTTCATCATTTAATTTAATTTTACATGGCTTGCTTGCTTCTGAAACTTGTATGAAATTCCCTTTGCTCGATTTGGATAAATGAATTTGGAGCATAAGGTTGAATTCGGGATGAGAAGAGGATCACAATGGTGGTGGTCTCGTGTTCTGAATTTACCAAATGATGAAGCTCCGGTGAGAGCTCACTAGAGAAGATGACCGTACCATTCCAGGTCGTCTGAGTTTGGCCAGACACGTTGTACATTTGAAATATTTTGATTGGTTGGATTTGAATTGAATTTTGTGTGTTGTTTGCAGCGCGTTCCATCGTACATACTACCATGTGGAGTGTTGGATCTTCCATGTTAATTAATCAAGTGTGATCCAACGCTCCGTGTTTTTTCTGATTTTAATTATTTTTCTTTTATTATTTTTAATTGTTTTTTCTTTTAAAATTCATAGTAATTTCATTTTTTATCCAAAAAATCCCAAAATAATTTCTAAAATTCTCTTTTATTTTTCTGCATCTGGATTTTATTTTTTCACATTTTATTTCACTGATTTTCTATTTTTCATAAATTTTCTCTTTTCTCCTTTGTTTTAATTGGTTTAAAAATATGTTTCTGCATTTTTAAATTTTGAAAATTTTATTACATATTTCTCATTTTTTTTCCGACCTTCCATAATTTTCTTGGCCATTTATTTGGTGTTTTGAAGGATTTTATAAAATTTTCATTTTATTTATATTTTAAAATACTTTTAGTGCATTTTATTTCATTTAATTGCATTTTATTTCATTTAATTGCATTTTTATGTTTTTGTAACCTTGTGAACTTCTATTGGCCTTGGATCATGATGGCTTGGACTTCAAGTCTCATCAAACTCAATGGATCTTGGGTGTTGATGGGATAAAAACCCTAATCCACTAAAATGGATGATTGATTTTGATGATGACTTGTTCAAATTTTTGATCCAATTTAGGTGTGACTTCTCTTGTCTCCTTCTTCTTCATCTCCTTATTTTCTCGTTGATCATTTGGATGATTTGTGTCCATCTTGTTCATGATGTGTGGATTGGTACTTGATGAACTTTCATCATTTCAAATCTACCTTCGAAGTGATCATGGATCACTTAAGATACTTTAGATTGATGCATAATTTTGTCCTAAGTGTCATGAAGTGTGGATTAAAGTAATGGATCATCCTCCTGACCTTTGTGCTTGATCATCCCCTTCCTTTTCTCTTTATGTGGCATTCCTTTAAGAGGAGGATTTACATATCATCTCTCTAGCATTTATTAACACTAACATTATTATTGACCGGCCTCAGATAGTTGTGACTTCTATGTAAGTCCAATTATGATTGCTTAACATAGTGCTAAATTTGTCCCAAAAGAAAATGCATTTTTATAAGTGAGATTGTAAGTCTCTCACTCCTTATGGTACTGTGCGAAAATATTGCTCCCTTTTCATTTGTGAGAGCTAGTGGCATACTTGTAGATTTTATCCAAGTTGGAGCCCTTCTTATAAATGATGTATAAGTTCATATTTTCGTGCTTGTGGGTGAATAGTTGAGTGTTCTTCAGAAAAAGATCAAAACATTTATGCCATTTACTTCATGCTCTTTTAGTTTATGCCATTTACTTTATACTTTATGTTTAACATTTCATATCATATTGTTTGTGATTATGTCATTTGTTCTTTGTCCATTTGGACTTTACTTTCATATCTTTGTAAATAAAACATTAACAAGAAAAACCTAAAAAGAAACTTATTTCTCCTGACTCATGGACTTGTGGTTACTATCCTTGGCATTATTGTGGATTTATGGACTTAGAATTAGGACCTTGACCTTTGCTTGGGAACTTGTGGTTTTAGAACTTGGGATTCATATGATACCTCTGGATTTGAACTTCTTTTGGAGACTTGGTTGAGTTACTTTGGTTTCATCTGATGCATGGATTATTATTTGCTTATTTGGTTTGCTTGAGGCTTAATCCAAATAAGGAAATTCTTGCTTGAATTATGTCATAAAGCTTGCTATTTCTTGGTTAGATCTTTCCTTCCTAGCTTTTACTTTATGCTCTAGGATAGTCTCTTCTTCACCTCCCTTAAATGCTAATTCCTCTTAAGCATATTTATACCAATTTCAAAAGACTTAAAAAATGCATAACTCATTCAAATCATTTTGTACCCTTTGTGCACTTTTCCTTTTAAAACTTTTCTCAAAGTTTAGACATGAGTCATTTTCCATATTGAGATATAATTCTCCTATCCCCATAATATTGATGATTATTGTTGGTTCTATGTGTTGGCAACAATTTTGGTAAAACCTAGAGTGTTCACAAGTTGTCACAAGTGTTGTCTTGACATAAGATAACATGTACCTGCAGAATGTTTAAAATGTGAATATGCAAGATTTTATTGAGATGTCAGACCCGATGTCATGACATTTGTATACAGAATATTCAGTCTGAATGTTATGTATTGTGTGATTGCGTTTTTTATGCTAATCTATGTGTGATTGGTGTAATGATTGAACGCGCCCTCAATCAGTAATTACAACCAGATTGACTTATTTTCCAACGAGATATAATCAGCTGTCATGAGAAGATATGAATGGAAAATAGTTTTAGGGTTTTATGATGTCCAAGCCCAGCTAAATGCTTCTATATAAAGGACATGGAAAACCTGGTTTTATACACAAGAAATAACGAACGAAATATTGAGAGAGAATAAGGGTTTGAGTCTTGTGTGATCGTTTGTATTGTAAGCCATTCATTCATCCATAGATGATTGAATTGGACTGATTTTTGAGTTGTAATTTGTCCACTCTAAGCTTTGAAGCATGAGTGTGTGTTTACTTGATTGAAGCTTTTAAGCAAGATCAAGTATGTGTCTTTGAAGAGTGTCTTCTTTTCATTGTAATTCTTGTTTTATATCACTGCTATGATTGAAGGGGAGTGAGTAGGATCTCACATCTAAGAGTTTTTAGGTAGAAGTCACATGGGTAGAGATTAGGTGAAAAGACTGTAACTTGAAGTTGTTTACTGAGAGTCTTTGAACTGATTTTGTTTAGTCGATTTCCTTCCTGGCTTGGTAGCCCCAAGACGTAGGTGAATTTGCACCGAACTGGGTTAACAATTGCTTGTGTCTCTTGCATTATTGTTCTTTATCTTTTATCCTGTTTGTATTGTTCAGATATTAGTGTCTGACATTACCTTTGACATCTCATATCTGATACCAGAATTTCAATTGGTATCAGAGCAGGCATCCTGCTATGGTTCTGGGTGAGATCTAGGGACGTTACTTTCTGGTACTATGGATAGAGACAGAGGATCTGTTCACAGACCACCTATTCTGGATGGATCCAACTATGACTACTGGAAACCTCGAATGGTAGCCTTCTTAAAATCTTTGGATAATAAGGCTTAGAAGGCTGTTTTAACAGGCTGGGAACATCCAGTTATTACTAAGGAAGGAGAAGCTACAACTGATAAGAAGGCTGAGGAATAATGGACCAAGGAGGAGGATGATCTAGCCCTTGGGAACTCTAAAGCATTGAATGCTATATTCAATGGAGTAGATAAGAACATCTTCAGATTGGTAAACAACTGTGAGGTGGCTAAAGATGCTTGGAATATTCTCAAAACCACTCATGAAGGCACCTCTATAGTGAAGATGTCTAGACTGCAGCTGCTCACTACCAAGTTTGAAAATTTGAGGATGAAAGAAGATGAAAATATTCGTGAATTTCATATGAATATCCTTGAAATTGCTAATGCCTCAAGAGCCCTGGGTGAGAAGATGTCAGATGAAAAACTAGTGAGGAAAATACTCAGGTCACTTCCTAAGATATTTGCCATGAAAGTGACAGCCATAGAAGAGTCTCAAGACATTTCCAATATGAGAGTTGATGAGCTAATTGGATTCCTCCAAACATTTGAGTTGGGAATGTGTGATGGATCTGAAAAGAAAGTCAAAAGCATAGCCTTCATGTCAAACACTGAAGAGAAAGAGGAAGAAAGTGGTCAAGATACTGATGAAGATCTGGAAAATGATGTAGCCTTACTGGGAAGACAGTTCAATAAACTTTTGAAAAAGATGGATGTAAGGTCTAAGTCTAATGTCAAGAACATCTCATCTGACATCAGTAGGTCCAATAATGCTGGAAGAAGAACAAGATCTGATGAAAAATCCAAAGAAGGAAAAGGAGTTCAATGCCATGAATGTGATGGGTATGGACACATTAGAGATGAATGTGGGACCTACCTCAAGAAATAGAAGAAGAGTCTTGTTGCTACTTGGTCTGATGAAAGTGAAACAGAAGAGTTTGCAAATCTTGTGACTGCCTTGACTGGAAGATGGGGTTCTGATGAAGACTCAAGTGATGATGAAGTAACCTTTGATGAGTTAGCCACTTCCTACAGAAAGTTGTGTCACAAAAGTGAAGAAGTGTGTCAACAAGTTGAAAGTCAGAAGAAAGTGATTACACAACTGGAGAATGAGAAGGAAAAACACTTGGAAACCATCTCTAAGTTGAAAACTGAAGCAGTGTTCTTGAATTCCAAACTGGATGAGATGACAAAGTATGTCAGAATGCTAAACAATGGATCTGACACCTTAGACAAAACTCTCAAGACTGGACAAATGGCAGGAGACGAGTCTGGCCTTGGGTCCAATGAATCCAAACCTGAGTGTAGTCAGGGATTAATTCTGCAAGAGGACAAAAATGGAAGGAGACAAGTCTGGCCTTGGGTTCAATACATCTACCGGTTACTGGGTAGAAAACCAAAGAAGAGGGTATCTGTCGTTGGTTAGGATGAACAACATCAGGGATTAACTCTGCAAGAGGACAAAAATGGGATTTACAACTACCGATTACTGGGTAGAAAACCACAGAAATAGGACTTATAACTACCGTTTATTGGGTAGAAGGCCATAGAAGATCCGTTGGGAGAGAATGAACAATTACTGTTTACTGAGCAATTGGTCACCTGAACCGCAGGGGACTGCAGGGGAAATAGCAAGACAGGAGTCAATCTAGGAACAAACTAGAGAGACGCAATGAAACAAGACTCAACCCAATGAGGATATAACTCAGGGGAGTAATTCCATCCCAATACATATTTTTGGGAGGAAACTGAAACAATAATCATCCACGAGGACATAACTCAACGGGGAATATAGAAGGAGAGATAGACACTTTCTGCCTATAGGGCTGACTCTATATGGAGAGATCAGACACAAACATCTGCTTGGGGAAATATGTATCACCAAATAGCAGGAGATAACAAGCAAAGATATATGGCAAAAGATGCAACATGAATATCTGAATGTTATAAATATGCATGTACATGCGTGGTTTATGTATGATAAATGCTGACAAACAGACATATCTAACACAAACAGGTCCAAGAATCAATGGACAGACATCCGGTACAATATCTCAAAAGAGAGAAAAGCCAGGCCCATAGGAAAAAATCCAATCTGGTAGGGAGCAACGAATACAGGGAAACACCAATCATTGCTGAGGATTAAACAGAGCCACTGTCGGGGATCAAGACCACTGCTAGGGGAACAAGCAGGATTGTCGGGGACCAGAGACCGCTGTTGGGGATCAGCCAAAGGATCACAAGTACCAAAGCTGGGGATCTTCCAACAGTAAGCAGAGATATGGATAAGATCAGTCATAGAAGAACTCTAAATGGGAATCTTATCAGGGGATAATATGAAATTCTGTGGGGAACAACCACCAAACAGAAACACATCAATCAAACATTCACTTATAACCACTGAAGGAAGATCTCTGCTGCGGAGGAAGAATCAAGATCACTCCGCTGGGGGAAGGAAACAACACATCTTCCTCAAAGTTCCAACGCCAAACTAGGATCAGGTAAAGTCTCAGCTGGGGAAGCTATAGAGCCACTGCCAGGGATCTTAACACGGATAAGATCCATCGTAGAAGAAACTCTATTGGGGAGCTTATCAGGGAAAGATATGAAACTCTGTGGGGGCAACCACCAAACAGCCGTTCCAAAAATCAACAAATTTCCTCATATCTGCTGGAGAAACATCTCTGTCGAGGAGAAAAGAGACAACTGCTCCGCTGGGGAAGGGAATAAACATCTTCAACACCAGCCCTGCTAGGAGGAAACTATCCAAGAAGGAGGAAATAACAAATAATCAGGCTCCTATCAGGCAACTCTACTGGGGAAAGATTGATGACGACTGAACTGGGGATAACCTGCAGGCGATCAGCTAGAGATAATCTGCTGGCGAACCAACTGGGGAAGTCTAATGTGAGCAACCTTACTGAGGATGAGCGGTGAGCAAACTTGCCGACGGAAAAAAATGTATGCGAATCCGCTGGGGGTAAGCTACAAACCAACTTACTGAAAATTTCCACTCATGCTGGGAATCCCTACTCAACTCTGCGGGAGATTTCCACTTATAATGAGGGAAGACCAACTTCCTCGAAAAGATAGCATATCAATTTTTATCAATCTATATGGGATTTTAGGTCAGTCCACACAAGGGATGACAACCATATATTTGATAAACACAGATGCTAGACTCAGACTCACTGGGGAGTTGAGGACCGAGACCAAAACTCCAGACTCTCTGGGGAGTTTGGTGGTGCATCTTTTTCTGCGCTCATAGAGGAGACAACCTGAAAGATGATGAAGAGGATACAAGTATGCTAGGAACCTGAACAAATGCCTTACCCTTTTGGAGATCATACTATCCTTGGGAGAGCACTGAAGACTTTCCATTTCATCCTTTTAGTCATTGTAAATGTTCACTTTGTTCAAAAACAGTTTATAAAAACTTTATTTGTTTAAAACAATGATATTTATCAATTAAAACATGCAAACATTTGTTAAGCAGAAACAAATAAGAGTGCAAAGAATTGGATAAAGGCTCAAATTTATTTGATAGAACGGTAGTCCGCAAATGGCAAGACTCCATGGATATTTACAAATTTGAAATTTGTGATATATATATTGGAAAAAGGCTAAAATGAACATAATGACCATTTCTCCATAAACTCTGAATCCAATGTATCTGAAGCTTCAGTTGACGATAACTGAGCGAGATTCTTTGATAGACGACAGATGTAGAACAAAGTCTTGTCAGGATGCAGTTACTTGCCAAATCCCTAATTTTTGCCTAGATTGCCCTAGAGTGAGGTACTCAATCTAGCGGGATATATATATTCATTTTTTTCATGTCTCTAACTTTTGCCTGGACCACCCTTTCGGGTTTTCAATCCACCGAGACGCTCATTTTTTCCTAAGTCGCCCTTTTGGGTTTTCAACTTAGCGAGCTGCTCTGTTTTTATTTTTAGGCGAAGTATTTCTTGACTGTATCTGAATTCACAGGACGAGTGAAATCCTCCCCATCCATAGTTGTAAGTATCAAAGCACCGCCTGAAAAGGTTCTCTTAACAACATATGGACCTTCATAGTTTGGAGTCCACTTGCCTCTGGAATCGGGTGCGAAAGACAAAACTTTCTTGAGCACGAGGTCACCTTCTCGGAACACACGAGGCTTGACCTTCTTATCAAAGGCCTTCTTCATCCTTTGTTGATATAACTTACCATGGCACATGGCGGTTAATCTCTTCTCTTCTATCAAATTCAGTTGGTCATAACGACTCTGAACCCATTCAGCCTCAGTCAACTTGGCTTCATCAAGACTCTCATTGATGGGATCTCAACCTCTACGGGGAGCACAACCTCCATGCCATATACAAGAGAGAAAGGGGTTGCCCCTGTTGAAGTGCGGACAGATGTACGATAGCCATGCAGAGCAAATGGCAACATCTCATGCCAATATTTGTACGTAACAACCATCTTCTGGATAATCTTCTTGATGTTCTTGTTAGCAGCTTCAACAACCCCATTCATCTTGAGTCTATAAGGAGAAGAATTATGATGTGCAATCTTTAACTCGCTACACAGCTCTTTCATCATCTTGTTGTTCAAGTTAGATCCATTATCAGTAATGATCTTGTCTGGCACACCATAACAGCATACGAGTTGATTCTTGATAAACTTCACAACCACCTGCCTGGTCACATTCGCATATGATGCCGCTTCAACCCACTTGGTGAAATAATCAATTGCTACGAGAATAAAACGGTGACCGTTCGACGCCTTTGGCTCAATCATGCCAATCATGTCAATTCCCCATATGGAGAAAGGCCATGGTGATGAAATAACATTCAGAAGTGTCGGGGGAATATGAATCTTATCCGCATAAATCTGACACTTATGGCATTTCTTCACATATTTGTAGCAGTCAAACTCCATTATCAGCCAATAGTAGCCTGCTCTCAACATCTTCTTTGCCATGGCATGTCCGTTGGAATGAGCACCAAATGAACCCTCATGGACTTCAGTCATCAACAGGTCTGCTTCATGTCTATCCACGCATCTGAGTAGAACCATGTCAAAATTCCTCTTATAAAGCACATCACCATTGAGGTAGAAACTGCCAGATAATCTCCTCAAAGTCTTCATGTCTTTAACAGATGCCCCAGGCGGGTAAATCTAACTTTGGAGAAAGCACTTAATATCATAATACCATGGCTTACCGTTTTTCACTTCTTCAACTACAAATACATGAGCTGGTCTATCCAGACGCATCACAGTGATATTGGGGACTTCATTCCAGAATGTCACCATAATCATTAAAGCAAGTGTAGCAAGAGCATCTGCCATCCGATTCTCATCTCGAGGAATATGATGGAAGTCAACCTCAGTAAAGAAAGTTAAAATCCTCCTTGCATAATCTCTGTAAGGGATGAGGCCAGGATGATTCATCTCCTATTCTCCCTTAATCTGATTAACAACAAGGGCCGAATCACCATAAACATCAAGATGCTTGATCCTAAGATCAATACATTCTTCCAAACCCATAATACAGGCCTCATACTCCGCCATATTATTCGTGCATTTGAAAGTTAGCCTTGCTGTAAAAGGAAAATGTGTGCCCTGAGGAGTAATAATCACTTCCCCAATACCATTTCCATATTGATTCACAGCGCCATCGAACACCATACCCCATCGGGAACCAGGCGCTGGCCCTTCATCGAGTGTAGGCTCATCGCAATCTTTCATTTTCAAATACAGAATCTCCTCATCTAGGAAGTCGTACTGAACAGACTAATAATCCTCAATTGGTTGATGTGCCAAGTGGTCAACCAAGATACTACCTTTAATAGCTTTCTGAGCTCGATACTCAATATCATACTCAGACAACAGCATCTGCCAACGGATAATCCTCCCAGTTAAAGCAGGCTTTTCAAAGATATATACTTGATTGGATCCATTTTGGATATCAACCAAGTCGTATGATTCAACATATACTGGCGTAAGCGCTTAGCAGCCCAAGCCAAAGCACAACATGTCTTCTCAAGCATTGAGTATCGAGACTCACAATGAGTGAACTTCTTACTCAGATAGTAGATAACATACTCTTTCTTCCCTGATTCATCTTGCTGACCCAATACACAACCCATAGAGTCTTCAAGAACTGTCAAGTACATAATCAAGGGTCTCCCTTCCAAAGGCGGAGACAGAATCGGAGGCTCAGACAAATACTATTTGATACTGTCAAAGGCCTTTTGGCAATCCTCGGTCCAATCATGACGCTGATCTTTCCGGAGGAGCTTGAATATAGGCGCACATGTGACAGTCATGTGGGATATAAATCTGGAAATATAATTCAAGCGGCCAAGAAAACCTCGGACTTGCTTCTCAGTTTTGGGTGCAGGCATCTCTTGTATTGCTTTGACCTTGGCAGGGTCAACTTCAACCTCTTTCACTGACAATAAAGCCCAATAACTTGCCGGAATGGACTCCAAATGTGCACTTGTTCGGATTCAAATGGAGTTTGTACTTCCTCAAACGCTGAAAGAGTTTCAATAAGTGCTTTACATGTTCAACTTCCGTTCTCGACTTCGCAATCATATCATCAACATATACCTCGATCTCCTTGTGCATCATATCATGAGACAAGGTAGTCATAGCTCGTTGATACGTGGCTCCGGCGTTCTTCAAACCGAAGGGTATCACTCGATAACAGAATGTTCCCCAAGGTGTGATGAATGTTGTCTTCTCCATATCCTCGGGTGCCATTTTGATCTGGTTATAACCGGAAAATCCATCCATAAATGAGAAGACATTGAATTTAGTTGTATTATCTACCAACATATCAATGTGTGGTAGAGGAAAATCATCTTTCGGACTAGCTTTATTCAAGTCTCGATAGTCCACACACATTCGGACTTTTCCATCCTTCTTAGGCACGGGCACGATATTGGCCACCCATTGAGGATATGTAGATGTCACCAGAAACCCAACATCAATTTGCTTCTGAACTTCTTCTTTAATCTTCACTGCCATGTCTGGATGAGTTCTTCTGAGCTTCTGCTTCACAGGCACGTGTCGCAACCTGAAAAAAGAATGCGAAAAAAACAACGGGCGAAAAAAGCAATGACAGAAGAGTCGCCACCGTGTGTTATTTATCCCAAAGGAGGGAAAGGAAACGCTCGAAGTAAACCTGGAAAAAGGAAAGGAAAAGACAAGGTCTCGCAACCAAATCTTGGGTTCGGGAGTCGATTATGCGAACGGAAGGTATTGGCACCCCTACGCATCCGTAGTACTCTACGGGATCCACTCTTGTTGTTCTTGTCTAAAGGGTGTGGGTTTATCTAATGTACTATTTACTAAAAGAGGGGGCAAAAAAAAATGACTCGCACGGATGTCGCATCCACTGCATACGTATCTCATCTGAATATGAGAATCAGAGTCTTCGTAGCTCGGCTACCTATGGATTAAAGAGGAGTGTGCTCGCTAAGACATCGCGTCTTATGCCTACGTATCTCATCTAGAATGAGAATCAGAGCAAAACGTAGTTCGGCTGACCTATTTGTTTGTTTTGTGTTTTTAGATGAACGACGTTACTACGCAATCTACCGGATGCTCGACCTTTGGAGACTTACTCGCCTGTAGTAGAAGGAGTTAACGTGTTCTTAGGAGAAGAAAAATCAATGAGTTTGTTTGTGTTTTAGGAATGCTCATGCAAAAAGGAAGTCCTAGACGAAGGAACCGTGCTACCTTAATTGACATGCAAACGAGAGACTATACGAAGCCTAGCAATCCTATGGGGAGACGATCACACCATACAAAACAAACATGCATAAAGTAATCATGCCAACAAGGGGGCTCAAACATACATGGGTAGGGCTTTAGTCAAGAGGGGTCATATCAACCTCGACAAACAAGCCATTGAAGGGTAATCAAACGGGCTCTTAACCACTAACACTGAACGTCAGGGTCAGCAGATCAAAAGGGTAATGAGGATAAGACATCATAGCTCTTAACCCTGGACAGGGTGAGCTCATGACAAAAAGTGGGGATTCAGAAAGATGGAACCCTCTCCACTGACTGACCGGACAAAAGATCTTGGACTTTTGTTCTGAAGTATCGACACGTAGTGTGAGCATAAAGAACGACACACTAAATAGCGGGGGATTGACTATTAATCCCTTCTATCCGTCAATTGCCTCTTCGTGGAGGTCTTTAGCACGGGTGCCTCTCCTTGGAGGTCTTTAGGCACAAAAGTAAACAAACAAAAGAAAACATTGCCTCCTATTGAGGTATTTCAGCTAAGAAAGCGGTAAAATGCGGGAAAGATAAAGGGATCAAGAGATCTACCACACGGATAAAAATCCGAAGTAATAGCAACTAAAGAAGCAAGAAACCCGGTAATTTCTCAAGCTAGCACCATCAAATGTTGCACCCAACAAGAGAATCATAGCAATAACAGTATCAGGTAAACAGTGCACGGATGCAATAGAAAACATGTCACAACAAAACATAAAACAGGTTAGAAAGCAAATAGAAATAAAAAATAGCTACTGTCATTATCGCTACTGCTTCGCTTAGCGAGGCTTCGCTGCAGGCTCGCCTAGCGATGGGCTAGCGAATGCCTACGGGTTCTGGATTCTCCATTGGTAACTGTACGATTTCAGAAACCCCAAACCCTATGGTATCCATCTCAGCAACGAAGTGATAAACATTCAAGGCATTATTCTACACATTCATGCACATCTAAAACCACATGTGAAACCTAACGATACCCACTCTTCCAGATTCACCCATGATGCCTCATACATTCAGAAATTTCAAATTGAAAGCATAAAGTAATGGGAATAAGGCAAACCTGATTGGAGAGATTGAATGAAATTGAATTGCACCGTTGGGTTTGCAGAGCAATGTGAGGGTTTGTGTGAGAAGTGTGTGAGTCAGAGTGAAAAGTCCTAGAGTCTGAGTGAATTTTTTCTCTTCAGTGTCTGGAGGCTGCTCTGAATTAGTTAGAATCTCTCTAGGGTTTTGTTTCACTGAAATTTAGAATTTATAACCTGATTTTCGTGGCTTTGTGGGCTCAAATGAGAGAGGTCCAAGTCCAAGATTTTTCTGTTATACTTTTAAAACGCGTGGGCTTCGCCTAGCGAAGAATCTGCTCGCCTAGCGAGCATGACAGTTCAGACTCTGATGGCTCACTAGGCGAACCATTCTGCTCGCCTAGCGAGCATGACAGTTCAAGTCAAGTTTCCAAATTTGTAACCTATGCGTTGGACCTTTGTTCCTTCAAGAGTAATATGTCGAATGATGAATAGGCCTCATTTGAACATGTTGGAAGTAACTCAAGTTATTCCCTAGCCATTTGACCTTCAGTAGACCAACAATTGACTTTTGGCTTCATAGTTGAATTTTGAACCGTACTGAGCCCATTAAGCTTGATCCTTCAGATAGTAGCGGTGTATTCGTTACCTTTAGATTTATTGACTAAATAAAAAGCAAAGCATACAAAGATAGAGTCGCCACCGCACTTCTATTTATCCAAAGGAATGGCTAGAAAGCGAACAAAAGCCTAAGAAGTTTTACAAAGAAAACTAATAAAAGGGTACATAGATCTGAGTAAGGGGGTAATTATGTTGTGGGAAGGTGTTAGGCACCCATAACATCCTAGGTACTCCTAGGTAACCTCTTTTCACAACTTGTTGTAGAATCATTTGTTTATGAAATTATTTTGTGCAAACATTGATTGAAGAGATGAGAGAAGAATGTACAATTTTTATTATTTTTGTGTTTGGATGGATGAACCCATTTCCTACGTACCTTTTCATGAAAGATAAGGATCAAAACGCCGTAGTTCGGCTAAAAGATTTCCAAAAAGTGTGTGGGTTGATTTTAAACAAAAGCCTTAAGGTCTTTCATTATCAAAGAGAGAACACTCGACCTGAGTCAACAATCCACCATGTGAGAATAGCTTTGACATACTAGTGAGGGGTTAACCCTATAATAAGCATGGAAGTCTTACAATTCAATCACTAAGGATGTGGTGAGATTTACATCAACCATTCAGATAATTCAGATCTATGGCTAATGCATGAAAACTTGATTAAGAAGTGGACAAGGGCCACAAAAGCAATTGAGTGGGTGAAATTAATCAATTAGAAGTATTCACAAAAAAATGAAGTCAAAGTTGACATTAAAGTTCATTCACAATGAGTATTAGTGAAAATGAAGTTTGAAAATCAGAGGCTTAAGGCCTAGGTTTCTAGTTTTTGAAAACAAGTGAAAATGTTTGCGCAAAAGTTTTCTGGTTTGGGTTAAAATGCAAGTGGAGGTTGTAAGGAAACAAAAGGTGGGGATGAGGAGAAAAACTTCATTAGGAATTCCTCTCTTGAGATCATATGTAGATGATCCAAGCAAGTACCATCCTTTGGAATAGGCAACAAAGCAATAAGCAAGTAAGCAAGCTCAAGGAGCAACAAAACTGGAAATGGATTGCCAATAAATGGTCTTACATCCAACTCCGAAAACAAACGGGAAACGGAGTGCCAATAAATGGTCTTACGTCCAACTCCACAAAGCAACATGGGAAACAGATAGCCAATCAATGGTCTTACATCTAACTCCACAAAACAACATAGGAAACAGATAGTCAATCAATGGTCTTACACCTGACTCCACAAAAAGAAACAAGATAGGAAATGGAGTGCCAATCAATGGTCTTATATCCAGCTCCTCAAGAGGAACAGGAAACAGATAGCCAATCAATGGTCTTACATCCGACTCCTCAAAAGAAAACACATAACAAATACAGAGCAAACATATGAATGATGCACAAATAAGCAAACAAGCAATCAATTATCACACGCTATACACAACCAAGAGGCTCATACAAGGTTGGGCTTTAGTCAAGGGGTCATATCGACCTTGACAAACAAGCCAAATACTGGAAGGGGTGTCTGAGGTGCTCTTAACCACTGACATTGACCGTCAGGGTGAGCAGATGAAATGGGAGATAAGGGTTAGACCTCGTAGCTCTTAACCCTGGCCGGGGTGAGCTTTAATCAAAGAAGGTGTGGGAGTCCAGAATGAGGAACTCTATTCCACATGACTGACTCTATACAATGATCTTGGGTGTTTATTCAAATGCATCAGCACGTAGTGCGAGCAAGATGAAAGACTCAACTGAATAGCAGGGGATTGATTGCAAATCCCTTCTATCTGTCAATTGCCTCTTCACTTAGGAGGACTTGAATTACATGGCACAAAAGTAAACAAACACAGTCATTGCCTCTTAAGGAGGACTTCAGCCAAATGCCTGCCAAACAGAAACGATAGGGCTTCCATACTACATGGAGTTAAAGAAGTTACCTAAGTGGTATGCCAACCACAAGCAAAGCAAAGCTTAAATAATGAGCTAAAGCGGCTAAAGTACCTGTACAAAAGGCTAGTCAATTAGTAACCCAGACAGATAAACAGAAAACAGACAAAACCAATCAACAGTGTTACACCAAGCAAAGTACAAAGTGCAAGCAACTCAAATTGTTTCATCATTCAAATGACCCACAAAACATCAAGGTTAGTTTACCAAGGTAACTTGCATCTCAAGTAATGAGATCACATCAATCATTAGAGCTAATTGCTTGAACCTGAAATGCAAAGCTCAAATTGTGAGTACAAACCCCTAGGGCAAGGCCTAGGGTCAAAGGCAAAGCACAAAGTCAAAACAACAACCAATATTCAACATGAAGCTCATTTAAACAAGTAAGAACATGTCCTAAAAAGGACCAAGTCTAAAGCATCAAGCCAAGGCATTACATGAGCAAGATATGGCAAAGGCAATTACAAAGCACACAATTGGATATCAAGAATGAAAATTCCATATTAAAACAGAAATGAATCAAACAATCATGAAAATTTTTATGTGCACACAACATGTCAAACACAATCATCATGCCAAAAATTAGAATCAACAGAACTAAATTGACCTAGAAATGAAAATGCACAAGTATGACATCAAATTGTGTGACACACATTGTCACACCCTACATTCATGTGTCTAAAACAGAGATGAAAAATGCTAAAAATGCACAACCAAGCCTCAAAAATCATGCAACGTGTTAGGAATCAGCATACCAAATTTCAAATCAATTGGCCAATGTATGAGCATTTCACAATAGAATGAATGAAGCATGTCACATTTGCATATATGTCCAAAGAATCCAACACAATTAAAATTCCAGAAATGATAAAATCAGGAAATCACAACCAAAAAATAGTAGACATTCACATGATCATGTAGCAAAAAATTTGGAATTAATTGGATTAATTTTCATTTTGTTATGATTTTTTGAAGTTGGAAGAAAATATGAATAAATGATGAATCATGCACATGATAATATGGAGGGAAATGGAAAAATATGAAGTTAATTTGAAAAATGATGGAAGCTGGAATCGAACTGTGTGTGAAAAAAATGGAAATGCGCTGAAGAAATAAATGTACAAAATGCTGGAGCGGAGGATCGAAGGAGGTATGCGCATCAGCCTTAAACACAATCGTTTGGACTTATGAGGGAAAATACAAGTGAAAATTCAAAATGCCATGGCGAGGAGTCGAACGCGTGAGGCAAGGGCTATGGGCGCTTCTACAGTACAATTGACAAGCTGAACCAGAGAAAACCCTAACACTGTGCAGGCGCGGTGGCCAGCGGTGGTTTCCACCGTCTTCTTCGTGAAGACGGTGGTGCTACAGTAGCACGCTCAAAAAAAATTCCAGATTCACGTAAAAATTATATCAATGGAAAGCTTATCACACGTACATTCCAAATCCAGCATTATTTAAGTCTAAATCATCATGGATCGTGCAAATCGAACGAAAACATTTATGCATACAAACTTTCAACTCAACATAACTCAGTCAATTCTCAACCATTTTTCATGAAATTTAAATCAGGATAATCATCATTCAAAGCTCTACAAGTCTATGCACATAAAAGGAGAATTAAGAGGTTCGAATTTCACACCTCTTGAAGAGCAGAATGAGGAAACGAGCGGTTCAAGTGCCAAAAGTGTCCAGATCTCCTCTATCACTCGTGTACTGAAGCTTTATGCGTGAATTGAAGCTTGAGATGGCTTGGATCTAGCTCAAATTGCAATTTCCATCTTCATGTTCTTTAGCTTGCACAACTTGATTCTGGCTCAAATTCTTCAAATCAAGGCTTAATCCATACTCAATGAAGCTCACTGATCATGATTCTCCAATAAAATCAAGGTGTTGTGTTGAAAAAAATGAAGTTTCAATTGAGAGCAAAAATGGAGGGAAAGAAATTTTTTGGATCTAGAATGTTCAAAACTGTGAAATTCTGTTATGATTTGGTTTATATATGGTCTCTTAATCACATCCAAATCAGAATTAAGCATGAGTTAATTATGATTAGTGAAAATGAGGTGTATGGCAAAAATTGGAAAATGTGAGGTGCATGGCAAATCTACACGTGAACAGTACCACATGGAGGTGTAAACTCACTCAAAATCATCTCATAAGCATAATGGCAATGGTATTTTGTTCATATGATGCACCAATTTTGAATTTCCAAATTTCCCTCCAAAATGTTCATGAATGAGCAAATGATCATATGATGAGATTTCATGCAATGTAATGATGGATTTGGAAATTATAGGTCATAAGGAGCAATATGCAAAAAGAGGCACTCAAATTGGAGTTTTAGAGCAAAAGTTATGGCTTGTTGAAGTTCCATGCACACTTTGCAATCATTCGACCATATCTTCTCAACCATTCATCAGATGCTCATGATCTTGGATTTTTTGGAAATAGGAGAGAGAGATCTTCAACTTTCATGTTGGACAAAAATTCATTTGAAGCTTCTTTGATGTTGGAAAGTTGAGTTGAATTTGGTCCAAAAACTTGCTATTTTTGGAAACTTGAAATTATAGGTCACTTTCCATTTTGGGAAACTTTTGACTTGACCTCAAAATCTTCAATGTAGATGTTTGACATGATGAATAGGCCTTGTTTGAACATGAATGGGATGAAGAAATTCAATTCTCACACTCAAAGCCCTCAGTTGACTTTCAGTTGACTTGCATTGGTCCTTAGATGACCTGAAAATGTTCTATGAACTTGAGCCTCAACCACTTGGAGAATTTGCTCCAAAATGAACCTCTAGCTCATGTAAGCTCAATATAATGATCAAATGATCCATATCTCAATGGAAAACCTCATCTCTTGCACAAAGGATTCACTTGAATTGCCTTGACCTGTTGACTGCTTAAGCTGCAAGACAAATGTTAGATGACATATTTCTGGTACTTTTGGTTAGTGATTAAACAAGAAAAACAATGATATACAATGCAAATAATGCCTGGTGATCCAAAACCACTCACAGGGATATCCCACCCACAAGGAAGGAAGGCAAGATGCTCAGAGATCCTTGAGGCTATGCAATGTTATGATATGATGCCATGAGGGATCTTAGGGACAAAATTGGGGTCTTACAGATGCCCCTATTTAAGGTCATTCTAGCCGGAGAAGTGAAGGTAAAAATCTTCATCTCGACGCGGTAGATCGGGCTTAAATAACAACAATGAGATAAATTTTGGTCCCTGAGAGACCTCATGATGCAAATGTATGCATGCAAATCAAAATATCTCTGTGGAGAATATGGGTCCACAAAGAAGAAATGAAAATCAGGAGAAAAGACAAATCCACAGGAATGATGCACTTCCTAATGGAACAGAGACTCTGACGGGACTCTTATGGGGATAAGAAAAGAAAAGAATGCGTGAGCAGGACACGACTTGAAACTAGAGACTTTACTGGGGAATAAAAGACTGAGACTGGGGAAAAAAGAGTTTCCAAAGGGAACAAATCCGATGGAAAGACTCAAGCTGACTCAAAAATGCGTGTATTGGGGAAAACGCCAATACAGCAAAACTTATCCACAAAGGATACTTCGGATAAAAATCCGGACTCGGGCCGGGGAAAAGATTCACACAGAACCTCCCTGCTGGGGAAAATTGCATATATTGGGGAAAACGCCAATACAGCAAAAGGGTGAATCACAACAGAAACTCCGCTGGGGAATATCTAACAAAGACTCTCCAGAGGAAGCAAAAGGATGAGGCGTTACCGGTTACTGGGTAACAAGCTCACAGAGACATGTGATCTGAACACCGGTTACTGGGTGAAAGAACAACACGCTCAGGAAGAATGAATATCTAAGACCGGTATAAGGGTGAGAGATATCAATCAACCAAAACATCTGAGGAAGACCTGAAAATGGTATATCAACTCAGGAAAATCTGACTCCACAGGGGACCAAGGTCATAATAGGGAGCAGAAAGGAAGGGACACCAAGGATACCGGTTACTGGGTATATAATAGGTGACCAACCAAAGCGTGAATTGGGGTTTACTTCCAAAACACTCATCATCCGAAAGGAGGGCTTGAAAAAGCAAATCGACTTATAGGATGGACATTCGACTCCGCAAAGGGAAAACGAATCTTACTCAAATGGGGAAATACAACAGGCTTCAACCAAAGAGCGCATGAGATATATTATCCATTACCGTCAAAACGTAGATAGTATACTCGCATGGAAGGAACACCAGGGATACCGGTTACTGGGCATATAATAGGCGACCTACCGAAAAGAGAAACAATCGTTACCAATAACAATAGGGTAGACGAAAGATGACTCGCTAGGCATAAATTGCAAGCATACTGCAATTACCCAGGAGACATATCACCGGTTACTGGGAGATATGCTAAAAAAAAGGGTAGAAATGAATATTCGATTCCGCAAAGGGAACACGAATCTTACTCAATTGGGGAAACACAGCAGGCTTCGACTGAAGAGTGCAAGAGATATATTATCTATTACCGTCAGAACGTAGATAACATACTCGCATGGAAGATTATCCACAACCGGTTACTAGGTTAATAAAGGATAAATCATCCGAACAGAAAGGCATCGGGATACCAAAACTAGGTATATAATGATGACCGATCAAAGGGAGCAACAATCATTATCAAAAAAAGGGTAGATGAAAGAGGACTCACTGGGGATGCATTGATAAAAAATCAATGATCCGGGGAACATATTACTGGCAAACGGTGAAAGGACCCGCCGAGGATAAAATTGCTAGCATACGGCAATTATCCACAAGAAGGAGGGAATATCAACATCGACTACTGGATGAAGATAACCATAAAAAGGGGATTACATCTACCGAATACTGGGTAGAAAACCACAGACGAGTAACCGTCATCGGTTAGGATGAACAACAAGGTTAACTCTGCAAAGGGGAGAAAATAGGATTTACAGCTACCGAATACTGGGTAGAAGACCAAAGACTCAGCTGAGAATAAAGCGAATGATTGCCGGATACTGAGTAATTATCCATCTATACCACGGGGAAGCACAAACTCCGATGGGGAGGATGAAACATCATAGGATTTACAACTACCGAATACGGGGTAGAAGACCACAAAATCCGCCATCAACCAGACTGAACCACAAAGGTTACCTCTGCTAGGGGATGAAAGTAGGATTTATAACTACCGAATACGGGGTAGAAAACCATAAAGATAGGACTTACAACTACCGGTTAATGGGTAGAGGCCACAAACTCAGCGTGGGGAGCGAAAGGATCACTACTCCGCACGGGGAAAACAAATAGGGTTTATAACTACCAGTTACTGGGTAGAAAACCACAAACTCTGCTGGAGAGCAAGAAAATAGGATTTACAACTACCAGTTACTAGGTAGAAAACCACAAAGGATAGGACTTACAACTACCGGTTACTGGGTAGAAGGCCACAAAATCCATTGAGGATAAAGTGAATGATTGCCGGTTACTGAGCAACTATTCATTTATTCCACAGGGAAGCACAAGAGACAGTCACAAAAGAAGCCAATTTAGGATCAAACTAAAAAGGCAAAACTGAATCAAGACTCATCCTAATGAGGATATAACTCAATAGGGAAGACCCATCCCATTATATGTGTTGGGAGGAAACGGAAACAACCGTCATCCACGAGGATGTATCTCAATGGGGAAATAGCAGGAAAGGATAGACTCTTTCTACTTATGGGGCTGACTCTATATTGAGAGATCAGACACATCGCCATCTTCTTGGGGGGATCTACTGGGGAGATCTATATCACCACTTAGCAGGAGACAACAATCAAAAGATATATGGCAAAAGATGCAACATGAATATCTGAATGTTGAAAGTATGTATGAATATGTTTGATTTATGTTTGATGAATGCTGACAAGACAGACATATCTAACACAAACAGGCCCAGGGAACCAACGCCCAGTACTACACCACAGGAGAGAAAGCCAAGATCACTGGAGAACAAACAATCTACCGGGATCAAAGACAACAAGGATCATCTGCAAGGATGAATCATCAGTCTCAGCTGGGAAAAAGGAGCTCACTGCATCGGCGAAAATTGCCACAAAAGCAACTCCAAACAACTCCACTGGGGGAAAACCCACTGAGGGAGAAAAGATCACACAAATAGATTCTGCCACACAAGCAACTCTACTGGGGATCAGAAGTATCAAGAAATCACCAAATCTCTGCAGGGGAGGAATCATCACAGATACAATCCACCATGCCACCAATCTACTGGGGATTTATCTGGGAAAGAGAAGGAGAACTGGGGATCAACCACCAAATACTGAACCTTCCACAAGGAATCACAACTGCTGAGGAGGAAAGAAATCACTGCTCTGCTGAAGGGAAAGGAGGTGAAAAACCTCAACAAGCGCTCTGAATGAGGAGGAGTCATAACAAAGGCTCTGTTCAACAAAATCATGTTCGGGAGAAATCCCAACAAACACCCTGCTTGGGGGAAAAATCTCAACAGAAGCTCTTCTTGGGGAGAAACCCCAACAACAATCTGGAGAAAGAGGATACAGCCATGCCAGGAATATGAACAAAAGTCTTACCCTGTTGGAAATCAAGCCACCCTTGGGAGAGCACTGAGAGTTTCTTAAGTATCCTTTCATCATTGTGAATGTTCACTTTGTTTAAAAACAATTTTTATGAAAAATTTGTTTGTTTAAAACAATGACATTTTATCAATTAAAACATGCAAAACATTTGTTGAATTGAAACAAATAAGAGTGCAAATAATTGGATAAAAGCTCAAATTTATTTGATGGAATGGTAGTCTGCAAATGGCAAGACTCCATAGATCTATACAAACTTGAAATCGGTGATATATATTGGAAGAGGGCTACATTGAACATAATGACCATTTCTCTACCAAATTGAATCCAATGTATTTGAAGCTTCAGCTGACAATGACTGAGCGAGAATCTCTGACGAAAAGACGGCTTTAAAACAGAAAGTCTTTGTCAGGATGCAGTTACTTGCCAAATCCCTAATTTTTGCCTAGATTGCCCCAGGGCGAGGTACTCAATCTAGCGGGACGCAAATATACTTTTTTTCATGTCTCTAATTTTTGCCTGGATTGCCCTTTCGGGTTTTCCACCGAGACGCTCATTTTTGCCTAAGCCGCCCTTTCGAGTTTTCAACTTAGCGAGCTATTCTGTTTTTCTTTTAGGCGAAGCATTTCTTGAATGCATCTGAATTCACAGGACGAGTGAAATCCTCCCCGTCCATTGTTGTGAGCATCAAAGCTCCGCCTGAAAAGACTCTCTTGACAACATATGTACCTTCATAGTTTGGAGTCCACTTGCCCCTGGAATCGGGCGCGAAAGACAAGACTTTCTTGAGCACAAGGTCACCTTCTCGGAACACACGAGGCTTGACCTTCTTATCGAATGCTTTCTTCATTCTCTGCTGATATAACTGACCATGGCACATGGCAGTCAATCGCTTCTCTTCAATCAGATTCAACTGGTCGTAACGACTCTGGATCCATTCAGCATCAGTCAACTTGGCCTCCATCAAGACTCTCATTGATGGGATCTCCACCTCTACTAGGAGCACAACCTCCATGCCGTAAACAAGAGAAAAATGGGTTGCCCCTGTTGAAGTGCGGACAGATGTACGATATCCATGCAAAGAGAATGGCAACATCTCATGCCAATCTTTATACGTGACTGTCATCTTCTGGATAATCTTCTTGATAGTCTTGTTAGCAGCTTCAACAGCCCCATTCATCTTGGGTCTGTAAGGAGAGGAATTATGGTGTGCAATCTTGAACTCAGCGCACAACTCTTCCATCATCTTGTTGTTCAAGTTAGATCCATTATCAGTAATGATCTTATCAGGCACACCATAACGGCATATCAGCTGATTCTTGACAAACTTCACGACCACCTTCCTGGTCACATTCGCATATGATGCAGCTTCAACCCATTTGGTGAAGTAATCAATTGCTACGAGGATAAACCTGTGTCTGTTGGACGCTTTCGGTTCAATCATGCCAATCATGTCGACTCCCCACATGGAGAAAGGCCATGGTGATGAAATCACATTCAGAAGTGTCAGAGGAATATGAATCTTGTCCGCATAAATCTGACACTTGTGGCATTTTTTCACATATTTGCAGCAGTCAGACTCCATTGTCAGCCAATAGTAGCCTGCTCTCAACATCTTTCTAGCCATGGCATGTCCATTGGAATGAGTACCAAATGAACCCTCATGGACCTCAGTCATCAACAGGTTTGCTTCGTGTCTATCCACGCATCTGAGCAGCACCATGTCAAAATTCCTCTTGTAAATCACTTCACCGCTGAGGTAGAAACTGCCTGACAACCTCCTCAGAGTTTTCCTGTCTTTCACAGATGCCCCAGGCGGGTAGACCTGGTTCTGGAGGAAACATTTGATATCATAACACCAAGGCTTGTCGTCTTGTACTTCTTCAACTGCAAACACGTGAGCTGGTCTATCCAAGCGCATCACGGTGATATTGGGAACTTCATTCCAATACTTGACCACTATCATTAAAGCAAGCGTAGCAAGAGCGTCTGCCATTCGATTATCCTCTCAATGAATACGATGAAAGTCAACTTCTGTAAAAAACGTTGAAATCCTCCTCGCATAATCTCTATACGGAATGAGACCAGGTTGATTCGTCTCCCACTCACCCTTGATCTGATTGACAACGAGGGTCGAATCACCATACACATCAAGATGCTTGATCCTTAGATCGATGCATTCTTCTAATCCCATAATGCAGGATTCGTACTCATCCATATTATTCGTGCATTTGAAAGTTAGCCTTGCTGTAAAAGGAATATGTGTGCCCTGAGGAGTAATGATTACTGCCCCAATTCCATTTCCGTACTGATTTACAGCGCCATCAAACACCATCGTCCATCTTGAACCAGGTTCTGGACCTTCATCGAGTGTAGGCTCGTCACAATCTTTCATTTTCAAATACAGAATCTCCTCGTCTGGGAAGTCGTACTGAACAGACTGATGATCTTCAATCGGCTGATGTGCCAAGTGGTCAGCCAAGATACTACCTTTGATAGCTTTCTGAGCTCGATACTCGATATCATACTCAGATAACAACATCTGCCAACGGGAAATCCTCCCGGTTAAAGCAGGCTTCTCGAAGATGTACTTGATCGGATCCATTCTGGATATTAACCAAGTTGTATGATTTATCATGTACTGGCGTAAACGCTTAGCAGACCAAGCCAAAGCACAGCATGTCTTCTCAAGCATAGAGTACCGAGACTCACAATCAGTGAACTTCTTACTCAGGTAGTATATAGCAGATTCTTTCTTTCCCGATTCGTCTTGCTGACCGAGTACACAACCCATTGAGTCTTCAAGAACATTTAGATACATGATCAGAGGTCTTCCTTCTACAAGCGGAGACAAGATCGAAGGTTCAGACAGATACTCTTTGATACCGTCGAAAGCTTTTTGGCAATCTTCGGTCCAATCATAAGACTGATCTTTCCGGAGGAGCTTGAATATCGGTGCACACGTGGCAGTCATGTGGGATATAAATATGGAAATATAGTTCAAGCGGCCAAGAAAACCTCGGACTTGCTTCTCAGTTTTGGGCGCAGGCATCTCTTGTATTGCTTTGACCTTTGCAGGATCAACCTCAATACCTCTCTCGCTGACAATAAAGCCCAATAACTTGTCAGAACGGACTCCAAATGTACATTTGTTCGGATTCAGACGAAGCTTGAACTTCCTCAAACGCTGAAACAGCTTCAACAAATGCTCAACATGCTCAACTTCCGTTCGTGACTTAGCAATCATATCATCGACATAGACCTCAAAATCCTTGTGCATCATATCATGAAACAAGGTAGTCATAGCTCGTTGATACGTGGCTCCAGCGTTCTTCAAACCGAAGGGCATCACTCGATAACAGAATGTTCCCCAAGGCGTGATGAATGTTGTCTTCTCCATATCCTCGGGTGCCATCTTGATTTGATTATATCCGGAAAATCCGTCCATAAATGAGAAGACTTTGAATTTGGCTGTATTGTCTACCAACATATCAATGTGTGGTAGAGGGAAATCATCTTTTGGACTAGCTTTATTCAAATCTCTGTAATCAACACACATACGTACTTTTCCGTCTTTCTTAGGCACAGGCACAATATTGGCCACCCATTGAGGATACGTAGAAGTCACCAGAAACCCCGCATCAATTTGCTTCTGAACTTCCTCTTTGATCTTCACTGCCATGTCAGGATGAGTTCTTCTGAGCTTCTGCTTTACAGGCACGCACTCAGGCTTCAGAGGGAGGAAATGTTGCACAATATATGTATCTAGACCCGGCATGTCTTCGTACGACCAAGCAAAGATATCGGAATATTCTCGTAGAAAACTGATCAACCCCTTCTTGACAGACTCTTCAAGGAGTGCCTCAATCTTCACTATTCGAACACAATCTTCAGACCCCAAGTTGACTATTTCCAGATTCTCAAGATGCGGCTGAATGATCTTCTCTTCGTGCTCAAGAAGACGGGTAATCTCGTCAGGAATCTCTTCAACATCATCTTCCTCTGCTTCGAATACAGGGAATTCAAAATTGGGAGATGGCGTTGGATCATTATGTTCAATGGGTTTTAGAATCAACCTGCATAATGATTTTGGATAATGAAAAACTTTATAATTTAAACAAACAAATCATTATGCAGATGAAAAGATTGCTTTTATTCTTGTTTTTAGGGTTTTTTGTGATCACCAATTTCATGCAAAAAGCAAAAAGTGAAAACGATTGGAAAAACAAATGTTTAACATGAATTTATTGAATGAAATATCATTGTATATATGATGCCAACAATGTCATCACTTCTCCTTTTGGCATGGGAGAAGGGTTTTTAAACAAAGCAAACATATTACGCTGACTTATGAATGACCGTAGGAACATCCACAGCGACCCAATTGTGGCAGATCCCACCAGGGATGACAATATTGTCAGTATCCTCTGCATCTTCTTCCAGAATAGCAGCAGCTTCCTCGCTCTGATCGGCGTGGATGAAACCTCCACTCTTGAACAATCATTTGTCGTTGAAGACCCCAGAAGAATAGCCAATGCCATCCCGGGACTTGTTGTCTTCAAGCTCGATCATTTTTCCTAAACCAGCAACCGCACCACATTCAATGGCCAGTTTCGTATCACGATAGGAAGCAAATGAAGGAGTTTTCTTCTCAATAGGCTCAGCTATAGATAAAGCTTGGAAGGGAGTTCCAACTTCATCCTCAGTATCTATGTATGAGAAAGAAGACAAGTGGCTAACCAGGAGAGCCTTTTCTCCCCCTACCACAACCAGTTTCTTATTCTTAACAAATTTCAGCTTCTGGTGTAGGGTGGATGTCACGGCGCCAGCCTCGTGAATCCATGGTCTACCAAGGAGACAACTATAAGATGGGTGGATATCCATAACCTGAAAGGTAACTTGGAAATCACTTGGTCCAATCTTGATTGGGAGATCAACTTCCCCAATCACAGTCTTACGTGACCCATCAAAAGCTTTCACAACAACTCCACTCTGCCTCATGGGAGGCCCTTGAAATGACAATCTAGAAAGAGTGGATTTAGGCAATACATTCAAAGATCACCCAGTGTCCACCAGCACGTTGGACATGGCGTCGCTCTTGCAATTCATGGATATGTGTAAAGCCATGTTGTGGTCTCTTCCCTCCTCAGGGAGATCAGCGTCACAGAAACTCAAAGTGTTGCAAGTAGTAATGTTTGCAACAATGTTGTCAAACTGTTCTATAGTGACATCATGATCAACATAAGCCAAGTCCAAAACTTTCTGCAGAGCCTCCCTATGGGGTTCTGAATTCAGTAGCAAAGATAACACGGAGATTTTGGACGGCGTTTGTAGAAGTTGGTATACAACGTTGTACTCACTCTTCTTGATGAGCCTCAGCATCTCATCACAGTCTTCATTCACAATGCCACTAGGGCCAACAGAAGCAAGAGTCTTTTGTACAGAGGAGGGTTTAGTAACAGGTGCCGGATTCGGAGAATTCAATGCATTCCCATCCGGACGCTCAACAGAGTTAGCCTTAGCCTGAGGCTTCGGCGGTGCAGAAAACACACTACCGCTACGGGTCAACCCGCTCACATCAGCAATGTTCACAACAGAGGAGGAAGGCAACGACACTTCTTTCCCATCTTCTACAGCAACAACATTGTAACGAAAGGGAATTACTTTATCAGATGAATAAGGCACTGGGCCTGCAGGCTTGATAATCAGAGAAGGAGAAACCTTCTGCTTTCTACCATCGTACCGAATGACAACAGGCTCAGGGATCCTGAACACAGGAGAAATCACATTAACCTCTAGTTCATCTTCATCAACATTTCTGTTTTGAAGGATCTCGATGGTCCCATCGTCCAGCAATTCTTGCAGATCTTTACGCACTTGGCGACAACCCAAACGATTGACAGAGCAGATACGGCATTTGTCATGGTCGTGCTCCAGATGACTGTAATCACACAGTAGGCGATGCAACTCAACCAATGACTGTCGAATATGGCTAACATATTTGACCTTGTACTTGTCAGGGCAACCCTGGACCATGTTAACTGACTTCCCATGCTCAGGCAATGGGTTCTTCGTAACATTAGGACCTGAGTCTGCAAAGCTCAGAATACCGCATCTCATAAGGTCTTGAACCTTAGTCTTCAACGGAAAGCAGTTTTCCACATTGTGGCCGGGAGCACCAGAGTGGTAAACACAATGCTGATCAGGCTTATACCACCACTGAGGGTTAGCAGGTATAGCAGGAGGATCCCTGGGAGTAATCAATTTCCGCTCTATCAAAGAGGGATACAGCTCTGCATATGACACAGGAATTGGATCGAAAGTGATCTTCTTCCTTTCATAACTCGTACTAGCTGGATTACTGTTGTGAGGCTGGTAAGCCTGCTGTTGAGGACGATGTTGTTGCTGATACTGTTGAGATGGTTGCTGATGATGATTATTGTGTTGCTGATATTGCTGATTGTTGTCTCTGAAGACAGGTGATATGTGAGCCACCTGATGCTGATTGCTGGCTAAACGCACAGGCTTCCTCCTCATAGAGGGTCTTCGAGGTTTCACATGAGATTGTACAACATGTGCCTCTCCATCTTTCTTCTTCGCAAACGCCCCATATCGCTTGCTAGAAGAGCCTTCATCTTTGGTCAGACGTCCTTCACGGACTCCTTCCTCTTGTCGCATCCCCATGTTCACCATCTCGGTGAAATCAGAAGGAGCACTAGCGATCATCCGCTCGTAATAGAATGAGCTCAAGGTCTTCAGAAAGATCTTGGTCATTTCCTTCTCTTCCAGCGGAGGAGTAATCTGAGCTGCCAGCTCTCGCCACCTCTGGGTGTACTCTTTAAATGTCTCTTTGTCCTTCTGGGACATGGCCCTGAGCTGATCCCGATCGGGAGCCATATCCACATTGTATTTGTATTGCTTGACGAAGGCTTCGCCAAGATCATTGAAGGAACGGATGTTTGCACTGTCCAAACTCATATACCAACGCAGTTCAGCACCGGACAGACTGTCCTGAAAATAATGAATGAGCAGCTGATCATTATCCGTTTGAGTAGACATTTTCCTGGCATACATAACCAGGTGGCTGAGAGGGCAGGTGTTCCCCTTATACTTCTCAAAGTCTGGGACCTTGAATTTGACAGGTATTTTCACACCGGGAACTAAACAGAGCTCGGCGGCAGACTTACCGAACAAGTCCTTTCCTCGAAGGGTCTTCAATTCCTTGCGGAGTTCAAGAAATTGGTCATTCATAGCGTCCATCTTCTCATGAAAATCTGGGCCCTCCGACGGCTCAGAATGATAGATGGTGTCGTCTACCCTGGGAACGGTATGCACGACAGGAGGAGGCACAACAATGACCGGGTTAGATGCCGGCATGGAAGCAAATGTTGGCGCAGGAATATCAGGCATAAAGCCGGGAGGCATCCCCCACGGAAACCCGGACGGCATGGCTGTTGGCACGAAGTGGGCACTGACAGCTGGCACTGTCGAAGAAACAACCTCGGAAATAACAGTCCTCTGGGGAGGAGTTGCAGGTGTTGGAGACGGCTGGTTCTGAGCTGCCAAAAAAGATTCCATCAAAGCGCTCAGTCTGGCGACTTCCTCTTTGAGCTCGCGGTTCTCTTGCTCGAGATGATCCATCAATCTAGAAGAGTTGGCTCTGGTGTAGTACCGATGAGTCAGCTTGTCTTCAAAATAAATGAAGAGCACAAAGTCAGATCACAAGACCAGAGGCTGAGAAACAACACCTGCTTATGCAAATGATGCATGCAATGCTCGTGCACATGATTTGTTTTTATTCGAAGGAACTTTAGGGTATTATTTGAAAATTTTGAATATTAAGCATTTAATCGCATATGGAAAATATCTCATCAAATATTTGAGAAAAAGAAGTACAGCATTGTCAATTATTACAAGAGAAAAGGAAAATAAACATCCTATGGATCCCTAGAAGCTCGGGATGCTGGAAGATAAGCTGCACGAAGCCTCTTAACCTCTCTCTCATATGCTGCTTCCATATCCGCTTTCTCTTTGGCGAGTCTGTCATACCTCCTTTTCCAGAACTTGGAAGACTAAGGAAGTAGAGAAGTCCATGCATCATTCGGATCATCAATGACCTGATGCTCAAGGAACTCGATCAGAGCATCCTTCTCCTTAAGCTGTTGAAGCAACTCTTCTCTTTCACGGATCCAGGCACGTGAAAGGTCTTCGTCTCTTAACTCCTCTACGCCTTGGTTAGGGAGGGTTGAAGGCCCGGCCACAACCAAAGGTGTAGGTCTCGGATAGTCATAAGGCATGAGATACTCAGATTCTCTCTTCCTTACCCAAGTAGTATACGGCTCCAAAGCTATGCAGTTCTTCGGACCCAACTCACTTCTACCCTTCTTGTGAATCTTACGCCAAGCGCGAACCATCTTTGCTTTCAGGCCTTGGGGATCTTTAACCTCCTGAAAGAACACACCTTCTAACAGAATGTTATTAGGTTTATCCTTTAGGGGGAACCCAAGCTGACGACGTGCTAAGATAGGGTTGTAGCTAATCCCACCACATGTACCAAGAAGAGGCACATTGGAGAATTCACCACAAGAGTCGATGATCTGGACACCGTCATATGCACAATCATACCAAGAGATATCATCATTAGTGAGAGACATGAGTCTCGTGGACCACCGTAGAAATCCCTTGTTCTCCTTGAAAGCGACCGTCTGAGGTAAGTGAGAAATAAACCACTTATACAACAGAGGCAAACAGCACACAATAGCGCCACCACCCTTTGCATTCCTCGGATGCAAAGAGAAATAAGTATCACCCAACAGATTCAGAACGGGATTAAGAGCAGAGAAGATCCTAATAGCGTTCACATCCACAAATTTGTCGATGTTGGGGAACAATACCAATCCATAGATGAGAAGCACAAATATGGCTTCAAAGGCATCCTCACTCATGGCCTTCCCATAAATGGTAGCTTGAGCGATGAGGAACTCAGAAGGAAGACCTTGAATTCCACCTTTAGTAGTCATACGAGCTTTAACTAAGGATTCATCTATGTGCAACATGTCAGCTATCTCTTGAGAAGTAGGAATACTCTCCAAGCCACTGAACGACACCTGATCCAGAATCGGAATACCCACAAGATGAGCATACTCCTCAAGGGTAGGCAACAGCTGAAAGTCTGGAAAAGAGAAGCAATGATACAGAGGATCATAGAACTGCACCAAAGTACCCATCAATCCTTCGTCAACCTGAGTAGTCAGAAGAGGCAGAAGCTTCCCATAACGAGCTTTGAAACCCAAGGGATCTAGTACATAAGATGTTAGATTCCTTAACTCTTTCAGATCGGGTTGTCTAAAGTTGTACTTCTTTGTATGCCTTTTTTGTCTTTCCATATCTGAAAATTTTGCAAATAAACCCCTTAAGTTCCTTGAAAATTTTCTTTTTCTGATGATATGGATGCAGATGAATGCATGAATGCATGAATGCAACAATCACACTCAAGGATCAAGGAAAGCACACCAGACAAAGGTCATGGGATAGTTCGTATTATCCTTAATATCAATCATCCATTTTGGTGGATTATGGCTTTCACCTTATCAACACCCAAGTTCCATTGATATTAACGATATACGAACGGTTCAACCATCCTTAATATCAATCATCCATTTTGGTGGATTATGGTTTTCACCTTATCAACACCCAAGTTCCATTGATATTAACGATAGTTGAACGGATCAACCATGAATCACGGGTTTGTTGTGAGTCACGAGCATGGAGTCTCGGTTAAGAACCACCCAAAGGGAGTGTACTAGGGTTTAAACCTGCCGAGCATGTTCTATCAGAGGTTCCCATAGTCATCATCCCATCTTTCGAATATTATCGGAGGAACGAATACTCGTATTCCAAAAATATTCTCAAGAGAGACTCTTATGAGTGTAGTATCGTGTAACAATCGCATCAAATCTAACATTTGAACGACCTCCGCACTACGTCCTAAAAATAGGCCAAGATGGGCTCGGTAAACTAAGGTCCTTGGCTTCTACGACACATATTGGAAATATAATGCCTAACCACAAATAACTTGTGTGACATTATGATCCCAACATGACCTCCACCAAGTGAATGGGCTCGCAAGTCGACTTGCTAAGGAATAACTCCACACAAGTCGACGAGACTATGCCATTCTCCTATCATAGGGTGCACTCGAGTTCGGGTATAGAACTCATCTCACAGAGATCACCAAACAAGTAGGCAATTGATATATCAAGCAAATCAATCATTACAATCAGTACAGTAATCCCAAATTACACCAAAAATATGTCATATACAGATAATACAACAAGTGTGAAAACTAGGCAAACCCATTAGGAAGACAATTATCCCCAATGAAGTCGCCACTTTTCTGTAGCGGTGTATTCGTTACCTTTAGATTTATTGACTAAATCAAAAGCAAAGCACACAAAGATAGAGTCGCCACCGCACTTCTATTTATCCAAAGGAATGTCTAGAAAGCGAACAAAAGCCTAAGAAGTTTTACAAAGAAAACTAATAAAAGGGTACAGAGATATGGGTAAGGGGGTAATTATGTTGTAGGAAGGTGTTAGGCACCCACAACATCCTAGGTACTCCTAGGGAACCTCTTTTCACAACTTGTTGTAGAATTATTTGTTTATGAAATTATTTTGTGCAAACATTGATTGAAGAGATGAGAGAAGAATGTACAATTTTTATTATTTTTGTGTTTGGATGGATGAACCCATTGCCTACGTACCTTTTCATGAAAGATAAGGATCAAAACGCCGTAGTTCGGCTAAAAGATTTCCAAAAAGTGCGTGGGTTGATTTTAAACAAAAGCCTTAAGGTCTTTCATTATCAAAGGGAGAACACTCGACCTGAGTCAACAATCCACCATGTGAGAATAGCTTCGACATACTAGTGAGGGGTTAACCCTATAATAAGCATGGAAGTCTTACAATTCAATCACTAAGGATGTGGTGAGATTTACATCAACCACTAAGATAATTCAGATCTATGGCTAATGCATGAAAACTTGATTAAGAAGTGGACAAAGGCCACAAAAGCAATTGAGTGGGTGAAATTAATCAATTAGAAGTATTCACAAAAAAATGAAGTCAAAGTTGACATTAAAGTTCATTCACAATGAGTACTAGTGAAAATGAAGTTTGAAAATCAGAGGCTTAAGGCCTAGGTTTCTAGTTTTTGAAAACAAGTGAAAATGTTTGCGCCAAAGTTTTCTGGTTTGGGTTAAAATGCAAGTGGAGGTTGTAAGGAAACAAAAGGTGGGGATGAGGAGCAAAACTTCATTAGGAATTCCTCTCTTGAGATCATATGTAGATGATCCAACCAAGTACCATCCTTTGGAATAGGCAACAAAGCAATAAGCAAGTAAGCAAGCTCAAGGAGCAACAAAACTGGAAATGGATTGCCAATAAATGGTCTTACATCCAACTCCAAAAACAAATGGGAAACGGAGTGCCAATAAATGGTCTTACGTCCAACTCCACAAAGCAACATGGGAAACAGATAGCCAATCAATGGTCTTACATCTAACTCCACAAAACAACATAGGAAACAGATAGCCAATCAATGGTCTTACACCTGACTCCACAAAAAGAAACAAGATAGGAAATGGAGTGCCAATCAATGGTCTTATATCCAGCTCCCCAAGAGGAACAGGAAACAGATAGCCAATCAATGGTCTTACATCTGACTCCTCAAAAGAAAACACATAACAAATGCAGAGCAAACATATGAATGATGCACAAATAAGCAAACAAGCAATCAATTATCACACTCTATACACAACCAAGAGGCTCATACAAGGCTGGGCTTTAGTCAAGGGGTCATATCGACCTTGACAAACAAGCCAAATACTGGAAGGGGTGTCTGAGGTGCTCTTAACCACTGACATTGACCGTCAGGGTGAGCAGATGAAATGGGAGATGAGGGTTAGACCTCGTAGCTCTTAACCCTGGCCGGGGTGAGCTTTAATCAAAGAAGGTGTGGGAGTCCAGAATGAGGAACTCTATTCCACATGACTGACTCTATACAATGATCTTGGGTGTTTATTCAAATGCATCAGCACGTAGTGCGAGCAAGATGAAAGACTCAACTGAATAGCAGGGGATTGATTGCAAATCCCTTTTATCTGCCAATTGCCTCTTCACTTAGGAGGACTTGAATTACATGGCACAAAAGTAAACAAACACAGTCATTGCCTCTTAAGGAGGACTTCAGCCAAATGCCTGCCAAACAGAAACGACAGGGCTTCCATACTACATGGAGTTAAAGAAGTTACCTAAGTGGTATGCCAACCACAAGCAAAGCAAAGCTCAAATAATGAGCTAAAGCGGCTAAAGTACCTGTACAAAAGGCTAGTCAATTAGTAACCACAACAGATAAACAAAAAACAGACAAAACCAATCAACAGTGTTACACCAAGCACAGTACAAAGTGCAAGCAACTCAAATTGTTTCATCATTCAAATGACCTACAAAATAGAAAGGTTAGTTAACCAAGGTAATTTGCATCTCAAGTAATGAGATCGCATCAATCATTAGAGCTAATTGCTTGAACCTGAAATACAAAGCTCAAATTGTGAGTACAAACCCCTAGGGCAAGGCCTAGGGTCAAAGGCAAAGCACAACGTCAAAACAGCAACCACTATTCAACATGAAGCTTATTTAAACAAGTAAGAACATGTCCTAAAAAGGACCAAGTCTAAAGCATCAAGCCAAGGCATTACATGAGCAAGATATGGCAAAGGCAATTACAAATCACACAATTGGATATCAAGAATGAAAATTCCATATTAAAACAGAAATGAATCAAACAATCATGAAAATTTTTATGTGCATGCAACATGTCAAACACAATCATCATGCCAAAAATTAGAATCAACAGAACTCAATTAACCTAGAAATGAAAATGCACAAGTATGACATCAAATTGTGTGACACACATTGTCACACCCTACATTCATGTGTCTAAAATAGAGATGAAAAATGCTAAAAATGCACAACCAAGCCTCAAAAATCATGCAACATGTTGGGAATCAGCATACCAAATTTCAAATCAATTGGCCAATGTATGAACATTTCACAATAGAATGAATGAAGCATGTCACATTTGCATATATGTCCAAAGAATCCAACACAATTAAAATTCCAGAAATGATAAAATCAGGAAATCACAACCAAAAAATAGTAGACATTCACATGATCATGTAGCAAAAAATTTGGAATTAATTGGATTAATTTTCATTTTGTTATGATTTTTTGAAGTTAGAAGAAAATATGAATAAATGATGAATCATGCACATGATAATATGGAGGGAAATGGAAAAATATGAAGTAAATTTGAAAAATGCTGGAAGCTGGAATCGAACTGTGTGTGAAAAAAATGGAAATGCGCTAAAGAAGTAAATGTACAAAATGCTGGAGCGGAGGATCGAAGGAGGTATGCGCATCAGCCTTAAACACAGTCGTTTGGACTTATGGGGGAAAATACAAGTGAAAATTCAAAATTCCATGGCGAGGAGTCGAACGCGTGAGGCAAGGGCTATGGGCGCTTCTACAGTATAATTGACAAGCTGAACCAGAGAAAACCCTAACACTGTGCAGGCGCGGTGGCCAGCGGTGGTTTCCACCGTCTTCTTCGTGAAGACTGTGGTGCTACAGTAGCACGCTCAAAAAAATTTCCAGATTCACGTAAAAATTATATCAATGGAAAGCTTATCACACGTACATTCCAAATCCAGCATTATTTAAGTCTAAATCATCATGGATCGTGCAAATCGAACGAAAACATTTATGCATACAAACTTTCAACTCAACATAACTCAGTCAATTCTCAACCATTTTTCATGAAATTTAAATCAGGATAATCAGCATTCAAAGCTCTACAAGTCTATGCACATAAAAAGGAGAATTAAGAGGTTCGAATTTCACACCTCTTGAAGAGCAGAATGAGGAAACAAGCGGTTCAAGTGCCAAAAGTGTCCAGATCTCCTCTATCACTCGTGTACTGAAGCTTTATGCGTGAATTGAAGCTTGAGATGGCTTGGATCTAGCTCAGATTGCAATTTCCATCTTCATGTTCTTGAGCTTGCACAGCTTGATTCTGGCTCAAATTCTTCAAATCAAGGCTTAATCCATACTCAATGAAGCTCACTGATCATGATTCTCCAATAAAATCAAGGTGTTGTATGGAAAAAAATGAAGTTTCAATTGAGAGCAAAAATGGAGGGAAAGAAATTTTTTGGATCTAGAATGTTCAAAACTGTGAAATTCTGTTATGATTTGGTTTATCTATGGTCTCTTAATCACATCCAAATCAGAATTAAGCATGAGTTAATTATGATTAGTGAAAATGAGGTGTATGGCAAAAATTGGAAAATGTGAGGTGCATGGCAAATCTACACGTGAACAGTACCACATGGAGGTGTAAACTCACTCAAAATCATCTCATAAGCAATGTAATGATATTTTGTTCATATGATGCACCAATTTTGAATTTCCAAATTTCCCTCCAAAATGTTCATGAATGAGCAAATGATCATATGATGAGATTTCATGCAATGTAATGATGGATTTGGAAATTATAGGTGATCGCGACTTTATGAGTCGAATTTGGGGTACAAACTGCAAGTGCACAGTTCTATCACGTAGTTTTAAAAGATATCGATCCCACAGGGACTTATGAATCGATATACCGTTATCTAAGGTTACTTCGTAAAGCTACGGCGGATGATACTTTGATTGTTCGGGGGAAAAGTTAAAACTAAAAATAAGATCTAAATTAAATATTAATTAAGCGGATATCGGTATGTAGTTCGTCGTAATTAGGGAATCAATTCTTCGTTGGTTTCTTGGTTTTAAAATAAATCTTTTCAGTTGACACTATTGTTTAAAAGTCTTATCTCAAACTCTCGCTCTATTGAATAAACTATGATTTTATATTAACGTAGCTATCACTTATTAGTTAAGTCAAAAACCACTTTTTGAAAACAATAGAATCCGTAGAAACTCTTTTTAAGAAAACACTAATCGTTTAAACACCCTTGTCTCAAACTCTCGCTCTGTTGACTTAGGTTATATAATTAAGTTCAAATACTTAACTCTCGTCCTCACACTTAACCTTTAAAAATACGTATTGGAAAAGATTAGAATTTAATTAACTCTAAAAATTGCTCTCGCCCTGATCTAGAATTAATGTCCAACTTACACTGTCCAGTTAAAAACTCAAACTCTCGTTCTATTGATTTTAACTTCTTTATGTCTTTTACTTTCGTACAAAAACCTTGTTATTAAACCTATAAGTTGAGACCGTAAAAAGAGTGATTTTATTTTAAACTTAATTAAACCAACTTAGTTTTGATTCCTTCGTTCCGCTTACTCTACATACCGACACCTAAATGAATTAGCCAGACATACTAAACAGATCTAAATAATCAGCATGCATAAATAATTTCATCTCAGGCAGATAATATAAATAAACAGTAAAACAAAGCATATATAAATTCAAACTATAATTAAAGAACCTGAGTAATTAAATAGAAGTCTTGAACACTCCACCATTGACCGGTTGGATTTGTTCTTGAATTCTTCAATCGGACAGGAAAATAAAATTGAAGGAATAAAAATCTAGGGTCTAACGTAAGGTTAGATCAAGTGAAAGGTACACAATAGTTTCCGGTGTAAAAACTACTGTGCGAAAAATTAAGTAATTGCTGAAAAAGAAAATAGAAATTGCAAAGGAAACAATATAAAAGTTGTAAAAATAATGCTGTAAAATACTTATGCTGCTGGAAGAGAAAAAGTGCGAAAAAGAGAAAACGGCGAAGAAGAAAAAGGAACGTCCCGAGGGTTTGCCAAAAACTACTATTTATATTTGTCTCTTCTCGTAACTGCTTCCAAAAGTCTTCCGCGTAAAAGGGTCTTCACGTGCCAAATGGTCAGGCGTACAAATAGGCCTCAACGTCTCTGAAGCCAAAAATATAGGAGACTGGTGTGACGTCCGTCACACCATGTGTTACGCTCGTAACACAAGTGGGTAAAGCGTGACGCTCGCCACAGCCTGTGTGACGCTCGTCACAGGTGCAGCGCCTGTGCTTTTTGGGCTGAGCTTTGGCTTTTGATATTTGCTTCTTTTCATTCCTTTTTTCACCTCCTTTTCTTCCTTTTTCACTTGTGCTTCAAATAAATTACCTGGGATAAATAGAAAGAAAATACCGAGTAATATCGAATAAAATGAAATAAATTGAAGTAAATAATAATATAATTTAATTAAATTATGTCCTAGAATGTTATATCATTTCATGTTATCAAACTCCCCCATACTTAGATCTTTGCTTGTCCTCAAGCAAAATACAGTATAGAACTTGTTTTAAGAATTTAGCCAGATGAAATTCCAAAACACACATCAATTCGTACTAGGTTGCAAGTAGATTTCGTTTTGAAGTATCTTGAGTCTAATCTCGACAGCAAGGACTACCGCTACCACATCAGATAATCTCACCTCATGCAAGCCAGTTCGAGTCATGCTATTATAGCTAGCCTGGTTCTTTTACTCTTATTTCACCCGTTTTCATTCTAGTGAAATCACATTAAGTCCTTTATCGTTTCGCGCACATAGTGGAGTGACCGGTTAGTGATTCTGATCCCCTTTTAGCTAGAAGTTCTGGTACATAAGTCGGATAACATCGTTATTCAGTCCATTGCAAATTGCGGGGGATCGGACCGTAGTCCGCCCTACCAAGTTCAGTACCAGATACCTGCTGAACCAACTTATAATGGGCCTTTCGTACTATGTTTTTGCATGATTTGCAACATTTGGATTAAATGATCTGGTGAGGATCACCTAACTTAGTTAGTGCATTTCCTGCTATATTTTTTTTATTTTGGGAATCATTCACTTATATTCATCGGCCCTCCACGTAGTTTGCTATTAAGATGGTGCTGACTTCTTGTATAAACTACTCGGGGTTATTATAAGGTTAAAAATCCAGGGACTTGTATAACAGCTGCCTTTCTGATCTAACATGTTGAGGTTTGTTTAGAGTATCGGGGCGGTAATAGTTTTAGTCTTAATTTGTCTCAAGTTTGATAAAATAAGCAACCTTTATACTTACTGAGTGTGTTGAATATTTGTTATGGCTCATGAAAATTTTGAGGGAATAGATAATAGAAATTTTTCACACTAGGGACTTAACTTAAAATAAATCTATATTATAAGAAATATTTTTTCTTTTTTTATAAGGGAAATAACAATGAAAAGAAAGGTACATACTTGAAGAAGGGAGGATAGAAAGAACACGGTTTTCCCCCCATACTTAAATGAAACATTGTCCCCAATGTTTTAAGGGAAAGAAATGAAATACAAAAAGAAAGAAAAAGGAATCAATGCTGCCTTCCGCCTCTTGTTCTTGGACCGGGTGATCGCTGATGTACTTCTAAGTTGTCAAACCTGCTAAGCAAATCAGTGAACCGCTGGTCGGTTATGGCATTCCTCGCTTCTTGTTGTTGTTGCATTTGGCGCATCATTTGCATCATTTCGAGATTCTGTGCTTGCATACCATCAATAGCATCCATGATGTCGTCATTGGTTGCAGGCCTTCTTCGTCGACGACGTCGTGAGGATGGACCAGCTGCACTATCGGAAGGGTTGAGCGGGACTGATTGTTGTGCAGGAATCTGATCACCGTGCTCCATTTCTTCAAACTCGTCGGTGGACGGGTTTGCTTGTGCAGGCTCGGTAGCTTCGGGAGCATTAAGATCATAGATATGGCGGTTGGGATTGGTGACATCGGTTAAGGCAATGTTGGGTAGAACAACGCTTGGGACCTCTTGGTTGTTCACCATAAGATAATACCCTCCGCCTATCTTGTTCTTGATTAGGCGGCTGGACCGACAGTAGCTTATGTCCATAAATAGGGGAGGTAAAGATTCTAAAGTTTGGAGTCGGTCCCCTAGGTTTAAGCCAAGTTCTATGGTGGTGATTAATCCACCAATTACAAAAGGTTGCCGGCCTCTAGCACATAAGGTGCGGATATGATGAAATAGGAAGGAGGCGGCGTTTACCTTAGTATCCGGTTCGAAAACGCATTCAAGGAAGAATAACTCCTTAGCGTTGACTTTGTTGTTGTTCGGTCTTCCAAAAACTGTGTTTTGCAGGATACGGATGAAGTACCGGATGGTTGGGTTATGTATATGGGAAGCAAGGAGCACATCCCAGTTGTTGGTATCTACGCCGGATATTTTCTTAAATAGGTCGAAGGCGTGTATGTTCCACTGGGAATTCTGAGGGATTCTCGGGTGGACTTGACCTTCTACAGGGAACTGTAGCATGATGCTCAATTGGTTTTGGGATAGGGAGTATTCGGTGTTGAACATACGGAAGGTTGCGGTACCGGTTAAGAATTCGTCTTCACCGGTAGGAGTGTTGTACGCATATGAACTTAAAAATTCTAAGGTTAGGGAGGGGTAGGTAGGTTGATTATGAGTGCATAGAAAGGTTAGATCGGCAAGGCGGAGCATCCACTCGATACCTTGAAGTAATCCTAGTTGTTGTAAATAAGTTGAATCAGGATACCTGGTAGAGGTGACACCTCGTTGTTGGAAACACTCGAATTGCTCTCTTTGATAGTTATCATCTTCAGATCGGAAGATGATGTTTCCAAAATTTTGATTTCCCGCCATACTGATGAATGAGTTGGAAGAAGTAATAGGAAAGAAAAGAAATGTATTTGATTGTATAGAATAGTTGTGATGTAGGAAGAAAGGTATGGTGGGTATTTATAGGAAAAAAGTTTGGAAGTTGGAAAGGAAGTGGTTGAAAAGTAAATAAATGTGGGTTAATATGAATAAATGGGGAAGGTAAAAAGGTGAAGTGGTGTAACGGTCGCCACCCAACGGCTAGTAACGTTAACATGGTCAGACGGTGTCACGCTCGTGACAGGGGCGTGACGGGCGTCACAAGCACTTGGCGTGACGTCCGTGATAGATTGTGTGACGCTTGTCACACAGTCATTCTGGCATGGTTACTGCTTGCCTTCTTCATAATAATTATAGTAATTTATTTTTATTATTTGTTTGTTTGCTTTGCTTCAGATTATTTTACTCTGCTATTTAAATTTCCCTTGCATGCTATTCTACTTTGCATAATAGTGCATAAATATATTTTTCTTTAATAAGATATGTAGGCAGCAACAGTAGAGAGCATTATTGATAGATATTGCATAATTTATAATAAAGTAAAATAAATCAATAGCTTCATAAAATAATCATAATGTAACATTGGAAGAAAAAAAACAAAAATGCGAAAGAGAAACAAATACGAACATAATTTGAAATAATATTAATGAATAATCTAACTTAAAACTAAATAACTAAGAAAAACAACTCCTATCCATCTGCATGATCTCTGGCCGGAGGAGCAAAGGAGTTAACACGATATAGCAACTCGTGAAACTGATTTGTCATACTGTTCATGTATCCAAGAAATTCGTGTCTCATGTTAGCGAACTCTTATCTGAGGACGTCTTGTTCTGACATCAAAGCTTCAATGGCAGTGTTATAATCAGTTACGGGCATATGATGTCTAAGGTCGGGTATTGCCGATTCTTCGGTCTGAACAGGTTGAGGAGGAGGATCAATATCATAGTAACCAGATGGTGTCTGAGGGTCAGATTCAGCATAAGGGATCTGGTCATCACAAATCTCATAGTCCTGGATGGATTCAGTGGATCTAGCAGGGGAGGGGGTTTCGTTCAGATTGTAGAGCCAGTTATTGCGGTTATGAACACTAGTCCTAGGATTGGGCATGGTGAATAGGCAAAGAACTTGGTTATTAATTATAAGCTCAAACTCGTCAGATCCTAGGTTTGCTATAAACATAGTGTTGAAGAGGAAGGGTATACTCATAATAGTAATGCCACAAAAAGGGCTTAAGTCAAGCATAGGCTGACGTAATCCGATAGCATTACCAATCATGGTTATCAAACCGCCTATTCGAATTGGTGCTCGTTCATCTTGGATAAGGTGGTCTAAATTTGCTAGCATAAAAGTGGCACCGTTTACTAGACGGTTATGGGAAGCACAAAATATGATGAAGAGTTCATCACGTGAAACTGTGGTACTGTTTGGCTTCTTCCCAAATAAGGTGTGGGTCAGGATCTTATGGAAATAGCGAAAGGTCGGGTTATGTGTGTTTCCAGAGAGAAACTCATGTTCCTCGGGATCGTCATTTCCAGTCAAGCTTCCCCAAAAGTGTTCAAGTTCTCTATATTCAAAAAGTTCTTCTTGGCTCACTGTGAATGTATCAAAGGAGGTAGGGAAACCTAAAAGGTTGGTAAAGTCTTGAATATTAAATTGGTACTCCATGTTAAACATTCTGAACTGGATGAAACCTCTGCTTATTCCTTTTCCATGGCTGGGTAGATAGATCAAGGAACTAAGGAATTCTAGTGTTAGTCTCTGGTAAGTGACGAAATGTCTACGGATAGGAGAGGTTTCCCACCCAATCTGATTCAACAAATACAGGACACTTTGTCTTAGTCCAAGGGCAGTCATTGCCCAATCATCAGCATACAAACTAGGTAGCATCTCTCTCGTGGCTAGTTCCTCAAACTTTTGTTTCTGAGCTTTCCCTCTGAATTTGATACCCATACGATCAATTTGTCCCATCAGGTTAGTGTTAGCTAGAGAAAAGAAAAACAATAGTTTTAGTCAGGATTTTGGCCAAATGCCGAAAGAAGAAGAAAAAGGTTTTTTAATAAATTAAAATAAATTAAGAATGAATACTAAACAAAATTTGAAAGAATAATTAAGGGAGAAATAAAAAATTATAAATATTTGTGGGTTGTCTCCTACTAAGCGCTTTGTTTAATGTCGCAAGCTCGACATAAAAACTATCAATTATAATCTATAAGTTCTGGAGGCATTTTGTCTAAGTGTAAGACTTGTGAATCTTCATTGTTTTATGCATAGTGATAATGTCTTAGACGTTGCCCATTTACGGTAAACGGTTCCATAGATTTGCCTTTAATTTCTACCGCTCCACTGGGAAAAACTCTGGTGATTTGGAAAGGACCTGACCATCTAGATCATAGTTTTCCCGGGAATAACTTTAGCCTAGAGTTAAATAAAAGGACTGTATCGCCTTGCCTGAAGATTTTCCTTGATATGCGCTTGTCATGCCATTGTTTTGTTCGCTCTTTGTAGATTCTGGCATTTTCGTAAGCGTCTCTTCTGAGTTCCTCTAATTCGCTTATATCAAGGATTCTCTTTTCACCGGCGGCCTTATAGTTTAAATTTAGATTTTTAATAGCCCAATAGGCTTTATGTTCTAATTCTACCGGGAGGTGACAGGATTTTCCATAAATGAGCTTAAATGGGGTTGTCCCTATGGGAGTTTTGTAAGCAGTTCGGTAAGCCCATAAAGCTTCTGGTAATTTCAATGACAAGTCTTTCCTTGAGGTGGCGACTGTTTTTTCTAATATTTGTTTAATTTCTCTGTTAGACACTTCCACTTGCCCACTGGTTTGAGGGTGGTAAGGTGTCGCTACTCTATGTCTTACGCCATACTTAAGCAGTAGTTTTTCGAGTACCTTGGATATGAAATGCGATCCACCATCACTGACTACTATTCTTGGGACACCAAACCTTGGATATATTATATTCTTAAAGAGTCTAGTTACTAGTCGTGTGTCGTTTGTTGGAGAAGCTATAGCTTCAATCCATTTCGATACGTAGTCAACTGCCACGAGTATGTATTTGTTACCGAAAGAGGATGGAAAAGGTCCCATGAAGTCTATTCCCCACACGTCGAAAATCTCTACTTCCAAAACGCCCTTTTGTGGCATCTCGTCACGTCTAGATATGTTTCCTGTGCGTTGACATCTGTCACATTTCTTAATAGTTGCATGTACATCCTTCCATATATTTGGCCAATAGAAACCGGCTTGTAGGATTTTAGAGCAGGTCTTGGATGTACTTGCATGTCCACCATAAGGGGCGGAGTGACAGTGTTGGATTATATTTTCTACCTCTTCCTCGGGTATACACCGACGGAAAATACCATCGGGGCCTCTTTTGAAAAGTAAGGGGTCATCCCATTAATAGTGTTTTATGTCATAGAAGAATCGTTTCTTCTGCTGGTAGGATAAAGTATGTGGAACTATTCCGGCAGCTAAATAATTGACGAGGTCAGCGTACCACGGTGTAACAGATATAGCTAAGGTGGTTTCTACCTGTTTATCAGCGTTATTTTCTCCCAAAGTAGCTATAAGCTTATCGTACGAGAAATCATCGTTAATTGATGTTCTTTCCGGTTCAAGGTTCTCAAGTCTAAAGAGGTGATCTGCTACTACGTTTTCAGTTCCTTTCTTGTCTTTGATTTCCAAATCGAACTCTTGTAGCAACAGGATCCACCTTAGGAGTCTAGGTTTAGCATCCTTTTTTGGTAAGAGGTATTTGATAGCAGCGTGGTCAGTGTAGATGATTATTTTGGCTCCGACCAAGTAAGAACGAAATTTATCTAGCGCAAACACTACTGCTAGAAGTTCTTTCTCGGTTGTGGCGTAATTCATTTGTGCTTCATCTAGAGTTCTACTTGCGTAATATATAACGTGAAGCTTTTTATCCTTTCGTTGTCCTAAAACAGCATCCATAGCGTAATCACTGGCATCACACATTATTTCGAATGGTTCGTTCCAATCTGGTGTCTGCATTATGGGTGCTGAGATCAATGCTTGTTTAAGCGTTTGAAATGCTTCTAAACATTTATTGTCGAATATGAATTCAGCATCCTTCATTAATAGCCTGGTTAAAGGTTTAGTTATTTTAGAGAAGTCTTTAATGAATCGTCGGTAAAAACCGGCATGTCCTAAGAAGCTTCGTACTTCTCTCACAATTTTCGGAGGTTGAAGGTTTTCGATTACCTCTATTTTGGCTTTGTCTACTTCAATTCCTCTGTTCGAGATGATGTGTCCTAAAACAATTCCTTCTTGTACCATAAAATGGCATTTTTCCCAATTAAGTACTAGGTTTACTTTTACACATCGCTCTAGAACTCTTTCTAGGTTTTCAAGGCATTCTTCAAAGCTTTATCCGCATACGGAAAAGTCATCCATAAATACTTCCATGATGTTTTCGAGAAAATCGGCGAATATTGCCATCATGCATCTTTGGAAGGTTGCAGGAGCATTACACAAGCCAAACGGCATTCGTCTATAAGCGAAGGTACCAAAAGGACATGTGAATGTTGTCTTTTCTTGGTCATCAGGAAGAATTGGTATTTGAAAGAAACCTGAGTAACCGTCTAGATAACAGAAATGAGAATGTTTTGCTAATCGTTCTAACATCTGGTCAATGAATGGTAAAGGGAAATGATCTTTTCGGGTTGCTTTGTTTAGTTTCCTATAGTCAATGCACATTCTCCAACCTGATTCGATTCGTTTGGTTATAGTTTCTCCTTTTTCATTTTCAATGACTGTTATACCTCCTTTCTTTGGTACTACGTGTACAGGACTAACCCATTTGCTATCAGATATAGGATATATGATACCTGCCTCTAATAACTTGGTTATTTCCTTCTTCACTACCTCACTCAGGATCAGGTTTAGTCTCCTCTGGTGTTCCCTAGAAGTTTTACAGTCTTCTTCTAGCATGATGCGGTGCATACAAATAGAAGGACTTATTCCTTTAAGATCGGTGATGTTGTATCCTAGTGCGGTTGGATATTTTCTTAAGATATGCAGGAGTTTTTCTGTTTCGAGTCTTCCTAGGTCAGCATTAACTATCACTGGTCGTTTAAGTTCTAAGTCTAGGAATTCATATCTCAGATTTTTGGGAAGTGTTTTCAGGTCTAGGGTTGATTTCTTAAGGCATTGCGTAGGGTCCGGTGTTATTGCTAAACATTGGTTAAGTTTGTCTTCTACAAGATAGTCAGATGATTTGTCTTTTTCTAACTCTGTTTCTTTTATGCATTCATCGATGATATCCATGAAGTAACATGTATCTTCTATTGCAGGTGCTTTCAAAAATTGGGAAAGAATGAACTCAATTTTCTCTTCTCCTACTTCGAAGGTGAGTCGTCCTCGTTTTACGTCTATGATTGCACCGGCAGTTGCTAAGAACGGTCTTCCCAGTATAATGGGTGTAACTTCGTCTTCTCTAATATCCATAATTATAAAATCGGTTGGAATGTAGAATTGACCTATGCGCACTGGAACGTTTTCAAGAATTCCTACAGGATATCTGATGGAACGATCTGCTAGTTGCACAGACATTTTAGTTGGTCTTAATTCTCCCATTTCCAGTCTCTTGCATATGGATAAAGGTATAACACTAATACCGGCTCCTAAATCGCATAAGGCTTTGTCAATGACAAATTTTCCTATGTGACAGGGTATAGAGAAACTACCTGGGTCTTTAAGTTTATGGGGCATATTCTGGATTATAGCGCTACATTCAGCGGTGAGTGTAACGGTTTCGCTATCTTCAAGTTTCCTTTTATTAGAAAGAATTTCTTTTAAGAACTTAGCATATGAGGGCATCTGCGCAATAGCTTCTGTAAACGGAATTGTGACGTTTAATTGTTTTAGTAGGTCAACAAATTTTTTGAATTGGCCCGCATCTTTGGTTTTAATAAGCCTTTGAGGGTAAGGGATAGGTGGTTTATAAGGTGGTGGAGGTACATAAGGTTCCTTCTTTTCTACGGTTTCCTTATTACTCTCTTCCTTTTCCTTAGGTTTATTTTCTTCCTCAGTTGACTTTTTAGAGTTTTGGTTTTCTATCCTTGGATCAGACGGTCCTTCCACTTCCGTTCCACTTCTCAGTATAATTGCATGAGCGTGGCTTCTCGGGTTAGGTTGGGGTTGGCCAGGAAATGTACCAGTTGGGGCAGCAGTAGGTGCTTGTTGTTGAGCTACTTGTGATATTTGCGTTTCCAGCATTTTGTTATGGGTAGCCAGGGCATCTACTTTACTTGCTAGTTGTTTAATTTGTTCGCCAGTGTGTACATTCTGGTTTAAGAAATCTTTATTGGTTTGCTGTTGAGAGGCTATAAAGTTTTCCATCATAATTTCCAAGTTGGATTTCCTAGGGGCGTTATTGTTAGGTGTAGATGGGATCGGCTTATGATATCCCGGAGGTATAGTTGGGGCTTGATTTGGAGATTGTCCAGGTGCGTATAAAGCGTTATTACTCTTATATGAAAAATTGGGATGATTCTTCCAATTTGAGTTATAGGTATGCGAGTAGGGGCTTCCTTGAGCATAGTTTACTTGCTCCGCTTGGATTCCTGTTAGGAGTTGACAATCTGCAGGAGTGTGTCCTTGGATTCCACAGACTTCGCAATTCTGAGTTATGGCTACCACGGTGGCTGGAGGTGATACATTTAAACTTTCAATTTTCTGGACCAGAGCATCCACTTTTGCATTAACATGATCAAGGTTACTTATCTCGTACATGCCAGTTTTCGTTTGAGGTTTTTCCACCATTGTTCGTTCGCTTCCCCACTGATAGTGGTTTTGAGCCATGCTTTCGATAAGTTGGTAAGCATCAGCATAAGGTTTGTTCATTAGTGCACCACCTGCGGCGGCATCTATTGTTAACCTCGTGTTGTACAAGAGACCATTATAGAAGGTATGAATTACTAACCAGTCTTCTAAACCATGGTGTGGACAAAGTCTCATCATGTCTTTGTATCTTTCCCATGCTTCGAAAAGAGACTTGTTATCTTTCTGTTTAAATCCATTTATCTGGGCTCTTAACATAGTTGTTTTGCTTGGCGGAAAATATCGGGCAAGAAAGACTTTCTTCAACTCGTTCCATGTGGTGACTGAGTTGGAAGGAAGAGATTGAAGCCATCTTCTAGCGCTATCTCTTAACGAGAAAGGAAAAAGACGAAGTCGAATTGCCTCTGAAGTGACACCGTTAGCTTTAACAGTATCAGCGTATTGGACAAATACGGATAAATGAAGGTTTGGATCCTCGGTAGGATTTCCAGAGAATTGGTTCTGTTGCACTGCCTGCAACAGTGAAGGTTTAAGTTCGAAGTTGTTTGCTTCGATTGCGGGTGGAGCAATACTCGAATGCGGCTCATCTTGTGATGGAGCGGCGTAATCTCGAAGAGCACGAGCTGGTTCTGCCATCTCGGGTATCGAAGAAAAAAGATTTTTGAAATCAAGAATTTCGCTAGGAGGGAGATTGTTTGCATCACGATATTCCCGAATTCGTCGTAAGACTCGGAGATATAGTTCGATATCGTTGATTCGTAAATAGTACGGCTCGCCTTGTGAGCGAGTGTGTGGCATACAAATCAACGAAAGAAAGAAAAGAAAAAGAAAAGCCTTAGTCTATACAGCGTAACAGAAGAGTTACGATATCGACTAAATAAAAGGCCCCGGCAACAGCGCCAAAAACTTGATCGCGACTTTATGAGTCGAATTTGGGGTACAAACTGCAAGTGCACAGTTCTATCTAGTAGTTTTAAAAGATATCGATCCCACAGGGACTTATGAATCGATATACCGTTATCTAAGGTTACTTCGTAAAGCTAAGGCGGATGATACTTTGATTGTTCGGGGGAAAAGTTAAAACTAAAAATAAGATCTAAATTAAATATTAATTAAGCGGATATCGGTATGTAGTTCGTCGTAATTAGGGAATCAATTCTTCGTTGGTTTCTTGGTTTTAAAATAAATCTTTTTAGTTGACACTATTGTTTAAAAGTCTTATCTCAAACTCTCGCTCTGTTGAATAAACTATGATTTTATATTAACGTAGCTGTCACTTATTAGTTAAGTCAAAAACCACTTTTTGAAAACAATAGAATCTGTAGAAACTCTTTTTAAGAAAACACTAATCGTTTAAACACCCTTGTCTCAAACTCTCGCTCTGTTGACTTAGGTTATATAATTAAATTCAAATGCTTAACTCTCGTCCTCACACTTAACCTTTAAAAATACTTTTTGGAAAAGATTAGAATTTAATTAACTCTAAAAATTGCTCTCGCCCTGATCTAGAATTAATGTCCAACTTACACTGTCCAGTTAAAAACTCAAACTCTCGTTCTATTGATTTTAACTTCTTTATGTCTTTTACTTTCGTACAAAAACCTTGTTATTAAACCTGTAAGTTGAGACCGTAAAAAGAGTGATTTTATTTTAAACTTAATTAAACCAACTTAGTTTTGATTCCTTCATTCCGCTTACTCTACATACCGACACCTAAATGAATTAGCCAGACATACTAAACAGATCTAAATAATCAGCATGCATAAATAATTTCATCTCAGGCAGATAACATAAATAAACAGTAAAACAAAGCATATATAAATTCAAACTATAATTAAAGAACCTGAGTAATTAAATAGCAGTCTTGAACACTCCACCACAGACCGGTTGGATTTGTTCTTGAATTCTTCAATCGGACAGGAAAATAAAATTGAAGGAATAAAAATCTAGGGTCTAACGTAAGGTTAGATCTAGTGAAAGGTACACAATAATTTCCGGTGTAGAAACTACTGTGCGAAAAATTAAGTAATTGTTGAAAAAGAAAATAGAAATTGCAAAGGAAACAATATAAAAGTTGTAAAAATAATGCTGTAAAATACTTATGCTGCTGGAAGAGAAAAAGTGCGAAAAAGAGAAAACGGCGAAGAAGAAAAACGAACGTCCCGAGGGTTTGCCAAAAACTACTATTTATATTGGTCTCTTCTCGTAACTGCTTCCAAAAGTCTTCCGCGTAAAAGGGTCTTCACGTGCCAAATGGTCAGGCGTTAAATAGGCCTCAACGACTCTGAAGCCAAAAATATAGGAGACTGGTGTGACGTCCGTCACACCATGTGTTACGCTCGTAACACAAGTGGGTAAAGCGTGACGCTCGTCACAGCCTGTGTGACGCTCGTCACAGGTGCAGCGCCTGTGCTTTTTGGGCTGGGCTTTGGCTTTTGATATTTGCTTCTTTTCATTCCTTTTTTCACCTCCTTTTCTTCCTTTTTCACTTGTGCTTCAAATAAACTACCTGGGATAAATAGAAAGAAAATACCGAGTAATATCGAATAAAATGAAATAAATTGAAGTAAATAATAATATAATTTAATTAAATTGAGTCCTAGAATGTTATATCATTTCATGTTATCAAACTCCCCCATACTTATATCTTTGCTTGTCCTCAAGCAAAATACAGTATAGAACTTGTTTTAAGAATTTAGCCAGATGAAATTCCAAAACACACATCAATTCGTACTAGGTTGCAAGTAGATTTCGTTTTGAAGTATCTTGAGTCTAATCTCGACAGCAAGGACTACCGCTACCACATCAGATAATCTCACCTCATGCAAGCCAGTTCGAATCATGCTATTATAGCTAGCCTGGTTCTTTTACTCTTATTTCACCCGTTTTCATTCTAGCGAAATCACATTAAGTCCTTTATCGTTTCGCGCACATAGTGGAGTGACCGGTTAGTGATTTTGATCCCCTTTTAGCTAGAAGTTCTGGTACATAAGTCGGATAACATCGTTATTCAGTCCATTGCAAATTGCGGGGGATCGGACCGTAGTCCGCCCTACCAAGTTCAGTACCAGATACCTGCTGAACCAACTTATAATGGGCCTTTCGTATTATGTTTTTGCATGATTTGCAACATTTGGATTAAATGATCTGGTGAGGATCACCTAACTTAGTTAGTGCATTTCCTGCTATATTTTTTTTATTTTGGGAATCATTCACTTATATTCATCGGCCCTCCATGTAGTTTGCTATTAAGATGGTGCTGACTTCTTGTATAAACTACTCGGGGTTATTATAAGGTTAAAAATCCAGGGACTTGTATAACAGTTGCCTTTCTGATCTAACATGTTGAGGTTTGTTTAGAGTATCGGGGCGGTAATAGTTTTAGTCTTAATTTGTCTCAAGTTTGATAAAATAAGCAACCTTTATACTTACTGAGTGTGTTGAATATTTGTTATGGCTCATGAAAATTTTTGAGGGAATAGATAATAGAAATTTTTCACACTAGGGACTTAACTTAAAATAAATCTATATTATAAGAAATATTTTTTCTTTTTTTATAAGGGAAATAACAATGAAAAGAAAGGTACATACTTGAAGAAGGGAGGATAGAAAGAACACGGTTTTCCCCCCCCATACTTAAATGAAACATTGTCCCCAATGTTTTAAGGGAAAGAAATGAAATACAAAAAGAAAGAAAAAGGAATCAATGTTGCCTTCCGCCTCTTGTTCTTGGACCGGGTGATCGCTGATGTACTTCTAAGTTGTCAAACCTGCTAAGCAAATCAGTGAACCGTTGGTCGGTTATGGCATTCCTCGCTTCTTGTTGTTGTTGCATTTGGCGCATCATTTTCATCATTTCGAGATTCTGTGCTTGCATACCATCAATAGCATCCATGATGTCGTCATTGGTTGCAGGCCTTCTTCGTCGACGACGTCGTGAGGATGGACCAGCTGCACTATCGGAAGGGTTGAGAGGGACTGATTGTTGTGCAGGAATCTGATCACCGTGCTTCATTTCTTCAAACTCGTCGGTGGACGGGTTTGCTTGTGCAGGCTCGGTAGCTTCGGGAGCATTAAGATCATAGATATGGCGGTTGGGATTGGTGATATCGGTTAAGGCAATGTTGGGTAGAACAACGCTTGGGACCTCTTGGTTGTTCACCATAAGATAATACCCTCCGCCTATCCTGCTCTTGATTAGGCGGCTGGACCGACAGTAGCTTATGTCCATAAATAGGGGAGGTAAAGATTCTAAAGTTTGGAGTCGGTCCCCTAGGTTTAAGCCAAGTGCTATGGTGGTGATTAATCCACCAATTACAAAAGGTTGCCGGCCTCTAGCACATAAGGTGCGGATATGATGAAATAGGAAGGAGGCGGCGTTTACCTTAGTATCCGGTTCAAAAACGCATTCGAGGAAGAATAACTCCTTAGCGTTGACTTTGCTGTTGTTCGGTCTTCCAAAAATTGTGTTTTGCAGGATGCGGATGAAGTACCGGATGGTTGGGTTATGTATATGGGAAGCAAGGAGCACATCCCAGTTGTTGGTATCTACGCCGGATATTTTCTTAAATAGGTCGAAGGCGTGTATGTTCCACTGGGAATTCTGAGGGATTCTCGGGTGGACTTGACCTTCTACAGGAAACTGTAGCATGATGCTCAATTGGTTTTGGGATAGGGAGTATTCGGTGTTGAACATACGGAAGGTTGCGATACCGGTTAAGAATTCGTCTTCACCGGTGGGAGTGTTGTACGCATATGAACTCAAAAATTCTAAGGTTAGGGAGGGGTAGGTAGGTTGATTATGAGTGCATAGAAAGGTTAGATCGGCAAGGCGGAGCAACCACTCGATACCTTGAAGTAATCCTAGTTGTTGTAAACAAGTTGAATCAGGATACCTGGTAGAGGTGACACCTCGTTGTTGGAAACGCTCGAATTGCTCTCTTTGATAGTTATCATCTTCAGATCGGAAGATGATGTTTCCAAAATTTTGATTTCCCGCCATACTGATGAATGAGTTGGAAGAAGTAATAGGAAAGAAAAGAAATGTATTTGATTGTATAGAATAGTTGTGATGTAGGAAGAAAGGTATGGTGGGTATTTATAGGAAAAAAGTTTGGAAGTTGGAAAGGAAGTGGTTGAAAAGTAAATAAATGTGGGTTAATGTGAATAAATGGGGAAGGTAAAAAGGTGAAGTGGTGTAACGGTCGCCACCCAACGGCTAGTAACGTTAACATGGTCAGACGGTGTCACGCTCGTGACAGGGGCGTGACGGGCGTCACAAGCACTTGGCGTGACGTCCGTGATAGATTGTGTGACGCTCGTCACACAGTCATTCTGGCATGGTTACTGCTTGCGTTCTTCATAATAATTATAGTAATTTATTTTTATTATTTTGTTTGTTTTGCTTTGCTTCAGATTATTTTACTCTGCTATTTAAATTTCCCTTGCATGCTATTCTACTTTGCATAATAGTGCATAAATATATTTTTCTTTAATAAGATATGTAGGCATCAACAGTAGAGAGCATTATTGATAGATATTGCATAATTCATAATAAAGTAAAATAAATCAATAGCTTCATAAAATAATCATAATGTAACATTGGAAGAAAAAAAACAAAAATGCGAAAGAGAAACAAATACGAACATAATTTGAAATAACATTAATGAATAATCTAACTTAAAACTAAATAACTAAGAAAAATAACTCCTATCCATCTGCATGATCTCTGGCCGGAGGAGCAAAGGAGTTAACACGATATAGCAACTCGTGAAACTGATTTGTCATACTGTTCATGTATCCCAGAAATTCGTGTCTCATGTTAGCGAACTCTTATCTGAGGACGTCTTGTTCTGACATCAAAGCTTCAATGGCAGTGTTATAATCAGTTCCGGGCATATGATGTCTAAGGTCGGGTATTGCCGATTCTTCGGTCTGAACAGGTTGAGGAGGAGGATCAATATCATAGTAACCAGATGGTGTCTGAGGGTCAGATTCAGCATAAGGGATCTGGTCATCACAAATCTCATAGTCCTGGATGGATTCAGTGGATCTAGCAGGGGAGGGGGTTTCGTTTAGATTGTAGAGCCAGTTATTGCGGTTATGAACACTAGTCCTAGGATTGGGCATGGTGAATAGGCAAAGAACTTGGTTATTAATTATAAGCTCAAACTCGTCAGATCCTAGGTTTGCTATAAACATAGTGTTGAAGAGGAAGGGTATACTCATAATAGTAATGCCACAAAAAGGGCTTAAGTCAAGCATAGGCTGACGTAATCCGATAGCATTACCAATCATGGTTATCAAACCGCCTATTCGAATTGGTGCTCGTTCATCTTGGATAAGGTGGTCTAAATTTGCTAGCATAAAAGTGGCACCGTTTACTAGACGGTTATGGGAAGCACAAAATATGATGAAGAGTTCATCACGTGAAACTATGGTACTGTTTGGCTTCTTCCCAAATAAGGTGTGGGTCAGGATCTTATGGAAATAGCGAAAGGCCGGGTTATGTATGTTTCCAGAGAGAAACTCATGTTCCTCGGGATCGTCATTTCCAATCAAGCTTCCCCAAAAACTTTTATGTTGGAAAGTCAAGTTAAGTTAAAGCTTCTTTGATGTTGGAAAGTTGAGTTGAATTTGGTCCAAAAACTTGCTATTTTTGGAAACATGAAATTATAGCTCACTTTCCATTTTGGGAAACTTTTGACTTGACCTCAAAATCTTCAATGTAGATGTTTGACATGATGAATAGGCCTTGTTTGAACATGAATGGGATGAAGAAATTCAATTCTCACACTCAAAGCCCTCAGTTGACTTTCATTTGACTTGCATTGGTCCTTAGATGACCTGAAAATGTTCTGATGAACTTGAGCCTCAACCACTTGGAGAATTTGCTCCAAAATGAACCTCTAGCTCATGTAAGCTCAATATAATGATCAAATGATCCATATCTCAATGGAAAACCTCATCTCTTGCACAAAGGATTCACTTGAATTGCCTTGACCTGTTGACTGCTTAAGCTGCAAGACAAATGTTAGATGACATATTTCTGGTACTTTTGGTTAGTGCTTAAACAAGAAAAACAATGATATATAATGCAAACAATGCCTGGTGATCCAAAACCACTCACAGGGATATCCCACCCACAAGGAAGGAAGGCAAGATGCTCAGAGATCCTTGAGGCTATGCAATGCTATGATATGATGCCATGAGGGATCTTAGGGACAAAATTAGGGTCTTACAGAACCCATAAAGTGACTTGAATGATATTCGAGCTTCTTGGAAGATAAACTCTTGGAGCTAATCCTGATTGACATGATAAAATGCAATATGAAATGTTAAATGACCTAAAATGAATGCATGAATGAGGGGGGCAAATTTGAGGTGCTACATTCTGCCCCTATTCAATCAACTGTGAACCTGAATGGATGAAAGCAGCGGCTATCAGACTTTCAAGGTAAACAGGGATTGAATACTAAAAGAACCAGAGAATTTGCACTCTGTAGGTGATGAATCAAGGAAAGAGAGGCCTTTTACCGATGGCGGCTTCAAAACAAATTTGATATTTACCGATATCAAAGAAAGCGAGGCCATTTACCGATGGCGGCTTCAAAACAAAATTTGATATTTACCGATATCAAAGAAAGCGAGGCCATTTACCGATGGCTGCTTCAAAACAAATTTGATATTTACCGATATCAAAGAAAGCGAGGCCATTTACCGATGGCGGCTTCAAAACAGATTTGATATTTACCGATATCAAAGAAAGCGAGGCCATTTACCGATGGCGGCTTCAAAACAAAATTGATATTTACCGATATCAAGGAAAGCGGGGAAATTTACCGATGGCGGCTTCAAAACAGATTTGATATTTATCGATATCAAAGAAAGTGAGGCCATTTACCGATGGCGGCTTCATTGGGGAGGAAAAAAGATGTTTACAAGTGAAACAAGACCAGACATTTACCGATGACTGGGAAGGAACTCGATGTTTACCGACAACGAACAATGATGTTTACAAGTGAGACAAGACACCAAGGAAAGAATACACTTATGAAACGGAAACCATTTACCGATGGAGAAAATGAAATACTCGATATTTACGGATAGCAAAGACGTTGGGGAATCTTGAACGACAAAACCTTTTACCGATGGTTAACAAGCGGCTGATGTTTACCGACATTGAACAGTGATGTTTACCGACACCAAAGAAGGGAAAGGACACACATGGGTGTTGACATAACGATTTTTGTAGACACCATGAGAGACATGCCTTTTGCTGATGGCCAACGATTGGAATTCGACGTTTACCGACATTGAAAGATGATGTTTGCCGACATCAAAGAAAAACACAGACATTTACGGAGATCAACACGACACTTACCGGTATCGCAAGGATGATATTTACATATGTCAAAATAAGGTAGACATTTGCCGGGGACTAAATTGGAAGGGAAACAAGCTTTCCTTTCACGGACTGGTGAGAAAATAAATCTCACTGGGATTATCGATTCTGAATGTTGCCAAGAGCAACTTCTGCAAATTTGCTACACAGATGTTAAAAAATGATCCGTCTCTGCTGGGGATACGAGCCAATCTGGTTTAATACGTGTATGCATATGTTTGAGTTTTCTATGGCGTAATGCTCCATACTGAATGGGAATGCTACACGGTTTGAGAATGCGAATGCAAATAATGATTACTACATGCAAGGTGCAAAGGGAGGAAAACTCCTGCTGGGAAAGCAAATGATCACTTTACTGAGTATACAATTTATGATTCGATCTTCCAACTCTGTGGGGACATACAACAATTCTGCTGAGGATACTATTCTCTGAACGGTAGAGAAACCAACTCAACTGAGGAGTCACTTGTTGGTAAAACACCAACCTCTCGACCATGCCGGGGAAACAAATTCTGAACTCGACTTAGACGACCCAACTTCTTACACGACTGGACAGTGTTGAAACAACAGGGTCTTCCTTCGAACAAACTTTGGCTCATCTGCTTTAGCCATCAATCAAAGAAAACAGCAAGACATACATGCCCCGGGGGATCGTATGGACAAAATATACTCAAGTGTACTCAACATTCAAAATGATTTTCAGATGTTTTGTCTTTCCGCACGTCATTGTCTAGCCACACGTTTTTAGATGCAATGTTTATCAAAAATTCGGACGTTTTTTGCAAACAAAACAGTAAAAATAGAAAACTAGAGAGCAATTTGACTGAATAACGACTTTTATTGATTGAAAATGGCCTATAAAAGGCAAATACATCAGGAAGCAATTCCTAGGAAGAGGTAATTGCGCCAAAAGAGAAAATAAACTATCCTATTGGCAATGTGAACACGGCATTCCACTATTTTCCAATTCTGTTATGACTCATAGATCTTCACTTTCCCCAAGTTCTTTGCCTTCTGAGAAGAGTGATTGGACCGATCATATCCTTCAAGATGGTAGACACTGAAACGCGATGAAGTACAGGTAACTCAGACTGTAGTCTTCGCTTTAATCCCTCTTTTACTTGGACCGCCTTTTCAGGTTTTCAATCCACCGGGATACCCATTTTTGCCTAAGCCGCCTTTGCAGGTTTTCGACTTACCGGGTGTACATATTATTTTTATTCTTTATCCCTAACTTTTGCCCAAACCTTTTTCTTTTCTTTTTCTTGTGGTTCACCGGGATGCCCTTTTTTGCCTGGACTCTTTTTTTTTTGTCCAGCGGGTCAGTTTATGCGAAGTATTTTTTTACTGCATCTGAATTCACAGGAGACGGAAAATCTTCACCATCCATAGTTGTAAGCATCAAGGCTCCACCAGAAAAGACCTTTTTAACAACATACGGACCTTCATAATTCGGGGTCCACTTGCCCCTGTTATCTGTACCGGGAGGAAGGATCCTCTTCAAAACTAAGTCGCCTATCTGATAGCTTCGAGGATGCACTTTCTGATCAAAGGCCTTCTTCATCCTTCTCTGATATAGTTGTCCATGGCACACAGCTTCTAATCACTTTTCCTCAATTAAATTTAACTCATCAAACCTGGCTTGAACCCACTCAGCCTCGTCAAGTTTTACATCCATCATCACCCTCAAAGAAGGGATTTCAACTTCTACTGGTAAGACTGCCTCCATGCCATACACAAGTGAAAACGGAGTTGCCCCGGTTGACGTACGCACTGAGGTACGATACCCCTGCAAAGCGAAAGGCAACATCTCATGCCAATCCTTGTACGTCACAACCATCTTTTGCACAATCTTCTTAATGTTCTTGTTTGCCTCCTCTACAACACCATTCATCTTTGGTCTGTAAGGAGAAGAATTGTGGTGTTCGATCTTAAAGTCTTTGCAAAGCTCTTTCATCATCTTGTTATTGAGATTCGAACCATTATCAGTGATGATTCTCTCAGGAACCCCATAACGACAGATAATTTCTTTCTTAATGAATCGAGCAACCACTTGTCTGGTAACATTGGCATAGGAAGCTGCTTCCATCCACTTGGTAAAGTAATCAATCGCAACTAGGATGAAGCGATGTCCATTGGAAGCAGTAGGTTCAATCTTTCCAATCATATCGATGCCCCACATCACGAATGGCCAAGGAGAATTCATAATATTCAGAGGGTTTGGTGGTACATGCACTTTATCTGCATAAATCTGACATTTGTGGCACTTCCGAGCGTATTTGAAACAATCAGATTCCATGGTTATCCAGTAATAACCGGCTCTTAACAACTTCTTGGCCATTGCATGACCACCAGCATGAGTACTGAAAGATCCCTCGTTTACTTCCTGCATTAACATGTTTGCTTCGTGTCTAACCACGCATCTGAGCAGAACCATGTCAAAGTTCCTCTTGTACAACACATCATCCTTGTTCAAGTAAAAGCTTCCAGCTAGCCTTCTCAGTGTCTTCTTGTCATTCTTTGACGCTCCTTTAGGATACTCTTGGCAGTTGAGGAAATTCTTAATATCATAAAACCATGGCTTCTCATCAATAACAGACTCGGATGCAAACACATACGCAGGCCTCTCGAGTCGATTCACAGCAACGTGTGGCACATGATTCTGCCAATGAACTTTGATCATAGAAGACAATGTGGCTAAGGCATCAGCCATTTGATTTTCATCTCGGGGTACATGATACAACTTTACTGTCTTTAAGAAAGTCAGGATCCTTCTGGTGTAATCTCTATAAGGAATCAAATGCGGCTGATGAGTATTCCAGTCTCCATTGACTTGGTTAATCACTAGAGCAGAATCTCCATAAATGTCCATAGTTTTGATTCTTAGATCGATGGCTTCCTCAATCCCCATGATACAAGCCTCGTACTCAGCTTCGTTGTTGGTTACTTCAAAGGTCAATCTGGCGGAAAAAGGTATGTGTTCACCTTTAGGATTAATGAGTATTGCCCCAACACCATTTCCACTCACATTTACCGCCCCATCAAACATCAGTGTCCACTTGTCATCGGGATCCAGTCCTTCCTCGACAAGAGGCTCTTCACAATCTTTCATCTTTAAGTACATGATATCTTCATCGGGGAATTCAAACATCATCGGCTGATAGTCATCGATTGGTTGCTCGGCAAGGTAATCAGACAGAATACTACCCTTGATGGCCTTTTGTGACGTGTACTGGATGTCATACTCTGTCAAAATCATCTGCCAACGAGCCACTCGTCCGGTAAGATCCAGCTTTTCAAAGATATACTTTACTGGGTCCATCTTAGAAATCAACAAGGTAGTATGGTTCACATATACTGTCTTAGTCGGCGAGCAACCCATGCCAAAGCACAACAAGTTTTCTCGAGCAGCGAATATCTTGTTTCACAGTCGGTAAACGTTTTGCTAAGGTAGTATATTGCATGCTCTTTTCGACCAGACTCGTCATGCTGTCCCAATACACACCCCATCGAATTCTCTGTTACCGAAAGGTACATTATCAGAGGCCTCCCAGGAATTAGAGGTATAAGAATTGGAGGTTTCTGCAAATATTCTTTTATCTTATCAAAAGCTTTTTGACAATCATTGCTCCACCTGACTGCTTGATCTTTTCTTAACAATTTAAATATCGGTTCGCACGTAGATGTTAGGTGAGATATGAACCGTGCAATGTAGTTCAGTCTCCCTAAAAACCCACGAACCTGCTTTTCCGTTCTTGGTTCAGGCATTTCTTGAATAGCTTTTATTTTCACTGGATCAACCTCAATCCCTTTCTCACTGACAATAAAACCTAACAGCTTTCCAGATCTCACTCCAAATGTACACTTGTTTGGATTCAGCCTCAGTTTGAACTTTCTCAATCTTTCAAACAACTTTTGCAAGTTTACCAAGTGCTCCTCTTCTGTCCGAGACTTCGCAATCATATCATCCACGTACACTTCAATTTCTTTGTGCATCATGTCATGAAAGAGAGTCGTCATAGCTCTTTGATAGGTAGCACCGACGTTCTTCAACCCAAATGGCATTACCTTATAATAGAACGTGCCCCAAGGTGTAATGAATGTCGTCTTCTCCATGTCTTCTGGCGCCATCTTGATCTGATTATAGCCAGAAAATCCATCCATGAAAGAGAAAACTGAGGACTGAGTTGTGTTATCGACCAATACATCAATGTGAGGTAATGGGAAGTCATCTTTCGAACTGGCTCTGTTTAAATCTCGGTAATCGACACACATCCTGACTTTACCATCCTTCTTCGGCACGGGTACAATGTTGGCCACCCAAGGGGGATAATTGGCAACTGCTAGAAAACCTGCATCTAACTGTTTCTGAACCTCCTCTTTGATCTTGACAGCCATATCAGGACTAGTTCTGCGAAGCTTCTGTTTTACCGAAGGACAATCTTCTCTGAGAGGTAACCGGTGCACCACAATATCTGCATCCAAACCAGGCATATCTTGATACGACCATGCGAATACATCCACATATTCTTGCAGCATTTCAATCATCCCTCTCTTGACCTTTTCTTCTAAAGAAGCCCCTATCTTGATCTCTTTCTTTGCGTCTTCAGTACCAAGGTTAATGACTTCCAACTCTTCCTGATGAGGTTGAATGACCTTTTCCCCCTGTTTCAATAGTCTGGCCAATTCTTTGGGGAGTTCACAATCTTCTTCACTCTCCTCTTCGGCTTGGTAAATGGGATTATCAATGTCATACTGAGCCATTACAGAACTGTTTTTAATGGAATCCGCAAGATCAATTCTGCACGAATGATGTTTCATGCTTCATTTTAGAAAAGAGTTCAAGAAAGTCACAAAAAAAACATTGCCATTTTTATTGTTTTGAAAATGAAAGTAAAAACAGAAAGACAGTGAGCACAAATTTGATTGCAAAACGTCCTTTATTGATGATAATCATTGAAAATTCAAAACATGATGTGGCCCTACAATGAACCACTACGCCCTGGGCAGAGCGTAGGGCTTTCATGCAAAATGAGAAAACAAAAGAAAATTACTCTGTCTGAAGAGTAACTTGGACTATTTCTTCAGCAGTCCAGTTGTTGATCTTCTCCCCTGGAGCACACGGGCGCACCCAATTATCTATATCACAATCACTGTCACCATCTTCACTGTCTGCTGTAAAGACATCCCCGTGATTCATCAATCCAGCACTAGTAAAAGTACACAGCCCTTTCTGATCCTGGACACCCTGCTCTGATGATCGAAAAGGCTGATAACCAATGCCAAACATGTCTTCTTTTATGGGCACATCAATCATCTTGCCCCAGCCTTCCGCGTTACCTGAATGAATGACCTCCAGAGCTTGTTTACAGGACGCAATCGAGGTACCTGGTTTCTTCTGTTCAACAAAAGCCACCTTCTCAATACTGACAGTCTCAAAAGCTTGACATAGAGTTTCATGAATTTCGCCATCCATCTCCACATATTTGAAGGAGGATAAATGGCTCACAAAGATGTCCTCTTTGCCACACACAGTCACAACCTGACCATCCCACACATATTTTAGATTTTGGTGGAGAGTCGAAGAAACTGCTCCATGTATCCAGGGACGCCCCAACAGACAACTATATGCTGGTTGAATATCCATCACATAGAAGACAATGTTAAACACTTCCGGGACGATCTTCACATGCAACGTGACTTCACCAAAAACCGATCGCTTGGATCCATCAAAAGCACGGACAACAAGATCACTTGGTGTGAGAACAACCCCTTCGGCATCAAGCTTACTCAGAGCCTTTTTGGGCAGCACATTAAAAGAAGAACCGGTATCAACCAAAACATGCGACAAAATGGCGCCTTTGCATTCCATCGTGATATGCAGAGCTCTATTGTGATTGCGACCCTCAGGTGTCAAGTCTAGATCCGTGAATCCCAAACCATGTCTCGTGTTAACATTTGCAATAACACCTTCGAGCTGGTTAACGGAAATCCCTTGGGGCACATAAGCCATATTCAACATTTTCAACAGGGCGTTACGATGTACCTCGGAACACATCAACAGAGAGAGAATAGAGATTTTTGACGGTGTCTGGTTCAACTGATCCACGATCTTGTAATCACTTTTCTTGATAATTCTCATAAATTCCTCCACGTCTTTCTCAAAAGAATTCTCGGGCACTTCCTTTCGCACTGGTTCGTCTTCAACTACAACTTGTTTTCCTTTTGTTCTAGCGAGAGCCTCAACATTGTTATCCTTTGGAACTTGTGGTGCAAACAAACGACCACTTCTCGTAAATCCTCCGAGTCCTCCCACATTACCCACAGCCGAACCAACTGTTACTGGAGTCTGATTTACTGATCCGGTCTGATTCTCTGGTCTTCTATTTCTGCAAGAGGCATTGTCATATTGCCACGGGATTGCTCTAATATTCTCATAAAGTCTTCCACTAGAAGCAGCAATGGTGGTAGGAGTACTGATAGTTACTGGAGCATTAACAATCACGGGAACACCAACAGTCACCGGAGCAGATATGGTCACGGGCGCAGCTACGGTCACAGGAGTACCAATAGTCACAGGCGCACTAATAGTTCTTGAAGCACGTGCAGGTCCTTCTGACGGTGTAAAGTAAATGGTAACAGTTGATACCTCTCCACGGTCTTTCACTACTCGATCAAACTGTAAACAACCTTCATTCATCAATTCCTGGATACCTTCTTTCAATTTCACACAGCCGTTTTCATGATTACCACAATCTGAACAATTCTTGTCACATCCCGGGAATACTCCCCCTCTAAGCAGACGTTCTTTCACCACAAACAACAAAGTCTGAACATCATTAACATTGACTACCAAGTTCAAATTTTCCCCATCCTCCACATTGTTTACTCTGGGCCCTCCATGCTGAGGCATAGGATTATTCACCACATTCGGAGTAGGAGCAAAGTTAATCATCTTGGCATCGATCAAGTCTTGGACTTTATGGTGAAAGGTCCGACAATTCTCGATGTGGTGCCCTGGCGCGCCAGAATGAAAATCACAATGGACGTTGGCATCATAACCAGCGGGAATCCTTGTTAATGGAGCCATATTGCGAAGTTCAACAAACCTTAACCTGAGCAGTTCAGGGAGTAATTCAGCATAAGTCATTGGCAACGGATCAAAATGACGATCTGGCATTCTTTGTCTTGGTTGGAATTGGCGTTACTGTTGTTGTGGTGGTTGTCCTCTTTGTTATTGTTGAGGTGGGGTTGCTGGAATAGTCACGACAGCAACTTGACGGTATTGTTGTCCTCTGTTTCCATTTCTCTGATTATGTATAGCATTTGTTTCACCTTCTCTCCTTCTGGGTGCCCCTCAAAATGGTTTCTTAGCACTTGAAGAACTTGAAGAACCAGGGTCTTGGATTTTTCCCGCTTTGATAAGACTTTCAGTTCTTTCTCTGCAAATCACAACATCCGAAAAACTACCAAACGGGCAACTTCCCATACGATCCATGAAAACACCTTGCAGGGTTCCAATGAACATATCTGTCAAGTCTCTCTCCAACATCGGAGGTTGTACTCTCGCACCTAGCTCGCGCCACCTCCTGGCGTATTCCTTGAAACTCTCACCAGTCTTTTGAAACAAACTCTGCAACTGGGTTCTGCTCGGAGCCATGTCCATGTTATGCTTGTACTGCCTCAGAAAGGCTTCACCTAACTCTCTCCAGCTTCTGACAGATTCTTTTCTCAAGTCCATGTACCAATCCAGAGATGCTCCAAACAAGCTGTCTTGGAAAAAGTACATCCACATCTTTTCATCATCAGTATAAGCGGATATCTTCCGGTAGTAAGCTTGCACATGCGTTCCGGGACAAGAAGTGCCATTGTACTTGTCGAAAGATAGCGCTTTGAACTTGTACGGGATCCTCAAACCATCAACTAAACCCATATTAGAAACATCAAAACCCAAAGAATTCTGGCACTCCATGGCGCGAATCTTTTCAGCAAGGGCGTCGACCTTTCTCTCTCTCTCTCTCTCTCTCTCTTCCGCCTTTCCAAATTCATCATCATCACTGGGAATGGTGAAAATATCTTCTTGCTTGTCAACCAAATGAGAAGGATGGTGAACTGGAGCACGTGCAGCTCGAGCATTAGCAGCCTCTGTAATGATGGGATGTCCATTGATTCTAATACCACGCAATTCGTCACCATTAGCATGGTTGTTGACAGGGTTGGTAACAGCAGCGTCATCGATAGGGGTCCCTTCTGGCGGATTCTGACCGACAGGGGGAATCACAGTTTCTTGTCTCTGGACCAAGGCTCGGAGTTCCTCTTGCCCTTGCACTACCCCTTGCATCATACTCATGAATCGGGCCATGTTGGTCCTTATCTCTGCTAGATCTGCTTGAAAGCTTTCCATTACTCTTTGCTGGTTTCTGTGGGTACCGTACCGGTGAATGCCTGAGTCAGCTATCCTGCTAGTGGAACACCAAACAACTGAGAACACTACGGCGGTACCTGTTATGCAAGACATGCTGATGGATATGCAAATGCAATGACATGTTTATCAATTCCAACGGGTATTCTACCCCCTTGATTCCAGTCTCACATTAGATAAACAGTGTAAGAAAACCCCGACTAGAATCAAGAAGAAGATATGAACCCCTAGAAATGGATAAACATGTCTTAAATGATGTGAATGCAAAATGATGTGATGCAATGCAGTGACATGGGAATCAGGATTGCTATATTTGCTTGAACAACTGTTGGGTTGCACTGTTTGAAGAGAAACCCACTGAGGAATACAATACAAGATCAAAACTCTGCTCCATAAAACCGGGTTGGTTGAAGGTTAAGGTTTCCTGAATTTAGCCTGCCCCTCACTGGTAGGTTCTAAGAACAGAAATTTGTCAGTTTCTTGCTCTTCAGTCGAATAATACGTTTACCACTAAAGGTTTGGCATTATTACGAGACAAAAGACCTCCACTGACTCCCCTCAACAGGACATCCTAATAGCAAGTTCCCAGCCTCGGGGTCCTCGGATTGAGCAGCGAGAATGCGCCCACCAGAGCTGACATAAACGCATCTCGGAGGAGAGGCCTCGACTGAGTTCTCGGGAAATGGTCACCAGAGTCGACAATTTCTAAAGGAACATCTGTCGTTATGGAACACCCATAGGACAGAATATATCCAAAAGAAACCTCATCTGGAATGTGGGTCTTCATGAACGACTTAACGTAGAAACATGCCATGCAAGCCTCATGACTATCCACTCTAAAACCTGTGTGTACGCTCAAGCCTGGGTAGTGGACTTATCTCATAGAACATCCCACCCCAACAAACAAACAACCCAACAGAACCCACAGATACAACAGACATATGTACATGAATGCAATAAGGTAAAGCAGGTAAATAAATAACTGTACAAAAGAATAAACACCCAACAAACAAGAAAACTACAAAAGCTAGGAGGGACTCGCTTAGGGAAACCTAATCCCCAGCAGAGTCGCCAGCTGTCGCAACCTGAAAAAAGAATGCGAAAAAAACAATCGGCTAAAAAAGCAATGACAGAAGAGTCGCCACTGTGCGTTATTTATCCCAAAGGAGGGAAAGGAAACGCTCGAAGTAAACCTGGAAAGAGGAAAGGAAAAGACAAGGTCTCGCAACCAAATCTTGGGTACGGGAGTCGATCATGCGAAGAGCAGGTATTAGCACCCCTACGCATCCGTAGTACTCTACGGGATCCACTCTTGTTGTTCTTGTTTAAAGGGTGTGGGTTTATCTAATGTACTATTTACTAAAAGAGGGGGAAAAATAAAATGACTCGCACGGATGTCGCATCCACTGCATACGTATCTCATCTGAATATGAGAATCAGAGTCTTCGTAGCTCGGCTACCTATGGGTTAAAGAGGAGTGTGCTCGCTAAGACATCGCGTCTTATGCCTACGTATCTCATATGGAATGAGAATCAGAGAAAAACGTAGTTCGGCTGACCTATTTGTTTGTTTTGTGTTTTTAGATGAACGACGTTACTATGCAATCTACCGGATGCTCGACCTTTGGAGACTTACTCGCCTGTAGTAGAAGGAGTTAACGTGTTCTTAGGAGAAGAAAAATCAATGAGTTTGTTTGTGTTTTAGGAATGCTCATGCAAAAAGGAAGTCCTAGACGAAGGAACCGTGCTACCTTAATTGGCATGCAAACGAGAGACTATACGAAGCCTAGCAATCCTATGGGGAGACGATCACACCATACAAAACAAACATGCATAAAGTAATCATGCCAACAAGGGGGCTCAAACATACATGGGTAGGGCTTTAGTCAAGAGGGGTCATATCAACCTCGACAAACAAGCCATGAAAGGGTAATCAAACAGGCTCTTAACCACTGACACTGAATGCCAGGGTGAGCAGATCAAAAGGGTAATGAGGATAAGACTTCATAGCTCTTAACCCTGGACAGGGTGAGCTCATGACAAAAAGTGGGGATTTAGAAAGATGGAACCCTCTCCACTGACTGACCGAACAAAATATATTGGGCTTTTGTTCTGAAGCATCGACACGTAGTGTGAGCATAAAGAACGACACACTAAATAGCGGGGGATTGACTATTAATCCCTTCTATCCGTCAATTGCCTCTTCGTGGAGGCCTTTAGCACGGGTGCCTCTCCTTGGAGGTCTTTAGGCACAAAAGTAAACAAACAAAAGAAAACATTGCCTCCTATTGAGGTCTTTCAGCTAAGAAAGCGGTAAAATGCGGGAAAGATAAAGGGATCAAGAGATCTACCACACGGACAAAAATCCGAAGTAATAGCAACTAAAGAAGCAAGAAACCCGGTGACCTCTCAAGCTAGCACCATCAAAGAAAGCAAGTCATCAAGGTAATCAGAATAAATCTCCCAAATGGTATCCCACAAATAAAGTGGAATACCAAGAAGCTATCTCTTCAGGAGTTATGTGAGCCCTCACAAAAACTCAACAAACAAGTTAGGATAACAAGATGGGGTGCAATCAAAAGTTGCACCCAACAAGAGAATCATAGCAATAACAGTATCAGGTAAACAGTGCACGGATGCAATAGAAAACATGTCACAACAAAACACAAACCAGGTTAGAAAGCAAATAGAAATAAAAAACAGCTACTGTCATCATCGCTACTGCTTCGCTTAGCGAAGGCTTAGCGAAGCTTCGCTGTAGGCTCGCCTAGCAATGGGCTAGCGAATGCCTACGGGTTATGGATTCTCCATTGATAATAGTTCGATTTCAGAAACCCCAAACCCTATGGTATCCATCTCAGCAACGAAGTGATTAAACATTCAAGGCATTATTCTACACATTCATGCACATCTAAAACCACATATGAAACCTAACGATACCCACTCTTCCAGATTCACCCATGATGCCTCATACATTCAGAAATTTCAAATTGAAAGCATAAAGTAATGGGAATAAGGCAAACCTAATTAGAGAGATCGAATGAAATTGAATTGCACCGTTGGGTTTGTAGAGCAATGTGAGGGTTTGTGTGAGAAGTGTGTGAGTCAGAGTGAAAAGTCCTAGAGTCAAAGTGAATTTTTTCTCTTCAGTGTCTGGAGGCTGCTCTGAATTAGTTAGAATCTCTCTAGGGTTTTGTTTCACTGAAATTTAGAATTTATAACCTGATTTTCGTGGCTTTGTAGGCTCAAATGAGAGAGGTCCAAGTCCATTATTTTTCTGTTATATTTTTAAAACGCGTGGGCTTCGCCTAGCGAAGAATCTGCTCGCCTAACGAGCATGACAGTTCAGACTCTGATGTCTCGCTAGGCGAACCATTTTGCTCGCCTAGCGAGCATGACAGTTCAAGTCATCTTTCCAAATTTGTAACATGTGCGCTGGACCTTTGTTCCTTCAAGAGTAATATGTCGAATGATGAATAGGCCTCATTTGAACATGTTGGAAGTAACTCAAGTTATTCCCTAGCCATTTGACCTTCAGTAGACCAACAGTTGACTTTTGGCTTCATAGTTGAATTTTGAACCGTACTGAGCCCATTAAGCTTGATCCTTCAGATAGAACCCACAAAGTGACTTGAATGATATCCGATCTTCTTGGAAGATAAACTCTTGGAGCTAATTCTGATTGACATGATGAAATGCAATATGAAATGTTAAATGACCTAAAATGAATCCATGAATGAGGGGGGAAAATTTGAGGTGCTACAGCACGCACTCAGGCTTCAAAGGCAGGAAATGTTGCACGATATCAGTATCCAGACCAGGCATGTCTTCATATGACCAGGCAAAAACGTCGACATATTCTCGTAGCAACTCAATCAACCCCTTTTTCACAGATTCTTCCAGGAGTGCCCCAATCTTCACTTCTCGAACACAATCTTCAGACCCCAAGTTGACTGTTTCCAGATTCTCAAGATGCGGCTGAATGATCTTCTCCTCGTGCTCAAGAAGATGGGTAATCTCATCAGGAATCTCTTCAACATCATCTTCTTCGGCCTCAAATACAGGGAACTCAAAGTTGGGAGATGGTGTTGGATCATTATGTTCAATGGGTTTGATCAACCTGTATAATGATTTTAGATATAAAAGAGATTTTAGAATTCAAACAAGGCAAATCATTATGCAGATAAAAAGATTGATTTTATTCTATTTTTAGGGTTTTTTGTGATCACCAATTTCATGCAAAAAGCAAAAAGTGAAAATAATTTGGAAAAACAAACATTTAACATGTAGTTATTGAATGAATATCATTGTATTAATGTGCCAACAATGTCATCACTTCTCATTTTGGCATGGGAGAAGGGTTTTTAAACAAAATGAACATATTACGTGGACTTATGGATAACTGTTGGAACATCAACAACGACCCAATTATTGCAGACTCCTCCAGGGGTGACAAAGTTGCCAGAATCTTCCTCTACATCATCTTCCACTATAGCAGCAGCTTCCTGGTCTTCGACCGTGTGGATGAAACCACCACTCTGGAACAAGCCATGCTCATTGAAAGTGCCCGAAGAGTACCATATGCCATCCCGGGATTTATTGTCTTCCAGCTTAATCATTTTTCCTAAACCAGTAGTTGCGCCATGCTCAATGGCCAACTTCGCATCATTGTAGGATGCAAATGAAGAAGTTCCTTTCTTAGAAGGCTTAGCAATAGACAAGGCTTGGAACGGCGTCCCAACCTCATCCTCAGCATCAATATAAGAAAAGAAAGACAAATGGCTTACCAAGAGAGCCTTATCTCCCCCTATCACCACCAGCTTTTTGTTCTTCACGAACTTCAACTTTTGGTGTAGGGTGGATGTCACGGCGCCTGCCTCGTGAATCCATGGTCTGCCAAGTAAGCAGCTATATGATGGGTGGATATCCATGACCTGAAAAGTTATCTGGAAATCACTAGGTCCAATCTTGATTGGGAGCTCAACCTCGCCAATCACAGTCTTCCTGGATCCATCAAAAGCTTTCACAACCGCTCCACTCTGCCTCATGGGAGGCCCTTGATAAGAAAGTTTCGCCATAGTGGATTTTGGTAACACATTTAACGACTATCCTGTGTCTACCAGCTTATTAGACAAGGCATCATCCTTGCAATTCATGGAAATGTGTAGTGCCAAATTGTGGTCTTTTCCCTCCTCGGGAAGATCAGTATCACAAAAGCTCAAATTGTTACAAGCAGTAATGTTTGCAACAATGCTATCAAACTGTTCTATTGTGACATCGTGATCCACGTATGCCACGTCCAACACCCTCTGCAAAGCTTCACAGTGTAGCTATGAATTCATCAACAAAGACAACACAAATATCTTTGATTGAGTTTATAGCAGCTGATCTACAACATTATACTCACTCCTTTTGATGAGCCTCAACATCTCATCACAATCCTCTCTCAATATGCCATTGTGGTCAACAGGGACAGGAGCTCTAGCAACCACGGCAGGTCTATGAATAGCAAGTTCCAGATTCGGAGAAGAAGAAGAACCCACAAGGGTGGCAGAATTATCAACAACGTCAGTTCTTCTCATGTCAACCTGGGGTTTCGGCGGCGCCGAGAAAACACGACCACTGCGGGTCATACCACTGACATCAGAAATACTTGTCACAGAAGTGGAGGGCAAAGGCACCTCTTTCCCATCTTCTAATGTGACCGCATTATATCTGTAGGGAACAGCTCTGTCTGAAGAATACGGAACAGGGCCAGCTGGCTTGATAATAAGAGAGGGAGAAGCCTTCTTCTTGTTGCCATCATATCTGACAACAACAAGCTCAGGTATTCTGAATACAGGCGATATAACATTAACTTCATCCTCATCACGATTCTGAAGTATCTCGATCACACCCTGATCCAGCATTTCTTGGATATCTTTCCTGACTTGTCGACATCCTCTCTCATTGATAGTGCATACACGGAAACTGTCATGGTCATGCTCGTAATGACTGTATCCACGTAACAGTCTATGCATCTCAACCAATGATTGTCTGATATGGCTGACATATTGGACCTTATACTTGTTAGGGTAACCCTGAACCATATTAACAGCAAATTTCCCATGCTCGGGAAATAGGTTCTTCTTTACATTAGGACCTACGTCCTCGAAAAACAATATCCCACTTCTAACAAGGTCCTGAACCTTGGTCTTCAGAGGATAACAGTTCTCCACATCATGTCCAGGAGAACCGGAATGATAAACACAGTGAAGCTCGGGCTTGTACCACCACTGAGGGTTGGTCGGTACAGCAGGTGGGTCACGTGGAGTAATCAGCTTCCTTTCAATCAATGAAGGATATAGCACTGCATAAGTCATCGAAATATGATCAAAAGTGACCTTCTTCCTATCATAGCTAGTGCTGGTTTGGTTATTGTTTCGAGGCTGGTAGGCATATTGTTGCGGACGATGTTGTTGCTATTGATATTGTTGATGTTGTTGTTGTTGGTTCTGATGCTGATAATGTTGATTTTCCCTGAATGCAGGTGCTATATGAGCCACCTGGTGCTGGTTACTGGCTGGGCGAACAGTCTTCCTCTTCACAGAGGGTCTTTTTTGTTTAATATGGGAAGACACAACATGTGTTTCTCCATCTTTCTTCTTGGCAAATGCCCCATAACTTTTGGCAGAAGAGTCTTCTTCTCTGGTCAGGCGTCCTTCCCTGACTCCTTCTTCTAGTCGCATCCCCATGTTCACCATCTCGGTGAAGTCAGAGGGAGCGCTAGCAATCATTCTCTCGTAGTAGAAAGAGCTCAAGGTCTTCAGAAAGATCTTGGTCATTTCCTTCTCTTCGAGCGGGGGCACAATCTGCGCAGCCAATTCACGCCACCTTTGGGCGTACTCCTTGAATGTTTCCTTCTCCTTCTGGGACATAGCCCTCAGTTGGTCCCTATCGGGAGCCATATCAACGTTGTACTTGTACTGCTTGATGAAAGCTTCGCCAAGGTCGTTAAAGGAGCGAATATTCACACTATCCAAGCCCATATACCATCTCAATGCGGCACCGGACATGCTGTCCTGGAAATAGTGGATGAGGAGTTGATCGTTGTCAGTTTGAGTCGACATCTTGCGTGCGTACATCACAAGATGGCTGAGCGGGCAAGTGTTTCCTTTGTACTTTTCAAAGTCAGGCACTTTGAACTTGATAGGAATCTTGACATTTGGCACGAGGCACAACTCAGCAGCAGATTTACTGAAGAGGTCTTTCCCTCTTAGAGTTTTAAGTTCCTTGCGTAGCTCAAGGAATTGATCATTCATAGCATCCATTTTTTCATAGACATTTGGGCCCTCAGACGGCTCAGAGTGATAAATGGTGTCATCAACTCTCAGCAAAGTATGCACAACTGGAGGTGGCACAGCAAGGACCGGGCTAGATGTCGACAGAGAAGCAAATGTAGGGGCGAGACCCTCGGGAACAAAGTTAGCGGGCATCCCCCAGAGAAACCCGGCTGGCATAGCAGACAGAGCAAAATGAGCATTGGCAGCAGGCACGGTAGAGGAAGCTACCTCTGAAATGACCATCCTCTGGGGAGGAGTTGAAGGCGTTGGAGAAGACTGGCTTTGGGCGGCCAGGAATGACTCCATCAGGGCAGTCAACCTAGCCACTTCCTCCTTGAGTTCTCTATTTTCTTGCTCGAGGTGATCCATTAGCTTTGAAGAGTTGGCTCTGGTGTAGTACCAGTGCGTCAGCTTGTCTTCAAAATAAATGAAGAACACAGAGTTAGACCACTGATCAAGAAGCCCTGAGCAAAACCTACTTGTGCACATGATGCATGCAATGCTTGTGCATATGATTTTATTTTTAATCAGAGGAACTTTTAGAGATCCATTTGCAAATATTTGGAAAATATTAATCATTTAGACATATATGGAAATATCATATCAATAATATCTGGAAAAAATTTACACCAAAGAAGTACAGTCTTGGTAACCAAATACAATACAAGAGAGAAGGAAAATGAACATCCTATGGAACCCTAAAAACAATCGTCCAAAGCTCTCGATACCGGAAGATAAGCTGCACGAAGCCTCTTCACCTCTCTCTCATAGACTGCCTCCATGTCTGCCTTCTCCTTGGAGAGTCGATCGTACTTCCTCTTCCAAAACCTAGATGACTGAGGAAGAAGAGAAGTCACCACATCATCAGGCTCGTCGATAACTTGATGCTCCAGAAATTCTATCAAAGCATCCTTATCTCTGAGTTGCTGAAGTAGCTCCTCTCGCTCACGGACCCAAGCACGCGAACGGTCTTCATCTCTCAACTCCTCTACTCCTTGGTCAGGGAGGGTTGAAGGTCCAACCATAACCATAGGTATAGGTCTCGGATAGTCATAGGGCATGCGGTACTCAGAAGCTCTCCTCCTCACCCACGAGGTGTAGGGTTCCAAAGCAATATAGTTCTTCGGACCAAGCTCTTTCCTTCCCTTCATATGAGTCTTGTGCCAAGCGTGGACCATCCAGCCCTTCAAGTTTTGGGGATCTTTACCCTCTTGAAAGAACACACCTTCTAACAAAATGTTATTAGGTTTATCCTTTAAGGGGAACCCAAGTTGACGGCGTGCCAAAATAGGGTTGTAGTTAATCTCACCACATGTACCAAGAAGAGGCACATTGGATAATTCACCACAAGAGTCAATAATCTGCACACCATCATACACGCGATTATACCAAAAGATATCACCATTAGTGAGAGACATAAGTCTTGTGGACCACCGTAGACATCCTTTGTTCTCCTTGAAGGCGAGCGTCTGTGGCAAGTGCGAAATAAACCACTTGTACAACAAAGGCAAATAACACACAATGGTACCACCACCCTTTGCATTCCTTATATGCAAAGAGAAATAAGTGTCACCCAACAGAGTAGGAACGAGATTAAGAGTAGAGAAAATCCTAATAGCGTTCACATCCACAAAATTGTCAATGTTGGAGAATAACACTAGCCCATAGATGAGAAGTACAAATATGGCCTCAAAGGCGTCCTCACTCATGGCCTTCCCAAAATAAGTAGCTTGAGCGATGAAGAAATCAAATGGGAGACCTTGAAATCCACCTTTGGTAGTCATATGAGCACCAATAACAGATTCATCTATATGCAACAGATCATCAATCTCTTGAGAAGAAGGAACTCTCTCCAAGCCACTGAACGACAGATGATCTAAGATAGGTATACCCACAATATAGGCATACTCCTCAAGTGTAGGCAACAACTGGAAATCTGGAAAAGTGAAGCAACGGTACATGGGATCATAGAACTGCACCAACACACTCATCAGACCTTCATCCACCTGAGTAGAAAGAATAGGCAGAAGCTTTCCATGGTGAGCTTTCACTACGCCAAAAATTGGAATAGACAGCGCCCCTTAGAGGGCGCTTTAATACAAAAGCGCACTCTAAAGTGAAGAGAAAAAATAAGGAGCGAACAACTGGAATAGACAACGCACTTTAGAGGGCGCTTTTGTAACAAAGCGCCCTCTAAAGTGAAGCGAAAAAATAATGAGGAAATGGAGGGACACCAATAGAGGGCGCGTTTATGAAAGCGCCCTCTAAGGGTACCCTTAGAGGGCGCTTTTAAAAAAGCCCTCTCTAAGTCCATGTACATTTCAAGTTTATAAAGCGCTTTTGGAAAGCCTTAGAGACCGCTTTTAGAAGCGCCCTCTTAGGCCCCCTTTAGAGGGCGCTTTTGTAACAAAGCACCCTCTAAAGTGAAGCCAAAAAAAAAATGGAGGGACAACAATAGAGGGCGCTTTTGTGAAAGCGCCCTCTAAGGTTAACCTTAGAGGGCGCTTTTGAAAAAGCGCTCTCTAAGTCCATGTACATTTCCAGTTTATAAAGCGCTTCTGGAAAGCCTTAGAGAGCGCTTTCATAAGCGCCCTCTTAGGCCCCCTTTAGAGGGCGCTTTTTTTCCACAAGCGCCCTCTAATGTCCCCTTTAGTAAACATTAAAATTATAACATACTGCGCGTTTTGTTATTTCACTATCTGTTATTAGCGTTCTTTTTCACGTTAGGGTTCTGAGGCGTTTTCCTTCCACCTATGTTAGATCTACATGCGCGTTTCCTCCTTCTACCAATCAAAGGTACACGCTTTTCCCAATTTCTGTTTTACCTTATTACTGCGCGTTTCCTCCTTCTTTTTCATGTTATTGCTTTGTTTTAGCTTTGCCCAATTTCTGTTTTACCTTAATACTGCGCGTTTCCTCCTTCTACGTTTGTTTCGACCATGATAGCGGATGCAATAGGAAATTGACTGTTGGTTTTTAGTGACCATGATAGCGCAGGCAATGGGTTATACGACCTAGGTCCGAATGTGTTTGAACTCTTCTGAAATTGTTTTTTGTTTATTCTAATTAGTAATGGATAATACATGGATGTCTTCCAATCGAATGTCGAGAGAGTACGAGAATGGGGTATCAGAATTCGTTAAGTTTGCCGTTGTGCACGCCGAAGACCCCAGTAGAATGATATGTCCTTGCTTGGGTTGTTGTTATGGGAAACGGGTTGACGCAGTTCAGTTGACATCGCATCTAATGAGGCATGGAATTGATCGAAGTTATACATGTTGGAATTTGCATGGTGAGAAAAGTAACGAGAATGTTGAATTGGGTTTTAGTACGACCTATGCCTCAAACTATAGTGGCGCAGATACATACGATTGTGATCGAGTTGAAGAGATTGCAGAAGCACTTGAAGGAGATCTTAAGGATTGTCCTGAAATGTTTGAGAGGTTGGTAAGTGATGCAGAGAAACCTTTGTATGATGGTTGCACTAAATTCATAAGATTGTCTGCGGTATTAAAGTTGTACAACTTAAAGGCGGGCAATGGGTGGTCGGATAAAAGTTTCACAGAGTTATTAGCCCTTTTGAAAGATATGCTTCCTGAGGATAATGTTCTTCCCAATCGAACATATGAGACCAAAAAGATGTTGTGCTCTATTGGCATGAGCTATGATAAGATACATGCATGTCCAAACAATTGCGTTTTGTTTTGAAATGAGTATGCATCGTTAAATGAGTGTCCTAAATGCAGTGTCTCGCGATATAAGAACAAGTTGTCTCCAGCAAAGGTCTTGTGGTATTTTCCTGTTATTCCGAGATTTAGACGCATGTTTCGTAGTGAAACCGATTCAAGACACTTGACCTGGCATGCAGATGAAAGAATTATAGATGGAAAGTATCGACATCCGGCAGATTCACCACAGTGGTTGAAAATTGATAATGATTATCCTGAATTTGGAGAAGAATCAAGAAACCTTCGCTTGGCATTATCTACTGATGGAATGAACCCACACGGTATCCAGAGTATCTCACACAGTACATGGCCTGTGATTATTATGATTTATAACCTACCTCCATGGCTATGTATGAAGCGTAAGTACATGATGTTGTCTATGTTGATTTCTGGACCTAAACAACCAGGGAATGACATAGACGTGTACTTGAAGCCCTTAATCGAAGATTTAAAGATTTTGTGGGAGACCGGTGTGGAGGTTTATGATGGATATAGGAAAGAAAGTTTCAACTTGAGGGCGATGTTGTTTGGCACAATTAATGATTTTCCAGCATACGGAAATCTATCAGGGTATAGCATAAAAGTTCAATGTGCGTGTCCTGTTTGTGAAGATAAAACAGATTGGAAGCGCTTGGAGTTTGGTCAGAAGAATGTCTTTCTCGGTCATCGGAGATTCTTAAATTCAAATCATCACTACCGTGGATGGAGAAAGGCGTTCAATGGAGAGACAGAACAAGGCAGAGCTCCACCTATATTGACGGGTGATCAAATTTTTGAAAAGGTGAAAGATTTGGATACTCAGTTTGGCAAGCCTTTTGCCCACACACTTGTCAAAAGTGGGTGGAAGAAGAGGTCAGTTTTTTTTGAATTGCCGTATTGGAAGTCCTTGTATGTGAGACATTTTCTTGATGTTATGCATATTGAAAAAAATGTATTTGAAAGTGTTATTGGCACGTTACTCAATATACAAGGAAAGTCTAAGGATGGCCTTAAGGCAAGAAAGGACTTGATAGCGATGGGAATAAGAACTGAATTAGGACCCTTGAAGAAAGGAAAACGAACATATCTACCGCCTGCTGCTTATACTCTATCTAGAAAGGAGAAAAAAACATTGTGTAAGTTTCTAAGTGAAGTTAAAGTTCCAGAAGGGTACTCTTCAGATATTAGAAGACTTGTGTCTATGAAAGACCTCAAGTTAAAGAGTTTAAAGACCCATGATTGCCATGTTGTAATGGAACATTTTCTCCCAATAGGTATACGTTCTATTCTTCCAGAAAAAGTAAGAAGCTCTATAACTAAGTTGTGTTCTTTCTTCAAGTCAATTTGCAGTAAGGTGATCGATCCTGCGATCTTACCTATGTTGCAAAAAGAAATCGTTATTACTTTGTGTGAGCTTGAAATGTTTTTTCCTCCATCATTTTTTGACATAATGGTACATCTAGTTGTTCATCTTGTGAAAGAGACACAATTGTGTGGACCAGCTTATATGAGATGGATGTACCCTGTTGAACGTTATATGAAAATATTAAAAGGGTACGTGAAGAACCGAAGTCGACCAGAAGGTTGTATGGTTGAAAGATACATTGTTGAAGAAGCGATTGAGTTTTGTACTGAATATTTGTCTAATGTTCAGTCAATCGGACTCCCCAAGTCTCAGCTTGTCGAAAAGAAAGAAGGAAAAAATCTAATTGGAAATAAAATCGTGGCAGTATCAAGGGTCGAACGGGATCAAGTGCATTTGTATGTTCTGCACAATGAGAATGAGGTTGAGCCGTATGTTGAAATTCACAAGGATGTTCTCCGAGGTTTAAATCCCAATAGAAATGAAAATTGGATAGTACGAGAGCACAATCGATGTTTTATACCTTGGTTTAAGGATCATATTTATTCAAAGTATTATTCAGATCCCGCTTCAATAACAGAAAGGTTGAGATGCTTAGCATATGGTCCAAGTTTCCATGTTTTTTCTTATAGCGCATATGCGATTAATGGATACACATTTTATACCAAAGAACAAGATGATAAAAGTACTATGCAGAATAGTGGTGTCACCGTGGTAGCTGAAGCAATGCACATATCAAGTGTGAAGGACTTAAACCCCAAATTTGCAAATCTGTCGTATTTTGGTGTTATCGAGCGCATTTGGTTGTTTGATTATGAGAAGTTTCAGATTCCTATATTTGGTTGCAAGTGGGTTGAAAATAATAACGGCATTCGAATGGATAAGTCAGGATTTTTGCAAGTGGATCTTAATAGGGTGGGATACAAAGATGAGTCTTTTATTCTAGCCTCTCAAGCTAGACAAGTGTTCTATGTCAATGATCCGAAAAGTACGAAATGGTCTATAGTTCTTTTTTCCAACAAAGTAATTGATGAAAACACTGGAGATCAAGGTGATATTGATGTTGAGATTGAATCGTTTACCATAAATGATCAAGATGAGAATATTATATCAAATGATTCATATATTAGAAATGATCATAATGAGGGTATTTGGATCAATCCAACCGTCCGTGTTGTTAAGAGACATGTAGAACATATTCCAACCAAGAAAAGAAAGAGAACTTAGTGAAAAAGGTACAGGTCAAATGATTTTAATTGTTTTCTTTATTACAGGTAAAATGACTTTTATGATTTTAATTGTTTTTACATTTGTCATCTGATTTTAATTGTTTTCTTTTTTACAGGTAAAATGATGATGCTGGATATTTGTTTAGATGGAGATAAGGGTTCAATGTTGGCAAGTTACATTGGTTTCCTTGTTCGACAACATATTCCGATTACATGTGATAATTGGAGAAGTCCGGACTTGAAGGTTGGCAAAGAAAAAATATGGTCGGAGATACAGGTACTTACCATATATTGTTATATGTTTTTTGTTGCATCAACTTTGCAGCCCTGTATTGTAGGCAGAATTTAGGACTTCTCAAAGTTGATTTCTTGTTACTTTGTCGTTCATAAAATACACCACTAAATTCTCTGCGTTTAATTTTTAATTTTTTTCATCAGGCTTGTGTCTCAGTAGAGGATGGGTATCTACCTAAAGTTACTTTTGTAGTGGTCCAAAAGAGACATCACACCCGTCTCTTTCCTGTCAACCCCAAAGAGACCGATAGAAGTGGAAATATTATGCCAGGTTTTTTCAATATATTTCTCAACGCAGCTGGTATATATTATCATTTGAATTTATCACTTTTTGCTGATTTTGTTGTTCTAAATTGTCAAAGGAACCGTGGTAGACACCAGCATTTGTCACCCTAGGGAATTTGATTTTTACCTTAACAGCCATGCAGGAATTCAGGTAATATTAGCTATGTCATTTAACTTTATGCCATTGTTTACTATTTGTTGCTCAATCGCCTTTTGACAATTCTGTGTTATTTGCATTTGGACGTGTTCTTTTTGCAGGGGACTACTTATGCTGCCATCTGTTGTTTTGGTTGAGCCTTATTTTGTATGGATGTGCGATAGAACTACTAGACAGCTTTTGGATATACAGAACATGTTTGCCACCATGGGTGGATGGGCGTTTTTGTTTAGTATTGGTTAGAACTACTAGACAGCTTTTGGATACAGTGGTCACTGGGTGTTGGTTGCTATGTTTTATTCTCTTAATTGTAGTACTTTGAGAATATGTTGTTGTATATTGTTGATCAAAGAATCATATATTAATGTTGTATATATGGAGGATTAATGTTGTATATAAATGGATTCATGTTGTATATATCAATGGATTAATGGTGTATAACATTGGATTAAAGGATGAAATCAATATGAATTTTACACTTTTGCAGCATGCGAACAGGTTACCAATTAAATATATATCCACTGTTTTTCAAACAATTTTTTTTAAAATAACTAACACTTTAGAGGGCGCTTTGTCCAGAAAGCGCCCTCTAAACACTTTACATTGACAACTTTAGAGGGCGCTTTTTCCTGAAAGCGCCCTCTAAACACTTTACAATGACAACTTTAGAGGGCGCTTCTTCCTGAAAGCGCCCTCTAAACACTTTACATTGACAACTTTATAGGGCGCTTTTTCCAGAAAGCGCCCTCTAAACACTTTACACTGACAACTTTAGAGGGCGCTTTTTCCAGAAAGCGCCCTCTAAGGTGTCCCTTTATGGACCACTTAGACAGCGCTTTCTCCAGGAGAACAAAGCGCTGTCTTTACCTATGCCAGCGCCAGATTAGAGGGCGCTTAAAAGCGCTGTTATAGGCCAAAATAAGCGCCCTCTTTTCCCTTATTTGGCGTAGTGTTTGAACTCCAATGAATCTAATACATAGGATGTCAAACTCCTTAACTCTTTCAATTCGGGTTGTCTGAAACTGTACTTCTTCGTATTCCTTCTTTGCTTATCCATGTCTGAAAATTTGCAAATAGACCTCTTAAGTTCCTTGAAAATTTTCTCATTGTTGATGATATGGATGTGTATGAATGCATGAATGCATGGATGCAATAATCACACTCAAGGATCAAGCAAATCACACCACACAAAGGTCACGGGATGGATCAAGTCATCCTCAATATCAATCATCCATTTTGATGGATTATGGTTCACACCTTATCAACACCCAAGTTCCATTGATATTAAGGATATACGAGAACGGATCAACCGCGGATCAAGGGTTTGTTGCAAGTCACGAGCATGAAGTCTCGGTTAAGAACCACCCAAAGGGAGTGTACTAAGGTTAAACCTGACAATCATGTTCTTCAAGAGGTTCCCATAGTCATCATCCCATCTTTCGGATATTATCGGATAAACGACTACTCGTATTCCAAAAATATTCTCAAGAGAGACTCTTATGAGTGTAGTATCGCGTAATAATCGTATCAAATCTTACACTTGAACTACCTTCGCACTACGTCCTAAAATAGGCCAAGATGGGCTAGGTAATCTAAGGTCCTTGGCTTCTAAGGCATATATTGGAAAGAGTAATGCCTAACCACGACTACTCGTGTGACATTATTGATCCCAACATAACCTCCACCAAGTGAATGGGCTTGCAAGTCAACTTACTAAGGAATAACTCCACACAAGTCAACAAGACTATGCCATTCTCCTATCATAAGTGCACTCGAGTTCGGGTATAGAACTCATCTCACAAGAGACCACCAAGCACACAAGCAATTGATATATATCAAGCAATTCATACATTACAAACAATACAGTCATCCCAAATTCGCACAAAAATATGTCACAAATAATATAAACATACAATACAACAAATGCAAAAAGTAGGCTAAACCTACTAGGAAAGCAATTTTGATTTCCCCAACAGAGTCGCCACTTTTCTGTAGCGGGGTATTCGTTACCTTTAGATTTATTGACTAAATCAAAAGTAAATCATACAATTCGAGTCACCACCGCACTTCTATTTATCCAAAGGAAAGGTTAGAAAGAGAACAAAAAACGAGAAAGTTTTATCAAATCAAAAACTAATAAAAATGTCAGAGATCTGGGTAAGGGGGTTGGTTATGCAATGGGAAGCTTTTAAGCACCCAAAACATCCTTAGTACTCTAAGGGAGCTCTTTTTACAAATGTTGTATGGTAGGTTGGTATTTGTGAAAAATATTTGCGCAAACATGATTGGAGAGATGAGAAAAGAATATACAAATTATTTACAATTTTTGTTGTTTGAATGGATAAACCCATTGCCTACGTACCATCACAAAGGTAGGATCGAAACCTCGTAGTTCGGGGTAAAAATCTCAAAAGAAGTTGGTAAATTGATTGGTCAAAAGCCTTAAGGTATTTTGTTATCAAAGGGAGAAAACTCAACCTAAACCATAATCCATCATGTGAGGAGAGCTTCAACATACTAGTGAGGGATCCACCATATAATAAGTATGGAAGACTTATAGTCCAATCACTAAGGATGAGGTGAGGTTTACATCAACCACTATGATAACTCAAACCTGATAGCTAATGTTTATGAAAAGCTTTGGCAAAGATGGCCATTGGAACCACAAAACATTTGAGTGAGTTGTATTTACAAATTAGAAGTATTCACAAAATAAAGTCAAAGTTGACTTAAGGTTCAATTTAAAATAAGTATTATGAAAAGAGTTTGAAAAATCAAAGGCATAATGCCTAGGTTTCTAATTTTGAAAACAATGTCAATGTTTGCACAAAATAAGTTTGGCTTGGGTTAGAGTGGAGAGAAGAAGAGAAGGACTAGGTCCTAAACATGCAAAGATGAGAGAAGAGAAATAAAACCCTTAGAGTTCATTCCTTGAGATCATAATGATGATCCAAGTTGCTCCTTTCCTTTGGACTTAGCAAGCAATAAGCAATTAACTCAAGCAAATGAAGTAAATAATCAATCAAACTCCTAGGATCTTCCAATTTGGATTTGTCTCTCTTATCTTGTATGCTCATGACAATGGTCCTTCTAATTGGCTTAAGTTTGGGATCCCTACCACACAAGAACAAACAAATCAAAAAGTTCCACAATGCAATAGAAAGAATGGACAAGAGTGAGTTTAGAATGGGGGTCCTTTCAATTCATCTTCAAGATTAACATTCTAAAGGCATGAGGCCTAGTTGCTCTTCAACATATTAAGCATTATAAAGGAATGAGGCCTAGTTGCTCTTGAAACTCCATTTAGCATAGGTAAGGTCCTAATTCTAAGTCCTTTCTCCATTTTGCATTGGGTTCACACAAACAAAACAAGACAAACACAAGGCAAACGTATACTTACACAATAATGTGCTCAAGTGAGCAAAAGGCAAATGGCATAAACATAAACATGAGCTCAAGTGAGCAAAGGGTAAAAGACAATATGAATAAATGAGAAAGAAATTAAATTGCATTAAAGTAAATTGCAAGAATTAAATGCTTGAATTAAAAGTTAGTAATTAGTAGTTAGTGTTAGTGTGCCATAAGGAAATTTATCGCTATGTTAAGCAATCGTAAGTGGACTAATGTAGTAGTCACACCTATCTGAGGCCGGTCAATAAAACTATAGGCAAATGAACACAAGTTAGAGATCATGACTAGTAAGCCAAGCTCCTACAACTTGCCATGCCAAAAGAAAAGAAGAATGACCTTGTATGGATTTTAGGTTCTTTGCTTGACCAAGAAGCAACCTATCTTTGACACAAAGCGATTCACTTGATCTTTGATCAAGATGAATTTGATTTGGATCAAAGAAGGTTAAGCCTCTCATATGTCAAGGCTAAACACAAATCATTAACTCATTGGTTAAAAGAAAAAGAAGAAGATGAAGATGGAAATGGAATGTACAAAAATTGAAAATCAAAAGACATAACCAAGACACATTGATCAAACATGAATGGAATCAACATCAATCAATGGTAAACAGAAGTAAGATGAAGATTAGAAGTCAAGAAAGGTCAAACATATTTTTGGTATTTTTTGGAATTAAAATAATGCATAAAATAAAATGAACAAATAAAGGTCAAACTTCAAATCCAATTCAAATCAACTTGGATAAGTCCAATTGGATCATCATAAGTCTAACAAGGTTTTGACAAATTTTCTCAACATTTTTTGAAAACAGGAACTAATTTTAAACAATTAAAAATGAAAAAAAATAACATAATTGGACTAAAATCTCAAATAAATCTCAAATCAATTAAGAAATTGATGAGAATATTTTTCATAGATTCATCAACATCCAAAGATGTTAAGAAAATATTTTTGGCATTTTTGAATATCAAAAAGTATTTTAATAGAATTAAAAATAACCAAAAATGAAATAATTCATAAAAAATATTAAATGGAATCACAAAAATTACTAAAAATCATTTTATGAAACTAGAATTTAAGTGAATTTTTTTGCAATTGGTCCCATATTTTTGTGATTCCAAATAAAGAAGTTATGAATTTTTAAAATAAAATAAAATAAAATGGAAATTCAGAAATTGGAAAAATGGACAGGCGTCAGATCCCACTTCATTAATTGACGTGGCTGATCACATGGCTGGGAAACACACGCGCATGATACACCTTGGCCAACAGCGTGGCATTCAGCATTAAATAAAGTCATAACATTCAACAACCAAGATTAGATCTGGAAACACTCATCCAATGGCCAAGGTTTGGACGCGTGGGGACGGTGGTGGAAACCACCGTCTTCTCCGGTGAGAAGGCCTTCTCCGGCCACCAGATGCAGGTTTTGAAACCTCAACTAAAACACGCGATCCATATACCATTCGAAAGCTGGGGTGATGTACATCACTCCTGTAACCTTAGTTTCTTCTCAAGATTCTTATGGAGGAAGAAATTTGAGATTGAAAAATGAGGTGTTTAATCTGAAGTTGTCCAATTGTCAAAATTAAAACCACAAATCAATTGCCAACCAAACAAAGCAATGCACAAAATTCAAAGAGATTCGAAGGTAAACAGTTGGAGAATAAACTTTTGTAGAGCAGCTTTTGTGAGCAAAATCCAATCTAACTCTTGATTGCAGCTTGATCTTGAAGTGACAATGGAGCAAGGCTAAGGAATTAGAAGCTAAAGATCAACCAAGGAAGTTGAAATTTAAGCTTGAAAAGTGAAGAGAAATTTCAGAATTCCTTTGAGGGAGAGGTTAGGGAATCAGTTCAGCAGAGTTTCAGGCACCTTCAGGTTGAGAAATAAGCAAGGCAAGGCATTCTATTTATAGCCACAGCTGATGCAAGGTGTGATCAAACTCGTGTGTGCATGAACTTGGATCCTCCATACATGGGCCTGTACAGGCGCATGTGAGGCCCAAAAGCAATTGCAATTGAGTGTTGAGCATCAACCAAAGTGAAATGGACGTGCAGATTGCAATGTAATGAATTGTGGAGCAAGATTTAACATGTTATGCATAAATGATCACAAAACTTCACCTCTTCGAAAATGCCATTTGAAAAATTTAAACATAGGCATGTGAGTAATGGTTGGAAAGGTCTTGACATAAGGAACAAAATATATGTTGAGAAAAAATTCATTTGGAGTTTGGAAAATATTGAAAACTAGTCATGAATTTCAAAGTACAAAACATGTATTTGGAAAATTTACCAAAATGGACCAACTTCAAGCCCTTCTGGTTCAATTATGAAAACCTCAAATGAAAAAACCTTAAACATAAAAGTTGTAGATATTTTCATGAAAATCAATTTGGACTTAAATTTTGAATTATTTGGATTTTTTATGAGAAAGTTATGGGCACTTGAAGTTGGACTTTTTCAAGATTCAATGGCTTTGGTCCAAAGTGACCTATAATGTTTTGTATTATCACATGTATTTATTTTAGGATTATGAAATTTTATCCAACATAATATTTGAAGTAGACATCTTAAAATTTCCAATTCACTTAGTTTCACCTCAAAATCATAAAAAATGAAGGAGTTAGGTCCTTGGGAAGTTAACCCAAAATTAGGGTTTCAGTCAAAATGACCTATAATGTTTTGAAATGAATGATGACCTTCCAAGTTTCAAATGAAATTTTTATGAACATGAAAGTTGTTCATATGGTTCTTATGAACATATTTTCTCTTGGGGTCATATTCATTTGACAAACACATCAAAAGTTAGGTCTCAATGGATTTCAAAATAGTCAGATGAATTGACTGATCAACTTCTCAAAGCCAAACTTAAAATATTGATGAATGAATGATTGAGGACACTCAAATAGGATCATATGTGCATAAAATTATGAATGAAAGAAATTCCCTTGATTGTATTTGATCATAGGTTGAGGTTGCTTCATGAGCAAGGCACAGTTAATGCATAGTTGAATTAGGGTTTCCTTGGGAAACAATCCTCAAGCCCTTTGATTTATCTTGATCAAATTGAAAAATTGAGATACTTGGGAGACATATATGATGATTTAGAGCTTTGTGAACCATTGTCATGTTTTCTTTCAACTTCATCTGGCCATTTCATTGAGCAAAGGGGCCTCCTAGGAGCCTTGAATCACATTACTGCTTAAGCTTCAAAACAAAACAAGTTAGTGACATATTTTTGTGCTTTTGGTTAGTAATCAAAATAAGAAAAAGCAATAATATACAATTCAAACATGCTTGGTGGTCTCAAACCAACTCACACAAGTCCCAACCCAAGGGTAAAGGAGCCAAGATGCTATGATCCTTGAGACAAATGCAATGTGCAATGATATGATGCCACGAGGGATCTTAGGGTCAAAATTAGGGTCTTACAATAACCAATGCCTCTTTTACCATTTCTACTTACTCCATAGATCATGGAAGCCATCTTGCTTCTATCTATGTTTCTTGCTAGAAATATTTGAAAAGATGTTTCGCGTTTCTTTGAAACACACCAAGAATTTATATGAGCCTCTGAAAGAATTTTCTTCTCTAGTTTTTAAATCTTACTATTGAGAGCAGGGTTTTATTTTTCCAATCTATCAATTTTTTATTTTAAAATAGATTTTTTATCAGCTCACAATGGGATCCAGAATCAATTACATGAATTTGTTTCAAATTCTTGTATCTTTTATGGAGTTTCTGAATCTTTTTCAAGAATTTCAGTTATATCTAATTCAAGTTCAGAACGAGTTAAATGAGAAAATACCTCTTTAGAGTCTAAATCATATTCTGATTCATATTCAGAGGCTTCAATGATAGCCATAAGTGGCATGTTATCTTACCCTTCTTCAGAGTCATTCTCTGAAGAGTCAGAGTCATCCCATGTTTCCATTATCCCTTTCTTCTTCTACCTGAAGAATTTATTCTTATGCTTTTTCCTTTTTAAGTTCATGACACTCATTTTTGTACTGGTCGGGCTCTTTGCACTCATAGCCGACAACCTCTTTGTCAGCTCCAGACTTTTTCTTTCCAGAGGTTGACTTAGAGCGTCCACCTATTCTTCTATAGCCTCTGGAATTCTTCTGTATTTGCTTCTAGAGTTGGTTGACCCTTTTGGATAGTATATACAACTCATCATCTTCATCAGAACCTTCTTCATACTCTTCTTCAGCTTGTAGAGTTTTAGTCTTTTCAGGCTTTCCTTTAGACTTCAGAGCCACAAACTTCCCTTTCCTCTGGGACTCATCCTCTTATATCTCGATCTCATAACTCCTTAAAGAGCTTACAAGCTATTCTAGATTTTTTCTGTTCATATCCTTTAACATCTTAAGTGTTATCACCATTGGCCTCCATATATTTGACAGGTTTCTCATGATTTTCTTAACATGATATGTATCCTCTGTTGGTGTAAGCCCTAGAGGCAAATACTTTTGGTACTCGTATAGAATTATTTATTAATAATAAAAGGCTTTTTATTTATTATGTTCGTTTAATAAAGTCCCTAGAATAGCTAGTCCGTTTAATGTATCAAGTGTAACTTAATCATGAGATCCCATTAAACATAAGGACACTATTCTTAAAGTATTTGTAGTCGAGCTTTGTTGTGAAGTGGGATAACATTAAAGCATTAAGACTATTATGTATATAGACTTATGATCACATCTCATGGATCATGGATAAGGAGTTTTCAAGTCTTAAACATAAGTATGAATATTGAGAGTAATATTTATACTAGATTGACCCACTATGAGAATACTATATAGAATGTTATGTTAAGTTTCATAAGTTATTCTCATGGTGATAATGGTGTATACCAACTCTTTGATCTGAAACCACTATGTACCCTAGATGTAGAGTCGAGTGCCTTATTGCTGATCGAACATTGTCCGTAACTGGATGACCATAAAGATAGTTGATGGGTACTCCACGAAGCATGTTGAGGGACATGAGTGACCTAGATGGAATTTGCCCATCCTGCGTAACAGGATAAATGTCTACGGGCCCAATATTGAAATGGACAAGGATGACACGATATATGCCTTGTGTTCAATATAGACATAAGGGCAAAAGGGTAATTATACACATAAGTATTATCACAAAAGGATTTGTCATATCACATGACATTTTTGTGTCTTGGGTAACAGTGATGTGTTGTTAGATACCGCTCACTGTTTATTATGTTAAATACGTGATTTAATATAATTGCTAATGTCGCGAAAACCTACAGGGTCACACACAAAAGGACGGATTGATGAGAGATAGAGTAACTAAGGAACACCATAAGGTACGATGCACTTAAGTGAGCTATAGAACATCGTAAGGTACGGTGTACTTAAGTAGAATACGGAATATGGTAAGGTACCACATGCTTAAGTGATTTTAGCATATCATAAGATATGGGCCACATACACTTAAGTGGAACTTTTAGCTTGCAGCCCACACAAGTGGTTCTATAAATAGAACCCTTGTGCAGAAGCATTGGAGAAGTTGCAATTTCGTTTCTCTCTCTCTCACTCAAAGCCTTCATTCGTAGCAGTTAACACTGAGATTGAAGGAATTCGTTCGTGTGGACTGAGTAGAGGCATTGTTACCATTCAACGTTCGTGATCGTTCCGTAGATCTGCATCAAAGGTTTTAATTTCCACAAGAGGTAACGATTCTATCACTGATCATGCCCATTCGTAAGGATCACTAAAGGAGATTTTTTTTAAATTCCGATGCATTTTGGATCGCTCTTCTCCTTCATCCTCAATAGTTTAAGACTTTCAACTTAGCATCTAGAGTTTGAAACCTTGAGAACGTATCCTTAATAGTTTCATATTCTTCCATTATGAAAGCTTAATACTTATGGGTTAAACCTAAAGCCTTGGTTTCCTTTATTTTCTCATTTCCTTCACGAGTCATCTTCAAAGAATCAAATGTAGACTTAGTTGAGTCTTTATTTGTAATATTTTCATACTTAGTATAAGAAATAACATACAACAAGATTGTTCTGGATCTATGATGGTTATTTTTGTCATTCTTTTGTTGTTCATCCATTTTGTTTCTTTCAAGCTTTACACCATTTGAATGCACATGATGTGTGTAACCATCCATTATCAAATCCCATAGATCTGCATCATATCCAAGGAAGAAACTTTCTCTTATATCTTTCCAATAGTGAAACTTTTCTCCATACAAGATTGAAGGTTTAACAAAATAATGAGATTTATCATTGTTGCTGGTAGATGTCATATTGTGTTTCTAAAAGCGGATCTTTATCTAACACGGTTAAGTGTTTGACACAAAAGAGTTTATACCAGAACCAGAGCTATGATGTCAATTGAATGTTCAAGCAACACAAGAAAATGGGGGGTGGGGGGGGGGGGGTGAACCGGGTTTCAAATATGATAACTTTAAACCAAACCAATCATAAACTAGTGACAAGAACAACAATGATTAAAATACACATGATTTTTATACTGGTTCAATGTTAAATAAGTTAGTTCAATCCAGTTGTCAGAGTCATTTCTCCTTCTCACAAGGTTATATTCCATTAATCAATCATATTACAAACTTAAAGACCAATTGTCAATTACTTCTCGAGGCTACAAACTAAACTTAGTCCCTCAAGGAAAACTCAAAGACCAACTGTCAATGACTTCTTGAGGCTACATATTAAACTTAGTCCCTCAAGATATATAACCAAACTTAAAAATACAAAGAGTATGTGTTTACAAGATTGCTTCTAAACAAGCAGATACACAAAAAAATAAATTTCATAATTTATACTTACGAAAATATACAATAAAAAGCTTTAAGTGTAGTGGGTGTTGTAATTGTTGCTCTTCTCTTCGCATCTCTATATTTCACAATTTCTTGTCCTCTTTAAATAGATGATAAATAGTATCATTGGAGGATAGAATTGAAAGCTTCTTCAATTTCACAGTTGTAATAGTGGTACGAGGCTGGGCCTTGAATCGTGGAGATCCGTTGGTAGTACATTCCTTAAAAATTCGAACATATTTGTCCTTTTAAGGAAACATTTAATTTTTCCGGTTGAATTTACAATTTCCAAGAATATTCTTTCAATCATTATTCTCTAAATGATTGGATTCATATTTGATATGATTTGAAGCTTGATCAGAGTTCAGATCCTTAGACTTCAGAGTCTCGTGAAAATGAGGCTTGAATTTATCAGATTATATATGGATTGTCTGTTCCAAAAGTGTTGTCTTTTTATCTAGATGGTTGACTATCAGTTAAGCACTTCTTCGTATTTCAACCTTAGTTCAGAATCTGATAATGTCCTGACTCTAGAGTCTGCTTAGCTCAGAGTCCAGAGTCTGCTTTCGTCCAGAGTTTAGAGTATGCCTTCGTCCAGAGTCCATAGTTTGTTATTGTCCAAAGTGTAGAGTTTACTTTCATTAACTCTTAGATTTTGCACACTTAATGAAACTATTAGAGTACATAATTATTCTTTATTACTTCCTCCGTCCCACAATGAGTGACCCATTTGAAATAAAATAGTCCCAAAATGAATGACTCATTTCAATTTCCAATAGACTTTTTTCCAATTCTACCCTCTAATTAATATCACTTTTATCATTCTCAATACTTGACACTGACAGTTCAGTAAAATATAATTCTCTCTCTTTCATTTATTCCTTTTTCTTAATTTATGTGAAATGGTCAACTGGGTCACTCATTGTGGGACAAAGGAAGTACTTTATTATCATCAAAATTTAAGGTTTGTAGATGTAGAACCAAATTTGTTCCAACAAGTTCTGCCACGCTAGGAATTGTTTCTCATAATGAGCTAAACTTGCTTTGTTGGATAATGTGAAGTTTAATGAATTAGTAATCTTTTGAATGTTACGAATGAATTGTCTTGATCTATTTTATTCATGTGAATTTATGCGATATATTTATTCCTTTGTCTAGTTAACTTGGGAGTAGATACAAATTAGTTGATGATTGAGAGATCTATTAACTAGTGGAACTTATAAGTAAATATGGTTGAAAACAATAGGATAGACATATTTACTATATTAGACACTTTAGAGATAAATGACTACAACGATAGAGGAAATCAGAAGTTAAAATAGACATGCTTTAATGTTATTGTGAGACCTCAAGAATTATTCCCTTAACTCAATGTTTTGAAGGTGTAGACATACACCACTAAATCACTTTTTGTCTCATCTATCACGAAATAACGTATCATTTAGATAAATTCATTAAATGGAACATAGTCCAACATATTCTTTTACTATGTGTTAACTCTTAGCAATGAACCTGGATGGACATGTACTTCTCAAAAAGGTGTTACTAATTTTTAATATTTAAAACAAAATTGAGGTTGACTATATATTAAGAAGAAAATAGCACTCTTATTTTTATCAAACTACCCTCTTCTAAGTTTTTTAATTTATCTTTTCCAAGCATTATTGAAATATAATATTTGATATTCATTTTAACATTTCAATATGCATAAGTTGAAATTCAAATACCAAAATTGAAATCTTCCTATTTGTATATACTGATTTAGGAATGGCACTATCAACAGAATTTAAAAGACAATTATTGAGTGATTCATACATTGTTTAATTTCTGTGCATTGTGGAAGGGGAAAATATATTTTGTTGCAACATGTTATTAAGATTAATTTAGTAATTTTATTAGGAATACATTTATTGACAACTTACTTTTGTAGATTTTTTTTTTAAATAATCAACATTTTTAAATAAAATATCAAAATAACCAAAAATTTAAAAAAAATATATCAAAATAACCATATTTTTTAACTAATGTGTTAGAGAGGAGACGCCATTGGAGCTGACACATGCTCCCAATGACTTTGCATCTAGGCGTTATGTCTCTTGGCGCATGCATGTGTGGTGCTATATGCATTGACACATGCATACACTAGATAGTGTATGCGGCAATACATGTGGCGCATGCACCTTAATTTTATTTTTTTAATTTTAAATATTAATTTTACAATTAATTAAAAAAATATATTGAAAATTAAAATTATATTTATATTATAATAAAAAATTACATGGAATTGTCAAGAAATTCAACGACTCGTCCGATTGAAACGCCCCCTGTTCCACATCCAGGTGCGTTAGTCTGTCTTCGAGGTCTCCCACGATTTTCCTGAAGTATTTTGGGTCTTTGAGTGCTGACATGATCCAATGGTGGCTGGTGTGAAGGTCGGTGGAAGGTCCAGCGGTATTTGATATATGCGTCATCATTTGTTCCCAATAATTAGGGGGGGGGTTGCCAACGACGCTTCGGTAATTGAGTTCAGTGTCCATGTTGTCGTGGTTGGATCGTTGTGGTTGCGTGAATTGTGGACGGTATGGTTGCCCAAATTGGGACATTGAATCGGGTTGGAAACGAATCATTGGTTCATGGGATGTACTATAGTCAAACAATGGTTGGGTGTTGTGGCAATGAGATGTTTGGATGGTCATTAGTGGAGGGCTACGATGGCATGAATTGTATGAATCATCTGAGTTATAGACTGTTGTGGTGGCTACGTATGGTTGTTGGTGGGTAGGGTTTGATTCTTGGTTTTGAGGTTGGGTGTGTGGCATGAATGAGTTGTGAGGTTGGGTGTTTGGTTGTTGGACGTATATGGTAGGGTGATGGTGTGAGGTTGGTCGTTGGGTTTGGGTGGGTTGACATTGTTCTTGGATGAGGATTTGTTGTTAGGTGTATGATGACGAAGCTAGTTGGCGTGGATCAATCAAATACTTTGGCTCAGGCATAAATTATGGCGTTTACCTAAACCATGCCATAAACTATTGAGTTGGTCTAGCACCCTGTATGATTGGTTCGTTTAAGATGTATTGTCGTCGATTCCTCCAATGAAGGCGCATCTCTTTTGTGAAGTCTCTCCAGTCGGAATAATCCCATTGGGCATCGACTCTTTGTTGATGCCAATCTCCCCAAAACGTTGGGGGTTCTGGAATTTGTTGTTGCATGCCGAACTGCAGTTTTACCCGGTCACTCTAGTGCATCTTCATAGTAGTGAACCGGATAATTGATGTTTTTTCTGTCCAAACTGTAGCATCATCATGGTTAACCTGATGATCAAGATCCAAATATGGTCTCCAGATAAACTGTACAAGAATATGACATGATTAGATGATATGTAATTTGATAATTATTTTTAAATCAAAAGTAGAATTGTGTAAGAGTATTACATCATCTGGTCCAATATGGTCCAATAGACTGCGATAGACTACTACATCGTGTTTCGGACACCTGTTGTAGTTCATCCCTCTAACTAACCACTTGTTGTAGTTCATTTCTTTTGTAGGTAGTGTGTGCATCCACATATGCCTCATCAAGCTTATATCTAGGGTTTGAGACCCTCAATGCAAGAGATCAGTCAAGAAAAGGTTCATAATGGTTCTAAGTATCATATATGGATCCCCATTTCCTATATTTGTTATTTTGATCAAGAACTCATCAAGAGTTTAAAGCTTGTTTGTCAGGGAAGCCCTAATTCATCTGGGTATCTTGTGTGTCTTCCTCAGTAAGTTTCTTCACCAATTAATCAAATATCTCAAGGGATATTTCATTATACATCATATCAAGCATATTTGATTCTCCATGATCCCCAAAGAGCAAAATAACTTCAAGTTTGCAAGTTGGTTCAAAGAGGTTGACTAGAGAAAGTCAACTAGTCAAATATAGGGTTCTCTAGACTCTATCTACTACAATTTTTTATATATGAAAATGATTCCAAGAGAAAGTTATTCTTTATGATATTCCAAACAACTTTCATGTTGGCATCAAGAGCTAATTATGCTTGGAAAGTCATTTTTTATGGTGAAACATTATAGGTCATTTTATCGATGCCCTAGTAAGGAGGTCAACTTCCAAGAACCATAACTTTATCTAGTATGAAGGTCATCCAAGTTTCATGATCAAATTTAAAATGTCTTATCCAACTTTTCTTCTTTTAGAAATGTCAAATTCTACTTGTAATGGCATGTGCTAAAATAAAACGTTATAGGTCATTTTGGGTCATCATCATTGAACAAGCAATTTTCCTCAACTTATAAAATCCATAACTTCCTCATGCAAGATTCAAATAGTGTCAAATTTGTGACCAAATTAAAGAGGATGGAAATATCTACAACTTTTATGAAGGAACCATTTTTATTTGAAGCACATAGCAAAAGTTATTCAAGATGGAAAAAGTGGTCATTTGACTTTTAACTTAGAAAATTTTCAACTATGTTTGATTTCTCCAACTTCCACCTCAAAATTCGTCATGATCCAAGCTACAAATGGAAACGTTTTCAACATAAAAGTTGTTCCCCTTCATGTTAGATTTCCAAAGAGTCCAATATCATGGCATTTGGATCAAATTTGAGGGACTTGCACATGGTGGCTTTGCATGGCCCTATTTGGAAACATTTGTGATCAACTTTCAACCAATAATGCATGGCCTCATGAATTACTTTCAGCATCACATGTGCACAATTTTGGACCAATTCCAATCATTTGATGGGCTTCACACGCCCATGTAAGCATGCACACTAGAGTTGTTATTTTTGGCATTTTAATGGAAGTGTGTGAAAATCAATTGAAAAGTCTATAAATGCAACTCATTCTGCTCAGAATCAAGGACCACTGGTCCAAGCTTTGACCTAGAAACACTCTCACCCTCCATTGATAGAATTTATTGAAGATTTCTCTTGAAATTGAGTTTTGATTCCCATTCTGTTTTGGAATTGAAACTCCAAGAACTCAAAGCCCTTTTGCATCCAAATCATCTCCTGCAAGCTAGTGGAAGCAAGCCCAAGCAAATTGAGATCAAGATCGAGCTTCTTCACTGCAAACAAAAGGTGAATTTTGTGAAACTTTTCTTCTTTGATTCTCCCTCAGTTCCTCATCATTTAATTTTATTTTTGGTTGGCCGAAGTCCTACCAATGTAGGCAACAAGATTGATTTGCTTTGAGGTCAAATCGAAGCAACTCAGTTCATACTCCTTAATTTTCAAAATGAGCGCTAACTTTTCAGGTTGTCAGCTTCTTACCGGAAGAGGAGTGATTCTTGGGAGATTTGATCCATGGGTCCAATTCACACATGCATGCTCATGAACCTAATGCAAGATCATCGTAAACTTAACTCTCAGTTAATATGCGATGAAATTTTGTCTGTCATTAGCGACAATCCGTTGTTAAAGGTGAGTACAATAATCTCGCATATTGTAACACAATACAACTATACTCCATCATACAGGAAGGCTTAGATAGCTAGGAAAAAGGAGATTGAAAAAGTGTATGACAATTGGGAGGAGTCTTACAAACAACTTCCAAAATACTTGGTTGCTCTTAAACAATATGCTCCAAGGACTATTGCGGAAGAAGGTTGTCAACGCATGTTATGCATTAACAAAGCCTTCTTTCAAACACTACCGTGAAGACATCAGATTATCAAACGCAAATGCAGTACGGTGGATCGACAGTATTCCATTGGAGAAGTGGACTAGCGCATACGATAACGGTCAATATTGGGGCCACACGACAACAAATCTTGTGGAATCAATGAACTCTGTCTTCAAAGGCGTATGAAACCTACCTATAATTGCTTTAGTGCAAGCAACATATTTCAGGCTAGGGGCACTGTTTGAGACCAGACGTTCCAAATGAAGTTCAGTGTTACAATCTGAGCAGTTGTTTAGTGATGCTTCAATGAAATTCATTAGACACGAAGTTGCCAAAGCTAACACACATGTGGTCACGATGTTTGACCGTACTAAATCTTGGTACAATGTTGCTAAGTCCATGGATCACAACGAAGACATGTCGATGGGATAATATAGAGTGGAAATAGATAGAGGTTGGTGCGACCGTGGAAAGTTCCAAGCCTTTCGTATGCCCTGCTCCCATGTCATTATGGCATGTTCAAAGGTTCGAAGGGATCCATCCTACTTACTATCTGCCGTTTACAAAGTCATAAGCCTATCTAATCTTTACAAAATTAGCTTTTCAGTTGTTGCAAAAGAGGATTACTGGCCTGAATATCAAAGGGACATTCTCTGGCACAATGAAGTTATGCGAAGAAAGAAAAAGGGCTGCCCAAACAGCACCTGTATTCAAACCGAAATGGATACGACGAACAAAATGGTTCAATTATGTAGTTCATGTCGCCAGCCCGGTCACAATCGTACGAATTGTCCCAGTGTTGGAAGAAGCATAACAAGATAATTTTACATGTACCTCTTTTTCTTTATATTAAAAACAATATTTATTTCATATGATAACTTTGTGAGGAAATACCATTACAAACAAATACAACACATTCAACACACAAGCAACACATAAACAACAACACAACAGACTATAACAAATAAAATATCATTACTATAACTAAGAGATTACAACGATCAAAACAATTTTGAATATATTATACATCATCATGTGAACGTCTCTGTCAGTCTTAATATCCATCCATTCACGCACTTCTCCATTTTGGTTGAATGTGGACTCAAGCCATTGAATTCTTCTAATCCTTTCACCATCTGCAATTTCTCCATCTAACCAACGGTTCAATGTTCGATTAAGACGTTCAAACAAATCTATATTCCAAAGTTGAATCTTTATCGGAGATGCGACTGCTGAAAAAATTAAATCGATATTTCTCTTGTGAATATATTCAAACATGGTTAAAGAACAAAAAATTTAAGAAGATTGAAGTAGAATGAAAGAAAATGAGGTGGGAGGGTAAGAAGTAGTCTGCAAAAATATGGGAGATGCGCATGTTATTTATAGATGAACCATGAAATGTATGCGCCAAAGAGCTAGGCGCCATACGCACATGGCAATGCATGCGTCAGATGCATGGGCGCACACACTAAACCACACATGCATGCGCCAAGAGGCGTGTCACCTAGGTGCAAAGTCATTGGGAGCATGCGCCATCTCCAATGGCGTCTCCTCTCTAGGTTAATTGGATGCGTCAATTCAACCGACACATCAGTTAAAAAAGGTGGTTATTTTAGTAAATTTTTTGAAATTTTGATTATTTTGATATTTTATTTGAAAATGTTGGTTATTTTTAAAAAAATCTACTTTTGTATCTTGACCCTTTAAACTGCTGTTATAATTGAGAACAAAATAGACCATTTTTTAAGGAAGAAAATACATAGTACTATTTGTTATTATTTTTATTAAGTTCTTGCTAATGTTTTTACTTTTCATAGAATTATTGTTTTTTTAAGATAATATTGTTTTTATTATTATTTATTAGTACCTTTGTATATATGTTGGCCTAATGCACACAATTTAATTAATTAATTTTTGTTATTATTTTGCTTTTTTTTTTTAATTTTGATCCTTCTATTTTAAAAATCAATTTTTTAATCATTTTTTATAAATATTTATGTTGGGTTTTAGTCCCTAAAACGAAATCAAAATCCAACCCAAAATTTACAAAATAGACCAAAATTATAGTTTTAAAAAAAATAATAAGGGGACTAAAATTGCTATTAAACCTTTTATTAATTAAATTTATCAATAATGTTAATCGTCTTTCAAAATCATCCTTCAATTATTCATAGATGTTGTTAGTCTTTTAAATCTCTCCATTTAATTAATAATATTTTTGTAAAAAGTAATAAATTGCATCATAATTATAATTTTAAAAAAGTATAGACATAAATAATAACATTTTGGGCCTTTATTTGAATAAAGTTAGTTTTGGTTTCTTACTTGGAAGTTTTTAAAAGGAAAATCTAGTTCAACTTTAGGTTTTATGTTTTGATTTTTTTTTTAGGGTTCAATAATTTTTTTAATCTTGTCACACTATATGTGGATGAGTGTCATTGATGGTTCGATTGGTGATTATATGTGGATGAAAAGGGATCACTATGTCAGATTTAACATTTAAGAGTGTTTTTATGGACTTCCAAAGCACTTTCAACTTAAAGCGCTCTTAGAGATTCTGGTTTGAAGGAGGATTGTTAAGATTTAGAGGAGGTTTTTGTGAGGTGGAGTGAATGGTAATGGTAAGGCCCATTGGTTTAAGTGGTCTGATGTTTGTAAGTAAAAGTAGAAAGATAACTTTGGTATTTGCGGCCTCTGCTTAGGTAATCTAGCTTATTAGATAAGTGATAGTGGAGATTGCCCTACTACAAATAATACACTACATGACGATGATTTCACCTCATGTATTGGAAAATCGATGTCAAATACATGGACGCACCATTTTTTTAATAAAAAAATATATAATATATTATGTCGGTTATTTAGAAAATTGAGGGATAAACCTATTCAATATACAAGCTTCGAATTCCAGCAGTCTCAATTTATGTTTTTATCTCATTAAAAGTGGCACATTCTTGAATATTTTATTTTTAATTTAAAAGTATGCTATTTTTCACCTCGATTTTCTTACCAACCGAGGTGAATATGTTTCTCTGATATATATAACTTTAGTTTGTAGCATTCAATTTCATTTGTCTAAACAACACAAAGAGAACCCTAACAAAGAGCCCTAAACAACGAGAGTCATAAACACATACTATCTTCAATACAAATATGTTATCTATTTAGGGCTCTCTTTTCTTCTTCAGAGATCCAAATTATTTTCTTTTACTTCTTCTTCAGAGATCTGGTACGTCAAAAATCACTACTAATATTTTTGTTGTTGTTGTTGTTGTTGTTGTTGTTGTTGTTATTGTTGTTGTTATTGTTATTGTTGTTGTTGTTGTTGAGATCCAAATCCCTAGAGTTTTTGTTATTGTTATTGACGTTGTTGTTGATATTATTGTTGTTTATTGACGTTGTTGTTCTTTATGTTGTGTTTGATGGCGTTGTTGTTTTCTTGTTATTTTTGTTTTGATATTGATATTGAGATTAAGTTTTTTGTGATCCTTTGTGAAACTCTCATCTTGTTCCGTATAGTTGAGTTTATTATATCTAATGTCGATTATTTGTTTCACTAACCCCTCTTTGGACATATAACCTAGTAAATTGATTTTGGAAATAATCATATGGAAAATTATGTTGTATCTGAAACTTATCTTACACTGATTAATGATTTTCTAGAATTTTGTAACTCATCATTAAAACTCACGTTGTTTTATTATTAAAATCTCTCCAATACTTCTAGTTTTTGTTCAACTTTCTTCCATATTTGTTCATTTTTAAAAGTATCAAATTTTATGCTTTCAAGAGTTAATTAGTAAAAAAGGAAGTATTAAATAAAGAACTTGAAATATTTGAGAGATTTTAAGTATAAAACAACGTAAGAAGAATGATGAGTTGCATAATGTTTCAAAATCATAATCAATGTAAGTTGTTCTTCAAATATAACACAATTGTTCATATAATTATTTTTCTAACCAATTTTTAGAAGTTATATGTTCAGTATAAGGTTTAGTGAAATGAGCAATCCACATTAGATTTAATAAACTCAAAAATTGTTTTATCTCTCGATTTTGTGAGATAACTGAGGTAAAAATATGGTATATTCGTCGGCGAAATTACAAAATTTAGGGGACATGTGTTTTCACCATATCAGAATTCCAAAAAGGTCTCCCTAGATATCGAACCCATGACCTTTTCATATACTCGTCGGTTTTTTTAAAACCGAGAGATAAAGTTTTCACTTTTCATGTCGCCCTTCGATACCTCGTCTCTGTAGCTGAGGCTAAATGAATTTCGCGTCCGAGGTGAAATGTGTTTTTTCTAGTAATTTTTCTCTCAAGTTCTTCTGGAACTTGGAGGGATATCTTGTCATCTAGATATGAATATCATGTTGTTTCTTCTTTGTTAGTGGGTAGGCCTTCTTGGCCCTTTTCTTCTTTTTCTTGGTGGAGAGGAATGTCTCTCTTAGAGTCTAAGACTCATGAACCATTTGATTCGATTGTGCTAGTCTTAGGAAGAAGGTGGATATCAGTTTTCTTAGTTCTTTTTGAAACGACTATGGGTGGGGCATGTCTCGCTTAGATTTAGGTTTCATATACTTTATCCCATCACGGACAAAAAAAGGGAAAGGTATGTGAGATTGGTTTATGGGAGAACATAAATTTGGCTAGGAATTTGCAGTGGAGAAGATCAATTTTTGAATATGAAAAGAAGTTGGTGGATGAACTTCTTCTCACTATTCAGGGTACTACCTTTTTCTTAGAGAGAGACCGTTGGTTTTGGTGATTGGGGAAGATAGTGCTTACTTTGTTGCATCTGCCTATAAAACTCTTTTTAGGAGAATTCTAGTTCCATAACCTCCATCAATAGTGTGGAATAGATTTTGGCTTCTATTAGGGACAATTGGGCTCCTTCTAAAATGTTGGGTTTTTTCTAATAACTCCTTCAAGACAAGGTCACAAAAAGAGATAATTTGTTTAGGTGGAGAATCATTCTAAATCCAGAAGGTCTTTCTTGTGGTTTATGTGGTGGGCCTATAGAGTATGCTTTTCACTTGTTTGTTACTTGTGATGTGTGGCAAACTTGTGGTATATGATATTTTAGTGGATTGGGAGGGTGGTTTTCCTACTGAGAGATATTACCTCTATTTTTTAGTATTTCACTACCTTAGGGGAGATGGGTTTCCGATGATTAAAGGTGACCTTACTCTAATTTGGAATTCAGTTGTGCAGACTATTTGGAAATCCCCGAACGACTACATTTTTGAGGTACACCAATAAAAAAAAGGGGCATGTAAGATGATATCTTGGTAGATCGTCAGTTTACCCATGTACATTTTCTACCTGGCTTGAGAATTCTATTCTTTCTTTAAGATAATAATAGTTTAAGAGTAGGTAACCTTGATCTTAGGGCGTGAGATTTCCTGGTGCTTTTGGAGGATGTTATTCTGCTGACATTGGTTCACGTTTTTGAGGTCTAGCCATGTGCATTATGGTCTTGTTGTTGGTTGGAAATCTTTATATCGTGTACCTAATTTCTTTCTATGGTTGTTGAGTGGTTTTTGTTTTCCCTTTTTTGAGCTCTTGGGAACTCCTTATGCATGTATTTAGATTTTTTGTATTATTTTGATTTCTTTGATACACCCATGACTCCTTTGGATTCCTTTAAAAAGAGAACACTTATTAAAAAAAACACTCTCATTTTGGTTCTAAGTAAGCGATTTTTAATACAATATTGTCTTTTTCCAACCTATAAATATAATAATAATAATAATAATAATAATAATAATAATAATAATAATAATAATAATAATAATAATAATAAAACAACGATAATAATTTTTTATTTTAAAACACACTATCATTGTCCTACCTACCAAAGTGTTCTAATATTGTTATAATTTTATTTGAAAAGCAATATTGCCTTTCTAAAATAATAAAACACTATTAAAACTCTTTGGCATGTAAGAAACGTAGAACACTAAAAAAGTATAACACTAGCTACTGTCGAATGATCAATACCATTGAAACCTTCTAAAATATATAACCCATATATCTTGGATCATTTAACTACAATCACTTCACTAAGAGAAATCTTCAACACCATATATTCAACTCTAATGCAATAATCTACATCATTAAACACACTTATGGATAACAAGTTTTGCATGAGCTTTGGAACATATCTCACATTGTGTAGAAAAACTCATAATCAACAAACATTTTAAGTTTGACTTTATCTGGAAAGCTTTATTGTCACTAAGAAAAACTATTATTCCAACTTCAAAGTCTCAAAGACTTATTTTCTTTGGCACATATGACAAGAGCATTATAAGTCCATGACTCAAATCTTTAAGTCTCTAAACACGACACCACTAGTGCACTAGCACTCTGTTCGCAGTGGATTTTGGCGAACAACCTCTGGTTTTCCCAAACTCGTCGAATTGGGTTACTTGCAGGATCAACCACACAAATCCTAGGACATGTGCAAATCTAAATAACTTTATAAATCTCTAGAACAACTTTTGTATCTTTCATTATATTCACTAAGTCTTTCGTGTCGAAAGATATTGATAACAAATGCTTAAATAAAAGTAAACTTAACAAGATTAAGATAAAATGGCGGAATATGACTGACAAAGTATAAAGTGTCGAAAAGGAAATGCAGAAAGATAAATGACTGGTAATTGTAAAGGAAAATTGGTAAAGAACTTTGAATTTTATAAGATAAAACTTTGAAAGAATTGGTGTTTGTTTACACGTACATGTTCCAAATATGACTCTTTTCTCTCACACGGGTACTTTGAGTATTTGCAGAAATTTTGTACAAGTTTTCACTCACCCTTTTTCTGATAACAACTATCCTATTTATATACAAACAAAATAACTGTTACTAACGAACAAATCCTAAAACAGTGACACTTGGCTTTCTTCCTTTCGCCAGATGCTTCCACGCGTCTTCTGCCAAACGTCACAACTCTTTTGAATTTAAAATTTCACTTTATGTCGAAATGACGTCTCTCTCCAGACTTTGTCGAATTGTCGAAATACTGTAACATCATTCATGCCTGTCAAAGACGTCTTTCCATCTGCAAATATCTTGTCGAAATGTCGAACCATCATTTTGTCGAAGGAATCATTCTGCATACTAAATCTCATGGCATCAAAAATGCATGTATACAAATTGCCCCCCAACAAAGATGTTTCGACTGTTTTGGAGAAACAGTCATTTGTTGTCAACCAGTGTTTTGATGCCATGTCATTTAATTTCATTATTCCCAAGTTTTTGTAATCTCAATCTCCAATACAGATTCATCATTACACTTTCTCCAAGATGTCACGTCTTGCCCACGTTCAGACTCTACCTCCATCATTTCCTAACATCATGGCCTCTTTTCAACTTCCACCTCTTCAACATCACCATGAAAATCGGCCACGTGTCCACGATCATCATTAACATCCCAAAGCATTTTTATCATCTTCCTTCTATAAATACCCATAAACCATTTTCTCTGAACTCTTTTAACGCTTCAGAACTCCTTTCTTCATACCCATTTCTTAAATTTTCAACTTTCCTGAGAAAAATTCTTTTGTTCTTCCCAACAGTGGCTCCTCACAAATCTTCCAGCAGCAAACATTCCAAGAAGAATCAGGATTCAACTCTTTCTTCTGCGCATGATTTGAAGGGACCAATGACTATTGGAAACCAACAATATGTTTCTGAACCTCCAAATGAGAGAGAAAAAGAATGTATCTACAAATCTCAGGTATTAATTCCTGTTCTTATTTCTGGAAACTGTCACGCTATGTTAGGTCCACTTCCGAATCCAGAGATTAAACCAGATCGTTTAAAAGAATTTTTTCCAACCTATTTCCATACTAAACCCATAGGTGCTGGAGTGAAACCTCAACCTAAAGAGAAAACGGTAGAACAAAATGACCCACCGAGTTCGACTGATGATGGAGAGTTGAACTTAACTTATTTGAATTACACCAGGATATTTAGAACTTGTCCATGGTCGAAAGACCCTTCAGACTACTTATCTTGGCTAAATAAAGTTGAGAAGATTAAAGGGGATTTCTGGAAAGAAGTAGGTATTTTCGACCTTATTCAACTGTCGAGAGTAGGACCCAATATTTTCCCCAATATGCTTTTAGCTTCGCTTTATTTTTGGGACAACACCTACAACACTTTTCATCTTCCTTGTGGGATGGTTACGCCCACTCTCTTCGACGTAGCAGCCATCTTTGGCCTTCACCCCAATGGGATAGATTTCGACCCCACTATCCTAAACGAAGATACCATCGCTTTCGACACCAACCTTGCCCCATACTCTTTATTTACGTCTTACTATCATGACAAGAGTACCACAAAAGTTTCGGATGTCGAACACATAGCCTTTTTGACTTTGTGGCTATCCAAATATGTATTCTGCTCTCGTTCCCTCCAAGTTGCCAAGAGATTCATCACCATGGCCAATCAGCTTCACGCAGGCACCAAACTATGTTTGAGTGAAATGATTTTGGCGAATCTTTACGAATCTCTGAGTGAGAGCATACATCTTTTGAAAACCATCAAAACCCAAGGTAAAATCAATTTATCAGGACCTTTCTGGCTTTTACAATTATGGCTCAATGCCACATTTGAAACTTCTCTCCCTGTAGAGCCAGAGGTGGATGAAGAAGAAGTGAAAGGCAGGACTGTCGAATGGCCAAGGTTGGTGCAACTAACGCCAACTGATGAAGGGATTAGCCTTCGACAAGCTTTCAAAAGTTATGTCATGATGTTTGCCAAAAGGTATCAGTATACTTCGACCATGGCACCTTTTGCTGATAGAAAAATTGGACCTAAATGGTTTACCCAACAACTGCCTTTTGAAATGCAGAAGGATGAAAATATATTTCTGAATGTTTGGGAATCATTTTTCACCCCTAGGCTCCTTTTTTCTTATCGTAACGCCACTAAAACCCAAATCGCTTTGATAGTCTATCAACCCGATCTTGTTTCTAGACAGTTTGGCCTGATCCAATTAAAACCTCGACCCATATTCCCCAAGAAAGGGTCCATCATTTTCTACAACTCCCTTCATACTGAAGATGAGAGCAGAGAACGGTCGAAGAAGCTGACTGATGACTTTCTTGACATTCGACCAGTGATCTTTCGACCATCTTTTCTATAAACTCCTGAGTTTGATGAATGGTGGAAAGATTATTATTCCAACAGATTTTTTGACGTAGCAGCTTTCACTACACATTTAACAAATTCCTTTGCTTTTGTGCAGGATCGGACCAAAAAAGGTATTCAAAGACACATTAGAGAAATACAAAAATTTCAAAAATATTTCGAAACTGCGTATAGACCTGATGATCTTAGTCGAACCATACACGAAGCAGCAACAGAATTAAAACGTAAATTGACGGAGAAGTTTGAAAAATTGTCATTGCCTACAAATGTTCGACCAGAGGCGCGCTATGACCTGGCTTTCAGTTGTCATCCACCAAAATTTCCTCCTCTGCCAACTGCTGAATTTGGCGTGGAATTTAGCCCTCCATTTCCAGATTGGTTTGTTTGTGGGGACTTTATGAAAATTCTTCGTCAACAGTACAAAAAATTTGTTGAGCGTGTGGTTCCGACTAAGTATCATCTGGACGAATACCAAGGACACCTTCATATTGGAATAGAACACGTTCGCGTGGAAGATCTCATTCTTGAAGGTGTTCACAGAAAACATGATTTTTCCTTTTTGTCATTCTAACTGTATTATCATGTGTCTCTTATATTCTTTTCTGAATCTCCTTTCTTTCCTTAGCCGTGAGGATTCCTGCCAAGAAAACTCTTGTTGAAGCGTCGCCCAGTGCTGCTAAGAAACCTTCGACAAAGGTACAAAACTTTAACTCTTCTCATTTATTCTTTTCCCTTTTAAGAAACTAACTGGCTTTGGTCTGCATGACTAGGTAAGTCGAAAACCCCCATCAGTCCAAAAGAGAAAGAGTGAATAGGAGAAAGAAGAGGAAAAAGTTCCTAATGAAGAATCTGGTGACGAATCTCCAGAGCTAATCCCCCCCTCCCCAGAAGAAGAAGAAAATCACGAAGGTCTCTTCCCAAAGATCCATTGTTAAATCGACTAGGAAGGATTCTGCAAGTACTCCCCCTGCTAACCCTCAGTCGAAGGATACGGAGAGTGGGAAATCTAGCTTTAACACTGAGATTCCTGAGGTAAATCTTTATTTTGACCGTATATATTCATCTTCTTTGCATCTCTTTCTTCTAACTTAGAATTATTTTGCAGAAACAAGTGGTTGTCGAAAGAACATCTGAGAAAATTCTAGAAGAAACAGTCCAAGAAGAAAATATCCCCACATGTGATCATGATAGGAAAACTGTAGCAGAATTTGACGCTACAATGGGTGAAGCTTCTGAAGATGAATCTCCTCCTCATCCAGGGTTAGATGCTACGAATCAGGGTGACGATACTGACATGGAAGCTAGGGTCGAAGATGACCATGAAGACGAAACTGCCAAAGATGGGGATGACCAGTCGAAGCAAACAGAGGTTGGGCAAACTTCAGGGCGAAACACTCAACCTGCTCCTGACCAGACTCAAGGAAGTGGTAAATCAACTGGTTCAACTAGTTTCTCTCGCAAGGAGCTTAAAAGTCTCAAAGTGCAGAAGCCCTTAGAGTATCTGAAGGTTATGCTAAGCGCTCGTTTTAATTTTCAAGATTCTTCGCAGAGCAGTTCGACTACTTCTGGGGCCACTTCTGAAGCACCATCACTTGGCAACATCTTGACCAAGATTAAAACAAAGATCCTTGATGTTGACTTGTTCAAAGTCTTGGGAGAAAACGCCCTAGCCCATATTGAACTCAAGAAAATTCTGAAACAAGTAAATGTCTTAGAAACTTCTGCTAAGGTTGGCAGTTTTGTGATGGAGCTGATGACCCTTATTGACTTGGCGACTGCATACCTTCATCGTCAAAGAGATCTTTCACAGCAAATCTCCTCCAAATCTGAAACTCAAACTGCTGAATGGGATGCTGTTGCGACTTCGACTGACAAAGTTTCAAAGCTGCAGCAGCTTTCTGAAACTTACATCAAAGAAGTTGTTGCTTGTGATGATAATATCCAGAAATGGGAGAAACAAATAGCAGCATTTCAAGAAAATATCTCCCAAGAGAAAAAGCGCAAAGCATCCATACAACAACCTAAGCAGAATGAGATTGACGACGAACTGAAGGTGGGTATTCGACATGCAGAAAAGGCCCAACAACTTAGTCAAGAGATTGAGACTCTCTCCACTCACAAAAGTCTTTGTGATCATCGACTCCAGTTTCAGAGGAAGAAATTCGCCATGTTAAAGGAAACTTTTGCCAGTCTCAATTTGTAGTCGAATTAATTTAACAATTCTTAGCCCTTTGAGGCTCTCTTTGTAATAACTTTAGTGCCCTTTTTATTTGGCGAAGCTATCACAACTATGTTTACAATTAATCTACTGTTATTTTTATTTCCTGCAATATTGGCTTATATTTTTTCAAATACTTGCCATTTATCTTTAGGATTCTTTCATCTTTCCCTATTTCTTCAATCTCATACGCGCCATTTGAAAAACTTTTCAAAATCTGGAAAGGTCCTTCCCACTTAGGAGACCATTTTCCCATTAACTTATCTTTTCGATCCATAGGAAGGATCACTTTCCAAACAAGATCACCAATTAAGAAGGTCTTGAATTTTACTTTCTTATTGTAAAACTTTTCGACTCTTTATTTTTGTCTCTTTATTAGATCTAGCGCACGCAGCCTTTCTTCGTCTAGATCAACTAATTCGTCCATCATCATATTCCAATATATATCTGATGGGATTTCATGATGCCTTTGCACTCTAACTGACTGCAAATATATTTCGGCTGGTAAAACTGCATCATGTCCATAGGTCAACTTGAATGGAGTCGAATTTGTTGCTTCTTTTGGAGACGTTCGACAAGCCCACAAAACTTGATCTAAAGTTTTATGCGAGTTTCTAGGTTTTTTCCCTACATGCTTCTTGATCAAGTTTATCACTACCTTGTTGGCTGCTTCAACTTGCCCGTTGGCTTGAGCATAGTAAGGTGTCGAAGTAAGGAGTTTAAACCCTGTTTCTTGTGCAAATTTCTGCATATTTTTACCAGTGAACACAGATCCTTGATCTGTTATTATTGTTTCAGGTATCCCAAATCTGTGAATTATGTACTTTTGGATAAAATCTATAACTTCTTCTTGATCCATATTTACCAATGGTATAGATTCAATCCACTTTGTGAAATAGTCTATCCCAACCAAAATGTACCTTTGCCCTTTTGAAGTGGCTGGTCGAATTTCACCGATCAAGTCTAAAGCCCAACCTCTAAATGGACAAGGCTTTATAATTGAATGCAACTCACTTGCAGGAACATGGGGTATGCCTGCATGTACTTGACATTCCTGACATCCTTTTGCAAATTCGACACAGTCCTTCAGCATTGTTGGCCAATACATTCCTTGTCGAAATAATAATCATTTCATTTTATGACCTTCTTGGTGTGCGCCACACGCTCCACTGTGCACATTCGACAAAGCTATGTAGGCTTCATCTTCACCTAAGCATTTCAACAAGACTCCTTCTGCAGTCTTTTTGAACAATTCGTTTCCAAAAAGTACATAACTTAAAGCTCTGTATTTTATCTTTCTTTCTGCTTTCTGATTTGGGTTTTGTAGATAATTCTTGATAGGCTTTCTCCAATCTGCAATTCCTGAATCATCTATATTGAATATCTCGAAATTTTCTTCGTCACCGTATCCTAATCTTATTGACTCCAAATCCGATGGGGACAACTTGGTGGATACGACTCTTCCTCTGACTTCAATAGCCTCTTCTAACTTTTCCTTCGACACTTTGTATCCAGCCGCTAGTTGAGCAAGATCATTCGCCTCTTGACTCTCCAACCTGGGAATGTGCCTAAAGGCCACATTGTTGAATTCTTTGAGAAGTCTATTGGTTATTACAAAGTACATGATTAAATTTTCCTTCACACATTTATATTCTTTAGTCAACTGCTTTATCACCAGTTCAGAGTCACCCATTATTTCGACTCTTGTTGCCCCCAATTTCAACAAGATTTCAAGTCCAGCAATCAAAGCTTCATATTCTGCTTCATTATTTGAACACAGACTTTCCACTTTGTACTTGAATTTTGTTGGAATTTTGTTAGGAGAAATAATCAACATCCCAACACCAGTTCCATTCTTATGACTGGAACCGTCGAAATACAATTTCCATGGTTCTAATTCGACATACTCTACATTCTCATCTATAGAGTGGTCAGCTATAAAATCTGCAACCACTTGTCCTTTCACAGCCTTTAAAGGCAAATATTTCAAGGAATATTCTGTTAATGCTAAAGCCCATTTTCCAATTCGACTATGTAAAATAGATTTAGATAACATATATTTTATTACGTCGAAATGGGAATAAATGTACACATCAACAGTCTTTATATAATGTTTTAATTTCATACAAGAGAAATATACACATAAACATAGTTTTTCTATAATACTATATCTAGTTTCAGCATCATTTAGGACTCTGCTGAGATAATAGATGGCCCTTTCGACGTCATTCTCATCTTCTTGACACATCATACTTCCTAATGTTCTGTCTGATGCCGAAATGTACAATCTCATACTTCTTTTTCTACAAGGAGACATTAGAATTGGAGGACTAGCCAGGTATTCCTTGATTTTGTCAAAGGCAGCTTGATGCTCTTGCCCCCATGCAAAGTCTTCCTTCTTTAGTCGAAGTAGAGGAGAGAAAGCTTGCATTTTCCCACTAAGGTTGGAGATAAATCTTCTGAGAAAGTTGATTTTCCCTAGCAGAGACTGCAACCCCTTTTTTGTTGATGGCGCTTTCGCCTCCATTATGGCTTTGGCTTTGTTTTCATTTATTCCGATCCCCTTCTTGTGGACCACAAAACCTAAGAAATCACCCGCCTGCACACCAAAAGCACATTTAAGTGGATTCATTTTCAAACCAAACTTCCTCATCCTTTCAAAGGATTGTCGAAGATGATCTATATGACTTTTTCCTGAAACAGACTTGATCACAATATCGTCAATGTACACTTGCATGAAAGTTTCAATAAAGTCATGAAAAATGGAATTCATAGCATGTTGGTAAGTTGCTCCAGCGTTCTTTAAACCAAAAGGCATTACTACCCATTCGTACGTTCCTATTGCTCCAGGACAACGAAAAGCTGTTTTAGGAACATCTTCTTTAGCGATAAAAATTTGATTATAGCCAGAGTATCCGTCTAGCATACTTAGATACTCATGGCCTGCTGCAGAATCTATAAGCATTTCTGCCACTAGCATGGGATATTCATCCTTTGGGGTAGCCAAATTTAAGTCTCGAAAATCAATGCATACCCTAAGTTTGCCATTTTTCTTAACTATAGGAACAATATTTGCAATCCATTCGAGATACCTGGTTGTGCGGATGAACTTGCATTTTAGAAGTCTTTCGACCTCTTCTTTTATTTTTGACAGAATTTCTGGTGCGAAGCGTCGTGGAGTCTGCTTTACTGGCTTCTTTCCTTCCATTATTGGCAGCTGCAATTCGACCAAACTTCTATCTAAACCAGGCATCTCGTCGTAATCCCATGCGAAGCAGTCTTTGAACTCTTTCAGCAACTGAACTATTTCGACCTTAAACTGGGGGTCCATTTTTGCGCTTATATAGGTTGGTCTATTTTCTGCCCCCACTCCTAAATTTATTTCTTCTAATGGATCCTGCACCACCATCTTCTCGTTAGTCGACACTGGATCTTTTTCGAACCCCAGAGGTTCGTCATCATAAATGGCGTCAAGTCTTTGGTGTTGCCATTCGCCCATTTGGTTGTTATCATGATCTTCTGCAACGTCTCTTTGGGGACATTGTTCGTTGGAATTTTCTTTGTTGGCTTCGACAGCCATATATTTTACTTCAGCCTCAAGGGCCTCTTTGAGTTTGTTTTCGGCTATATAAGCCGTAATTCTTTCGAGCGCTGATTCTTTACTCGTCATCGTCAAATTCGCTTCCCCATCCCGTTGGCGCTATATGAGTAGTTCCCCATATGTAAGATTCGCCAATTACTTCTTTGTCCCACTGAAAACCATGTGTAGGATGAAGGTACATGGAGCAGTAGGCGTTGTCTGTTACCTTTAAGTCGAATTCGGCTGGGCTGCACGGAGGTATGTGAGCCAGGTTCTTGTCGAAACTTTGACTGTTGACATTGTTTACTTCTGTCATGAAATAGCTTTGATCAGCCTCAATATTTTCGACAATCCCGTCTGGCCTCCAAATGGCTATTCGCTGATGCATTGAAGAAGATATGACTCCTACACCATGAATCCACTCCCTTCCAAGTAGTAGGTTGTAATTCGCCCTTGAAGCAATGACCATGCACATCGTTGGCCTTGTTATGGTTCCAACAGTCAAATTCACCTGGATAACGCCCATAGTGGTTCCTACTTTTCCTTCGTAGTTTGACAGCACCATGTTGTGAGGTTTTGCGTCTGAGTCATCCTTCCCAATCTTCTTTAGCATGAAATGGGGCATCAAATTTACTGCGGCTCCGCCATCTACCAGTATCTTGTTTACACCAACATTTTCCACCTTTCCTTTTATGAACAAAGGCTTCAAATGTGCTTTCATGGAATCATCTGGCCTTTCGAAGAAAGCATTCTGCTCTTCAACGCATCCATTGTTCATGACGTAGTAGCAAACAGGCCTGTGTGCCATTGTTTCCTCTTCCATTTCATCTTCCTCGTCTTCGACCTCCATCACTCTATCATAATCTCTAGGGAGGATAGAAACCACATTGCAGATTACATTAAAGGACGCTTCTGAGTCAGATTCGAAGTTGTCCGTTATTTCATTGTCTTCTTGCATCTTCTCTTTCGATGCCACTGGTTCGACAATGCTGCCAGGATTGATCTGGTGGGAAGTCTCTTTTCTGCTTACTATCTGAAGATTGTTACTAGATTCTGCTTTATCTTTGCTGTCACTGTCTTTTCCATTCACGCTCTTTTCTGCAGCCTCTTTTTCTGCCCTCTTCTGCCTCTGGAATCTTCTCCATTGGGATCTTGACATAGGGTTTTTTCCTTTGTAGTTTTCTGAAGGATATGGTCTTGGCTTGTGCTTTTCCATTTCCTTCTTGCCTTCCATCGAAGCGCCTCTCTGAACCTCAAATTTTCTCCATTTTCCCTGCCCTTGGGCATCTCTAATGCGTTGAACCCATTTGTCATTCGTTGCTTTGTTAGATGGTTCGTAAGTGTTATGGTGTCTTTCTCCATGCCTCCGTTGGTGATGATCACTTCTCCTTGGGTCATATCTTGTTGTCCCCCAATTCTCTTTCCTCTTGGCTTTATCCATTGCTTCCAGATTGGTTGCTGCCTTCCTATCGAAGATTGCACTGCAGCGTGGGCATAACATCACTTCGGTCCTCATCTTTTGGCACCTCTTGATGAATTCCACGAGATTTTCCTCTTCTTTAGGATACACCAGCCTTTGGTACTCCTTTCGACGACGATCTTCACCCACTTCAGCTTGGTCTCTTTGAGATACTTCCACCATATTTACCCCAACATTTCGTTCGTCAGCAATGCTTAATTCGTTCATTTTCTTAATGAGTCTTTCTTCTTCGACTTCGATACCTCTTGGTATCTGGTCAAACTCCTTTTCTTTGCAGCAACAACCAGACATGTTCCTGGGACTATGTTTGTAACAACACTTGTTCCAATTTCTTTTGGGGTCCTCCATTATTCTGTACAGGATTCCACTGGTCACAGGCTTCATAGGACCATTCACAACTTTTGCTTTGATTCTTGTGACCTCTTCACTGAAAGGCCCCATAGTGTTGACGCAGTTTGCAACATCAACTATCTCTATTTGATCAGGATCAAGGCCTTCAGTAGCCTTGTTTTCAATAGTGAGGTCTTCAGTAACCTTCTTTTTGATAATAGGGAGATTCTCAATTGTCTCAAATGTTTTTTCATTGTTGCTCAAGGGTACATCTCCCCAATCGGTTGGTTGGATTGTATTGATGTCGATGTGAGAGCTTGTCGGCGCATTGTATTTCACAAGATAATCGTACTTCCCACTTGGCTGTCCCAAGCAATCCCAGTTTTCTTCTTGCCGAACCATAACATCTTCAGCAGTATTGGCACTGTCCTTTTTGTCGAAACCTTCAGTAGTTTCCATCTTTTTCTGGTCGTCGAAGCCTTCAGTAACTTCAACTTCGTTCTGGTTTGCGAGATCATCAGCAATCTCAACCATGTTGATATTTGTGTCGAAACTTCCAGCAACTTCCACCATTTCAAAATTGCCATCAGGAGCAACTTCAACCTCCACCATGTTCACAATGGATGGTTCAGCGTAATGGGCTTCGACTGGCTGCATGGGATTCGAATCAATCCTCATCTGTTGTTTTGGTTTATCACCAAACTTCAGCCTTCCGTCACGGATAGCATTTTGAACGAGATCCCTGAAAAGGAAACAACGAGACGTTTTATGGCCCAGAAAATTATGGTATTTACAAAAACCCCTCTTTTTCTGTTGTTCCATAGGCAGTTCTTTAGCGCCTGGTGGTTTTATTAATTGACCATCTTTAAACAACAAATCGAAAATCTCGTCACATTTTGTGATGTCGAACATGTAAGTTCTTTTAGGGAACTTATCACTGGTTTCGATTGGGTTTCCGTTCGACGGAGTTAGTACTTTACACGAATAAGGTGGGCCTTGCTTTAGTTCTGCTAAATCAATCTCTTGTTTGTCGAAGTTACTTGGTTCGTTTTCGTCGTACTCATCATTTTGACAAGCCCCTACATAGGACACCCTTTCTTTTTTATTCTTATTTGCTCTGAATTTTTCGTCCCTTAACCTTTCGACTTGTCTCATCCTATCTGCTAATTGCGCCATATCCCTCAGATACTGGGTGTCTAGTTTCTTTCTTATAGAATAATCTAGTCCCCCTGCGGCCATTTCGACTAACTCATGTTCTGGCACCGGAGTGAAACATCTAGCCTTTAGCAATCTGAACCTATTTAAATAATCATCTATTGGTTCTGAGTGTTTTCTCTTAACACTGGCTAATTCCTTCAAACTTATTTTGGTTTGTCCCATGTAAAATTTTTCATGGAATAACCTCTCTAATTGGGTCCACGTATACACTGAGTTTGCAGGCATAGATGTAAACCAAGTAAACGCGTTTTTCGTCAAGGAACTAGGGAAGTATTTTATTTTCAAATTTTCATTACGGGCTATCTCTCCTGCTTCGATCAGATAACGTGTGATAGGAAAATAGCAAGTGTACTATTTTTCTCACTGTAGTGATAAAAGGGAAATTCCCCGTTTGTCGATCTCAAGGACTGCATGACGATACAGAGTTTATCGATTGTTTCAATTAGAGAAAAAGCTTTGGTTTTTGTGATATGAGTAATAATACTAGCAATTGCAAATAAATAAAACAAATAAAATGGTTGAATGAGAGATAAATTAGAGTAGATTGCTAGGGTACGGTGAATGAAACTTCCTGTGACATATATAATTTATGAAGGCTTTGACAATAATCTCGTCCGATTGATTCCGGTCCTCAAGGATATCTATTCATAATTCCTTAGTGAAAAGACATTTGATTATGTAACCTAATTACTATGTCCATAAATAATTAAGTTCATACTCAAGCATTCGAATATCAAGAATTTCCGATCAGATAGAATATCCCTAGTCCTAGGTGATCTTTACTATCCAAAGTTCTTATACAAATCAATGAATAATTGCTGTCCAACTTAAACTATTCATATTAATCATCATTCGGTGGTCCGACGAATAAAGCATAAAGAACGGTAATAAGAACAAATCAATTGAGAAAAAGAAATAGTCAATGCATTCACAAACATAAAATCTGTCACATTCAGAATCAGGGTCACCCCCCTAGCAATGGAGGGTTTAGCTACTCATAATAGAAATAAAAACAAAGATGAACATTATTGTCATTACAGAATTTCTTGAGGAGTCAATCTTCAATCGTCGAAAAACTCTTGAACATATGAATCCTCCGATAATCCTTGAGTCTCCAGCTCTCAAAACGCGTCTCTCCTTTATCAAAAATTGTCCAACCCCCGCAAAATCGTGTTCTCCCCTGTAAATAGCTATGCAGCTGGGCTTTTCCTGATTTTGGGCTTCATACGCGTATTGAGCTATTTCATACGCGTATTGCACGTATGAAAGTATATGATACGCGTATTGCTCTGTCTCATACGCGTATTGCACGTAAGACAGCATCTGATACGCGTATTGCTAACTCCCATACGCGTATCACCAGAAGCTTGTATTTTTGCTAGATTTTCCATCCCTCTGGTCATATGCGTATGCTACACGTACTGGGAAGGTCCATACGCGTATCATGTAACGCAGTACGCGTATGGACAGCAGGTTCACCAAGAATTGAATTTTTTTCTTCCGTTTTCTTGCTCTGGCTCAACTTCGCATCTGACGTTTGATTCCCTGAGCTTCCAACTTAGTTTATGACCTGCTAACATACCCAAAAGTGTGAAATATCCTCAAGAAACTCATAAGTAACAACACACTCCATATTATGGAATTGAGCTTCTATCTAACTAAAAATGCTTAAGTTTACGCAGTTTACCTGACTTATTTACGGTTAAATAGTGAAATACATAGCATAAATGGTGACTGATCACAACCCCAAACTTAGCTTGTTGCTTGTCCTCAAGTAACATTCTATCACCATCAAAGATCATGTCACCCCAAACTTACTGTAAAACAGTTCTTGCCACAATACTGCTGAAATCTTTCGCACTGGACCTCTTGATGTTTTCTCAGGTTTTCTGATTTTTCCACATAACCAACGAGCCAGAAACCCTTTCCCTCAGAGATATCACTTTACCTGTCAGCTCATATCACACTCTCACCATGTCTCTCTGGGTTAAAGTGTTACCATGCTCAAATCGCAGTATGCAATATCAAATCAGAAGTTTGAATAAATTCTCTCATCCTATCAACATGTACAATCACACACACTTTTTGAGGTCTTTTGGATTGTAACGGGGCTTTGGTTTAGGTAGGGTATGAAATTGGAACAAAGGTTTTTGGTTCAGAGTACATGAAATCATTCTCTCACTACGTTTCTTTCCTATTCTTCCTGTTGGGTTTGTATTCCTCTTTTCCTTTTATCTATAGTGAATGTAGCATTTTTCAAAAGCTGTTCTTTTATTGTTTTTCGCTTTTCTTTTTCTTTCTTTTCTTTTCTTTTTTTTTTTTTTTTTTTTTTTACTACATTCACTTACTGCAAAGCTACCCCAAACTTAAAGGTTGTTATTCCAACAGCAACCCCAAACTTAGATAGAAACGTAGAGATGAAATTAATCCTCACATACTCTGAACAGGGTAGGATAGTTACAAGGTCATGGATTGAGAAGAACGGGTATATCAGAAACAAATGAATAACAGGCTCAACAGGGTTAAACAATGGATAATAATAATAGATGGGATGGCTAGAAAGGCTCTAGGTGATAAACAAAAACATGCCTCAGTGTGTGTATTCGTACAGCTAATAATAAAAAGAACATACGCAAACCATGATTGATAAAGACATACCTGATATCTCTCATATGATGATAAGTGTTTGGCTTTTTCTGATCTCACCATGACGGGTTAAGCTGACTTGTTCTATCATACCTCTGAGTTCAAAGCTCATGTGCTTTTGGTTCTGATGTTAATCTTAACCAGTGCGCCCAATCATAAACAACAACATCTACAGTCAAGGGGACTGAATGAGAGGACAACCAAGTATTTGGTGTAAGTGATCAAGATAACCACTAGCCAGGCATAGTCACATATCTAACGAAATAAACAGGAAAATATATGTAAACAAAATCAAATTCATTAGATTAAGACAACCCATAATAGGTGATTACATCAAAGCAAAAGAAAATAAAAACTGAATAAACCAAAAAGAAAAATACACAAAGAAAAACCAAAAGTACAAAAACATAACATAATCAAAGTCAATCACCCAGTCCACCGTCCTGCATATGAGTATCAAAGTCAATCTCCTCTGTCGGATCCAACTGAGTGTGCCCCCGTGCGAAGGCAGAGATAGGCGTCAACGTCTCCGTGTGGCCTGAAGGAGTATGCTGCTGCTGAGGTGGTGTCTGGTGCGGTGGCTGCTGCGGCTGCTGCGGAATCTCTCCCCCTATCTGAACTGGTTGGTTCCACCAAGGAAAGGTGAATTGTCCAAAGTGAGGTGCTGGAGGAGGTCCGGAGAATCTCTCTCTAAAGCGCTGTGCCTCTTCCCAAAGATCTGTCTGATGGGTAAGAACTCTCCCTGACAGTCCATACTGAAAACAGAACTCCTGCATAACACAAAATTGTGACATCTGCATCCGGTACTCCCTAGAGTTCTCATCAATCGGAGGAGGCTGAGGGGGCTGTGTCTCCGTAGCAGCCGGCTGAGCATCCTGGCGCGGAGCACTGGTGTTGCCCTCCTTGTCATGTGGTCGCCGCAGAGGTCGGGGCGGATCATCTGTGATCGTCCTCTCCTTCATCCAATGGGCGTTTAGCGGTGCAGCAGGTCGCAACATATTTGAATCATGGAAATCCGGAACACCAGCTTTTTTTGCACAGCAAATAAATCACAGTCGCATGGCCTAATGATTTTTTTGGCGACTGAGCAATCTCATCCATATCAGCAGCAATTATCCGTCCAATATTCACCTATTTCTTCTGCAGGATCTGATGAAGAAGTAGGGCACGCTCCGATATCAATTCAGAGCCGCTCCGATTAGTGCTTAAATTGTGATGAATAAAGTATGCCATGGCCTTAGGGATCGGAGCTAAATCAACAACCATAATCTTTGCTGGAGAGATCTTCGAAGTATGTGCCCAATCACGACCCGGCCTAACCAGTGAATCTTTCATTTCATTGTATGGCCAGTAGTTTTTGTCAGAACGTTTTACTTCGGCAAAAGGGCAAACAGAATCATAGAATTTACACTTCAACACACTGTTAATAGTTTTCCAATCATATTTTATAACCTTGCCTCTTACCCATGAAACGAATGCTTCATTCCCTGTTGGGTCTTCTTCATCAGAGGTAACCCGTTGAGCATTAACATAGAATTCCCATATCAGATCCAGCGAAACAATTTGGATTTTGTCATTGAAATGGATTAGCTTCTGCTTTTTAAGAAGATTAGTAACCTCTGGAAATGTTTCATTCTGATACATCCAGTTTTTCTCTTCGACCATATTTCGACTTTTGATTTGATCATATCTGGCTTCATGGTATGTGGTGCGGAATCTTCTGACCTCTTCTGGTGATTGAGACATTGTACGGACCTGTAAACTGAGTGAAAGAGAAGAAACAGAGAGAAATCACAGCAATACGCAAAAAAACACGTAACGAGAGCAATGAGAAAATGAAGTCCGTACGGAAAAAAATTATATAAACAGACCCACATAATGATACGCGTATGATACGCAGCCAATATGCGTATCTGGCTCCCTTACGCGTATCATACGCTGCTTAAACCAGTGAAAAGTGTGATTCGCGTAACAGATCACGTATCAGAGCCTGATACGCGTTTTACATGGTCCCTTACGCGTATCATACGCGTTTCACCAGAGGAGCGCTATTTTGCAATCCAATACGCGTATCATGAAGTCCATACGCGTATTGGCAGTTTTTTTTTTTTTGAAATATCACTGACTCGACAACATTAAAATAACAAAACAATTCAAACCTCCCTTGGGTTGCCTCCCAAGCAGCGCTTCGTTTAACGTCGCATGGCTCGACGGGACACATCATACTCATATGAGTTTAACAGTTTCAATTGGTCCCCCTTCACCGGGATTATATGGTTTCAACCTCTGACCATTAACTTTGAAGGTGTCGCCATTCTTCTCATTTTTAAGCTCTATTGCTCCATGAGGAAGTACTTTGTTAATGACGGACGGTCCGGACCATCTTGACCTCAATTTACCTTGGAACAGCTTCAACCTGGAATTAAACAACAGTACGAGTTGTCCCTCCCGAAATTCTCTCTTCTGGATCTTTTGATCATGCCATTTTTTTGTTTGTTCCTTGTAAATTTTGGCATTTTCATAAGCTTGATTCCTGAACTCTTCCAACTCATGAAGTTGAAGAATTCGGAACTCACCAGCTTTGAAAAGATCACAGTTAAGGAATTTGGAGGCCCAAAAGGCTCTGTGCTCGAGTTTGAGTGGTAAATGACAAGCCTTACCGTAAACTAGTTGATAGGGGGACATACCTATAGGTGTTTTAAATGCAGTCCTGTATGCCCACAGTGCATCATCCAGCTTTACTGACCAATCTTTCCGAGAAGCACTTACCGTCTTTTCTAAGATCTGCTTTATTTGACGGTTAGACACTTCCACTTGCCCACTCGTCTGGGGGTGATACGGTGTGGCTATCTTATGTTTGACATTATACTTTTTCAACAAATTCTCCACGAGTTTATTTATAAAATGCGTACCTTGGTCAGTAATTAAAGCCCGTGGTACCCCAAACCTGGAGAAAATGTTATGCCTCAAGAACTTCACCACCACTTTAGCATCATTTGTTGGTAATGCCACAGCCTCTACCCACTTTGACACATAATCGACCGCAACCAATATGTAATTCTTACCAGATGATGGTGGAAACGGTCCCATAAAATCAATACCCCAAACATCAAACAGCTCCACTTCTAGCATGGAGTTTTACGGCATCTGATTCCGCTTTGTAATGTTACCTATTCGTTGGCACCTATCACATTCTCGGACTATAGAATTTGCATCCTTGAATAGCGTCGGCCAATACAAACCCGATTGGAGGACTTTTGTTGCAGTTCTATCTCCACTGAAGTGTCCACCATACTCCGAATTATGACAAGCTTTCAGAATGTCGGCTTGCTCTCTTTCTGGAACACATCTTCTGATCAAACCATCCACTCCCTTTTTATAGAGGAATGGATCTTCCCATAGGTATAACCTGCAATCATAAAGAAACTTTTTCTTTTTGTGAGAATTAAAGTCATCAGGTATAACCCCACCTACCACATAGTTAGCATAGTCAGCAAACCATGGTATATCCTGAACAACAAGTATTTTCTCATCAGCGAATGTGTCCTGAATAGGATGTTCCTCCTCAGTTTCTTTGATTGGGGACATGCGAGATAAGTGGTCCGCGACCGTGTTCTCGCACCCCTTTTTGTCTTTGATTTCCAAATCAAACTTCTGAAGGAGGAGGATCCATCTCAAGAGTCCTGGCTTTGATTCCTGCTTAGCAAACAAATACTTTAAAGTAGCATGATCAGTATACACAATGACTTTTGAACCAAGCAAATATGATCTAAATTTGTCAAAAGCATAAACCTCGGCCAACAACTCCTTTTCGGTAGTTGCATAATTCATTTGGGCCGGGTTAAGGACATGACTAGCATAATAAATCACATGCAATAATTTGTCCTTTCTCTGTCCTAGGACAGCCCCCACAGCAAGGTCACTTGCATCACACATTATTTCGAAAGTCAAGGACCAATCGGGGGCGATTACAACAGGTGCACTGATCAACTTACTCTTTAAAGTCTCGAAAGCTACCATGCAGTTTTTATCAAAATTAAATTGCTTGTCCTTGACTAGCAAATCAGTCAATGGTTTGGCAACTTTTGAGAAGTCTCTGATAAACCTGCGATAAAAACCTGCATGACCCAAAAAACTTCTTATCCCTTTTTCATTCACCGGAGGTGGGAGGTTAGCTATCACCTCCACTTTGGCTTTGTCCACTTCAATTCCTTTGTGGGAAATTTTGTGTCCTAGCATAATTCCTTCCTGCACCATGAAATGACATTTCTCCCAATTGAGAATAAGGTTAGTTTCCTGACATCTTTTCAAAACAAGAGACAAGTTAGCTAAACAATTATCAAAAGAAGAACCAAACACAGAGAAATCATCCATAAACACCTCCATATACTTTTCAAGCATGTCGGAGAATATAGACGTCATACACCTCTGAAAAGTAGCTGGGGCATTGCATAACCCAAATGGCATCCGTCTATAAGCGAAAATACCATAAGGACATGTAAATGCAGTTTTCTCCTGATCTTCCGGGGCTACAGCAATTTGATTGTATCCCGAATATCCATCTAGAAAGCAATAATACTCATGACCTGCAAGTCTTTCTAACATTTGATCAATAAAAGGGAGAGGAAAATGATCCTTTCTTGTTGCAGTGTTTAGTCTTCTGTAATCGATGCATACTCGCCACCCTGTCACTGTGCGAGTTAGGATCAGTTCATTCTTTTCATTTAAAACTACTGTGGTTCCTCCTTTCTTTGGTACCACATGCACATGACTTACCCACGAACTGTCAGAAATGGGGTAAATCATTCCCGAATCTAACAACTTTATAACCTCTTTCCTTACCACTTCTTTCATCGCTGGGTTTAACCTCCTTTGTGGTTGTACTACTGGTTTCTGATTATCCTCCATCAGTATCTTATGCATGCATACTGTGGGGCTAATCCCTTTTAAATCCTCAATAGTCCAACCAATAGCACTTTTATGTTTCTTCAGCACCTGTATCAACTTTTCTTCATCTATGACATTTAGCTCAGAACTGATAATAGCAGGACAATTTGTTCCAGATTCTAGAAAGACATATTTAAGGTTTACATGTAATTGTTTTAATTCAACATTTATACCTGGTTTACTTGCCTTTTCATCTTCTAATTCTGGTGAAGCTCTCAGATCCTCCCACCTGCGTGGTTTGGATTTCATCCAAAGGGGTTGTGTATCCAGCATAGCAAGCACTTCTTTTTCTTTTTCATCATCATTCTCCTCAATCTCTCTGACCGACAGATTAAGAACTCTTTCCAACGGTAATTCAGGAAATTTTCTTTGAATTGTGCTAGTTACAATTTGATCAATTACTTCCACGGAGTGGTTTGTACACATATCCTCTTTATGTTTCATAGTATCTCGGACATCAATTCTGAGCTCTTCGTCATATACCTTTAGGGTCATGGTACCTCCCTCCATGTCTATCATGCATCTACCTATTTCTAAGAAAGGTCTGCCCAGAATCAGAGGTATCTCTTCATCTTCTGGCATTTCCAAAATTACAAAATCAACAGGAAAAACAAATTTATCAACTTTGACCAGAACATCCTAAACTATCCCAAAGGGTCTCTTCACAGAGTGGTCAGCAAATTGAAGTGTCATTCTGGTATCTTGAACATTTCCAATTCCTAGCTTCCTGTAAATAGACAAAGGCATAAGGCTAACACTAGCCCCCAAATCAATCAGCGCCCTTTTAAAGGACCTATCTCCTATGGTACACGGGATGGTCAAAGAACCTCTATCTGGCTTCTTCACTGGAATCTTCATACCCTGCAAAACAGCACTACAAGTTTCAGTTAGTATAACTGGGTCAGTGTCAGTGGTGCGCTTCTTGGAGATGATGTCTTTCATGAACTTCGCATAGATAGGCATCTGCTCGAGTGCCTCAGAGAATGGAATATTGATTTCTAATTTCTTGAACAACTCCATGAATTTCTGAAAAAATTTCTCATCTTGCTTCTTCTTTTTGTTTCTTTGTGGGAATGGAAGCTTAATGATGGGTTTTGGTTCAGGGAGCTTTTCTTGTACCACCGGCGGTATTACAATTTCTTCCTCAGGTGGTGTCTTGTTTTCTAAAATTTCCAGGTCCACTTTAAGCAATCGATCTTCTTCTTCATCCTTCTTCTTAAGATCTTCAACAGATTTTCCGCTTCTTGTTGTTACCGCACTCACATTATTATGCTCCCTCGGATTTGTCACTGTTGCACTAGGTAATGCGCCTGGTGCTTGAAAATTTGTTATCTGTTGTGCTATCTGACCCAATTGAATCTCCAGATTTTTAATGGATGCATTGGTGCTCTTCTGATTATTCCTGGTTTCTTCCTGAAATTGCATACTCTGAGTCGCCATCTTCTCTATAGCAATCTCCCAATCCGCTTTCTTTGGTATTTGTTGCTGATAAGGTTGCGGTTGCGACTGATATTGTGGTTGGTAAGGTGGTTGTTGTTGTGGAGTTCCTTGCTTCTGAATATTACCTTACTGATCTTTCCAAGAGAAATTAGGATGATTTTTCCACCCCGGATTATACGTATTTGAGTAGGGATTATTCTGCCTCAGGTAATTTATAGCTTGCACTTGTTCTGCGGTTGCAACACAATGCATGGCAAAGTATGGTCCACTACAAATCTCACAAATCATAGTCTGAGCCGGTTGAACTTGAGCAACAGTCTGGGTACCTAAATTCATCGCTTTTAGTCTTCTTTCAACCTCAGCTGCAATCTGGTCTTCCATTTTCACTACCTGATTTGCTAATTTCAAGTCAATTTTTCCTTCAGGCTGACTCACAGTACGGTCATATAATTCCAAATGCTCATTCGCTACAATAGCTTCGATGATCTTTTTGATACCGGTTGCTGTTGAAAAATTAGACGAGCCACCAGCAGCTGTATCAATGAGTTGCTTCGTTCTCATCTTCAGCCCGTTTACAAAATTCTGCATTTGTTCAGTTGCATCCAGATTATGTGTAGGACACGCAACTAAACATCTCTTGAATCTTTTGTATGCATCTCCAAGTGTCTCTCCGTCTTTCTGTTTAAAATTCACAATGTCATACCTCTTACGGATATACACAGAAGCAGGAAAATACTCGTTCAAGAATGTTGTTTCCATTTATTGCCAAGTAGTAATGCTTCCTGCGGGTAGGGAATAGAACCATTCCTCAACATCCTCAGATAACGTGAATGGGAACATGACCAATCTCTTTGCCTCTTCAGAATGCCCATCAATTTTTAATGATGTAGTCATAGTCAGAAACCTCTGCAGATGCTTGTTTGCATCCTCATTGATCTTTCCTGAAAAATGTTTGCTTTCTAACTGACGGATAGTTAAGGGATGTAACTGGAAGTGAGCAACATTAACAGGTTGGTTAACAATGGTCAACCGCACTGCTGGATTATTCTGTCTGCCATAGTCACCTAAAAGTCTTTCCGCTGGAGGCGGGTCTGCAGCCATGTCAACAGTGTCTGGATGGGAATCTGTGTCTGACTCAGATTTTTCGGAGTGAACAGAGACTGGTTCTGGATGTGAATCTGTGTCTGACTCAGATTTTTCGGAGTGAACAGAGACTGGTTCTTCGGTGTCAGAGTTTGCCAGTTTTTTTCTTCTAGCTTCTCTGCGCTTTGCGTGCAATGTTCTCTCTGGTTCTGCGTCAAAATGAAAATTAGCTGAGGCCTTACCTCGCATACACAGATTAGACAGAAATTAGTTATAATAACAATAAAGATAAAATTAAACTGTAAATAAAATTTTGGATGCAGAGCAACAAAATTCTAATTGAAAATAAATTAATAAACTCTATTATCTTTGGCAGTCCCCGACAACGGCGCCAAAAACTTGATGGGAAAATAGCAAGTGTACTATTTTTCTCACTGTAGTGATAAAAGGGAAATTCCCCGTTTGTCGATCTCAAGGACTGCTTGACGATACAGAGTTTATCGATTGTTTCAATTAGACCAAAAGCTTTGGTTTTTGTGATATGAGTAATAATACTAGCAATTGCAAATAAATAAAACAAATAAAATGGTTGAACGAGAGATAAATTAGAGTAGATTGCTAGGGTACGGTGAATGAAACTTCCTATGACATATATAATTTATGAAGGCTTTGACAATAATCTCGTCCGATTGATTCCGGTCCTCAAGGATATCTATTCATAATTCCTTAGTGAAAAGACATTTGATTATGTAACCTAATTACTATGTCCATAAATAATTAAGTTCATACTCAAGCATTCGAATATCAAGAATTTCCGATCAGATAGAATATCCATAGTCCTAGGTGATCTTTACTATCCAAAGTTCTTATACAAATCAATGAATAATTGTTGTCCAGCTTAAACTATTCATATTAATCATCATTCGGTGGTCCGACGAATAAAGCATAAAGAACGGTAATAAGAACAAATCAATTGAGAAAAAGAAATAGTCAATGCATTCACAAACATAAAATCTGTCACATTCAGAATCAGGGTCACCCCCCTAGCAATGGGGGGTTTAGCTACTCATAATAGAAATAAAAACAAAGATGAACATTGTTGTCATTACAGTATTTCTTGAGGAGTCAATCTTCAATCGTCGAAAAACTCTTGAACATATGAATCCTCCGATAATCCTTGAGTCTCCAACTCTCAAAACGCGTCTCTCCTTTATCAAAAATTGTCCAACCCCCGCAAAATCGTGTTCTCCCCTGTAAATAGCTATGCAGCTGGGCTTTTCCTGATTTTGGGCTTCATACGCGTATTGAGCTGTTTCATACGCGTATTGAGCTGTTTCATACGCGTATTGAGCTGTTTCATACGCGTATTGCACGTATGAAAGTATATGATACGCGTATTGCTCTGTCTCATACGCGTATTGCACGTAAGACAGCATCTGATACGCGTATTGCTAACTCCCATACGCGTATCACCAGAAGCTTGTATTTTTGCTAGATTTTTCATCCCTCTGGTCATATGTGTATGCTACACGTACTGGGAAGGTCCATACGCGTATCATGTAAGGCAGTACGCGTATGGACACCAGGTTCACCAAGAATTGAATTTTTTTCTTCCGTTTTCTTGCTCTGGCTCAACTTCGCATCTGACGTTTGATTCCCTGAGCTTCCAACTTAGTTTATGACCTGCTAACATACCCAAAAGTGTAAAATATCCTCAAGAAACTCATAAGTAACAACACACTCCATATTATGGAATTGAGCTTCTATCTAACTAAAAATGCTTAAGTTTACGCAGTTTACCTGACTTATTTACGGTTAAATAGTGAAATACCTAGCATAAATGGTGATTGATCAACGTGCTACATGTTCTATAGTGGACTCACTAGTATCCCATGAGAAGTTGGTGAACTTAGGAACTTTCCATCTTGGGGGCAATTCCTCTTGCAGAATATACTCCGACAGTGGGGAAGCGTAACTGGGCCTTTGTAATCCCATGTTCACCCCATTTTGTGCCATTATCATTTCGACCATGGCCGCTAAATTGTTTTCGACAGGCAAGTGATTATACCGGATTCGCTGTTGCAACACAGCATCCGCGTCTTGGCCTCTCTGGATTACTATCCTTCTAGGCTCTTGTGGAACAGGGATTTCGACACGAGGTTGTTCGATGATAACACGAAATTATATCACATTTTAAGACTTAACTTAATTAGATTATATTATCATTTACTTTAATTTATCCCATTTTATCAGAAATTATGCAGTATTTCTTTTCTATTTACATCAGGTACCCATTTTGAAGCAAAAGTGAAAAAGGGAAGAAAAGGAGGTGTAAAAAGCAATAAAAAGGAAACAAATAACCAAGACCAAGCCCAGCCCAAAAGAAAGCGCATGTTGCCCCTGTGACGGGCGTCACAAGGAGTGTGACGAGCGTCACACTAAAAGCACTCCTGTGACGAGCGTCACACATGGTGTGACGAACGTCACACCAGTCCTCTATATTTTTGGCGCAAGGAACTCAACTGACCACGTTGAAGCCTACTTCCACGCACGCTTAACCCTCGGAACGAGACCACGCACACGGAAACCCTTGAAAAGTAGTTACACCAGCAGCTGTATAAATAGCAGCTAATTGGGAACTTTCAACGACACAGTTTTTGCACGCTCAGTTTTGCGGAAGCTCTGCCAAATTTATTTTCACGCCTTTGCTTATTTTTCTTCCTTTCCAACATTGTTCATTTTATTTATTTCTTTTGCAAGTTTTACTTTCTTTTCCCCTTGCAATTTATCTTCCCCGTTTTTAGCTTTTAGATATTTTTCGCGTAGTAGTTTCTACACCGGAAACTACTGTGCAACTTTATACCGGATTTAACCTTACGTTATATTCCAGTTTTATTTCCTTGATTTAATTTACTGTTTAATTGAAGAATCCAAGAACAAATCCTACCGGCTTGTGGTGGAGTGTTCAAGACCATTGTATTACGCATTCAGGTTCTTTAATCGTTATTTAATTTTTAATGTTTTATTCTATTGTTTATTCATATTGCCTGCCTGGAATGAGTCTGTTTATGCATGATATAAATTCTTATTTATTTAGCATGTCTGGCTAATTTGCCTAGGTATCGGTATGTAAAGTAAGCAGAAAAAGGGGTCGAGACTGAGTCGGTCTATCTAAACTTAAAATTAGAATCAATCTTTTTACGGTCTCAACTTACAGGTTTAATAACAAGATTTTTTACAAAAAGTAAAGAACATAAAGAAGTTAAAACCAACAGAGCGAGAGTTTGAGGTTTTGACTGGACAGTGTGAGTTAGGCATTAATTCTAGATCAGGGCGAGAGCAAGTTTTAGAGTCAATTAAATTCTGACCTTTTCCAAAAAGTATTTTTAAAGATCGAATGTGAGGACGAGAGTTAAGCATTTGGATTTAATCATATAACCTAAGTCAACAGAGCGAGAGTTTGAGATAAGGGTGTTTAAAACGGTCAGTATTTTCTTAAAAAGAGTTTCTGCAACTTTATTGCTTTCAAAATATGGTTTTTGACTTAATTATAAGTGACAGCAACATTAATATAAAATCATGGTTTATTCAACAGAGCGAGAGTTTGAGATAAAACCTTTAACCAATAAAGTTAACTGAAACGATTTATTTTAAAAACCTGGAAACCGACAAAGACTTGATTCCCTAGTTTTGACGAACTACATACCGATATCCGTTTTATTGATATTTAATCTAGATATTAGTTTAGCTCTTAGTTTTTCCCCAAACAATCAAACATTTTCACCTTAGATTTACGTAGTAACTTTAGATAACGGTATATCGATTCATAAGTCCCTGTGGGATCGATATCTTTTAAAACTACGCGATAGAACTGTGCACTTGCAGTTTGTATCCCATTCTCGACTCACACAGTCGAGCGATCAAGTTTTTGGCGCCGTTGCCGGGGACTTTTATTCAATCGATATCGTAACTCTTCCGTTACGCTGTAGAGACTAAGGTTTTTTTCCTTCTATTCTTTCTTTCGTTGATTTGTATGCCACGCACTCGCTCTCAAGGCGAACCGCTCTATTTACGAATCAACGATATCGAACTATATCTCCGAGTCTTACGACGAATTCGGGAATATCGTGCTGAAAACAATCTCCCTCCTATAAACCTTCCTGATATCAAAAACATTTTTCCTTCTTTAACCGAGATGGCAGAACCAGCTCGTGCTCTTAGAGATTACGCCGCTCCATCGCAAGATGAGCCGCATTCAAGTATTGCTCCGCCCGCAATCGAAGCAAACAACTTTGAACTTAAACCTTCGTTGTTGCAGGCTGTGCAACAGAACCAATTCTCTGGAAATCTTACCGAAGATCCAAACCTTCATTTATCCGTATTTGTTCAATACGCTGATACTGTTAAAGCTAATGGTGTCACTTCAGAGGCAATTCGACTTCGTCTTTTTCCTTTCTCATTAAGAGATAGCGCTAGAAGATGGCTTCAATCTCTCCCTTCCAACTCAGTCACCACATGGAACGAGTTGAAGAAAGTTTTTCTTGCCCGATATTTTCCACCAAGCAAAACAGCTATGTTAAGAGCCCAGATAAACGGATTTAAACAGAAAGACAACGAGTCTCTTTTCGAAGCATGGGAAAGATACAAAGACATGATGAGACTTTGCCCACACCATGGTTTGGAAGACTGGTTAGTAATTCACACATTTTATAATGGTCTCTTATACAATACAAGGTTAACAATAGACGCCGCTGCAGGTGGTGCACTAATGAACAAACCTTATGCTGATGCTTACCAGCTTATCGAGAGCATGGCCCAAAACCACTATCAGTGGGGAACCGAACGAACAACAGTGGAAAAACCTCAACCGAAAACTGGCATGTACGAGATAAGTAACCTTGATCACGTTAATGCAAAAGTGGATGCTTTGGCCCAGAAGATTGAAAGTTTAAACGTATCACCTCCGACCGCCGTGGTTGCTATAACTCAGAATTGCGAGGTCTGTGGAATCCAAGGCCACACTCCTGCGGAATGTCAACTCTTGACTGGAATCCAAACAGAGCAAGTAAACTATGCTCAAGGAAGCCCCTATTCGAATACCTATAACCCAAATTGGAAGAACCACCCAAACTTTTCATATAAGAGTAATAATGCTCTATACGCACCTGGACAGTCTCCGAATCAAACCCCATCTGTACCTCCGGGATATCAGAAACCAAATCCTAACAATAATAACCCTAGAAAATCCAACTTGGAAATCATGATGGAAAACTTTATAGCTTCCCAACAACAAACCAATAAAGATTTCTTAAACCAGAACATACACACTGGCGAACAACTTAAGCAACTAGCAAGCAAAGTAGATGCCTTGGCTACCCATAACAAAATGTTAGAAACACAAATATCTCAAGTAGCTCAACAACAAGCACCTACTGCTGCACCAACTGGTACATTCCCTGGACAGCCCCAACCTAATCCGAGAAGCCAAGCTCATGCAATTATATTAAGAAGTGGAACGGAAGTGGAAGGACCGTCTGATCCAAGGATAGAAAACCAAAACCCTAAGAAATCTACTGAGGAAAGTGAACCTAAGGAAAAGGAAGAGAGTAATAAGGATACCCTAGAAAAGAAGGAACCTTATGTACCTCCACCACCTTACAAACCACCTATACCTTACCCTCAAAGGCTTGTCAAAACCAAAGATGTAGGCCAATTTAGAAAATTTGTCGATCTCCTTAAACAATTAAACGTTACAATTCCGTTTACCGAAGCTATTACGCAGATGCCCTCATATGCTAAATTCTTAAAAGAAATTCTTTCTAATAAAAGGAAACTTGAGGATAGCGAAACCGTTACACTCCCTGCCGAATGTAGCGCTATAATCCAAAACATGCCCCCTAAACTCAAGGATCCGGGTAGCTTCTCTATACCCTGTCACATAGGAAAATTTGTCATCGACAAAGCCTTATGCGATTTAGGAGCCGGAATTAGCGTTATGCCTTTATCCATATGTAAGAGACTGGAAATGGGAGAATTAAGACCGACCAAAATGTCTGTGCAATTAGCAGATCGTTCCATCAAATATCCTGTAGGAATCCTTGAAAACGTTCCCGTACGCATAGGTCAGTTTTACATTCCCACTGACTTCACAATTATGGACATTAGAGAAGATGATACTACACCTATTATACTAGGAAGACCATTCTTAGCAACTGCCGGTGCAATCATAGACGTAAAACGAGGAAGACTCACCTTCGAAGTAGGTGAAGAGAAAATTGAATTCATTCTTTCCCAATTCTTGAAAGCACCTGCAATAGAAGATACATGTTACTTCATGGATATCATCGATGAATGCATAAAAGAAGCAGAGTCAGGAGAAGACAAATCATCAGACTATCTTTTAGAAGACAAATCTAAACAATGCTTAGTAATAACACCGGACCCTACGCAGTGTCTTAACAAACCAACCCCTGATTTGAAAACACTTCCCAAAAATCTGAGATATGAATTCCTAGACTTAGAACTTGAACGACCTGTGATAGTCAATGCAGATCTAGGAAGACTCGAAACAGAAAAACTCCTACATATCTTAAGAAAATATCCAACCGCACTAGGATACCACATGACCGATCTTAAAGGAATAAGCCCTTCTATTTGTATGCACCGCATCATGTTAGAAGAAGACGGTAAAACCTCTAGGGAACACCAGAGAAGACTAAATCCGATCCTAAGTGAGGTAGTAAAGAAAGAAATAACCAAGTTATTGGAAGCAGGTATTATATATCCTATATCTGATAGCAAATGGGTCAGTCCTGTACACGTTGTACCAAAGAAAGGAGGCATAACCGTTATTGAAAACGAAAAAGGAGAAACTATAACTAAACGAATCGAATCGGGATGGAGAATGTGCATTGTTTATAGAAAACTAAACAAAGCAACCCGAAAAGATCATTTCCCTTTACCATTCATTGACCAAATGTTAGAACGATTAGCTAAACATTCACATTTCTGTTATTTAGACGGTTATTCAGGCTTCTTTCAAATACCAATTCACCCTGATGACCAAGAAAAGACAACATTCACATGCCCTTTTGGTACCTTCGCTTATAGACGAATGCCGTTTGGTCTGTGTAATGCCCCTGCAACTTTTCAAAGATGCATGATGGCAATTTTCGCCGACTTTCTCGAAAACATCATGGAAGTATTTATGGATGACTTTTCTGTATACGGACAAAGTTTCGAAGAATGCCTTGAAAACCTGGAAAGAGTTCTTGAGCGATGTGTAAAAGTAAACTTAGTACTTAATTGGGAAAAGTGCCACTTTATGGTACAAGAAGGCATTGTTTTGGGACACATCATCTCGAACAGAGGAATTGAAGTAGACAAAGCCAAAATAGAGGTAATCGAAAATCTTCAACCCCCAAGAACCGTGAGAGAAGTACGAAGCTTTTTAGGACACGCCGGTTTTACCGACGATTCATCAAAGACTTCTCTAAGATAACTAAACCCTTAACCGGACTATTAATGAAAGATGCTGAATTCATATTCGACGATAACTGTTTAAAAGCATTTCAAACTCTTAAACAAGCATTGATCTCCGCACCCATTATGCAGACACCAGACTGGAATGAACCATTCGAAATAATGTGCGATGCCAGTGATTATGCTGTAGGTGCTGTTTTAGGACAAAGAAAGGATAAAAAGCTTCATGTTATATATTACGCTAGCAGAACCCTGGATGAAGCGCAGATGAATTATGCCACAACCGAGAAAGAACTCCTAGCAGTGGTATTTGCGCTAGATAAATTTCGTTCTTACTTGGTAGGAGCCAAAATAATAGTTTACACTGATCACGCTGCTATCAGGTACCTTCTAACAAAAAAGGATGCTAAACCTAGACTCCTAAGATGGATCTTGCTACTACAAGAATTCGACTTAGAAATCAAGGACAAGAAAGGAACTGAAAACGTAGTAGCAGACCACCTCTCTAGACTTGAGAACCTTGAACCAGAAAGAACATCCATTAATGATGATTTCTCGTATGACAAACTCATAGCTACTTTGGAAGAGAACAACTCCGACATGCAAGTAGAAACCACCTTAGCTATATCTGTCATACCATGGTACGCTGATCTAGTCAATTATTTAGCTGCCGGAATAATTCCACCTACTTTATCTTACCAGCAGAAGAAAAGATTCTTCCACGACATAAAACACTATTACTGGGATGATCCCTTACTTTTCAAAAGAGGCCCCGATGGTATTTTCCGTCGATGTGTACCCGAAGAAGAGGTAGAAAATATAATCCAACACTGTCACTCTGCGCCTTATGGTGGACACACAAGTACATCCAAGACCTGCTCTAAAATCCTACAAGCTGGCTTTTATTGGCCAACTATATGGAAGGACGTACATGCGGCTATTAAGGAGTGTGACAGATGTCAACGCACGGGAAACATATCTAGACGTGACGAGATGCCACAAAAAGGTATTTTGGAAGTAGAGATTTTTGACGTGTGGGGGATAGACTTCATTGGACCATTTCCACCCTCCTTCGGTAACAAATACATACTCGTGGCGGTTGACTACGTATCAAAGTGGATCGAAGCTATAGCTTCTCCAACTAATGACACCCGAGTAGTAACTAGACTCTTTAAAAATATAATATTTCCGAGATTTGGCATCCCAAGGATAGTAGTCAGTGATGGTGGATCGCACTTTATATCCAAGATACTCGAAAAACTACTACTTAAATATGGAGTGAGACATAGGATAGCAACACCTTACCACCCTCAAACCAACGGACAAGTGGAAGTATCTAACAGAGAAATCAAGCAAATACTAGAAAAAACGGTCGCCACTTCAAGGAAAGATTGGTCATTGAAACTACCAGAAGCTTTATGGGCATACCGAACTGCTTATAAAACCCCCATAGGGACGACCCCATTTAAGCTCATTTATGGAAAATCCTGTCACCTCCCGGTAGAATTAGAACATAAAGCCTATTGGGCTATTAGAAATTTAAATCTGAATTACAAAGCCGCCGGTGAAAAGAGAATCCTTGACATAAACGAATTAGAGGAACTCAGAAGAGACGCCTATGAAAATGCCAAAATCTATAAAGAAAGAACAAAACAATGGCATGACAAGCGTATATCAAGGAAAATCTTCAAGCAAGGCGACGCAGTACTTTTATTTAACTCCAGACTAAAATTATTCCCGGGAAAACTACGATCCAGATGGTCAGGACCTTTCCATATCACTAAAATCTTTCCCAGTGGAGCGGTAGAAATAAAAGGACAATCTACAGAACCGTTCACCGTAAACGGGCAACGTCTGAAGCATTATCACTATGCGGAAACCAACGAAGATTCGCAAATTCTACACTTAGACGAAACGCCCCCAGGACTCATAGACTATATTTAACAGTTTCTTTGTCGAGCTTGCGACATTTAAACAAAGCGCTTAGTGGGAGACAACCCACAAATTAATTTGTTATTTTGTTATTCTATTATTATTATCAATTCCCTATTTTTCTCTTAATTATTTCTTTTAATTTCTATTTAGTATTCATTATTGATTTATTCAAAAAGAAAAAAAAATATATCCATATAATAATAATAATTCTTTTTCTTCTTTCGGCATTTGGCCAAATCCTGACTTAAACTCATGTTTTCTTTTCTCTAGTTAACACTAACCAGATGGGACATTTTGACCGTATGGGTATCAAGTTCAGAGGAATGGCTCAGAAACGAAGGTTTGAAGAACTAGCCACTAGAGAGATGCTACCTAGTTTATATGCTGATGATTGGGCTATGACTGCCCTTGGATTGAGACAGAGTGTCCTGTTTTTGCTGAATCAGATAGGATGGGAGACCTCCCCTATCCTGAGACATTTCACCACCTACCGGAGACTCACACTAGAATTCCTTAGTTCATTAATCTATCTACCTAGCCATGGAAAAGGAATTACCAGAGGATTTATCCAGTTCAGAATGTTCAACATGGAGTACCAATTTAATATTAGAGACTTCACCAACCTTTTGGGTTTTCCTACCTCCTTTGATACATTCACTATAAGCCAGGAAGAACTTTTTGAATATAGAGAGCTGGAACACTTTTGGGGTAAGCTGACTGGAAATGATGAGCCCGAAGAACATGAGTTTCTCTCTGGAAACATACATAACCCGGCTTTTCGCTATTTCCATAAGATCCTGACCCACACTTTATTTGGGAAGAAGCCAAATAGTACTTCAGTTTCACGTGATGAACTCTTCATCATATTTTGTGCTTCCCAGAACCGTCCAGTAAACGGTGCTACTTTTATGTTAGCTAATTTGGACCACCTTATCCAGGATGAGCGAGCACCCATTAGAATAGGTGGCCTGATAACTATGATAGGTAATGCTATTGGATTACGTCAGCCTATGCTTGACCTGAACCCTTTTGTGGCATTACTACTCTGAGTATACCTTTCCTCTTCAACACTATGTTTATAGCAAACATAGGGTCTGATGAGTTCGAGCTTATTATTGATAACCAGGTTCTCTGCCTATTCACCATGCCCGATCCTAGAACTAGTATTCATAACCAAAGGAACTGGCTCTATAACCTGAATGAAACCCCAACTCCTGCTGGATCCACTGAATCCATCCAGGATTATGAGATTTGTGATGACTATGAGCACTATGTTGACCATATCTCTCTTGCTGAATCTGACCCTCAGACTCCATCCGGCTACTATGATATTGATCCTCCTCCTCAGCCTGTCCTGACCGAAGAATCAGCCATGCCTGATCTCCGACATCATATGCCAGGAACAGATATTAAAACCGTCATTGAAGCTTTGATGTCAGAACAAAACGCCCTCAGGGAAGATTTCCACAGCTTGAGACTTGCAGTCCTAGAACACATGAGCAGCACGGCAAGTCAGTTACGTATGTTACGGCATCATGTTAACTCTTTTGCTCCTCCGGCCAGAGATCCGAAGATAGATGGAATTTAGTTATTTTTCTTTCTAAGTTTTTAGTTTTAGGCTAGATTTTTTTTCATTAATGTTGTTTGAATTCATTTTTATTTCTATTTCATTTCATTATTTTCCCTTCCTGTAATGCATTATGATCCTTTTTATTGAAGCTGTTTAGTTAATTTTATTATGCAATGCCTGTTACGCTCTACTGTTGTTACCCATTATTATTATACAAAGCAAGTAAGCATGCACAATGCATTAAAATTGCATACTAAAAAATGATCATAAGCAAAATGAAACATTTAAATACCTACCAAAGTGATTCTGTGAAGCGCTACTAAGCCTTGCCAAAAGGAGGTGTGACGAGCGTCACACACTCCATGACGAACGGCACGCAAAATGCCTGTTACGAGCGTCACACCCTGTGACGAGCGTAACACCCTTCAGACAAGTGAACGTTAAGGAGCCGTTGGAGACGAACGTTACACTTTAATTCTTTACATTCCCCATTCATTTTTCATTTACCACACTTAATTACTTTTCAACCACTTTTTCTTTCAATCTTCCAATCCTTCTCCTATAAATACCTACCAAAACTTCCTTCATTCACCACAAAACAATTCTCTCATATCAAATACATTTCTTTTTCTTTCCAAATCATCCCTTCAAAATTCATCAAAATGGCGGGAAATCAAAATTTCGGAAATATCATCTTCCGATCCGGAGATGCCGACTATCAGCAAGAGCAATTCGAGCGCTTCCAGCAGCGAGGCGTCGCTCCCACCAGGTACCCCGATTTAACTTGCTTGCAACAATTAGGCTTACTCCAAGGTATCGAGTGGATGCTCCGTAAAGCCGATTTAACCTTCCTTTGCACTCATAACCAACCCACCTACCCTTCCCTAACCTTAGAATTCCTAAGTTCTTACGACTACACCACTCCCGCCGGTGAAGGTGAATTTCTAACCGGTACGGCAACCTTCCGTATGTTTAACACCGAGTACTCTCTAACCCAACGCGAATTGAGTGCCATGCTACAATTTCCCACAGAAGGTCTGCTGCATGCCAGAATCCCTCCAACCTCAAACTGGAACACAGTTCTAGTTTTCGACCTTTTTAAGAAAATTTCCGGTATAAATACCTACAACTGGGAAGAACTCCTTCTCTCCCACATCCATACCCCACCATCCGTTATTTTCTCCGTATCCTGCAAAACACACTTTTTGGAAGACCAAACAACAGTAAGGTTAACTCGAAGGAGTTATTTTTCCTCCAGTGCGTTTTCGAACCGGATACTAAGGTAAACGCCGCCTCTTTTCTCTTTCATCATATCCGCACCTTATGTGCTAGAGGCCGGCAACCCTTTATAATTGGTGGATTAATAACCTCCATAGCACTTGGCCTGAACCTAGGGGATAAACTCCAACCTTTAGAATCCTTACCTCCCCTGTCTATGGATATCAGCTATTGCCGCTCCAGCCGCCTGATTAAAAACAGAGTAGGCGGAGGCTATTATCTTATGGTGAACAACCAAGCAGTCCCAAGTGTTGTGCTACCCAATACCACCCTAACCGATGTCACAAACCCGGACCGCCACCTCTACGATCTTAGCGCTCCTGAAACAACCGAGCCTTCACAAACAAACCAGCAAACAGATGAGTTTGCAGAAATGGAACAAGGTGATCATCCGCCAACACAACAATCAGTCCCGCTAAACCCTTCCAGTAATGCAGCCGGCCCATCCTCCCAACGTCGTCGACGAAGACGACCTGCGACCAACGACGACATTATGGATGCTATCGATGGTATGCAGGCACAGAATGCAGATATGATGCAGATGATGCGTCAAATGCAACAGCAACAGGATGCTCGGAATGCCATAACCGACCAGCGGTTTACTGAGTTGTTCAACAGGTTCGACAACTTAGACATCCGTCAAAGATCACCAGGTCCAAGAACCAGAGGCGGAAGGCAGCCTTAGTTGTTATTTTCTTTTTCCTTTCCATCTTGTATTTCATTTCCTTAAAACATTGAGGACAATGTTTAGTTTAAGTATGGGGGGAAACAATATTCTTTCCATTCTCATTTTTTTTTCAAGTATGCTATTTTCCCTTTCATTGTTATTTCCCTTTCTTATTATGAAAAAAAAAAAAAAAATTATTATAATATATATTAGTTTAAGTTAAGTTCCTAAGTGTGAAAATTTTCTATTATCTATTCCCCTCAATTTCCTGAGCCATACAAAAAATTTAACACACCCAATAAATATAAAGGTCGCCTACTCTATAAATTTGAGTGAAATCAAAACAAAATCATTACCATAACAACGCTCTGAGAACCTCAATATGTTAGATCAGGATAAGTACCTATTATACCGATTCCTTGAACTTTTAGTTCTATGGCAACCCAAGTAGTTTATACAGAAGTCAGCACCATCTTAATAGCAAACTACGTGGAGAGCCGATGAATATAAGTGAATGATCCCCAAAGTAACCTAAGATACATAAATATATCAAGAAACGCACTAATTAAATTAGGTGATCTTTACCAGATCATTTAATCTAAAGGTTGCAGATCATGCAAAAGCACAATACGAAAGACCCATTACGAGTTGGTTCAGTAGGAATCTGGTACTGAACTTGGTAGGGCGGACTACGGTTCGATCCCCCGCAATTTGCAATGGACTGAATAATGAAGTTATCCGACTTATGTACCAGAACTTCTAGCTAAAAGCGGATCATAATCACTAAACGGTTACTCCACTATGTGCGCGAAAAGATAAAGGGCTTAATGTGATTTCGCTAGAATGAAAACGGGTAAAATAAGACTAAAGGAACCAGGATAGCTATCATAGTGTACTTGAAACTGATTGGCATAAGGTAGGGTTATCTAAGTTGTAACGGTAGTTGTTGATGTCAAGATTAAACTCAAGTCCTCCTAAACAAAAATCCATTGGCAACCTAGTACGAATTGATGTGTGCTTTAAAATTTCATCTGGCTAAAACTTTTACTATACTGAATTTTGCTTGAGGACAAGCAAAGATTTAAGTATGGGGGAGTTTGATAACACGAAATTATATCACATTTTAAGACTTAACTTAATTAGATTATATTATCATTTACTTTAATTTATCCCATTTTATCAGATATTATGCAGTATTTCTTTTCTATTTACATCAGGTACCCATTTTGAAGCAAAAGTGAAAAAGGGAAGAAAAGGAGGTGTAAAAAGCAATAAAAAGGAAACAAATAACCAAGACCAAGCCCAGCCCAAAAGAAAGCGCACGTTGCCCCTGTGACGGGCGTCACAAGGAGTGTGACGAGCGTCACACTAAAAGCACTCCTGTGACGAGCGTCACACATGGTGTGACGAACGTCACACCAGTCCTCTATATTTTTGGCGCAAGGAACTCAACTGACCACGTTGAAGCCTACTTCCACGCACGCTTAACCCTCGGAACGAGACCACGCACACGGAAACCCTTGAAAAGTAGTTACACCAGCAGCTGTATAAATAGCAGCTAATTGGGAACTTTCAACGACACAGTTTTTGCACGCTCAGTTTTGCGGAAGCTCTGCCAAATTTATTTTTCACGCCTTTGCTTATTTTTCTTCCTTTCCAACATTGTTCATTTTATTTATTTCTTTTGCAAGTTTTACTTTCTCTTTCCCCTTGCAATTTATCTTCCCCGTTTTTAGCTTTTAGATATTTTTCGCGTAGTAGTTTCTACACCGGAAACTACTGTGCAACTTTATACCGGATTTAACCTTACGTTATATTCCAGTTTTATTTCCTTGATTTAATTTACTGTTTAATTGAAGAATCCAAGAACAAATCCTACCGGCTTGTGGTGGAGTGTTCAAGACCATTGTATTACGCATTCAGGTTCTTTAATCGTTATTTAATTTTAATGTTTTATTCTATTGTTTATTCATATTGCCTGCCTGGAATGAGTCTGTTTATGCATGATATAAATTCTTATTTATTTAGCATGTCTGGCTAATTTGCCTAGGTATCGGTATGTAAAGTAAGCAGAAAAAGGGGTCGAGACTGAGTCGGTCTATCTAAACTTAAAATTAGAATCAATCTTTTTACGGTCTCAACTTACAGGTTTAATAACAAGATTTTTTACAAAAAGTAAAGAACATAAAGAAGTTAAAACCAACAGAGCGAGAGTTTGAGGTTTTGACTGGACAGTGTGAGTTAGGCATTAATTCTAGATCAGGGCGAGAGCAAGTTTTAGAGTCAATTAAATTCTGACCTTTTCCAAAAGTATTTTTAAAGATCGAATGTGAGGACGAGAGTTAAGCATTTGGATTTAATCATATAACCTAAGTCAACAGAGCGAGAGTTTGAGATAAGGGTGTTTAAAACGGTCAGTATTTTCTTAAAAAGAGTTTCTGCAACTTTATTGCTTTCAAAATATGGTTTTTGACTTAATTATAAGTGACAGCAACATTAATATAAAATCATGGTTTATTCAACAGAGCGAGAGTTTGAGATAAAACCTTTAACCAATAAAGTTAACTGAAACGATTTATTTTAAAAACCTGGAAACCGACAAAGACTTGATTCCCTAGTTTTGACGAACTACATACCGATATCCGTTTTATTGATATTTAATCTAGATATTAGTTTAGCTCTTAGTTTTTCCCCAAACAATCAAACATTTTCACCTTAGATTTACGTAGTAACTTTAGATAACGGTATATCGATTCATAAGTCCCTGTGGGATCGATATCTTTTAAAACTACGCGATAGAACTGTGCACTTGCAGTTTGTATCCCATTCTCGACTCACACAGTCGAGCGATCATTCGACCACATCCTCTTGGTTTCTGACGTTTGTCTGAGGATTGTCTAACGATATTTGGTTTATCGTAGGCTCTTCCTGGACCGCTACCGCTGGGTTCTGAACCACTTGTTCTCTGTGTCGAGTTTGAGGGACCCCAAAAAAGTCAGCAATGCGCGTCATTTGCGCTGCCAACAATTGGTTTGTTTGGGTGGTGTTTTGTATTAGAGGATTGAACACCGCCCCCATTTGTTGTGTCAACATTTGGACCATATCATGATTACTCTCGTCCATTTGTTGTCTAATTACTTGCGCAAAATTATTTGTTATCGCTGGCATGTAAAGTGGTTGTTGGTTTAGTCTATTCATGTTTCCGCCATATCCTGACCCTTGTAAAGGTGAAGACATATTGGCCATAGAATCAGAATACACTACCGGGGAATTGTGTAAATTTGCCATTACCGAAGTTGGCATTCCAAATGGTTGTTCCCTACCAGGCAGAGACATGGTGAAATTCGTCACAAAAGGCCTAGAAGTGTTTCCCATAGGAGGAGGTGTCCCAACAGGCATTTATTGCGCCCTAATGGACGAACTAGGCGCATTTTGCAAAATTGAAACCGCTGGTATTGACCCTGTTGACGAAGGCACAACCTCTGACACAGGGACTGATCTCACATTTCCTCCTGTCGGAGGGATAGGGTTGGATACTGGGATGGCTTCACTTGGATTGGGATTATTTGGATTATTTGGCTGACTCGCCATTTTTCTTACTCTTGTTCTCTTAGGTCTTTCTACGTCAGATACGGCTAATTTACCGCTTCTTAGTCTCATGCAACGAAGAAAAAACCTTGACTAACGCTTATCTAAGTTGTAGATTTCTGCACAGTCCCACTGGGCGTGCCAATTTGTTCGCAGTGGATTTTGGCGAACAACCTCTGGTTTTTCAAAACTCGTCGAATTGGGTTACTTGCAGGATCAACCACACAAATCCTAGGACATGTGCAATCTAAATAACTTTGTAAATCTCTAGAACAACTTTTGTATCTTTCATTATATTCACTAAGTCTTTCGTGTCGAAAGATATTGATAACAAATGCTTAAATAAAAGTAAACTTAACAAGATTAAGATAAAATGGCGGAATATGACTGACAAAGTATAAAGTGTCGAAAAGGAAATGCAGAAAGATAAATGACTGGTAATTGTAAAGGAAAATTGGTAAAGAACTTTGAATTTTATAAGATAAAACTTTGAAAGAATTGGTGTTTGTTTACACGTACATGTTCCAAATATGACTCTTTTCTGTCACACAGGTACTCTGAGTATTTGCAGGAATTTTGTACAAGTTTTCACACACCCTTTTTCTGATAACAACTATCCTATTTATATACAAACAAAATAACTGTTACTAACGAACAAATCCTAAAACTATGACACTTGGCTTTCTTCCTTTCGCCAGATGCTTCCACGCGTCTTCTGCCAAACGTCACAACTCTTTTGAATTTAAAATTTCACTTTATGTCGAAATGACGTCTCTCTCCAGACTTTGTCGAATTGTCGAAATACTGTAACATCATCCATGCCTGTCAAAGACGTCTTTCCATCTGCAAATATCTTGTCGAAATGTCGAACCATCATTTTGTCGAAGGAATCATTCTGCATACTAAATCTCATGGCGTCAAAAACGCATGTATACATACTCTCATAACTATCATTACATGAGGCAACAACAATTTGAATATAGTCTTCATTATCCTTTATCTAGGGTCAATTCATTATGCAATGACTAGTTTTCTGAAAAATTAATCATTTTAACCTTGATTTATAATACCTTACCCATATATGTTCATTTCTTCCTCTCGAGACACTCAAATCTTACTGATTATCGTCAATCTTCAAAATTCTCACCTTTGAATATATTTTGGATCTGATTGTTATTTGGACTTCATCCAAAGTAATCATACCTTACTTACCATAAAAATAAAATCATTGAAGTGCTCAAAGAATCTGAATAATGAGCTCAACAATAGTAAATCATTGTCTTTATCTTTAATCTTCGCCTTAGTTTCTTTAGATCATCAATGATTTTTTGAAATTTTGTTAACTGTTCCACTATAGATTTGTTCCGTACTATTTTGAATGAATATAGTTTTTGTTTCAGACACAACATGCGAACTAAAGACTTAGTTATATACAATAATTCAACCTTTTTCAAATCAAAGTTGCAATATTCTCCATGGTGACTTTTCCATTAAAGTTTACCTCCAAGGTATAAGAATGACTTGCATGCATCGACGACATACCCTTTAATGTTTCAACACACTTATGTTGAGTTAATATTACTTGGATCTTCACTTTCCACAATAAAAAATCATTCTTTAGAAAATTTCTCGATGCCTAATTTAATACCCATCATACCAAGAATATTGACGTGTGAGACAAAAAACAATGACAAACATAAATAGCATTCAAACAAAACCAAAATTTATGAAACTTATTTTTGTAGTTTGAGATTTAAGTGTAAACTACTTTCAAATTAAGTGGAAAAAAGATTCAAAATCATTTTATTCAAAAAAAATATTTGATTTTTAAATTTACTTTTTAAAATAACAAATTACAATCACCAAAATGATCCTTTAGAAAATAGTCTTATATATAAGTTAATTTGTTTAATATGGACACCTCTAAAAACGTTTTATTAGATCCTTGTTACTTTTCCATATTTGAATTTTGTTAAAGGTAAATAATTCTTGTGTTGATTCAAGTTCAAATAGAATTTTGTTCTACCTTTAGACGAAACCCCACAAATAAATAGTAGAATTAATTTATTTAGATTAATATGTTGCAAGGTTAAATACCAACCTTTTAAAAAAATCTTGTTACTTTCAATAAAGTCCCCGTGACTTGTATAGTAGTACTCAAAAAGAAGAGAAAGAGTTGTAATAAGATGTTTTTGACCATTTTACCCAAATAAAAAATAATAATTAATATTGTATAGGAAAAAGAATTATGTACTACTATTTTATAATATTATCTTTTACTTATTATGTATGGAAGAAAATTTTTAAAAATTAAAAGAAAAATGAAAATAAATAATAAAGAATATTGAAAAAATATATCATTAATAATTAGAATTGTAAAATGAGTCATATTTTAAGATTTTTTTTTCAAAATATCTTATTATAATTTAAGACAAAGAGTATTAAAGTTTCCTAAAAATTAATAAAGTGTTTTAACCTTAAAAAATAAGTAGATATCCGGACACTTGTACATAAAGACAAATGCAAGTATATTTAAATATAAATCACATAGACGTATTATAGTTGGACACAAACACGGACATCCTCATTCCATCTTTCAAACCAAACCACATTTCCAAATATTTTTTACTAACAACAGATGATAAGTAAGAAAAGAGAACCATAATAATAATAATAATAATAAAATAATATAAAACAATAGAAATTATGTAACAACTTTACAGGTGTAATGGTGTTAGGATTCAGTTAGATGTCGAAGTGGGAAGTTATGGTAATTAATACCAATGTTAAGTGAGCGTTGAGTGACGTGAACTCCTACATTAATTCCTCCCATCTGCCCCCCTTCACTTCATTGGCCCCTATGCCTTTAAAATCACACTCTCTTCCATCCTACTTTCTTATCAAACCATCTTCTTCTTCCTCTCATCACCTTTTTTAGCAACTTAAAAAAAAAGCACTTTTAAAAATGCCTCCTATTTTGCCTGATTTCTCTAGCTCAGTTAAGCTCAAATATGTCAAACTTGGTTACCAATATCTTGTTAATCATATCATCACTCTCACAATTATTCCTATCATCATTGGTGTTTCCATTGAGATTATTCGTTTAGGTCCAAATGAACTCTTAAACCTTTGGAATTCACTTCATTTTAATCTCGTACAAATCCTATGTTGTTCTTTCCTTGTCATTTTTATATCCACCGTTTATTTCATGTCGAAGCCTCGTACAATCTACCTTGTTGATTATGCTTGCTTCAAACCACCGATTACATGCCGTGTTCCTTTCGCTACTTTCATGGAACACTCCAGGCTTATCCTTAAAGGAAATCCGAAAAGTGTCGAGTTTCAGATGAGGATGCTCGAGCGTTCCGGTCTTGGCGAAGAAACTTCTTTACCACCTTCTATTCATTATATTCCGCCGAAACCAACCATGGAAGCTTCAAGAGGTGAAGCTGAGCTTGTGATTTTCTCGGCTATGGATTCCTTGTTCGAGAAAACCGGTCTTAAACCGAAAGATATAGACATTCTTATCGTAAATTGTAGTCTTTTTTCTCCAACACCTTCGTTGTCTGCTATGGTGATTAACAAATATAAACTCAGAAGTAATATCAAGAGCTTTAATCTTTCTGGAATGGGTTGTAGCGCTGGACTCATTTCGATCGATTTAGCTCGCGATCTTCTTCAAGTTCATCCGAACTCAAATGCCGTGGTCGTTAGCACGGAGATTATAACACCGAACTATTACCAAGGGAAGGAAAGAGCCATGCTTTTGCCAAACTGTTTGTTCAGAATGGGCGGCGCGGCGATTCTGATATCGAACCGGTCGTCGGAGAAATGGAGAGCTAAATACAGATTAGTGCATGTTGTTAGAACACATAAAGGAGCTGATGATAAAGCATTCAAATGTGTTTTTGAAGAAGAAGACAACGAGGGCAAAGTTGGAATTTCTCTTCAAAAGGATCTCATGGCAATTGCCGGTGAAGCTCTAAAATCAAATATCACAACAATGGGTCCTCTTGTGCTACCAGCTTCAGAACAGTTACTCTTTCTAATTTCACTCATTGGCAGAAAAATTTTCAACCCTAAATGGAAACCTTACATACCGGATTTCAAACAAGCCTTCGAGCATTTCTGTATCCACGCCGGTGGCCGTGCTGTCATCGACGAGTTACAGAAGAATCTTCAATTATCAACAGAACACGTGGAAGCGTCGAGGATGACGCTACATAGGTTCGGTAACACATCGTCTTCGTCGCTATGGTACGAACTCAACTACATCGAATCGAAAGGAAGGATGAAGAAAGGAGATAGAGTTTGGCAGATAGCATTCGGCAGCGGATTTAAATGTAACAGTGCTGTTTGGAAATGTAACAGAACCATTAAAACGCCTGTTGATGGACCTTGGACAGACTGCATTGATCGTTATCCTGTTCATATTCCTGAGATTGTTAAACTCTAGTTTGCTTGATTGGAGAATATGAACTTGATTGAAGAGGGTAAAAGAATTGGTTCATTATTACTCTTCTCTCTTTGTTGTTGAAGTGTTATGTGATGAGAGTCATTTGGTTGGTTATTTTACTTGTTTTATTTGATTTTCATATGATGATATTTGTAATTTTTATTTATTTTCCAAACAATTGCTACTACTACATGATAGGCTTTTAATGTGAATTTGCATAGAAATTACTATTGGGGAATTCTGTGTATATTCATTAATATTGTGCAAAATCATGTAAGTGATATATATAGTACTACTCTAAGTTCTACTTTATGTTTGCTTGTAATTTTAGGATTCAAATGTAAGAAATGATGTGATGTTAGAAAGACAAGTTTAGTGGTTGTTTTTCATTTGAGAAAAATATTTCATGTTTTCACTTTTATTTATAAAAGTTTCATTACTTAATTACTCACTTTGTGTCTTTTAGATTCAAAGATTTATAAAAATATTATTTATTTATTTATTTAAAAAATAATGTATGATTAATCATTGCTACAAAATTAGTAATACCTTCTACGAGTCTTAGTTCAACTACCAGAAATTGATATTGTTAAAATGTCGTCATCAAAATTCAAATCTTAGTTATGTTAAAAAAAAATTACAAGTATGTGTGAGTAGGGTGGAGAAGTCTCACGTTGATTAGTAACGTGAAGTCTTGAATATTTATAAGTGTAAAAATTTACACACCTATCACCTTAAGATTTTGAGTGAATATATGACGTGTCTCTCACAAAAGTGTGTTCCTCTTAAAGAAAAAATCCCAAAAGTGAAAAAAATAATCCTTTGTGTTGACCTTCGGAATAACCCAACAATAGAATCAGAGTTTGTTCAAGTGAAGGAAACGACTTATTTGTATCAAAATTCTCCACTGAATAGGAGGTGACATGTTGAAAAGTGTCAACGGCGGTAGAATTACAAGTGTGAGTAGTGTGAGAAAGTCCCACGGTGTTGAAAAGTGTCAACGACGATAGAATTATACGTGTGAGTAGTGTGAAAAGTGTCAACGACGGTAGAATTACAAGTGTGAATAGTGTGAGAAAGTCTCACATTAATTAGGAATGTGGAGACTTGAATATTTATAGGGTTTTGCTAACTTGTGCCCTTAAGGCACAAGTTAAGGATGCTACAATTAAAAAATGGGTCATGCTAAAACTTATGCCCTTGGGGCATAAGTTAAGGTTACTATTATTATAAATTTTGTGTGAAATAAAATAAAATTGAGTTTTAAGAAATCAAATACATGCATTTTAAGAGAATATTTCTATAAATGTATCATTAACTTGTGCCCTTGGGACACATGTTAGCATTAGTCATAAAAAATTTGTGTGAAATAAAATAATGTTTTAAGTTTCAAAAAATTAAATGCACTTATTCCAAGAGAATATTTCTACAAATAAGTCATTAAATTGTGTCATTGGGGCACATGTTAGCATTAGCCAGATTTATAACTAGAATAACCTACACATCAGACCCAAGCTCAAGTACACGGAGCTCTACAGATCCCAAAATTTATGGAGCCCAATATTTTTTTATAATTAGTCAAAAACATAAAAAAAAAATATATATATTAAAAACACAAAATTTATATAAAATAATTTATAATTTAAACATTACTTTGAATTTTTTGGTGTTTCATTTAGTTAAAATAAATTTTATTCTTGATATGTTATTTGTAATTATTTGAAATATTTTTTTTTTAAAAATTTATATCCATATTTTAAATTAAACAATACATCCGAATTAATTGGATCGATCCTACCACATACCGATCATCTTAAAATTTTAGATGAATAAATCATGCGTATGTTATTGTCTTACAGAAAAATCTCTAAAAATATAAAATAAACACTCATGTTGACCCCTCCAAATAGTCTCAACAAATTCAATTAAGATAAATTGGAATTGTTAAAGAATTCGAACTCTTATGATGTACGTGAGTTTTTAGAACTATTATCACTTCTTGTAAAGAATAGTAGGTAGTAGCTACTAATAATAAAATGCACTTTATTTGAAATATGTAGTTGGCATTTAACATTAAAAAATGCAGTTGGCAAGTGATCCTTTTTGTTTTGATATGGTAGTTTTCAATTGCTCTGTCATTTGGTAATGAGTATATATACATGCATTAAATGTATGGTTTCTTTTGTGTTCCTCTATGGTTTCTCTGACACTCTTAGCAAGAAGATTTTGTTGACTGGGGCCATGATAATTGCTAATGGTTTGTTGGGGGTTAGGGATATCAACCTCTTTCAATTAATTATTTGATATTATGAGCCGAAAGCATTGTAAACATTGCTAGGGAGGATTCACTTGAAAATTCACAACTTTATAACATTGCTAGGGAGGATTCACTTGAAAATTCACAACTTTATATGTAAACATTGTAATAATTGAATTAGTAATGTATCAACATCTTTCATAAATAAAAGGGTTTTGTATTCTTGATTGAAATGAGATTTTTATTGATTTTATTTTGAGAAATGATAATCCTACACCAAAGCCTACACCTACACCCGTATTTCACTGTTCACCAATACGGTGAACAGTGAAATATTATAATAATATATATTTTAAAAAATAAAATATTAAAAAATATTATTTTAAATTTTTAAATTAACTGATATTGATATAAAATTGTGTGATTAACCAATTTTATAATTTTATTAACCAACTTTTTACCTTGTATTAACCAATTTTGGTTAATACATTAACCAATTTTATATCTGGACGTGTATTAACCAACTTCATCATTTTATTAACCAAGTTTTTACATTTCATTAACCAACTTTATTTTATTACTTTAAAGATACTGTTCACGATACTGTTTATGGGTACTGTTCATGCACTGTTCATAGGTACTGTTCATGCACTGTTCATGGGTACTGTTCATAATTATTATTTTTTAATTGTATACGGTGTATGGATTTGGTGTAAAAGATGGTATATGAATAGCATACCTGTTTTATTTTTACAAGTTTGTTAACTAGAGGATGTGTATTTGACATGATGTAGTGATTGGTTATTTTGTCTTTTCAAACTTAGAAATAAGATTATCTTCTTAAATTCTACAAGTAAATTTATTGATTATCTTCTTAAATTCTACCAGTAAATTTATTGATTACTTTCTTTCATAAAAAATATTTTATTATATATTTTTATTTTTTAAAATAAATGTCCTTTAGAATATTAATGTACCCACTCCTTTTTATTTTTATTTTTTAAAAAAAACAATATTCTTTTTTAAATATAATTTTAAAATTCAATGTAGAATTGTCAAAATTACATCTAGTCATTTATTATAAAAAGAAAAAAAAGTTAAATAAATTACTAAAAGGTTAAAGGTATTGTAGAAAAAAATAATTATTATTATTATTTACCTTGGTATTTGTAAAAAGTAAAAAAAATACACTTTAAAAGAAATGGAGGTAGTAATATTTATTATTTTTTTTTACTAATATATTCTTCTTATTTATTATTTTTACTTTTTTAACAACTCCACTAATTATAATAAATAAAGATAATTCACTAAATAATACTAATTTTATCATTAATTTTATTTAATTTTTTTTTAAAACAACACCTATCTTAAATAAGACATTTATTATGAGAAGTGTGAAGTAGCTTAAAAGAGATAAGATTAAATTTAGAGTAATGTTATTCTTAGACTAATATTCTACACCAATATTTATACTAAACACTTTTCACCGTATTTATACGGTAAATAGTGTTTCTTTTTAATAAAATAATATTAAAATTTTATTTTAAATAAAAAATATTTATAAAAAAATATCTTTTTAAAAATTAATTTTGTAACAAAATATATTAGTTTTTATTAACTAATTTTATTATTGTATTAATCACAAAAATATATGTTATTAACCACATATTTTTTTAATAGTTTATTAACCAACTTCACCATTTCATAAACCAATAAAATACATAATATTAATCAAATTCTAACATTAATTTGTAATATTGACCTATTTTATTTTATTATTTATAGTTATTTAATTTTTAAAATTTATTAATCAAACTATAAATTAATTTTAGAACTTGATTAATATTATATATTTTATTAATTAATAAAATTATGAAGTTGATTAATAAACTATCAGAAAAATAGATGATTAATAATATATATTTTTGGTTAATATATAATAAAATTGGTTAATAAAAAAGTTATATTTTTGTTACAAAATTAATTTTTTATTTTTTATTTTTATAAATAATTTTTTATTTTAAATAAAATTTTAATATTATTTTATTAAAATTACAATATTCATCATAATTATATTTATACGATGAATAATATTTAATGTAAGTATTGGTGTTAGAATAATATTATTCCTAAATTTATTAGGAGTCGGTTTAGTTTATAGTAAAAATAAATAAATGGGATGGTGTGTTCTTTTTATGAATGGTCCTGCAATGTTGTTGAGTGATGTTCATAGTTTGTAATTTTGGAGTCTTTTGGCAGCATCTTTTATTGGTGCTTGAGACACGTGTATAAAGGGTTTGTGTACTCTTCCATAAAAGAAGCCACATTAAATCTACCATAAAAGAAGCCACATAAAAGTAAATTTGAAGATGGCATATCCACCTAAAATTTGTAAGTTATTAAGTGAATAGAATATACTGGGAATTCAATATCCATTTTCCTATTCAATATGAATTTTTTTAACTCAAATTTGATACTAGTACATGACAACATTCTTTATTAGTACGTCCATTTTAAACGTTTGAAGCTTTCAATAGAACTTTTAATGTTTTATTTTTTAAAATCTTAATATTCAATTTAAGAGAATCAATTTCGTCGTTCATTAGTGGGAGATCATGTTTAAAGTCAAACTTTTAGTATTCTTATGGTTTAATTGTGATAAAGCATTGATGATTTATTAGTTGTGGTTTAACCGTGTAAAATGTATATTGAAGTTTTATTTAATCACGATTTAACTATAAAAATATTTTATATCTTATGCTATAATCCACCTTGCTCACCAATATCACTGGCCCTAGCTCTCAAGTGTGAGAATCCTGTCACTATTGGGATTTTACGATAACGAAACTGGACGAACCGAAGGGTGAGGTGCCTCCTACAAAGAAAAGGCAAGATACATAGTCGCCACCGAATTTTATTAGATTTTCTCTATAGGAGAGGAGGGGGAAATAATCGATAAAACCCTCGAGAGAAAATGGTGCACACGGGAATTGCAAAATCACGGATAAAGAATCGGTCTCACAACCAAGACTTGGGTTCGAAAGTCGATTAAGTAAGGGGAAAGTATTAACACCTCTCACGCCCATGGTACTCCATGGATATCACTCTAGGGTTATGATTAATGAATTGACTGGTGATCAAGTTAGACAAGTTATACAAGGGTTAATGTACAATATGAACAAGTTAGCATAATAGTTAGTATAATAATGGAAACAAAATGAACCAAATAGAATCACAAGTTAATATACACAAACCAAAAGCTTCATCTATGTGTCAAATGATCCAAGTTAGTTGATATAGAGGCAACCTATCTATGCCTCAAAATATCATTAATCATTCATTGATAGATTTGAAGCATAGAAGGTTCAAACATCCCTAATCATTCCAACATCATGACCTAATAGACTTCATTAGCTACCTATGTTCAAGATCTCATAAGTCAATAAAAAAGTGCTCAAATAAAGTGAAACAAAGTATAATAAAATAGAAGGGGGAGAATAGTATGAGTTTGTGTTGCAAATATTTTCAATAGAATAAAAATAAATGGGATAAAAAATAAAATGAAAGGGAAATAAATAGGGTTAGAAATAAAGAAAGAAAAGGAAATAAATAAATAAAAAGAACAAAGTGAGCGCGCTGGGGGTTGAACCCCTGATCTTGGGGTCATGGGAGATCAACCCCCTCATCCATTGGGCCAAGAGCCCTTTGATGATAACAAAGCATTTCCACTGAAGAAATAATAAAAACAAAAAATAAAATGAGATGCGCGCACAAGCTGGCCAATCTGCTATGGCCAACACATAATTTTGAATTCAAACAGGCGTGTTCAACTTCGTCTTCAACCTTTGAACACTAAAATCAAATCCTTAAAACATGTGTTTTTTATTGGATTTAAACATGGAATCAAAACTTAACAACGAACCAACCTCCACACTCACGAGTTATTGATTGTCTTTGAGTATGAAGTACTTTGTCAAAAATCAGAAGAACACACTTGACCTAAATCAAACATTAAATAAAGAATATTGGATAATCAACACTCAAACTAAAAGGTTAATAACCAGTGGATGATTTCGAGTTGATTGGTAACTTATTTGAGTGAAGGGCCTGAGTGTAGCTACCTGGTCGAAATCGGTTTTAGGTATGAACTTTGATGAGTTGGTGCAGCTTAGGTGAGGTGTTGGGAAGGTGAGTTAGGGTTTGGAAAAGTTTCAATGATGCTTAAGGAAGGATTCTGTGTGGTTAGTTTAAGTTGAGAATCTTTAAAACTCAGAAATGGATTTGCTATTTTTGAAGATGAATTTCGATTTTGCAGCAAGGTTTATTTGACTTTTCAAGCTTGGTTATGAAGTGAAACAAATTCCCCTATTTATAGGGAAGGGGATGGAATGGTTTTGGAAGGAGAATGAAGAGGTTTGCTTCAGAAAGGGGTGAGGTCTAAAATGTCCAAAGATGAAACTTGTGGAGGAAGGTTTGCTGAGATTCTGACCTGGTCTGCCTTCCAAATCGTTTTGTCTGCACTCTAGCATGAAAATTGAGGTATAAGGGTTCTTCAAACATGGTTGGAGTGGCTTTTGGTTTTATCCATTTTGGGAAAAAACAAGATTTTGCACATGGCTCGGGTTTGGTGATTTGAGAGCTTTACACACAAAAGTTGACTTCCATTTGGGCCTTGGTATGTTGTATAACATATTAGAAGTCAAAAAGATAAGATTAGGATGGATTAGAACCTTCGTGAATCAATTTTCAAATTCTGGCTGACATGGTTTGATTGGTGCATCATGACAAATTCCAATTTTTGATCCAAGGCCAAATGAAATTGGCTTGTGCAGTTTGCATGAAATTTTTGCCAAATGGTCCTTTCCATGTCCTTGATTAGATGTAAAAAGAACTAGGTCAAAAAGAGTTGTGGTTTTCAAATGGAAATGTGGTAAAGTGGTGGTCTTGGTCATGTTTCTAGGGCATGCTAGGCACATTGGACTAGCTTGGCCAATACAAAAATTGGGGTCCTTGCTCAATGAATTAGGTATTGGACCTTGAAAAAAAGTTTAAGAGGGACTCAATTAGGACACTTTACTCAAATAAGATCTTGAAAATCTTTCAAGATGAAAAGGTTACGGACTTTGAACCAAATCATAGGTCATTCTTGCCAAAACGTGACCAACCAACTTGACCTAGAAATGTCACTTTGTGATTTATTGATTTTTAAAGCACAGTGGTGGATATTTGAAGCTCATATGATCATATCATGATGTAAAATGAAGCTTGGAGCTTTATGAAGTGATTTTAGGTTATGTTCATAGGGGAATCCAATGCCTTGAAAGTTCAAAAGTTATGAACAAACCAATGACTTATAACATGAATGAAATGGATATTTGAATGGTGAATTAAGGTTGAGTTTGACTTGAATTAATGGTAAATGAATGTTGGTATGATATGGTGATCAAGTGAAACAAGGCCAAGGATTACAAGATGCCCAAACTAGGGTTTCTTGAATTACAAGTTCCATCAAGGACCATGACCAGACAAATTATGGTTTTGCAATATGGGGAATGTATTGAGATGTTTCAAAGGATTAGGGTTTGAACAAAATTTGGATTTTTGGGGTCCTCAATAGCATGGTTAAGGCTCAAGGTGAACCATGGCTTGTACAAGCCAATGATGGGTCAAGCACTAGATCTGAGGTCCTTGGGTGACCAGATGAATCTTCATGTATCTTCAATGGGACTCGCCATCCAATTAGTGCTTGGAGAGTGAGTGAGATGTCTTGAATGAACCTCCAAGCTTGTGGGAAGCTCGAGGATGAATATTAGGGTCAAGGTGGCTTGGGCACACCTTAACATGATCAGTGGGTCTTTAGGCTTCATAGAGGAACACCATGCCTTTGGTTTATGGAATATTGTGGATCATTAGGTACAAATGCTGATTGGATGATATGTGTGGGATGTATGCTCATTAATTAGGGTTATGGAGAGTGATGTGGAGGTAAGATAAATTTGAGGGTATGTCAGTTTCCCATATTTAGTCTTCTCGCACCTGAATGTATGGATACCAATGACTTCCAACGCGTTCAAGGTTGGAGAGGATTAAATACTAAAAAAGAGTAACAATTTTTTTACCTATTGTAGAGAGTGATATAGATTTGATTTTCCGGGGATTATATGTGGGAAAGGATTTACGGGATGGAAAACGATCTCGATATGATACCCATTGCTAGGGAAATGAATATGGTTATGATGATTATGCATGGTATGCAATGTGACGTATGCAACATAAGTACCTCTTCAAAAAGGAAAGTTTGATGACTAAACTCCAAGAAGAAGGGTAACGAAGAAACTCTGCTAGAGGATAAGAATATTCTTGTAAAGAAAATGTGATTTCCCCTAGCAACGGCTGGGGAAGAAGAAGTTCAACGGTGATTCATATCAACAGCTGGAATATCTGACTCTGATGAGGAAAATTAGATTTAGCGAGGATTTCTAGCAATGGATGAAATATCTAACATCAGTGGGGAGGAAAGATATTCAGTGATGCTTCCTAGCAACAACTGGAATACCTAACTCTAGAGGGAAAAGAATACATGCAGCGACAATTCCTAGCACGACTGGAATACCTGACTCGACTAGGGATATAAAACCAAATGGCTCAACGATGATTCTTAGCAAAAGTTAGAAATACCTGACTCTGTTTGCAGATAATTTAAGAGGGTACATTGATGGTTCTTACCAGCGGCTAGAGTACCTGACTCTATTGAGGAAACTAGAAGTTCATAAATGATTCCTAGCAATGACTGGAATACCTGACATCTTCTAGGGAGATCAAACAGTTCAGTGACGATTCCTCTCAAAGGTTGGAATACCTGAATATGTCTAAGGATGATTGAAAGTTTAGTGAAGATTTTTAACAATGGTTAGAATACCTGACTTATGCTGGGGAAAGAAGTTCAACAACAATTCTTAGCGACGACTAGGAATACCCGACTCTTGCAGGGGAAAGAGGAGTTCAGTGATGATTCTTAGCAACAACTAGAATACTTGACTCTTGTAGGGGGGAAAAGAGTTCAGTGACGATTCTTAGCAACGACTAGAATGCCTTACTCTTTTAGGGGAAAAAGGATTTCAGTGACGATTCTTAGTAACAGCTAGAATACCTAACTCTTATGGGGAGAGCTTGAGAGGTAAAAAATAGTTCAGTGACGATTCCTAGCAATGACTGAAATACCTGACTCTACTTGGGACGAAATATTGGGAATGAATGTCTACTTTACAGGGGGAAATCCCTAACAATGGTTGGGAAGTTACAAAATCTAATAGGGATAAATTCCTAACAATGGTTGGGAAAGTCGGAATTTGATGAATTAATCTCGAATAATATTGGAGTGTGAGATACAGAGGATACTTATGATGCAATGTTATGTATGAAAAATGTCGATGTATGCTCGGGCTTTTGAGGAATATGCAAATGCAAGGTTTATGAGTTATGCCAAATGTGATTGGGTTTTGCAGGGGATAATTTATTGGGGAGTGCCAATGAGGATTCAGATTGGATTTTGCTTGGAGGGAGGATTGTAATTGACTTCCCGAAATCAGAATCTGGATCTTCTGATGTTCGAGCCTCAATCAATGCAATAATAGGAGATTTTTGCTTAGGAGAAATTTTGATTAGGACAAATCCATAGGACTTTGTGGCATTGCGATCTTGAGGTATACTTTTGAAAGAGAAGCACTTTCAATGTTTTCCTTTGAAAGTTTGTTTTAATAAAAGTTTGTTTTACCCGAAATATTCTACCGTAATGTCAATTAAATAAAAGTCATTCTTCACAAACAAAGTAGGAAAATATGAGGAGTTCGTTAAAATTGAGGTCAAATTCGTGCTCTACGCCATTTTTTCTTTCAGATCATGTCCTCCTTTTTCATTTTCTTGATGGTGATGAGTGAACCAGTCCGGCCAGGGTCACCGGAGAAGATGATCGGCATTTGGACGTCGGTGATGCGTTGACATGGTTCAGAGCCATTGATCCTTTTCAAATTGTTTTAATCTCGTGCGTTGTTTTTAAATACCAAGCATATGCCGTGTTGACTCAAGTCCACCATGGAACGCGCGCTGGTGGCCACTTGATCTGCCAGCTCAATTAATGAGGGAGATCAAGTGGTCCACGTTTTTTTTGATTATTTGAATTTCATTTTAGTTGCTTTACTTTCATTAATTCATATTAATTTTAATATTGATCCAAAAAATATGAGAGTTTCACCAAAAAATTTCAAATAATCTCCTCTTTCATATTCTGAATTAAAATTATTTTTTGGAAATTAATATTTTTCATGATTTAATTAATTTTGCATTTGTTTTTAATTGTTTAAAAATACTTTCAAGTCTTCAAAAATTCTGAAATTTTTTCTCCAAGATCCTTTGACCTTGTTTGACCTATGATAAATCTCATGGCCATTTATTTGGTGTTTTGATGAGGTTTTAGGAATTTGACAAACCATATTTAATTTAAATATATTATTTTAGGAGTTTTTAATTTAAATAAATGCTAATTAATTTTGTTGACCAATTGTGATGACTTGTTTGAGTTTGACTCTTGTTGTTGGGCCTTGGTCAAGGTTGATTTGGCTTTGTCAAGTTAATATCATTGGATTTAGGGGATTGATGGAATGTACATTCCATCTCCCAAAATGAATGGATGATATTAAGTTGGTAAAAGTCCACCTTTGATCAATTTGAGTTTTCATCTATTCTCCTCCCTCTTCATCTCACTCCCCTTCTTTATGCATTCATCTCATTTGGCCTATGATATCTCAAAGTCCTAAAGCTAGTTGGTTGAAAAATTAACATGAGTATGGATGAGATTAGGCCATACCTTTTGCATATTCTTTTTGTGTGTGGTATGTTTCATGAGCATAGTCCATAATACAATGTCTCTAACATGCATTAACACCAAAATTCTATTGCCCGACCTCAAATAGTTGTGACCTCTACATAAGTCAAATTACGATTGCTTAACATAGCGCTAAATTTGTGACATAAAAGGCATAGCATTCTAGTTAGTGAGATTATAAGTCTCCCCTCTTTCATGGTATTGTGTGGAAACTTGGCTTTTTTTCCTTCCTTTGGAAGATGTCTTGGCTTAAGGATCCATGCTTGTGATAAGTGGGTTGAGTGTTCTCCAAAGAATGTCTAAAAATGAAAAGCAAAAGCAAAACAATACTAACTTCTAACCTATTAACAACTAACTTTTAATTTCAAGCCGTTTACTTTAATGTCATTTAATTCTAGCTTTTATACATTTGCCATTGTTCATATCATTCTAATTGTTTATGTTAATGCAATTTTCACTTTGTCCACTTGGACCATATTGTGTGATATATTTTGTTTATGTATACTATGCTTGTTTGTGTGGTCTTTGACCATTAATGTACATAATAACAACAAAAACCTTAAAAAACTTTTGTGTGGACTGTTGGTTTGATCTTGGACAAATGGACTTAGAATTTAGACGACATTCCTATGCTAAAGGACTTGCCCAATGCCAACTTATTGAGAAACCAAGTGCTTGCAATTTGAAACTTCATCTGATACATCATTCAAGATCCCTCTGAGTTCATCTGCAACATGATCATTGTGTAGCTGTCATTTTGAACTTGTGACTTGTGGAATTCATCTGCTACATGGGCTAGGTTTGAAAAAGATCATGAAATGGATAAAGCTTGGATGTGACTATATTTATTTGACGCCTTTTCTCTTCAAGATAATATAATTGTGCATTTGTGTGTTGCTTGATTCTAAAATTCCAAAGGGAATTCTGGGTTTCTATTGACATTCTTGTCTATTGGATTACTACCCATTTGGTCAGATCTTTTCAACTCTTAACTTTTAATTTTGTACATAGGATTAGTCCCTTCATCTTCTCCCCATTTCTTTAATTTCAAAATCTCTCCCTCTTTTTTTCAAAACCTTCTTTGATTGAACTTATTTTGTTCTAAACTTTGACCACTTTGCAAAAAATAGGATCTTTGGCCTTATGTCATTGAATTTTCAAACTTCCTTTTCTTAATTAAACTTGTAAATAGACTTAACTATGCTTGACCTAAACTTTCAAAAAGCCAGAAAAGAACTAGCTCATTCAAATCATTTTTGGGCCTTTGGGCCTTTCAAACTTAATTTTTGTTAAAAGCAATGTATCCACTTTGAAATTTGTATCACGAACTACGAGGTTTTGATCCCTCATTTTTATGTTGGTACGTAGGCACAAGACCGAAGGTCTTGCCTAACACAAAAATATAATTAATGAATTCTTTTCTCATCCTCCCATTCTATTTATTTGTAAACATCATTTTTGTACCAAATACATATGCACACAAAAAGGGCTCCCTAGGAGTACCTAGGACACTTTGGATGCTAACACCTTCCCTCTGTGTAACCAACCCCCTTACCTATAATCTCTGACATTTTATTAGTTTTGATTTGAAAACTTCTTACTTTTGGGTTTTATTCATACTTTTTCCCTTTTCCCTTGGAAACAATAAAAGTGCGGTGGCGACTCTTGTTATTTGATCTCTAGCTTATCCATAGCTTGATGATCCTGAATTTACGGCTATAGAAATTAAGTGGCGATTCTGTTGGGGAGTAGTCTCCAGTGGGTTTAGCCTACTTTTTTGTGTGTATATATTTGTATATATGTGATGTTTGTATATATGTATGTGTGATATAATCTGGTTGTTATGCTTGGTGATCTCTGAGTGGTGAGATATGTTCTAACCCGAACTTGAGTGCAATTAGGATAGGAGGATGGTATAGTCATGTTCGACTTGTGTGGAGTAGTCCTTAACAAGTTGGCTTGAGATCCATCTGCTCATTGGAGACTCTTTTGGATTTGGAAATGTCACACAAGTATTTATGGTTAGGCATTACTATCTCTAATTTGGGTCTGAGAAGCTGAGGACCGTAGAACATTTACCCCCTCTTGGCCTATTTAGGACGTAGTGCGGAAACTGTTCAAGTGTATACTTGATAACAGTTGTTACGCGAACTACACTCAGACGAGATTCTCTTGAGAATATTATGGGTCGATGAGTCAGTCATCTTAACCTGTAATATCTGATAGATGGAATTAAGACTCTGGGAACTTTTTAGAACATGATCTACAGGTTTTTATCCTTAGTTCACTCCTTTGGGATGGTTCTTACCCAGACTCCATGCTCGTGACTTGCAACAAACCCTTGATTCTTGGTTGATCCAATCAAGTCTTGTCAATATCAATGGAACTTGGGTGTTGATAAGGTGTAAACCATAATCCACCAAAATGGATGATTGATCTTAACAATGACTTGATTCATCCCTTGACCTTTGTTTTCCTTATGTGTGATCCCTTATTTGTGATTGTTGCATTCATGCATTCATGCGCATCATAACATTCATCACACAAAAATTTCAAGGAACTGAGGTATCATTTGCAAATATTTTCAGACCATGGATTATGGACGAAGGAACACTAAGAAGTACAGTTTCAGATGTCCTGACTTAAAAGAGTTAAGGAATATAGCATATTTTGTATTAGATCCCTTGGACTTCAAACAACGTCATGTGAAGCTATCTTTGTGTTGCTCATTTATGGATTAGCTTTGTTCCCTAACATTGACGGTTTTGTTGATGTTAACGCCATTAGACTTTTCTTGATTGGGAATCCTGTGCCTAATTTGTTGGGTGATATGTATTTCTCTTTGCATCTAAGGAATTCCAAGGGTGGTGGAACTATTGTCTGTTGCATTCCTCTTCTGTACAAGTGACTTATTTCGCACTTACCTCAGACACCTGCTTTTGTGGAGAACAAACAATGTATACGGTGGTCTCAGAGACTTATGTCTCTCACTAATGATGATATAGTTTGGTATGATCCTTCTTTGAGTAGTTTGGAGATTATTGATAGTTGTGGCAAATTCTCTAATGTGCCTCTCATTGGTATGCAAGGAGGAATTAACTACAACCCTGGTTTGGCTCGTCGTCAACTTGGGTTCCCCTTGAGAGATAAACCTAATAAAACTTTGTTAGAAGGTCTTTTCTATCAAGAGGGTAAAGATCCCCAACATTTGAAGCAGAAGATTGTGCATGTTTGGCATAATGTGCATAGGAAAGGAAGATCCGAGCTTGGTCCGTGCAATTGCATAGCTTTGGAAGCTTACACTCTTCGGGTGAAGAAGAGAGCTTTGGAGTTGAAGATGGTTTATCCTTGTGAAAGACCTATGTCTATGGTTGTGGTTGAGCCATTAACTCTCCCTAACCAAGATGTAGAGGAGTTGGAAGATGCATTCGTTAAGATGAAGCAAGAGAAGGATATGTGGGAAGAGCGTTTCCATGCTTTGAGCAAGAAGCATGAAGAGTTGCAGTTGGAGTCTAAGGACAAAGATGTACTCATTGAGCTACTTGAAGACCGAGTAACGAAGAGACAGAGAGAGCCATAGGTTTCGTCTTCTAGCATGCCTCAGCCTTCCGTTTCTTGGAAGAAGATTGTTGACCAGCTTGTCCTTGAGAAGACTCAGATGAAGGCTTCTTTTCAGACCGAGATTCGTTGCATTCAAAGGAAGTACGCGCCTTCGGCCAGATCTTCTGATGTTGTTAGGGATCCTTAGGATGACTAGTCTCCTTTTCTCTTGTATTTTTCATTTGGTTTCTGAATTTGTACTCAGTGTAATCCTTCCAATTATATAAATGAAAAAGAAATTTTTGGTCATATGACAATTATTCCAATTGTTGATATATATATATATATATATATATATATAATATATATATATATATATATATATATATATATATATATATATATTTGCAAATGATATAGTAAGTTCCTTGAAAATAAAAATATATAATCAAGCATTGCATTTCATGCATCATTTACATAAGCAGGTTCTCTCTTTTTCCAGATGTCTCATTGGTGTTTCTTCTGTGCTTTAGCCAAGCTGACTCACCGGTACAACACCCGTGCCAATCATCTCAGAATTATGGAGCATCTAGAGCAAGAGAACCGAGAGCAGAAGGACGAGATCACCCGCCTAACTGCCATGATGGAGTCAGTTCTTGCTGTTCAGGGTCAATCTTCTCCAATGCCTGCAACTCCTCCTGCGAGGACAGTTATTTCAGAGGTGGCTACCTCTACCATGCCTGCTGCCACCGTTCACTTTGGGCCTACTATGCCTGCCGGATTCCCGTGGGGAATGCCTCCAACTTTGTGCCTGAAGGCTTTACGCCTACTTTTGCTTCCATGCCGGCATCTAGCCCGGTCATGTCTGTGCCACCTCCCGTTGTGCACACCTTACCTCGTGTAGAGGACACCATTTATCACTCTGAGCTGTCTGAGGGTCCGGATGTCTACGAGAAAATGGATGAAATGAAGGATCAGTTTCTTGAGCTGCACAAGGAATTGAAGACCCTAAGGGGTAAGGATTTGTTTGGAAAGAGCGCCGCTGAGTTGTGTTTAGTGCCCAACGTCAAAATCTCGGTGAAGTTCAAAGTGTCTGACTTTGAAAAATATAAAGGGAATACTTGTCCGCTCAGTCATCTAGTGATGTATGCTCGCAAGATGTCTACTCAGACCGATAATGATCAACTGTTGATTCATTATTTCCAAGACAGTCTGACCGGTGCTGCACTCCGTTGGTATATGGGGCTGGATAGTGCAAGCATTCGTACTTTCAATAACCTGGGAGAAGCTTTTGTCAAGCAGTATAAGTACAACGTGGACATGGCGCCTGATAGAGACCAGCTGAGGTCTATGTCTCAGAAGGATAAGGAGACATTTAAGGAGTATGCACATGGATGAAGGGAATTGGCTGTCCAGATCACTCCTCCTTTGGAGGAAAAAGAGATTACAAAGATCTTTCTAAAGACCCTGAGTTCATTTTATTATGAACGGATGATTGCTAGTGCCATCAGTGGCTTTACCGAAATGGTAAACATGGGGATGAGGCTTGAGGAAGGAGTCCGAGAGGGAAGTATGTCAAAGGATGAGGTGTCAATGAACAAGAGGTATGGAAGTAGTTTTAGCAAGAAGAAGGACAATGAAGCGAATGCAATAAGAAATGGGAGGCAAAAGAGGCCCCAGATCAGAAGGAATCCAATATCCCGTCAACATCATCATCATCAAGTATCTTCCGTTATTCCAGTATTTTCTAATCAACAATCAACACCAATTCAACCACAACAACGTCAACAACAACAACCACAACAATGAACGAACACCTACAACAACAATGATACCAACAACAATCATCATCAACAAAACTTTGAGAGGAAGAAGGTCTCTTTCGACCCGATTCCTATGCCTTATGCAGAATTGTATCCATCCTTGGTTCTCAAGAACCTGATCCAACCTAGAAACCCGCCACAGATTCCAGAACCACTTCCATGGTGGTACAAACCTGAACTCCGTTGTTCTTTTCATCAAGGAGCACCCGGACATGATTGTAAGACCCCAATTTTGTCCCTAAGATCCCTCATGGCATCATAACATTGCATTTGGCATTGCCTCAAGGATCATTAGCATCTTGGTTCCCTTTGTCTTTGGGTGGGACCTCTTGTGAGTGGTTTGAGATCCCAAGCATGCTTGAATTGTATATCATTTCTTTTCTTATTTTGATTCACTAACCAAAAGCACAAAAATATGTCACTAACATCTTTTGTTTGTAGCTTAAGCAATCACAAGGTCCAAAGCTTCAAGAATGTCACTTATGCAATGGTAAGGCCAAGAGGAGATGATAGCAAGCATGGTAATGGTTCCCAAAGCTCTCATCCATCAAATATGCCTCCCTATTATCTCAATTCATCAGTTTTGATCAAAGCAAGTCAAAGGGTTTGAGGTTTGTGCCCCAAGGAAACCCTAATTCATCTAGGCACCACAATGCCTTGCTCATGAAGCAACCTCAGCCCATGGTCAAATACAATCAAGGGAAGTTATTTAATTCATCATTTCATGCATATTTGAACTTATTTGAGTGTCCTCAATCATCAATTCATCAAGGTATGAGTCATGGACTTGAGAAGTTGATCAGTCAATTCATCTGACTATTTTGAAATGCACTGAGACCTAACTTTTTATGTGTTGGTCAAATGGAGATGGTTCCAAAAGAAAAAATGTTCTTAAGGACAACATGAACAACTTTAATGTTCATAAAAAAATGATTTGAAGCTTGGAAGGCCATCTCCCATTCCAATACATTATAGGTCATTTTGATTGAAACCCTAATTTTGGGTCAACTTCCCAAGGACATAACTCATTCATTTTTTATGATTTTTAGGTGAGATCAAATGCATTGGAAATCTTAAGATGTCTAATTCAAATGTTATGTTGAACAAAATTTCAAAATCTCAAAGGAAATACATGTGATAATGCAAGACATTATAGGTTCTTTTGGACCAAATGCATTAAAAGGCAAAAAAGTCCAACTTAAAGTGCCCATAACTCTTTCATAAAAAATCCAAATGATGCAAAATGAAAGTCCATTTTGATTGTCTTGAAACGATATACAACTTTGATGTTGGAGGTTTTTCCATTTGAGGCTTGCATCATCAAAACAGAGGGGCTTGAAAATTGGCCAAATTTAGAAACCTTGCATTGACATGTTTTGCACATCCCACTTTAAACTCAAATTTCATAAATTTCCACACTCCAAATGGATTTTTGTCCAACATAAAATTTGTTCCTTATACAAAGACCTTTCCAACCATTACCCACATGCTTATGTTTGGATTTTCTAATTGGCATTTTCGAAGAGGTGAATGTTTAGGTTCAATTGTGGAATTCATGTTGAAATCTTGATGCACAAGCAAATTCAAAGCAAACTACACGTCCATTTCATTCCAGACTGAGCTCAGCTCGCAATTGGCATTGTTTTTGGGCCTTGTGCATGATCATGCAAGCCCATGCAAGGATTATCCAAATTCATACACACAGATCAATCATCATTTCCTTGCCACTCCCTCTATAAATAGAGACCCTATTCCATTCAAAATGGATCCCTGATTCAACCTGTTATGCTGCACAAATCTCTCCATAGCCATTACTAAAGGAATTTCAATTTTCTTCTAAAAAATTCAAATATGAATTTCAACTTCCTTGGTTGATTTTCAGACCTATAATTCCTCAGCCTTGCTTCCTCTTCATCACTAGATCTCATTGCAAGCTTTGGTTGTGAAAGACCGTGCTGTCCATACCTGCATTTCAAAGGTGGATATCAGAACTTTTTCTCTTCGAAACTCTTTGATCCTTGCTTATTTCTTGAGTTCCTTGGTCTGGCTGAAGTCCTCTCAATAGAGGCATTTGATTTGTGCTTTCAATTTTGTAAAAACATGAAGTTCATGATGAACACCATCATACTTCCATCTCTGATTTCTCCATTTATAGAAATCTAGAGTGTAAGTGAATGGTATAGGAGTGATGTACATCACCTCCTCTTTCGATTGATGTATAGATCGCTCCATTTGGTTGAGTTTGCCATGTCTGCAATTCTCACCGGAGCTGATGAGCTCGCCTGAGAAGACAGTGGTGTACACCACCGTCTATTTGCCAGAACAAATCTGGGCCGTGCGATCTTGTTTCCAGATCTAATTTGGACCTTCCATTGTTATGACTTTTTATTTTGCCTCGTGTGTCTCAGTTGACTAAGGCATATGGTACACGCGCGCTGAGAGCCCTTGGATCTGCCAAGTCATTTAATGAAATGAATCCAACGCGCGTGCTTTTTTCTATTTTCTGATTTAATCCATTTTATTTTCTTAATTCCATTTTATTTCAAAAAATCATCTCTCTCTCATTTTTAATCCAAAAATTATGGGACCAATTGCATTAGTCTCCAAATAAATTCTAGTTTCTATTTCTGATTTTTAATATTTTTTATTTTGTCATTTGATATTTTTTGTGAATTTTCTCTTTTCTGGTTATTTTTAATTCATTTTAAATAGTTTTTGATGTTCAAAAAATACAAAAATATTTTCCTAACCTATTTGAATGATGATGGATCTATGAAAAATATTCTCATCAATTTTTAAATTGATTTGAGATTTATTTGAGATTTTAGTTCAATTAGGTTATTTTTATTCATTCTTAATTGATTAAAAATAGTTTCTGACTTTTAAAAATGCTGAATTTTTTTGTCAAACTTTGTTTGACCTTGTTGAACTTGGGATAAATCACTTGGACCTTTCAAGGTTGATTTGAAGTGATTTTGAAGTTTGACCTTTCTTTTATTTTTAATTCAAGTTTATTTTTAATATTAAAAAAATGCCAAAAATATTTTTGTTCATTTCTTGACTTCCAATCTTCATCTCATTTCTGTTTTTGATTGTTTGACTTTGACTTTCAATGCCATTGGTCAACATATGTGGATTGGCACATGTTATTTCATTTAATGCACTTTAATTTTGCCATTTCCATTTCTCTTATCCATCTTCTTCTTCTTCTTCTTCCTTTTATTTTTGATCAATGAGTTGAAGGTTGATAAGTTAGCATTGATTAGGGAGACTTAATCTTCCTTGATTCAAATCTAATTCATCTTGATCAATTGATCAAGTGAATGGCTTTGCATTAAGGATAGGTTGTTTCCTAAATCATGCAAAAGATTTAAACCAATACAAGATCAATTCTCATTTCCTTTTTGGCATGGCAAGTTGTTGGGACTTGGTTCACTAATCAAGACTCTTAACTTGTGTTTGTTGCCTACATTATTATTGACCGGCTTCAGATAGTTGTGGCTTCTACATAAGTCCAATTACGATTGCTTAACATAGCGTTAAATTTGCCTTATGGCACACTAACTACCAACACTAACTATTGACAATTAACATTTACTTTTTGCTCTTTACTTTTATGTAATTTACTATTCTTGCACATATTATCCATTTGCTTTTCTCTTTGCTCACTTGAGCACATGGTTATGTTAATGCCATTTGCCTTTTGCTCACTTGAGCACATAATTGTGTATATATCATTATGCTTGTATTTTGTTTTGATTGTTGTGAACCAAAATGCAAAGAAATGGACTTAGTTTCTAGGACTTTCCCTATGCAAAGAATGGAGAATTGGACTTAGATTCTAGGACTTTCCTTATGCAAAATTGGAGTAAATGGACCTTAATGGTGAAGATGGATTAGAAGGACCCAAATCTCTAAACTCACTCTTGTCCATTCTTGATTTAATTCATGAAACTTTTGATGTGTATGCTTTGTGTGCTAGGGGATTCTATGAGCTCAAATTGGAGGACCATTGCCATGTTCATTCAAAGTGAAAGACAAGACACATTGAGGATCTCTTAAGAGACTTGTTTGATTGCTTGAGCTTACTTTTTTTGTGATTTCTTATTCCAAAGGATGGGAGCTACTTGGATCATCTATATGATCTCAAGAGAGGAACTCCATTATGGTTTTATTTCTTCATCCCTTATCTTTTTGCTTTACTTAGGACTTAGCCATTCTTCTTCTTCTCTCCACTCTAACCCAAGCCAAAACTTTTTTGTGCAAACATTTAACCATTGTTTTCAAACATTAGAAACCTAAGCCTTAGGCTTTTGATTTTCAAACTCTCTTTTCATAATACTTATTTTGAATTGAATCTCTAAGTCAAATATGACCATTTTTGTATATACTTCTAATTGGTAAATATAACCCATTCAAATGTCTTTTTGTGGTTCCAATGGCCACTTCCTTAATCAAATTTTCCATAACCTTTAGCTATTAGGTTTGAGTTATCCTTGTGGTAGATGTAATACTCACCTATATCCTTAGTGATGGACAATGAGTCTTCCATGCTTATTATAGGGTTAACCCCTCATTAGCATGTTGAAGCTATCCTCACATGGTGGATTTGTGGTTTTTAGATTGAGTTTTCTCCCTTGGATAACAAAAGACCTTAAGGCTTTTGGACCAATCAATTCACCAACTCATTTTGAAATTTTTACCCCGAACTACGAGGTTTTGATCCTAATCTTTTTATAAGAGGGTACGTAGGCAATGGGTTCATCCATCCAAACAAAATGTAAATAACTTGTATATTCTCTTCTCATCTCTTCAATCATGTTTGCACAAACAAAATTTTCACAAAAAACAACAACCTTGCAACAAGTATGAAAAGGGCTCCCTAGGAGTACCTAGGATGTTTTGGGTGCCTAACACCTTCCTATTGCATAACCAACCCCCTTACCCAGATCTCTGTTCTCTTTTACTAGTTTTTGTTAAAACTTTTAGGTTTTTGTTCGCTTTCTAACCATTCCTTTGGATAAATAGAAGTGCGGTGGCGACTCGACTTGTATGGTTTACCTTGGATTTAGTCAATATCTCTAATGGTAACGAATACCCCGCTACAGAAAAGTGGCGACTCTGCTGGGGAGATCTTTTGCCTAGTGGGTTTTGCCAACTTTTCATGATTGTTGTATTGTATTGTCTTGTGACATATTTTTGTGCAATTTGGGATTACTGTATTGTATGTAATGATTGAATTGCTTGATATTAATTCCTTGTATGCTTGGTGATCTTTGTGAGATGAGTTCTATACCCGGACTCGAGTGCACTTAGGATAGGAGAATGGCGTAGCCTTGTTGACTTGTGTGGAGTTATTCCTTAGCAAGTTGACTTGCAAGTCCATTCACTTGGTGGAGGTCATGTTGGGATCAATAATGTCACACAAGTAAGTTGTGGTTAGACATTACTCTTTCCAATATAGACCTTAGAAGCCAAGGACCTTAGTTACCAAGCCCATCTTGGCCTATTCTTAGGATGTAGTGCGAAAGTCGTTCAAGTGTAAGATTTGATACGATTGTTACGCGATACTACACTCATAAGAGTCTCTCTTGAGAATATTTTTGGAATACGAGTAGTCGTTTCTCCGATAATATCCGAAAGATGGGATGATGACTATGGGAACCTCTTGTAGAACATGTTTGGCAGGTTTAAACCCTAGTGAATTCCCTTTGGGTGGTTCTTAACCTAAACTCCATGCTCGTGACTTGCAACAAACCCTTGATTCATGGTTGATCCGTTCATGTATCCTTAATATCAATGGAACTTGGGTGTTGATAAGGTGTAAACCATAATCCACCAAAATGGATGATTGATATTAAGGATGATATGATCCATCCCATGACCTTTGTTTGGTGTGCTTTGCTTGATCTTTGAGTGTGATTGTTGCATTCATGCATTCATGCACTCATTTGCATCCATATCATCAATAATGAAGAAAATTATCAAGGAACTTAAGGGGTTTATTTGCAAAATTTTCAGACATGGAAAGACAAAGAAGGAATACAAAGAAGTACAGTTTCAGACAATCAGATTTGAAAGAATTAACGAATTTGACATCCTATGTATTAGATCCTTTGGGTTTCAAGGCTCGTTTTGGGAAGCTTCTTCCTCTTCTGACTACTCAGGTGGATAAAGGGTTGATGAGTGTATTGGTACAGTTTTATGATCCTTTGTACCGTTGCTTCACGTTTCCGGACTTCCAGCTTTTACCTACACTTGAGGAGTATGCCTACCTTGTGGGTATACCTATTCTCGACCAGTTGCCGTTCAGTAGCTTGGAGAGTATTCCTACTTCTCGAGAGATAGCAGACATGTTGCACATAGATGAATCTCTGGTTGGTGCTCATATGACTACCAGAGGTGGAATTCAAGGTCTCCCTTCTGAGTTCCTCATCGCTCAAGCTACTATGTATGGGAAGGCCATGAGTGAGGATGCCTTTGAGGCCATCTTTGTACTTCTCATTTATGGATTGGTATTGTTCCTCAACATCGACAAGTTTGTGGATGTGAATGCTATTAGGATCTTCTCTACTCTTAATCCCGTTCCGACTCTGTTGGGTGATACCTATTTTTCTTTGCATATGAGGAATGTAAAGGGTGGTGGTGCCATTGTGTGCTGTTTGCCTCTGTTATATAAGTGGTTTATTTCTCACTTACCACAGACGGTCGCTTTCAAGGAGAACAAAGGATGTCTACGGTGGTCCACGAGACTTATGTCTCTCACTAATGATGATATCTCTTGGTACAACCGTGTGTATGATGGTGTGCAGATTATGGACTCTTGTGGTGAATTCTCCAATGTACCTCTTCTTGGTACATGTGGTGGGATTAACTACAACCCTGTTTTGGCACGTCGTCAGCTTGGGTTCCCCCTAAAGGATAAACCCAATAACATTCTGTTGGAGGGTGTGTTCTTTCAGGAGGGTAAAGATCCCCAAGGCTTGAAGGACAGAATGGTTCGCGCTTGGCGCAAGATTCATAGGAAAGGAATGAAGGAGTTGGGTCCTAAGAATTGTGTTGCTATGAAACCTTACATTGCTTGGGTTAAAAAGAGAGCGTCTGAGTATCTCATGCCTTACGAGTATCCAAGACCTACACCTTTGGTTATGGCTGGGCCTTCAACCCTCCCTGACCAAGGAGTAGAGGAGTTGAGAGACGAAGACCGATCACGTGCTTGGATCCGTGAAAGGGAGGAGTTGCTTCAGTAGATCAAGGAGAAGGATGCTTTGATAGAGTTTCTCGAACATCAGGTTATTGATGATCCTAATGATGCATGAACTTCTCTACTTCCTCAGTCTTCCAAGTTTTGGAAGAGGAAGTACGACCGAATCGCCAAGGAGAAAGCAGATATGGAGGCAGCCTACGAGAGGGAGGTGAAGAGGCTTCGTGCATCCTATCTTCCTGTGTCCCGAGCTTTGGATGATTGTTTCTAGGGATCCATAGGATGACTATTTTCCTTTTCTCTTGTAAATGATTGACAATGCTGTACTTCTTTTTCCCGATATTATTTGATGAGATATTTCCATATGTGATAAATGTTTAATATTTCCAAAATTTGCAAATAGAATCCTGAAGTTCCTTTGAAAATAAAAGAAAAATCATATGCACGAGCATTGCATGCATCATGTGCATAAGCAGGTTTTGTTCCCGGCTCCTTGTCATGTGGTCTAACTCTGTGTTCTTCATTTATTTTGAAGACAAGCTGACTCACCGGTACTACACCAGAGCCAACATTTCAAGATTGATGGATCATCTGGAACAAGAGAACCGCGAGCTGAAAGAGGAAGTGGCCAGATTAAGTGCCTTGATGGAGTCATTCTTGGTTGCCTAGAGCCAATCTTCTCCGAGACCTTCAACTCCTCCCCAGAGGACAGTCATCTCTGAGATTGTCTCCTCGACTGTGCCTGCAGCCAGTGCACACTTTGCTCCAGCGGCCACGTCAGCCGGATTCCCGTGGGGGATGCCTCCCAATTTCATGCCCGAGGGTCCTGCTCCCACCTTTGCTTCTATGCCGGCATCTAGCCCAGTCCTTGCTGTTCCTCCTCCTATCGTGCATACTATGCCCAGGGTAGACGACACCATCTATCATTCTGAGCCATCTGAGGGCCCATATGTCTATGAGAAGATTGACGCTATGAACGATCAATTTCTTGAGCTCCTCAAGGAATTGAAAACTCTCAGAGGAAAGGATCTTTTCGGCAAGTCTGCTGCCGAACTCTGCTTGGTTCCCAATGTGAAGATCCCTGTAAAATTCAAGGTCCCTGACTTTGAAAAATACAAGGGGAATACTTGTCCTCTCAGCCACCTGGTCATGTATGCCAGGAAGATGTCGACTCAGACCGACAACGACCAATTGCTCATCCACTACTTTCAGGACAGTCTGTCCGGTGCCACTCTGCGTTGGTACATGGGTTTAGACAGTACGAACATCCGATCCTTCAACGATCTTGGCGAGGCCTTCGTCAAGCAATATAAGTACAACGTGGATATGGCTCCCGATAGGGATCAATTGAGGGCCATGTCCCAGAAGGACAAGGAAACGTTTAAAGAGTACGCCCAGAGGTGGCGAGAGTTAGCAACACAGATCGTGCCTCCGCTAGAAGAGAAAGAGATGACTAAGATCTTTTTGAAGACCTTAAGTTCTTTTTATTATGAGTGGATGATTGCTAGCGCTCCTTCTGACTTCACCGAGATGGTGAATATGGGGATGCGTCTAGAAGAAGGGGTTAGAGAAGGACGTCTGACCAGAGAAGAAGGCTCTTCTGCCAAACGTTATGGGGCGTTTGCAAAGAAGAAAGATGGAGAGGCACATGCTGTGACCTGCCATGGGAAACCAAGAAGACCCTCTGTGAGGAGGAAGACCGTGCGTCCCGCCAATAACCAGCACCAGGTGGCTCATATAGCACCTGTTTTCAGAGATAATCAGCAGTACCAGCAACATAACACCAATCAGCAACCACATCCGTAGTATCAACAACAACAGCATCGACCGCAGCAGCAAGCCTACCAGCCTCGAAATAATAATCAAATCAGCACGAGTTACGAGAGGAAAAGGGTCACCTTCGATCCTATTCCAATGACGTATGCAAAATTATATCCCTCTTTGATAGAGAGGAAGTTGATTACTCCGAGAGACCCACCGGCTATACCTGCTAACCTCCAGTGGTGGTATAAGCCCGAATTACACTGTGTTTACCATTCTGGTGCTCCCAGCCACGACGTGGAGAATTGTTACCCTTTGAAGACCAAGGTTCAAGACCTTGTGAGGTGTGGCATTCTGTGTTTCGAGGACGTAGGTCCTAATATGAAGAAGAACCCATTGCCCGAGCATGGGAAATCTGTCAACATGGTCCAGGGCTGCCCTGGCAAATACAAAGTCAAATATGTCAACCATATTCGACAATCTCTGGTCGAAATGCATCGTTTACTGTGTGAGTATAGTCACTACGAGCATGACCACGATAGATGTCGAGTTTGTTCTGTCAATCAAAGAGGTTGTCTCCAGGTGCACAAAGATGTTCAGGAAATGTTGGATGAAGGAGTTATTGAGATCCTTCAAAACAGAAATGTTGACGAAGATGAGCCCGAAGTCAATGTGATTTCTCCAGTGTTTCGGATCCCCGAGCCTGTTATCATCAAATATGATGGTAGCAAGCAGAAGGTTTCTCCTACCTTGACCATCAGTCGGCCGGACCAGTACCTTACTCCTCTGAGAAAGCGGTTCCCTATCGCTACAATGCTGTAGCAGTGGAAAATGGGAAAGAAATGTCCTTACCATCTTCCTCTGTTGTTAACATTGCAGATGTTAGTGGTTTGACCCGCAGCGGTCGTGTGTTTTCAGCACCTCCAAAGCCCCAAGCTAGTACTGATTCTGTTGAACGCCCGATTGGGAATGCTGTGAGCACTCTGAATCCGGCACTTGTTGTTAAGCCCTCCTCTACATTGGGAACTCCTGCTTTTGTTGGCCCAGGCGGCAATATGAAAGAAGACTGTGATGAGATGCTGAGGCTCATCAAGAGAAGCGAGTACAATGTTGTAGACCAGCTTCTACAAACGCCATCCAAAATATCGGTGTTATCCTTGCTTTTGATTCAGAACCACACCGAGAGGCTCTGCAGAAAGTCTTGGATGTGGCATATGTAGATCATGATGTCACGATAGAACAATTCGATAGCATTGTTGCAAACATTACCGATTACAAATAGGATGCTTTGTCAAATGTGCTTGTTGACACCGAGTCGTCACTGAATGTGCTTCCAAAGTCAACTCTATCAAAGTTATCATACCAAGGAGCGCCTATGAGGTATAGTGGTGTAATCGTCAAAGCTTTTGATGGTTCGTGCAAGACAATTATCGGTGAAGTGGACCTTCCATGTTAGATAGGTCCGAGTGATTTTTAGATTACTTTACAAGTAATGGATATCCACCCGACCTACAGTTGCTTGTTGGGAAGGCCATGGATCCATGAGGCAGGAGCTGTTACCTCCACATTGTACCAGAAACTCAAATTTGTGAAGAATGGCAAGCTAGTGATTGTTGGTGGAGAGAACGCGATGTTGGTTAGCCATTTGTCATCTTTCTCTTACGTGGAAGCTGAGGATGAGGTTGGAACTCCGCTCCGGACCTTATCTATTGCTGCTGAAAAGAGAGTTGGGGCACCTATGTCCTCATTGAAAGATGCTAAGAAGATTGTGGAAGAAGGCAATGTTGACCAGTGGGGGCGCATGATAGAGGTCTCCGACAACAAAGGCATAACCGGTTTAGGGTTCCAGAAAGGTTCATCAACTGCAAGGACTGAAGATATGCAACTTAGCTTTCGTAGCGGAGGGTTCATTCATGGCAATGAACAACACTTAGCTGCTGTGCTAGAGGCTGACGAAGAGGAAGACTGCACCAATTTTGTGCGCATGGAAAGGCTTGCAACAATTGGACTGCTGTTGATATTCCTGTTCTTTTGCATCGGTCTAAGTAATTGCTTTTATATGTTTTAAAATCCTTCTCCTATGCCTAAGGGAGAAGTGAACATTGTTTGAGCATTTTCAAATTGATCATTAATAAAATTAATTCTATTCATCCACATCTATGATGTTTGTTTTTACTTTTTGCTTTATTCTGAAAATGGTAATCACAAAAAACATAAATAAACAATATAATTGTCCATCTGCATAATATTTGGTCATAAATCCACTTCTCTAAAATCAAAATATCAAATCATTATGCAGGTTGGTTCCTAACCCCATTGAATACAATAATCCTTCTCCTTCTCCAAATTTTGAATTCCCTGTGTTTGAGGCCGAGGAGGAAAGTGATGTAGAAGTGAGTGATGATCTATCTCGTCTTCTTGAGCAATATGAAAAGACCATTCAGCCGTTCGAAGAGCAGATTGAACTAGTCAACTTGGGTTCCGAGGATGATGTGAAGGAAGTCAAGATTGGGTCTCGCGCGTGTTCAGATGTCAAGAAGGGGTTGGTTGATCTTCTTCGAGAGTATTTAGATGTGTTTTCTTGGTCCTATCAAGACGTGCCATGTTTGGATTTTGAGATTGTGGAGCATAAATTATCGTTGAAGCTAGAATGCCTACTAGTCAAGCAGAAGTTGAGAAGAACGCATCCTGATATGGCTGTGAAGATCAAAGAGGAAGTACAGAAGCAGATTGATGCCGGTTTCCTTGTAACCGCTGAGTATCCGCAATGGGTGGCCAATATTGTGCCTGTGCCGAAGAAAGATAGAAAAGTCCGCATGTGTGTCGATTATAGAGATTTGAATAAAGTCAGCCCGAAAGATGATTTCCCTCTGCCACACATTGATATGTTGGTAAAATATACTGCTAATTTCAAAGTCTTTTCATTTATGGATGGATTTTTCGGATATAATCAGATCAAGATGGCACCCAAAGATATGGAGAAGACCACATTCATTACACCTTGGGGAACATTCTGTTATAGAGTGATGCCTTTCGGTCTAAATAATGCTGGCGCGACTTACCAAAGAGCAATGACTACTTTTTTTCATTATATGATGCATAAAGAGATTAAAGTTTATGTCGATGACATGATTTCTAAATCAATTGATGAAGAGGAACATGTTGAGCATTTGTTGAAGCTATTCCAGTGTTTAAGGAAGTATAAACTCCATTTGAATCCCAATAAATTTACTTTTGGTGTTCGTTTTGGTAAGTTGTTGGGCTTTATTGTCAGCAAGAAGGGTATTGAAGTTGATCCTACTAAGGTCAAAGCAATACAAGAGATGTTTGCGCCCAAAACTAAGAGGCAAGTCAGAGGTTTTCTCGGTCGCTTGGATTATATTTCCAGATTTATTTCACACATGACTGCCACATGTGCACCTATATTCAAGCTTCATCGGAAAGATCAGTCTTGTGATTGGACCGAAGACTGCCAGAAAGCTTTTGACAGTATCAAAGAATATTTGCTTGAGCCTCCAATTTTGTCTCCACTTGTTGAAGGAAGACCGTTGATCATGTATCTGACTTTGCTCGAAGATAGTATGAGTTGTGTTCTTGGTCAACAAGATGAGACTGGAAAGAAAGAATTTTCAATCTACTACCTCAGTAAGAAGTTCACCGACTGTGAGACTTGGTATTCTATGCTTGAAAAAACTTGTTGCGCATTGGCTTGGGCTGCTAAGCGTCTGCGTCAGTATATGTTGAATCATACCACTTGGTTGATATCCAAAATGGATCCAATCAAGTATATATTTGAGAAGCCTTCTTTAATTGGGAGGATTGCCCGTTGGCAGATGTTGTTATCAGAGTATGATATTGAATATCGATCTCAGAAAGCGACCAAAGGTAGTATCTTGGATGACCATTTGGCTCACCAACCAATTGAAGATTACCAGTCAGTGCAGTATGATTTTCCTGATGAAGAGTTTTTGTACTTGAAAATGAAAGATTGTGATGAACCATTGCTTGAAGAAAGGCCAGAACCTGGTTCCCGTTAGGGCATGGTACTTGATGGAGTTGTTAATCAATATGGAAATGGCATTGGGGCAGTGATCATTACTCCTCAAGGCACGCATCTACCCTTTACAGCTAGATTGACTTTCAAGTGTACGAACAACACGGCAGAATATGAAGCTTTCATTATGGGGCTCGAAGAGGTCATGAATCTCAAAATCAAGTACTTAGATGTCTTTGGAGATTCAGCTTTGGTTGTGAATCAGATCAAAGGTGAATGGGAGACAAATCAACCCGGTTTGGTACCGTATAGAGATTATGCGAGGAGGATTTCAACTTTCTTTATAAAGGTTGAGTTCTATCATATTCCTCGAGATGAGAACCGGATGGCAGATGCTCTTGCAATGTTGGCGTCAATGATTGTAGTGAAGTATTGGAATGAAGTTCCCAATTTGTCTATGATGCGTCTTGATAGGCCAGCTCATGTGTTTGCTATTGAAGAGATCAAAGACGAGAAGTCGTGGTATTACGATATCAAATGTTTCCTTCAAAGTCAGATTTACCCGCCTGGGGGGTCTTTGAAAGATAAGAAGACTTTGAGAGGATTAGCCGGTAATTTCTACTTGAATGGTGATATACTGTACAAGAGAAACTTCGACATGGTCCTGCTCAGATGCGTGGATAGACACGAAGCAGACTTGTTGATGATAGAAGTGCATGGAGGTTCCTTTGGTACTAATTCCAATGGACATGCAATGGCGAAGAAGATGTTGCGAGCAGGTTACTATTGGCTGACAATGGAATATGACTGTTGCAAATTTATGAAGAAGTGCCACAAGTGTCAAATTTATACTGATAAGATTCATGTTCCTCCGACGCTATTGAATGTTATCTCTTCCCCATGGCCCTTCTCCATGTGGGGAATTGATATGATTGGGATGATTGAACCCAAAGCTTCAAATGGACATCGTTTCATTTTGGTGGCAATTGACTACTTCATAAAATGGGTTGAAGCGACATCATATGCAAATGTAACCAAGCAAGTTGTTGTGAGGTTTATCAAGAATCAGATCATGTGCCGTTATGGTGTGCCAAGCAAGATCATTACTGATAATGGATCGAACTTGAATAACAATATGGTGGATGCTCTTTGCAAAGACTTCAAGATTGCACATCATAACTCTTCTCCCTACAGACCCAAGATGAATGAGGCTGTTGAAGCTGCGAACAAGAACATTAAGAAGATTATTCAGAAGATGGTAGTCACATATAAGGATTGGCATGAGATGCTCCCATTTGCTTTGCATGGATATCGTACATCTGTCCGTACTTCAATAGAGGAAACCCCTTTCTCACTTGTGTATGGTATGGAAGCCATGCTCCCCGTAGAGGTTGAGATTCCTTCATTGCGTGTGCTCATGGAAGCCAAGTTGACTGAGGCCGAATGGTGTCAGACTAGGTTTGACAAGTTGAATTTAATTGAAGAGAAGAGATTAACTGCCATATGCCATGGTCAGTTGTGTCAGCAAAGGATGAAGAAAGCTTTTGATAAGAAGGTCAGACCTCGGGTATTTAAAGAAGGTGACCTTGTGCTCAAGAAGATTTTTTCTTTCAAGCCAGATTCTACGGGAAAATGGACTCTTAATTATGAAAGCCCATATGTTGTTAAGAGAGCCTTTTCAGGCGGTGCATTGATTCTTGCAACTATGGATGGTGAAGAGTTCACTCGTCCCATGAACGCAGATGCAGTCAAGAAATACTTCGCCTAAAAAGAAAAGAACAACCCGCTAAGTTGAAAACCCGAAAGGGCGGCTTAGGCAAAAAAAAAGAGCGTCTCGGTGAATTGAAAACCCGAAAGGGAAGTCCAGGAAAAAGTTAGAGACATAGAAAACAGAAAAGATTTCCCGATAAGTTGAGTACCCCACCTTAGGGAAACTTATGCAAAAATTAGGGATTATGGCAAGTTACTGCATTCTGCTGATCTTCAAATTTTGGAGAACTTTGAGCACATGGGTTGACATCGATTCATCATCCTAGTAGCGGTCAAGAGAACAATGGGTATCAAGGGTTGGTAGAAGGATTAAGGATCATTTGTATTCAATGTAACCCTTTTCCATGTAAATTACCATTTTCAACTTTGTAAAAAATCTATGGAGTCTTGTCATTTACAGACTACCATCCCATTAAATAAAGTTGAGCTTTTATCCATTTGTTTTTACTCTTATATACTTCAGCCAATAGTTTAATTTTATTATGATCATTTTTATAATTTGAAATTTTAATCAAAATATTTTTCTTAAAGCATATAAAAGCAAGAATTTTTTCAAAGCAATTAAAAAAAGAAGTATCAACAGCATTTCAAAAGAGCAGCAAGTACTTAAGTGCTAAACGTCAGAGGTTCCCCAAGCAGTTGACCCTTGGGGTATCCCTAGTTGTTTGTGTTGATCTGGTTCCCCTGCGGAATGTTTGTTCCCTAGCAGAGTTTCGATTCTTTTTCTCAGCTAAGTTGGTTGATTCAGTACTTTGCGACGTGTTATTTCTCGGCAGTGTTTTTGTATTCCCCAACAGGGTTGGCCTTCAGCAGAGTAAGATCTTTTTTTCCCCAGTAGATCACATTGGTTTCCCCACCAGCCGCCATCTGCATCGCTCCCAATCAGAGCTCCCTCCTGGTTTTTGAGCAACTATTTGTGTTTATCTTCTGCATGGTTGTCTCCTATTTGATATGGTGTTGACCTAAAATTCCCTGCAAACTTGATAATTTTGCCTCTCCTCAGTGTATCTCTTCCCTCGGCTAGATTTGAGCCTTTGGTTTGTTGATTTCTCTGTTCTCTAGCAATTGTCTCCCTCTTTTTGTGGATTAACCGTGGATTGTACCGATGATTCAAATTCTTTGCGACACCTTTGTATCCTTTGTGATCGTTTTGTCAGCATACTCATCATACACATATACATTCATATAATTTCATAATTGCATGTTTGCATATCTGATTTACTTGTTTGGTTTGAGATTATCATTCTCTGTATGGCGGTACTTTATCCCCATACAAATTTTGGTGTCTGTCCTCCCTCAATTATAGAGCGTCAGCCCCTTAGGCAGAAAGACTTTAATCTTTCTCCTCTTCCCCACTGAGTTTGTTTCCTCGTGGATGATTATTATTTCAGTTTCCTTTCCAGTTGTTTATATGGATGGAATCACTCCCCTTGAGTTATATCCTCATTGGGTTGAGTCTTAATTGATTATTTCTTTCTAGCTCTTACCTAGATAGATGCTTCGAGTCTCCTAAGAGTTTATTACCCAGTAACTGGTAATATTCTTCTTAGTTTGCAGTTTGTTACTTCTTGCCCAATACTCGGCAGAAGTATCCTTGTTTTTCTCCTCAGTAGAGTCCCTAGTGGATCTATTCCCCAGAAAGTATATCCTTGATATGTTCAACCTAACCGGTGATGGATATCTTTCTCTCCCCTGAGTTTATCCTTGATATGTTCATCCTAACCGATGACAGATATTCCCACTTTTGGTATTCTGCCCAGTAAAAAGGTAGTTGTAATCCCTATTCTTGTTCCTCAGAGAGTTAATCCTTGATATGTTCATCTTAACTGATGACGGGTTTCCTTCTCTTTGCGGTCTTCTACCCAGTAACCGGTAGTTGTAAATCCTGCTCTTGTCCTCCTCGTAGAGTTAGTTCTTGATATGTTCACTTTAACCAAGTGAAGGATTCTCTCTCTTAGTATTCTATCCAACAACCGATAGATGTAATTCCTATTTTCTCCCCTCTCAGAGTCTATCCTTGATATGTTCATCCTAACCGGTGACGAATTTTCTCTTTGATTGGTCTTCTATCCAGCATTCGATAGATGTAATTCCTACTTTTTATTCAGTTGGTTTATCCTTGATATGTTCATCTTAACCAATGACGGGTATCTTCCTTGACATTTCCCAGGAAAGTCTATCCTTGATATGTTCATCCTAATCGATGACGGATTTTCTTCCCTGTCGAGTTTATCCTTGATACGTTCATCCTAACCGATGACGGATACTCTCACCTTTAGTCTTCTGCCCAGTAACTGGTAGTTGTAAATCCTATTTTCTGTAGTTTTCCCCAGCAAGGCTAATCTTACCTAGTAACTGGTAATGAATACTCCCTCCTGTGGGTTCTCAGCGAGTCATCCTTGATATGTTCATCCTAACCGATGACAGATGTCCTCTCAGTCAGATCTTTATTATCTCCTCACCCAGTAACAGGTAGTAGATAATAGATTTCTGCTCCTCCTTGTAGCACCTCAAATTTGCACCTCCCATTTGTACATTCATTTCATTTTTAGGACATTGACATCACATTAATAATACATCATCATTGCATAGTACATTGCATCTCATCAGTCAAGACTGGCATCAGGAGGATTCATCAGTGCACAAGAGATCAGGTTTCCTTGAGATGAAAGCCCTATGGTGATTCTAGAGAGCTTATATGAGCCAAGGTTCATTTTGAAGCAATTTGACCAAATGCTAGAGGCTCAAAGTCCACAATGCAGTTTCAGGTCATCTGGGGCCCATAAAAGTCAACTGCAAGTCAACTGAGGGCTAGGAGGTGGAGAAATGGTTTGAGACACTTCATTCATGTCCAAAAGAGGTTTATTCATCATGTCAAACACTTATCTTGAAGGATTTGAAGCCAGATCAAAAGTTTCCCAAAATGGAAAGTGACCGGTAATTTCAAGTTTCCAAAAATGGCAAGTTTTTGGACCAAATTCAATTCAACTTTCCAACATCAAATAAGCTTCAAATGAAATTTTGTCCAACATGAAAGTTGACAATATTTCTCTCCCATTTCCAAAAAGTCCAAGATCATGAATTTATGATGAATGGTTAAGGAGTTATGATCAAATCATTGCCAAGTGCGCTTGAAACTTCAAAAGGCCATAACTTTTGATCTAGAACTCCAAAATGAGTGGCTCTTTTTGCATAATTCTTCACATGACATGAACTTTCCAAATCATTCATCACATTGCAGAAATTTTGTCATATAATCATTTGCTTATTCATGTGATTTTTGGAGGGAAAATCATGAATTCAAAATTGGTGCATCATGTGGACTTTTTAACCATTCCAACATGTTCATAGGAGGATTTTAAGTGAAATTGCATGGCCATTGTTACTGTTCACGTAGGATTGCATGCATGGGGTGAAAAAACCAAATTTTGCATAACACCTCTTTTTTCACTAAAATCTCATTAATCATGATTAATTGTGATTAGGAAATGGATTAACATGTCATATAAATAGCTAATCATAACATAATTCTCATAATACACAATTCTGGATCTAGATTGAAAATTTCCCTCCAAAATTTCTCTTCTTCCAAATTCAAAAATTCTTCAAAGGACACTTGATTTTTATTGCATTTTTGTGTTCTTGGATCATTATTCAGTATAGATCAAGCCATTGATTGCAGAATTTGGTGAAGAATTGAGAACATGAAGATCAAGAACATGATAATGGAGATTCAAATCTAAGCTAGATCCAAGCCATCTCAAGCTTCAATTTCAACTTCAGAAGTCATTACAAGGTTGATAGAAGGGATTTGGATGCTTGCCAAGCCTTGAATCTACCACTGCCATTGTTGAAGCTTCAAGAAGGTCAGAATTTTGCGCCTCATAATTCTTGTTTCTATTGCCCTAGTCTTGTAGTGCTTGTTCTCCTGATTACACTGATATAAAATTCTTGAAAAACGGATAAGAATTGAGTGAGTTACATGAGATTAAATTTTGGGTGTTAGATCTTATTCTCTTCGATTTGCATGATTCTTTGGGAATTAGGACAAAATAATGTTAGATTTGAACTCCTCGCGTCGAGACCTTTCATTTGGTATATGGTTTCGCAAAATTTGGAAAAAAAATGGTGATGATCACTGTTCACCACCGTCTTCATGAGGAAGACGGTGTTTTCCTCCGCTGGGAACAATACCTCCACCTTGCTGCTACAGTACTAGGGCTTGGCTGGTTCAGTGCTTCGTTGGCACTGTGCATGCGCTGGTAATGGTGAAGTCCTGTGTTCGATACCACTGCGCGCTTCATTTTTTTTCTTCATTTTTATCACTATCGCCCAAAATGACGTCGTTTTGGCGCTACCTCGCTTCGAATCTGGCTTATGACAATTCCATTTTCATTCATTTTCGTTATTTTCATGATATTTCAATTTTTATTTCATTTTCTCCATGCTACTTCAAAAAACCATAAAAAATAGTATAATGATCCAATTAATTCCATGTTTTTTCCTACATGATCATGTGAAATGTCTAGAATTTTATGGTTTTGATTTTATGATTTTACCATTTCTGGAATTTGAATTGTGTTAGAGTGATTGAACATGTATGCTTTTGTGACCTTGCTTCATTCATCCTATCATAAAATGCTCATACATGATCCAAATGCCATGAAATTTTGCATGATGATTCTTAACATGATGATGGATTTGTGTGATTTTATTTGGCATTTTTTGCTATTTCCTTCACTGTTTGGGACACATGTACTTTAGGTGTGACAATTTGTGTCACACAATTGGATGTCTTGCTTGTGCATTTTCATTTCTAGGTCAATTGGATTCTGTTGATTCTGATTTTTGGTATGATGATTGTTGGACATGTTGATTGCTCATAAAAATTTCCAGAATTGTTTGAGTCATTTCTGTTTTAATATGGAATTTTGATTCTTGATGATCAATTGCATGCTTTGAAATTGCCTTTGCCTTCTCATGCTCATGAAATGACTTTGCTTAATGATTTTGATTTGGTCCTTTTTAGGACATGTTCATGATTGAATAAATTTGATTCATGTTGAGTTTTAGCTTCTGTTTTTACTTTTTGCCCCACCTTTGACCCTAGCCTTTGAGCTAGTGGTTTGTTCTCATCTTTTGGACTTTGTGTTTCAGGTTTCAAGCAATTAGCCACATTGGTTGATTTGATCTCATCACTTGAGATACAAGTTATTTTGGTTGACTAACCTTACTGTTTTGTAGGTCTTGTGGATGATTAATCAATTTAGTTTGCTTGCATCTTATGCCTTGCATTGATGTTGTTTGATGATTGGTTGTCTCACTGTTGTACTTTCTGTTTGATTTGTCTGAATACTATACTGATTGTTTGGTTATTTACACAGGTACTTTAGTAGCTTTAACTAATTGCTTGAGTTGCTTGGCTTTGCTTGTGGTTGGCATACCACCCAGGTAATGACCCCTGACTTCATGTAGTCTGGAAGACCTGTCATGTTATGTTGGCAGGCACCTGTCTGAAGCCCTCCTTATGAGGCAATGTTTGTGCTTGTTTATCTTTGTGCCTTGTACTTTAAAGACCTCCTAATTGAAGAGGCATTGGCAGATAGAAGGGATGTGCAATCCATCCCCTGCTATTCAGTTGAGTCATTCATCTTGCTCGCAATATGTACTGATGCATTTTGAATAAACATCCAAGATCCTTTGTATATAGAGTCGGTCATGTGGAGTAGAGTCCCACATTCTGGACTCCCACACCTTCATTGATTCAAGCTCTCCCAGGCCAGGGATAAGAGCTATGAGGTCTTACCCTCATTTCCCATTTCATCTGCTTCACCCTAACTCTCAATGTTAGGGTTAAGAGCTAACAACACCCATAACAGTTGGCTTGTTTGTCGAGGTTGATATGACCCCTTGACTAAAGCCCAGCCTTGTATGAGCCGCTTGTTTGCATATAGTGTGTGTGCTTGCTCTCTTGTGCTTGTGTTTACTTACTTGTTGTTTAGGCTAGCTTGCTTCCTGTGCGAGTTAGGATTACAGACCTCAACATAGGGATCGTATGCATGACAACTTCTAGGCTCGAGTCGTAGTCTCCCTGGTAGTCTGTTATCTCCCTAGTCTCTAGTTAGGATAGAAGTTTTTTCCCTGTTAAGGGGAACTACGTCGCCCTGATCCTCATACCAGATGAGGTACGTAGGCAGGAGATTGAGTTGATCTCTCCAGGCAACCTTTTTGTTTTGTTTGTGCTTGTTTGGAGTCTGATGTAAGTCCAGCGATTGGCAGTCGGTTTCCTGTGGGTGTTTCTTTGTTTGGAGTCTGATGTAAGTCCAGCGATTGGCATTCGGTTTCCAGTGTGTGTTTGTGTGTGTGGAGTCTGACGTAAGTCCAGCGATTGGCAGTCGGTTTCCTGTGTGTTTGTTTGTTCGGAGTCTGACATAAGTCCAGCGATTGGCAGTCGGTTTCCCGTGTGTGTTTGTTTGTTAGGAGATGGATGTAAGACCAGCGATTGGCATTCCGTATCCTATTTGCGTTTGCTTGTTTGGAGTCTGACGTAAGTCCAGCGATTGGCAGTCGGTTTCCCGTGTTGTGTGTGTGCTTGGAGTCTGATGTAAGTCTAGCGATTGGCATTCGGTTTCCCGTTTGTTTGTTTTGTGTGGAGTTGGATGTAAGACCAGCGATTGGCATTCCATTTCCAGTTTGCTTTGACGTCTCAGCATCTCCGTCTAGTGTTTTGTTTGGCGTGCGTTAGCCGAGCTACGAGTGCTCTGATTCTTACTCTGGTTAGAGAAGATACGTATGCATAGGATGCAATGTCCTAGCGAGCACATTTCCCATATCCCCGAACTACGTCGACTCTGATGTTTGTGTCTGACAAACTACGTAGGCCCAGGATGGGATATCCTGCCGAGTTACCTTCTCCCGTCTTTCATCTGTGTTTCCTTCCAGTGCCTGTGCAGTTTTGAGCAGTTATTTAGCAACCTTTCTTCTATTCTTTCTGAGCGTGGATCCCGTTGAGTACGACGGATGCGTAGGGGTGCTAATACCTTCCCTTTGCATAACCGACTCCCGATCCTATCAATCTCTGGTCGCGAGACCATTCTTTTCAAGGTTTACTTCGAGCGTTTCCTTTCCCTCCTTTGGGATAAATAACGCACGGTGGCGGCTCTATGTCTTTTTTCCCGCCGGTTTTTCGCGTAATGCGACAGTTGGCGACTCTGCTGGGGATTATAAGAAGTTGACCTTCTGCTGGTCCATCTTCCCTAAGCGAGTCAATCCTAGCGCTCTCTAGGATAATTTTGGTTGCTTTTACTGCTTTATTTATTGCATTTATGATTATGCTGTGATTGTATATATGTGCATTATGTGTTTGCATGCATCATATTGTCATTGTGCTGGCTGTGTATCTGTTTCTCTGTTGGGTGGGAGTTACAAGAGGTAAAAGGCCCAATACCCAGGCTATGAGCGAACTCTAGGATACCTAGGAATAGAGTGATTCATGGGAAGCGGGTGGTATGGCGCCACTTAGCGGAACATGATATCACGAGCAGTTCAGATCCTGATGGGGTATTATCGTTGCATACATCTGGTGTGTACATGATGATATTCTTGAAAGGGTTGTTTATCCTGCGTTTCTCTTGACCTTACCCTGGCCTAGATGACACCCGTGAGTGGGGAGGGAATGAATCATTACAGGTACAGTTGGTGACTCGATCTGTTGGTGACCGTATCCTGTTGGTGACTTCTGTTTGGTCCTGTTGGTGACTTGGTTCAGAAGTATGGGCTCCAGATGACCTTGGTTTGTGGTTTCCGGTTCCGATGCCGAAGCTCTGATCATGTGCCTTGTGATGCACAGCCAGCCAGTCATAGTTGCATCATTTGCATCATAGCATGTTTATTTCCAAAAAGAAAGTAATGCAAAAAAAAATGAAAAAATGAATGATGAAAAATGCAAAAAAAAGAAAAGTTAACCCGCATACGCATATCCTTTTCAGGATCATTCATGATAAACAACATACACATCATAAGCATCATACCCATATCATTCTTGCATTACAGGTGTTCTTGAAGAGACTTCTCACTCTGGTTCCTGTTTTAGGCAGGATTGCTGATCGTCGTCCACACCGCTACGCTACAAGACTGAATCAACAAAGAAGTATGGATCAAGTTTAGGCTGAATTGGCTGAGATGAGGGCTAACATGGCCCAGTTTATGAGCATGATGCAAGGGGTTGTTCAAGGGCAAGAGGAGCTGCGAGCCTTAGCCCAGAGACAGGAAGCTGTGATTCCACCGGTCAACCGTGCTTCACCAGAGGGAGTCCCTGTTAATGACAATGTTGCTTCCACCATTCCCATCAGTAACTACGCTGTGGGTGATGAGTTGAGGGGTATCAGGATCAACATACAACCTATTGCTGCAGAGACTGCTAATGCTAGAGTGACCCGTGCTCCAGTTCGCCATCCTGCTCCGCTGGTTGATAGACAAGAGGATATGTTCACGCTCCTCAGTGATGATGATGAGGTGGGTAGGACTGAAGAGAGGGATAGAAAGGTTGATGCCCTAGCTGAGAAAATCCGTGCCATGGAGTGTCTAAACTCTTTGGGCTTTGATGTTACCGATATGGGATTGGTTGATGGGCTGAGGATTCCTTACAAATTCAAGGCGCCATCCTTTGACAAATACAATGGCACTTCTTGTCCTCGCACTCATGTGCAAGCTTATTTCAGAAAGATCTCCGCATATACTAACGATGAGAAGATGTGGATGTACTTTTTCCAGGACAGCTTGTCTGGAGCTTCCTTGGACTTGTACATGGAGTTGAAGAGAGAATCTGTTAGAAGTTGGAGGGACTTGGGTGAAGCCTTCCTGAGGCAATATAAGCATAATATGGATATGGCTTCGAGCAGAACCCAACTGCAGAGTCTGTTCCAGAAATCTGGTGAAAGTTTCAAGGAGTACGCCCAGAGGTGGCGTGAGTTAGCGGCAAGAGTGCAACCTCCTATGTTGGAGAGAGAGCTTACTGACATGTTTATTGGGACCCTACAGGGGGTGTTCATGGATCGTATGGGGAGTTGCCCGTTTGGTAGCTTTTCAGATGTTGTAATCTGTGGAGAAAGAACGGAGAGTCTTATAAAAGCAGGAAAGATACAAGATCCTGGCTCTTCAAGTTCTTCGAGTTCTAAAAAGCCATCCTCTGGGGCACCCAGAAGGGGAGAGGGTGAAACAAATGCTGTGCACCGTCGGAGGAATGTGAACAGAGGACAGTATCGTCAGGCTGCTGCTGTGACTATTCCAGCAACTCAATCCCAACAGCAAAGAAGACCAACTCAGCAATATCAACATCAACAACATCGTCCTCAATAGCAGGCTTACCAGCCTCGCAATGGTAATCAAGCTAGTACGAGTAATGAGAGGAAGAAGATCACTTTTGATCCGATTCCTATGTTGTATGCAGAACTGTATCCCTATTTGATAGAGCGGAACTTGATTACTCCCAGAGACCCGCCGGCTATACCCGTCAACCCTCGGTGGTGGTATAAGCCTGATCAGCATTGTGTGTATCATTCGGGTGCCCCTGGCAATGATGTGGACAACTGCTTTTAGTTGAAGAATAAGGTTCAAGACCTTATGAGATCAGGTAATCTGAACTTTGAGGACGTAGGTCCCAATGTTAACCGAGCTTGAAGACAGCAAGTCTCGGGCTGGCATTGGCTTTTCTTCTGGGGTCTTCAACGAAAAAGGGTTGTTCAAGAGTGGAGGTTTTATCCACGCCGATCAGAGTGAAGAAGCTGCCGCTATTCTGGAAGAAGATGTAGAAGATACTGACATTTGTCATCCCTGGCGGGATCTGTCACAATTGGGTCGCTGTGGATGTTCCTACAGTCATTCATAAATCAGAGTAATAATCACTTTGTTTAAAAACCCTTCTCCCACGCCAAAAGGAGAAGCGATGACATTGTTGGCAACATTTGTGCAATGATATTTTCATTCAAATAAATTCGTGTTAAAACATTTGTTTTTCCATTTGTTTTTCCTTTTCGCTTTTTGCATGAAATTGGTGATCACAAAAAACCCTAAAAACAAGAATAAAAGCAATCTTTTCATCTGCATAATGATTGCCTTGTTTGAATTCCAAAAAGCTTTTATACTCAAAATCATTATGCAGGTTGATTCTTAAACCCATTGAACATAATGATCCAACGCCATCTCCCAATTTTGAATTCCCTGTATTCGAAGCAGAGGAAGATGATGATGAAAGGATTCCTGACAAGATTTTTCCGACTTCTTGAGCAAGAAAAGAAGATCACTCAGCTGCATCTCGAGAATCAGCAAAACAGTCCAACTAGGGCATTACAAATGTAATCAAAAAAAAAGAAGGAGGAGGGGTAAAAAATCAAAATCAAAATCAAAATCAAAATCAAAAGAAAGAAAAAAGAAAGAAAGAAACAAAAGAATAATAGCACCCTCAAATCCCCAGTTGACTAATGCTGAATGGATTCAGAGTCGTTACGACCAAGTGAATCTGATCGAAAAGAAGAGATTAACTGCCATGTGTCATGGTCAGTTATATCAGCAGAGAATGAAGAAAGCATTCGATAAGAAGGTCAAGCCTCATGTGTTCCGAGAAGGTGACCTTGTGCTCAAGAAAGTCTTGTCTTTCGCGCCCGATTCCAGGGGCGAGTGGACTCTAAACTATGAAGGTCCATATGTTGTCAAGAAAGCCTTTTCAGGCGGTGCTTTGACACTTACAACAATGGATGGAGAGGATTTCACTCGTCCTGTGAATTCAGATGCAGTCAAGAAATACTTCGCCTAAAAAGCAGAATAGCTCGCTAAGTTGAACCCTCGAAAGGGCGACTTAGGCAAAAAGGAGCGTCTCGGTGGATTGAAAACCCGAAAGGGCGATCCAGGCAAAAATTAGAGACATTGAAAAAAAAAGAATTTGCATCCCGCTAGATTGAGTACCTCACACTGGGGCAATCTAGGCAAAAATTAGGGATTTGGCAAGTAACTGCATCTTGACAAGACTGTGTTCTACATCTGTCATCTGCCAGAAAATTCTTGATTCGTCGTCAACTGAAGCTTCGAATACATCGAAATTCGGAATTGGTTGAGAAATGGTCATTATGTTCAATGTAGCCCTTTCCAATATATATCACCAGTTTCAAACTTGTACAAATCTATGGAGTCTTGCCATTCGCAGACTACCATTCCATCAAATCAAGTTGAGCTTTTATCCAATTATTTGCACTCTTATTTGTTTCAACTCAATAAATGTTTTGCATGTCTTAATTGATAAAATATCATTGTTTTCAAAATAAACAAATCTTTCACAAAATTGTTCTTAAACAAAGTGAACATTCACGATGATGGAAGGATACTTAGGAGATCTGCAGTGCTCTCCCAAGGGTAGTATGATTCCCAACAGGGTAAGACTTTTGTTCATATCTCTGGCATAACTGTATCTTCTTCTTGCAGAACATTTTGTGGTTTCTCCTCAACAAGGTTGCTCAGTGCAGTGTTGTTTGAAGTTGTTCATCTTCATGTCCCCGGCAGTGCGGCATTTTTCCTCCAAGCCATATTAGCCCCTATTGTGGTACATCCCCAGTAGAGTGCTATTTGAGCCCTATTGTGGGTCATCCCCAGTAGGTTGCTGTTTGAACACTTTGGTGGGCCAGTTCCCAAGCAGAGTGTTTGTTGAAGGCTTCAACTTTCTTCTCTCCAGCAGAGCAGTCTTCTCCTCTCCCCAGCATGGGTGCTTTTCTTTGAAGATTCGGTATTTGGTGGATTGACGTCCCAGTACTCCATCATTTCCTCGGATAGATCCCCAGCGGAGTTGTTGGCATGATGAACCTTATCAATGCCTATCTATCCCCACCAGAGATCTGGTTGCTTCTTGGTATCTTTGACCCCCAGCATGAGTTGCTGTTGTGGTAGTGTCTGCCTGTGCTATGAACTCTTTTCTCCGGTTGTGACTGACGGTCCCTCCGGGCGGCCTTCCTCCCCTGCAGGATGGTGTTGTAGCCTGATATCCCAGTCTCCGGCAGATCTCTTTTGCTCTCGGGTGATCTTTTGGGCTTTCCCTCTGGAAGGGTAGTACCGGGTGGTTGATTCCTTGACCTATGTGTGTTAGACATGTCTGTTTGTCAGCATTCATCATGCATCATGCATATACGCATAATCATAACATTCAGATATTCATGTTGCATCTTTTGCCGTATATCTGCTGATTGTTGTCTCCTGCTAATTGGTGATACAGATCTCCCTAGTAGATCTCCCCAAGCAGATGTTGGTGTGTCTGATCTCTCCATATAGAGTCAGCCCCTTAAGCAGAAAGTGTCTACCATTTCCTTCTGCACTCCCCACTGAGTTATATCCTCGTGGATGACGGTTGTTTCCGTTCCCTCCCTACACACATAACGGGATGGGTTTTCCCTATTGAGTTCTTTCCTCATTAGGATGAGTCTTGATGCAGTTTGCCTTTTGGATCGATCCTAAATTGGCTTCCTATTGGCTGTCTCTTATGCTTCCCTATGGTATAAATGAATAGTTGCTCACTAACCGACACTCATTCATCTTATCGTCAGCGGAATTTGTTGGCTTCTACCTACTAACCGGTAGTTGTAAGTCCTATCTTTACGGTTTTCTACCTACTACCCGGTAGTTGTAAATCCTATTTTCTCCCCCCTTTGTGGAGTCAACCCTTGTGCTCATCCTAAGTCGATGGCGGTTACTTTTCCGTGGTTTTCTACCTACGAACCGGTAGATGTAATCCCCTCTTTACGGTTATCATTATCTAGTTTTCGGTATTGATAGTCCTTTTCCCTTTTGGATATTTGCTTTGATTAAGCAATATTATCCCCAGCGGGTCTTCCCCTTCCTTCTGGATAATTGCTCCGAGTAAGCCTTTTTATCCTCAGTGGGTCCTCTTTCATTCACCGTTTGCCGGTAATGTTTATGGTTTCCCCTTTTGATTAGTCATCTTTGCATACTTAGTCTGGTATCCCGATGCCTTTCTTTTCGGTTGATTTATCCTTTGATAACCTACAACCCGGTTATGGATAATCTTTCGTGCGAGAGTATTGTCTACGTTTTGACGGCTATAGATAATACATCTCATGCACTCTTCGGTCGAAGCCTTTCGTGTTTCCCCAGTCGAGTAAGGTTCGTTGTCCCTTTGCGGAATCGAATATTCATTCTACCCCAGTTGTTTGGATAATTGCCTTGTTCGCGCAATTTATCCCCAGTGAGTCATCTCTCGTCCACCCTGTTATTGTTGGTAACGATTGTTTCTCTTTTCGGTCGATTTATCCTTTGACAACCTACAACCCGGTTATAGATAATCTTCCATGCGAGAGTATTATCTACGTTTTGACGACTATAGATAATATGTATCATGCCCTCTTTGGTCGAAGCCTTTCGTGTTTCCCCAGTCGAGTAAGGTTCGTTGTCCCTTTGCGGAATCGAATGTCCATCCTTTAACAAGTTTGCTTTTGCTCTCTTCAGGATGATGAGTGTTTTGGAACACACCCCAATTCACGATTTCGGTCGATTTATCCTTTGTCAACCTACAACCCGGTTGTGGATGATCTTCCATGCGAGTATATTATCTACGTTTTGACGGCTATAGATAATATGTCTCATGCGCTCTTTGGTCGAAGTCTCGTCCTTCCCAGTTGAGTAAGATTTGTATTCCTTGTGGAATCGAATGTCCATCCTTTAACAAGTTTGCTTTCGCTCTCTTCAGGATGATGAGTGTTTTGGAACACACACCAATTCACGATTTCGGTCGATTTATCCTTTGTCAACCTACAACCCGGTTGTGGATGATCTTCCATGCGAGTATATTATCTACATTTTGACGGCTATAGATAATATATCTCATGCGCTCTTCAGTCGAAGTTTTGTCCTTCCCAGTTGAGTAAGATTCGTATTCCTTGTGGAATCGAATGTCCATCCTTTAACAAGTTTGCTTTCGCTCTCTTCAGGATGATGAGTGTTTTGGAACACACACCAATTCACGATTTCGGTCGATTTATCCTTTAAGAACCTACAACCCGGTTATGGTAGTCTTCCATGCGAGTATATTATCTACGTTTTGACGGCTATAGATAATATATCTCATGCACTATTTGGTTGAACCATTTGTTTGTTTCCCCAACCGAGTAAGATTCGTATTCCTTGTGGAATCGAATGTCCATCCTTTAAAAAGTTTGCTTTCGCTCTCTTCAGGATGATGAGTGTTTTGGAACACAAACCAATTCACGCCTTGGTCGGTCACCTGTTATATGCCTACAACCCGGTATCCTTGGTGTTCCTTCCTGTCTGCTCCCTATTGCGACCTTGGTCCCCCGTGGAGTCAGATCTTCCTGAGTCGAAGTATGCCTCTTCAGGTTTTTCCTCAGATGTTTTTGGTTGATTGATATCTCTCACCCGTACACCGGGCTTAGATATTCCTTATTCCCGAGCTTGTTACCTACTAACCGGTAACACCTCACCCCTTTTTTGCTTCCCCAAGAGAGTCTCTTATAGACAGTTGTGGTTGTGTTGGCATTTTCCCCAATACATGCATGTTCCCGACATGGACATCTTGTTCAGGTCTTTCCCATTCGTCCGTTGACGTCGGGTCGTTGTTTCTTTACTTCATCCCCCACATAGTGCAAATTCCAGGTTCTGTTGGTATTCAATCCCTGATTACCTTGAAGGTCTGACAGCCGTTGCTCTCATCCATTTAGGTTCTCAGTTGATTGAATAGGGGAAGCTATAGCACCTCAAATTTGCACCCCCCATTTGTACATTCATTTCATTTTTAGGTCATTGACATCACATTAATAATACATCATCATTGCATAGTACATTGCATCTCATCAGTCAAGACTGGCATCAGGAGGATTCATCAGTGCATAAGAGAGCAGGTTTCCTTGAGATGAAAGCCCTATGGTGATTCTAGAGAGCTTATATGAGCCAAGGTTCATTTTGAAGCAATTTGACCAAATGCTAGAGGCTCAAAGTCCACATTGCAGTTTCAGGTCATCTGGGGCCCATAAAAGTCAACTGCAAGTCAACTGAGGGCTAGGAGGTGGAGAAATGGTTTGAGACACTTCATTCATGTCCAAAAGAGGTTTATTCATCATGTCAAACACTTATCTTGAAGGATTTGAAGCCAGATCAAAAGTTTCCCAAAATGGAAAGTGACCGGTAATTTCAAGTTTCCAAAAATGGCAAGTTTTTGGACCAACTTCAATTCAACTTTCCGACATCAAAGAAGCTTCAAATGAAATTTTGTCCAACATAATAGTTGAAGATCTTTCTCTCCCATTTCCAAAAAGTCCAAGATCATGAATTTATGATGAATGGTTAAGGAGTTATGATCAAATCATTGCCAAGTGTGCTTGAAACTTCAAAAGGCCATAACTTTTGATCTAGAACTCCAAAATGAGTGGCTCTTTTTGCATAATTCTTCTCATGACATGAACTTTCCAAATCATTCATCACATTGCATGAAATTTTGTCATATAATCATTTGCTTATTCATGTGATTTTTGGAGGGAAAATCATGAATTCAAAATTGGTGCATCATGTGGACTTTTTAACCATTCCAACATGTTCATAGGAGAATTTTAAGTGAAATTGCATGGCCATTGTTACTGTTCACGTGGGATTGCATGCATGGGGTGAAAAAACCAAATTTTGCATAACACCTCTTTTCTCACTAAAATCTCATTAATCATGATTAATTGTGATTAGGAAATGGATTAACATGTCATATAAATAGCTAATCATAACAGAATTCTCATAATACACAATTCTAGATCTAGATTGAAAATTTCCCTCCAAAATTTCTCTTCTTCCAAATTCAAAAATTCTTCAAAGGACACTTGATTTTTATTGAATTTTTGTGTTCTTGGATCATTATTCAGTATAGATCAAGCCATTGATTGCAGAATTTGGTGAAGAATTGAGCACATGAAGATCAAGAACATGATAATGGAGATTCAAATCTAAGCTAGATCCAAGCCATCTCAAGCTTCAATTTCAACTTCAGAAGTCATTACAAGGTTGATAGAAGGGATTTGGATGCTTGCCAAGCCTTGAATTTACCACTACCATTGTTGAAGCTTCAAGAAGGTCAGAATTTCGCGCCTCATAATTCTTGTTTCTATTGCCCTAGTCTTGTAGTGCTTGTTCTCCTGATTACACTGATATAAAATTCTTGAAAAACGGATAAGAAATGAGTGAGTTACATGAGATTAAAGTTTGGGTGTTAGATCTTATTCTCTTCGATTTGCATGATTCTTTGGGAATTAGGACAAAATAATGTTAGATTTGAACTCCTCGCGTCGAGACCTTTCATTTGGTATATGGTTTCGCAAAATTTGGAAAAAAAATGGTGATGATCACTGTTCACCACCGTCTTCATGAGGAAGATGGTGTTTTCCTCCGCTGGGAACAGTACCTCCACCTTTGCTGCTACAGTACTAGGGATTAGCTGGTTCAGTGCTTCGTTGGCACTGTGCATGCGCTGGTAATGGTGAAGTCCTGTGTTCGATACCACTGCGCGCTTCATTTTTTTTCTTCATTTTTATCACTATCGCCCAAAACGACGTCGTTTTGGCGCTACCTCGCTTCGAATCTGGCTGATGACAATTCCATTTTCATTCATTTTCATTATTTTCATGATATTTCAATTTTTATTTCATTTTCTCCATGCTACTTCAAAAAACCATAAAAAATAGTATAATGGTCCAATTAATTCCAGTTTTTTTCCTACATGATCATGTGAATGTCTAGAATTTTATGGTTTTGATTTTATGATTTTACCATTTCTGGAATTTGAATTGTGTTAGAGTGATTGAACATGTATGCTTTTGTGACCTTGCTTCATTCATCCTATCATAAAATGCTCATACATGATCCAAATGCCATGAAATTTTGTATGATGATTCCTAACATGATGATGGATTTGTGTGATTTTATTTGGCATTTTTTGCTATTTCCTTCACTGTTTGGGACACATGTACTTTAGGTGTGACAATTTGTGTCACACAATTGGATGTCTTGCTTGTGCATTTTCATTTCTAGGTCAATTGGATTCTTTTGATTCTGATTTTTGGTATGATGATTGTGTTGGACATTTTGATTGCTCATAAAAATTTCCAGAATTGTTTGAGTCATTTCTGTTTTAATATGGAATTTTGATTCTTGATGATCAATTGCATGCTTTGAAATTGCCTTTGCCTTCTCATGCTCATGAAATGACTTTGCTTAATGATTTTGATTTGGTCCTTTTTAGGACATGTTCATGATTGAATAAATGTGATTCATGTTGAGTTTTAGCTTCTGTTTTTACTTTTTGCCCCACCTTTGACCCTAGCCTTTGAGCTAGTGGTTTATTCTCATCTTTTGGACTTTGTGTTTCAGGTTTCAAGCAATTAGCCACATTGGTTGATTTGATCTCATCACTTGAGATACAAGTTATTTTGGTTGACTAACCTTGCTATTTTGTAGGTCTTGTGGATGATTAATCAATTTAGTTTGCTTGCATCTTATGCCTTGCATTGATGTTGTCTGATGATTGGTTGTCTCACTGTTGGACTTTCTGTTTGATTTGTCTGAATACTATACTGATTGTTTGGTTATTTACACAGGTACTTGTAAAACCTCAATTTTGTCCCTAAGATCCCTCATGGCATCATATCATATCATATCATATCATTGCCTCAAGGATCATTGTGCACCTTGCCTCCTTCCCTGTGGGTGGGTTGTCTTTTGAGAGTGGTTCTTGATCACCAAGCATGTTTTGCATTTGTATATCATTGCTTTTCATTTGTTTACTAACCAAAAGTACAAAAATATTGTCATTTAACCTTGTTACTTGCAGATGAAGCAATTACAGGCCAAGGCAGGCATTGAGCCAATAGATGGTGGCCATTCTGAAGAATTTGGGCACCATGATCATTCACAAGAGCTTATATGAGCTATGGCATTATTTTGAATCAAGATCCCAAGTGGTAGAGGCTTGAATTTCATCTGAGCCTAGCCAGGTCAACTGAAACCCTAGAAAAGTCAACACAAGTCAACTGTGCATTCAATCATGGATTTGAAGGTGGGAGATGGTTAGAGAGGCCTCATTCATGTCCATACAAGTCTCATTTGACATTTCAAACATCAACAATGAAGAATTTGAGGTCAGATGAAAAGTTTCCAAAAATAGTAAGTGACCTGTAATTTCAAACTACCAAAAATGGAAAGGTCTTCTTCTCAAGTTTACATCATCAAGCAAGCTTCAAATGAAATTTTGTCCAACATGAAAGTTGAAGATATTGCTCTCACCTTTCCAAAAAGTCCAAGAACATCCATTTCTCATTTGTGGTTGAAGAATTATGATCAAAACATGGCCAAGCAATTTTGAACTTCAAGCTTGCATAACTTTTGAACCAAAAGGCCAATTGAAGTGGTTCTTTTTGGAACATTTCTCTCTTGATCTCTACTATCCAAAACATGCATTCCATTTCATCAATTCTCATCATAAAAATATTGGCATTTTCACTTGAATTTCATTTGAATTTTGGAGGGAAAGTGGTCATTTGAAAAATATGCATTGTTTTCATTTTCTAGCAATTGCCTTTGCCTCCAAACAGCATTTGAAACTCATTCCAAGTGAAAATCGTGCACTGGAGCATTGCCATGCACATGTAAGGGTGATTTTGCCATTTTGCATCAACATTCCAATTTCACTAATCCTTGGCATTTTGTCTAAACATGATTAACAAGCTTGATTAACAGATGGTATATAACCATAATCCTAACAGAAAATCATAAGAACAACTTCATAATTTCAGATCTGAAAATTCTCTCTCAACTTTCTCTCAATTTTTTCATCGATTTTCTTCATATCCTTTGCATTGTTCTTGTTCTGTTCATCATCTACAAGCATTATTGAAGATTATTTAAGCAAGATCTTGAAGAATTCATCAAGAATTGTGGACTGTTGAAGCTTATGCATATCCATGACAGTTGAGATTTCTGGACAAAGCAAGCATGATTGAGCTGTTCTTCATCATCCATTCATCTATCCAAGCATTATAGAACATCTGTTTCAGCTTGCCAAGGCCTGAATTGCACGATTTCACTTCTGTTGCATCTTGAAGGTCAGTTTTCGATGCTTTTAATTCATAAAATTGATGTATGATTCTGGTAGATCTTTGAACATAGGTCACACTGAGCTTTAGATCTTGGAATTTCGTTGAGTAATGAATTAGTTGTGATGATTTGAAGTTTGATAGATGAAACTTGTTGTGCTCGATTTGTTTGATACAGTTAGAATTAGATTAAACTAATACTGGATTGATGATGTATGTTAGAAGACGAATCCATTGATATGTGTTTGGTGAATTTCTGTGATGATTTGTTCTTGATGATGAAGAACACGATGAACAATGGATGAATGTTAGGGTTTTAGTTTTCCAGATTCATTTTGATTTTGCCTGGCCGTGTTTGCATGTAAATTCTTGTTTCTGCTCATGTACTGGTACACTTGGCACTCACGTGGCTCATTGATTGGCTGGGAGCGCTTTTCAGCGCCAACTAAGCATAAGTGAAACGGTGCGTTTCACTTATGAGCGCGCCACATTTAAATCCTTTCACGGTTCGATTCTGGTTGTAGACAAATTCACATAATTGCCTTGCATTATTTTCCTCTTGTATGCATCCATGTTCATGCTACTTCATCATGCATTTTTAATTTTTCTCTTCACTAAAAAATCCATAACTCCATGAATAATCATCCAATTAACATGAGATTTTTGGCACATTGTTCTTCATGATGTCTTCTATTTTATGGTTATTTTTCCAGAATTTGTGCTCGGTTGGATTTTAAATTTGTCTAGGGATTGTTCATGCATATGCTATCTTGTACCTTGCTTGCCATTTTGATTGTGAAATGATGTTGGTTGATCGAATGAATGTGAAAATTGACATGCTTAAACTAGACATCCTAATGGTCATTTTGGTATAGAGTTTGCATTTTTCTCATTTCTGGTTGTTGAGATATGACGTGATTAATATAGGTGTGACAATGTGTGTCACACCTTTGATTGCTTGATTTGCTGATTTTATTTACGATGCCAAATAAATTCCAAATGATCTTATTTTTTGCATGATGCTTCTTCTGGATGTTAGGATTGATCAGGAATTGTTGTGGAATTTTTAGATTCATTTCTAATTTGTTTGAGATTTTTCTTGCTGGTTGGCCATGTTTGAACTTTTGAAGAATGTTGAACTTTCATGATTTGTGAAATGCTTATGCTTTATCATATGAACTTAAAATTTTACACATGTTTTCTAGACACATTGAAGTTTGGCTTGGCCTTGGTTTGAGTCATTTATCATTTGTCCTCTCTGTTTTAGGATTGCCTTAAGTTGATGTATCAATTTGTGCCTCCTTTGAGCTTGTTTATGCTTACCTTGACTTGATGAATTTAATTGCCATGCTTCTACTTGTCCAAATGCCTTGATTTTTGGTGTGTTGATCATTTGATGTGTGCTGTTTATCCTTGATTTTTCTTGAGATTTATTGAGCCATTTTGGAATTAATATGCCTTTGTTCATTCTGTTGCTTCAATGAGCTTCCAACTTACATGCTTTGCCATGATTTGTTTGTGAAATTAATTTGATGAATGATATTGACATGAGACCACTTGGATTTTGTTCTTAATTGATTGAGCTTGATTCTTGTCAATTTTCATGTTCTGTTTTGGCTTATTTCTCCTTATTTGACCCTAGGCCTTGTCCTAGTGGTTTGCTTCTCATGTTTGAGTTTGTTTTCAGGTTAAGAAGCACATGGCCATAAGGAGATTAATTCACATTGCTTGAGTTGATTTATTTGATTGATATTGACTAACCTTGACTTGTTTTGTAGGATGCTTTTAGCTCATTTGAGTTGAGCTTGTGCCTTGCACTTTGTAGCCTTGCTTGTTTGATTGTGTATTGTCTGTTGACTGTTGGATTATCTGTTTGACTTTTTGAATTGAGTACTGATTGAGTTGGATTGTTTTCAGGTACCTTAGTTGCTTAAGTTCATTTTGAACTTACTTGGTTGCTTAACCAATTAGGTATAAATTCTCTTCCTCATGTAGTTTGGAAGACCTGGCCTGTTATGTGGCCAGGCACCTGTCTGAAGTCCTCCTTAAGAGGCAATGCTTGTGATTGTTTATTTTTGTCCCCAAGTAGGAAAAGTCCTTTGATAAGGCAATTGGTAGATAAAAGAGATGTGTAGTCCATCTCCTACCATTCTGTGTGTCATCCCTTTGCTCACATTACATGTTGTAGCATTGTGGATATTAACCCAAGATCTATAGAGTCATTCACTTGTGGAGAGAGTTCCAACTTTCTGAACTCCCACACCTTCTGATTATTCAATGCTCTCCCTGACCAGGGATAAGAGCCATGAGGCACACCCCTCATATCCTTTCATCTGCTTCACCTTAACTTTCAATGTTAAGGTTAAGAGCACCACTTACCCCATTCCAGTCGACTTTAAAGTCTAACCCTTGCTTGAGCCTAATTGCTTGTATATAGTGTGTGCTAATTGACTTTGTTTGATTGATTACTTGATTCATGTGTGCATATATGCTTGTTTGCCTTTGTGCATTTATCATCAATAATTGTTCATTATTGCATGATCATCATTTCATATCTTTGTGACACATCTTTGTTTGTCCATTGAGGAATCAACTGTAAGTCCAGTTGTTGGCCATTGTTCCTATGATTTGGAAGGGATTGAGTGTAAGACCATTTCATTGGCCACTTATGTCCTCTTTGCTTATTGCTCTTGTGTGTTTGTTGTATGTGAGGATGCAATTGTAAGCCTATGTTGTTGGCATTTGTACTCCTATGATCATCCTTTGGAGGTTGGTATAAGCCCAGATAGATTGGCATCTGATATCCATGTTTTGTTTTGCTTTGTGAGATTGGTATAAGTCCATTGATTGGCATCCGGTATCATTGTTTTGTTTTAGGAGATTGGTGTAAATCCATTGATTGGTATCCGGTATCCGTGTTTGTTTGTGAGATTGGTATAAGTCCATTTATTGGCATCCGGTATCATTGTTTTGTTTTAGGAGATTGGTGTAAATCCATCGATTGGTATCCGGTATCCGCTTTTTGTTTGTGAGATTGGTGTAAGTCCATTGATTGGCATCCGGTATCACCTTGCTTTTTATTTGCTTACTTGCTTTGTTGCCTCATTCCAAAGGACACACTTGAATCATCTTCTATATGACCTCAAGAGGTGAACTTCTAGGAAGTTTTACACTCCTTCATCCACATCCTTTTTGGTTCAAAACCCTTTTTCACTTGTTGACTTTTAAACTTGTAAATACATAGTGTGCAAACATTTTCATGTCTTTTCAAATTAGAAACCTGGACCTTAAGTCCTTGACTTTTCAAACTCCATTTCATAACACTTCTTTGAATTGAATCCTAATCATACTTTGACCATCCTTTTGTGAATACTCATAATCAAGTAACTTCACCCATTCAATTGTTTTGTGGCTTTGTCCATTGTTGATATGTTTTCATACATTAGCCATAGGTTTCAATTCTCATAGTGGTTGATGTAAATCTCACCACATCCTTAGTGAGTTGATTGTAAGTCTTCCATACTTATTATAGGGTTAACCCCTCACTAGTATGTTGAAGCTATCCTTGCATGGTGGATTGTTGGTCTTGGTTGAGTTTTCTCCCGTTGATAATGAAAAGCCTTAGTGCTCTTGTTTTAAAATGAACCCACTCATATTTTGGAAATCTTTTAGCCGAACTACGGCGTTTTGATCCTTACCTTTCATGGAAGGTACGTAGGCAACGGGTTCATCCGTTCAAACACAAAAATAATAAATTGTACATTCTTTTCTCTTCCCAATCATGTTTGCACAATATGTCATAAACAAATAAACTTTTTATACAACAAGTGTGAAAAGGGCTCCCTAGGAGTACCTAGGACGTTTTGGGTGCCTAACACCTTCCCATTGCGTAATTTTACCCCTTACCCAGATTCTCTGATCTTTTCATTAGTTTTCTACGTGTAAAACTTCTTAGGCTTTTGTTCGCTTTTTAGCCAATCCTTTGGATAAATAAAAGTGCGGTGGCGACTCGATTTCTTTGTATGCTTTGCTTTTGATTTAATCAATAAATCATATAGTGACGAATACACCGCTACAGTACTTTAGTAGCTTTAACTCATTGCTTGAGTTGCTTGGCTTTGCTTGTGGTTGGCATACCACCCAGGTAATGACCCCTGACTTCATGTAGTCTGGAAGACCTGTCATGTTATGTTGGCAGACACCTGTCTGAAGCCCTCCTTATGAGGTAATGTTTGTGCTTGTTTATCTTTGTGCCTTGTACTTTAAAGACCTCCTAAGTGAAGAGGCATTGGCAGATAGAAGGGATGTGCAATCCATCCCCTGCTATTCAGTTGAGTCATTCATCTTGCTCGCACTATGTGCTGATGCATTTTGAATAAACATCCAAGATCCTTTGTATATAGAGTCGGTCATGTGGAGTAGAGTCCCACATTCTGGACTCCCACACCTTCATTGATTCAAGCTCTCCCAGGCCAGGGATAAGAGCTATGAGGTCTTACCGTCATTTCCCATTTCATCTGCTTCACCCTAACTCTCAATGTTAGGGTTAAGAGCTAACAACACCCATAACAATTGGCTTGTTTGTCGAGGTTGATATGACCCCTTGACTAAAGCCCAGCCTTGTATGAGCCGCTTGTTTGCATATAGTGTGTGTGCTTACTCTCTTGTGCTTGTGTTTGCTTACTTGCTGTTTAGGCTAGCTTGCTTCCTATGCGAGTTAGGATTAGAGACCTCAACATAGGGATCGTATGCATGACAACTTCTAGGCTCGAGTCGTAGTCTCCCTGGTAGTCTATTATCTCCCTAGTCTCTAGTTATGATAGAAGTTTTTTCCCTGTTAAGGGGAACTACGTCGCCCTGATCCTCATACCAGATGAGGTACGTAGGCAAGAGATTGAGCTGATCTCTCCGGGCAACCTTTTTGTTTTGTTTGTGCTTGTTTGGAGTCTGATGTAAGTCCAGCGATTGGCAGTCGGTTTCCTGTGGGTGTTTCTTTTTTTGGAGTCTGATGTAAGTCCAGCGATTGGCATTCGGTTTCCAGTGTGTGTTTGTGTGTGTGGAGTCTGACGTAAGTCCAACGATTGGCAGTCGGTTTCCTGTGTGTGTTTGTTTATTCGGAGTCTGACATAAGTCCAGCGATTGGCAGTCGGTTTCCCGTGTGTGTTTGTTTGTTAGGAGATGGATGTAAGACCAGCGATTGGCATTCCGTATCCTATTTGCGTTTGCTTGTTTGGAGTCTGACGTAAGTCCAGCGATTGGCAGTCGGTTTCCCGTGTTGTGTGTGTGCTTGGAGTCTGATGTAAGTCCAGTGATTGGCATTCGGTTTCCCGTTTGTTTGTTTTGTGTGGAGTTGGATGTAAGACCAGCGATTGGCATTCCATTTACAGTTTGCTTTGACGTCTCAGCGTCTCCGTCTAGTGTTTTGTTTGGCGTGCGTTAGCCGAGCTACGAGTGCTCTGATTCTTACTCTGGTTAGAGAAGATACGTATGCATAGGATGCAATGTCCTAGCGAGCACGTTTCCCATATCCCCGAACTACGTTGACTCTGATGTTTGTGTCTGACAAACTACATAGGCCCAGGATGCGATATCCTGCCGAGTTACCTTCTCCCGTCTTTCATCTGTGTTTCCTTCCAGTGCTTGTGCAGTTTTGAGCAGTTATTTAGCAACCTTTCTTCTATTCTTTCTGAGCGTGGATCCCGTCGAGTACGACGGATGCGTAGGGGTGCTAATACCTTCCCTTCGCATAACCGACTCCCGATCCTATCAATCTTTGATCGCGAGACCATTCCTTTCCAGGTTTACTTCGAGCGTTTCCTTTCCCTCCTTTGGGATAAATAACGCACGGTGGTGGCTCTATGTCTTTTTTCCCGCCGGTTTTTCGCGTAATGCGACACTCCTGTGTTGAAGTTTATTTCTTCCCCAGTCGAGTTGAGTGCGCGTTTCCTTAGTAATAGATTTCTGCTCCTCCTGCATGATTCAAGTACTTCAGTTTTATCCTGACTCACTCGTATCCCCTGCAGATGTTGTTGTTTCCCCGACTGAGTCTTTCCATGTTTGCATGAAATTCCTCGAGTCCCCGTAGTTTTAAGTCGTAGCCTGGCCTACGCATAATTCCTCCCCCCTAGAGTCTTTGTCTCCCAAGTGAGTTTTCCTTACAGAATATGTTATACTCCTGTGGACTTTCGGTCTCGTTGATTTCTTTTCCTTTGTGGCAAATATTTCCCCATAAAGCATTAACTTTTGCATTCATACCATTTGCATCATGAGGTCTCTTAGGGACCAAAATTTGTTTCTATATGTTGTTATTTAAGCCCATTCTACTGAGTCAACATGAATATTTTAACCTTCATCTCCCTCAGTTAGAATGTCCTTAAATAGGGGCAGCTGTAAGACCCCAATTTTGACCCTAAGATCCCTCATGCAATTTCATAATAAGCATTAACATTGGGATCATACCTTGGCATCCTCCTTACCCCTCTTTCATTGGGTTTCTTTTGGAAGAGATCACCAAGCACTTTGTGATTGTATCATACTTGTATATTATTATTTTACTAACCAAAATACCAAAAATATGTCTTTGCATTTGCCTAACTCTTTTGTAGGTAGGGCATAATCACATTGATTCATCAAGTTCATATCTAGGGTTTGAGAACCTCATGACAAAGAGCACAACCATGAATTGATCCAAGAATGGTTATGAGCATAATATATGAGTCCCAACAAGGCCTACAAGTTATTTTTATCAAGTTTTCTTCAAGAGCTTGGAGGTGATTTGCCTTGGAAACCGTAGTTTGACTGGGTATCTTGAGTAACTTCTCCAACAAGCTATCTCACCAATTGATCAAATTTATTAAAGGACACTTAAAAATTCATCATCTTATGCATATATGATCTACCATGAGCCAAGAAAGTCAAGAGAATTGAAGGTTAGCAAGTTGGTTGATGGTGGTTGGCCAGATGAATTCATCTGATCAAAACTGGGTCTCCCTAGAACCTATCTCCTACAATTTTCACCATATGAAAATGATTCAAAGAGAAACGTTACTCTAAATTATATTCCAAACAACTTTAATGTTGATACCTAGATCTAGTTTTGCTTGGAAAAACATTTTCTATGTTGAAACATTATAGGTCATTTTGTCTAAACCCTAATTTGAAAGTCAACTTCCCAAGGCCATAACTTGCTCAATGTTTATGAGATGAAAGATTTACAAGTTTTACAATCAAATTCAATATGCCTACTTAAACTTTTATGATTGTAGTGAGTTCTAATTCAACCTTTATGAGCATGTGATATGAGGTTACATTATAGGTCACTTTTGACCTATACCATTGAACAAGTGATTTTTCCAAACTTCAAAAATGCATAACTCTATCATTCCAAATCCAAATGACATGAAATTTATGACCACTTTGAAGGTATTTGAAAGAGCTACAACTCTTTTGAAAACACTTTTCTCATTTGAAGCTTACACAAAAAGTTAGCAAGGTGGAATATTGAGATATATGGCTTGACACTTAGAATTTTTTTTGATATGTTGAAATTTCCAAACTTCAACCTCAAAATTCATCATGATACAAGCTTCAAATGGAAAAGTGTTGAACATGAAAGTTGTTACTCTTGATCTAGCCTTTAGAAAAAGTCCAATTTCATCCATTTTGGACAAGAATTTCTAGGGCTGCGCATGGCTTGAACATGATATCATCATTTGGCAAAGATCAAACTTCAAGCTTCCATATACATTTGCCTTGCATTCCAAGCTGATTTCAGACATGCTCACACTCAATTGTGGATCAAATGGAATGATTTCATGGGCCTGTACACGCCCATGCACCCATGCATCATTCATTGCCAATTTTGGAAAGTCATTTGGAAGGTGCAAATATCACATGATCCATCTATAAATAGAGCTCCATATGCTCAGAATTGAACACACATTCGCGCCAGCTTTGACCCTAAACCCCTAACCCTTCCATTTGAGAGGATAAACCTGAGAATTTCCTTTGGAAATTGAGTTGAATTCTCACTGTTTTGAGATTCAAAACTCCAGGGATCCAAGACCTTTTGTGCATTCTAATCCACTTTTGCAAGCATACTGAGCAAGATCAAGCACAAGCCAAAGCAAGAACAGTTGAATCCAGACCTACATTGAAGGCATTTTCCAAAAAATTTCATCTCTTCGGTTCTCTCTTAATTCCAATCAATTCTCTTTGTTCTTTGGTTGTCTGAAGTCCTACCAATGTAGGCAAGAAAATTGAGTTGCTTAGAGGTCAAATAGAAGCAACTCAGTTGACACACCTGAAAATTCAACTCCTCATATCTTCGATTTTCATTTTAATTGCTTTACTTTCATTAATTCATATTAATTTTAATATTGATCCAAAAAATATGAGAGTTTCACCAAATTTTTTCCAATAATCTCCTCTTTCATATTCTGAATTAAAATCATTTTTTGGATCATTATTAATATTTTTCATGATTTAATTGATTTTGCATTTGTTTTTAATTGTTTAAAAATACTTTTAAGTCTTCAAAAATTCTGAATTTTTTTCTTCGAGGTCCTTTGACTTTGTTTGACCTATGATAAATCTCATGACCATTTATTTGGTCTTTTGATGAGGTTTTAGGAATTTGACAAACCATATTTAATTTAAATGTATTATTTTAGTATTTTTAATTTGAATAAATGCTAATTAATTTTGTTGACCAATTGTGATGACTTGTTTGAGTTTGAATCTTGTTGTTGGGCCTTGGTCAAGGTGGATTTGACTTTGTCAAGTTAATATCATTGGATTTAGGGGATTGATGGAATGTACATTCCATCTCCCAAAATGAACGGATGATATTAATTTGGTAAAAGTCCTCCTTGTATCAATTTGAGTTTTCATCTATTCCCCTCCCTCTTCATCTCATTCCCCTTCTTTATACATTCATCTCATTTGGCCTATGATATCTCAAAGTCCTAAAGCTAGTTGGTTGAAAAATTAACATGAGTATGGATGAGATTAGGCCACACCTTTTGCATATTCTTTTTGTGTGTTGTATGTTTCATGAGCATAGTCCAAAATACTATGTCTCTAACATGCATTAACACCAAAATTCTATTGCCCGGCCTCAAATAGTTGTGACTTCTACATAAGTCCAATTATGATTGCTTAACATAGTGCTAAATTTGTGATATAAAAGGCATAGCATTCTTGTTAGTGAGTTTGTAAGTCTCCCCTCTTTCATGGTATTGTGTGGAAACTTGGCCTTTTTTCCTTCCTTTGGAAGATGTCTTGGCTCAAGGATCCATGCTTGTGATAAGTGGGTTGAGTGTTCTCCAAAGAATGTCTAAAAATAAAAAGCAAAAGCAAAACAATACTAACTTCTAACCTATTAACAACTAACTTTTAATTTCAAGCCATTTACTTTAATGTCATTTAATTCTAGCTTTTATACATTTGCCATTGTTCATATCATTCTAATTGTTTATGTTAATGCAATTTTCACTTTGTCCACTTGGACCATATTGTGTGATATATTTTGTTTGTGTATACTTTGCTTGTTTGTGTGTTCTTTGACCATTAATGTACATAATAACAACAAAAACCCTAAAAAACATTTGTGTGGACTGTTGTTTTGATCTTGGACAAATGAACTTAGAATTTAGACAACATTCCTATGCTAAAGGACTTGGCCAATGCCAGCTTATTAAGAAACCAAGTGCTTGCAATTTGAAACTTCATCTGATACATCATTCAAGATCCCTCTGAGTTCATCTACAACATGATCATTGTGTCGCTGTCATTTTGAACCTGTGACTTGTGGAATTCGTCGACTACATGGGCTAAGTTTGAAGAAGATCATGGAATGGATAAAGCTTGGATGTGGCTATATTTATTTGATGCCATTGCTCTTCAAGATAATATAATTGTGCATTTGTGTGTTTCTTTATTCTAAAAGTCCAAAGGGAATTCTAGGTTTCTATTGACATTCTTGTCTATTGGATTGCTACCCATTTGGTCAGATCTTTTCAACTCTTAACTTTTAATTTTGTATGTAGGATTAGTCCCTTCATCTTCTCCCCATTTCTTTAATTTCAAAATCTCTCCCTCTTTTTTTCAAAACCTTCTTTGGTTTAACTTATTTTGTTCTAAACTTTGACCACTTTGCAAAAGATAGAAACTTTGGCCTTATGTCATTGAATTTTCAAACTTCCTTTTCTTAATCAAACTTGTAAATAAACTTAGTTATGCTTGACCTAAACTTTCAAAAAGCCAAAAAAGAACTAACTCATTCAAATAATTTTTGGGCCTTTGTGCCTTTCAAACTTAATTTTTATTAAAAGCAATGCATCCACTTTGAAATTTGTATCATGAACTACGAGGTTTTGATCCTTCATTTTTATGTTGGTACGTAGGCACACGACCGAAGGTCTTGCGAAACACAAAAATATAATTAATAAATTCTTTTCTCATCCACCCATTCTATTTATTTGTAAACATCATTTTTGTACCAAATACATATGGACACAAAAAGGGCTCCCTAGGAGTACCTAGGACACTTTGGGTGCTAACACCTTCCCTCTGTGTAACCAACCCCCTTACTTGTAATCTCTAACATTTTATTAGTTTTGATTTGAAAACTTCTTACTTTTGGGTTTTGTTCGTAATTTTTCCCTTTTATCTTGGAAACAATAAAAGCGCGGTGGCGACTCTTGTTATTTGATCTTTAGCTTATCCATAGCTTGATGATCCTGAATTTACCGCTATAGGGAGTAACAATCTGGACTGAATCTATACAAACCGTTGAGAAGACGCGCCTACAACTCAAAAATAGGGAGGCAAATACAAACTTAGCTGGGGAAACCAACAAAACTAGGCTGGAGAGGTTAGGTTGCCGTTCGGAAAAAAATGACAGAACCAGCCGCTTGGGGAAGACCAACAATGCTTTGCATTTTAGGACTTACCTGTTCTCAGACTGCTGTTGATGTTCTTTTAATGAAATCAATTTCTCTTAAAAAGTAATTTCTTTTATTATTTAAGAAAAACATGATTTTTATTTTTAAATTCAATTTCAAAATGATCATCATAAACTTTAATTCTATCTAGCTGAATAAATAAGAGTAGAAACAATTGGATAAAAAGCTCAACTTTATTTAATAGAATGGTAGTCTTTAAATGACAAGACTCCATAGATCCTTACAAAAGTTGAAAAATGGTAATTTACATGGAAAAAGGGCTACATTGGATACAATGATCACTAATCCTTCTACCAACTTGGATATCCACTGTGCTCTTGGCTTCAGTTTAAGATGACGAATCAGAACCCAATGACGTGCTCAAGAATGTCTTCAAAATTGGAGGTCAACTGAATGCAGTTACTTGCCATGATCCCTAATTTTTGCATAAATTGCCCCAAGGTGGGGTACTTAATTTATCAGGATATATTTTTTGTTTTATGTCTCTAACTTTTACCTGGATCTCCCTTTCGGGTTTTAGTCCACCAGGGCGCTCATTTTTTCCTAAGCTGTCCTTTTGGGTTTTCAACTTAGCGAGCCGTTCTTTTCTTTTTAGGCGAAGTATTTCTTGACTACACCGGCGTTCACAGGACGCAGGAACTCTTCACCATCCATAGTTGTAAGAATCAAAGCACCGCCTGAAAAGGCTCTCTTAAAAACATATGGGCCTTCATAATTAGGAGTCCATTTGCCCCAAAGGTCACCTTCTATGAACACACGAGGTTTAACCTTCTTATCAAATGATTTCTTCATTCTTTGATGTTATAACTGACCATGACACATGGAAGTCAACCTCTTCTCTTCAATTAAATTCAGTTGGTCATACCTGGTCTGACACCATTCAGCTTCTGTCAACTTCAATTCCATCAGCACATATAGTGATGGGATCTCAACCTCTACCGGGAGCACAACTTCCATGCCATAAACAAGTGAGAAAGGAGTTGCCCCTGTTGAAGTACGGATGGATGTACGATACCCGTGCAAAGTGAATGGGAGCATCTCATGCCAATCTTTGTAGGTTACAACCAACTTCTGAATGATCTTCTTGATGTTCTTATTTGCAGCTTCAACAGCCCCATTCATCTTAGGTCTGTAGGGAGAAGAATTATGATGTGCTATCTTGAAGTATTTGCAAAGAGCTTTCACCATATTATTATCCAAGTTAGATCCATTATCAGTAATGATCTTACTTGGCACACCATAACGGCATATAATCTAATTCTTGATAAACCTAACAATAACTTGCTTGGTTACATTTGCATATGATGCCGCTTCAACCCACTTTGTGAAGTAGTCAATAGCCACTAAAATGAACCGATGTCCATTTGACGCCTTGGGCTCTATCATGCTAATCATATTTATTCCCCACATGGAGAAGGGCCATGGAGAGGAAATGACATTAAATAGTGTCGGAGGAACATGGATTTTGTCTACATAAATTTGACACTTGTGGCATTTCTTCACAAACTTGCAACAGCCAGATTCCATTGTCATCCAATAGTAACCTGCTCTCAACATCTTCTTCGCCATAACATGTCCATTGGAATGAGTACCAAAGGAACCCTCATGGACTTCAGTCATCAATAGGTCTTCTTTGTGTCTACCTGTAGCGGGGTATTCGTTACCTTTAGATTTATTGACTAAATCAAAAGTAAATCATACAATTCGAGTCGCCACCGCACTTCTATTTATCCAAAGGAAAGGTTAGAAAGCGAACAAAAACCAAGTAAGAAGTTTTATCAAATCAAAAACTAATAAAAATGTCAGAGATCTGGGTAAGGGGGTTGGTTATGAGATGGGAAGGTTTTAAGCACCCAAAACATCCTTAGTACTCTAAGGGAGCCCTTTTTACAAAGTTGTATTGTAGGTTGGTATTTGTGAAAACATGATTGGGGAGATGAGAAAAGAATATACAAATTATTTACAATTTTGTTGTTTGAATGGATAAACCCATTGCCTACGTACCATCACAAAGGTAGGATCAAAACCTCGTAGTTCGGGGTAAAAATCTCAAAATATGGGTGAATTGATTTGTCAAAAGCCTTAAGGTCTTTTGTTATCAAAGGGAGAAAACTCAACTTAAACCAACAATCCACCATGTGAGGAGAGCTTCAACATACTAGTGAGGGATCCGCCCTATAATAAGTATGGAAGACTTATATTCCAATCACTAAGGATAAGGTGACGTTTACATCAACCACTATGATAACTCAAACCTATGACTAATGTTTATGAAAAAGGTTTTAACAAAGGTGGCCATTGGAACCACAAAGTTAACTTGAGGTGAGTTGTATTTACAAGTTAAAAGTATTCACAAAAATGAAGTCAAAGTTGACTTAAGATTCAATTCAAAATAAGTATTAATGAAAAGAGTTTGAAAAATCAAAGGCATAAGGCCTAGGTTTCTAGTTTGAAAACAATGTCAATGTTTGCACAAAAATGAATTTGGCTTGGGTTAGAGTGGAGAGAAGAAGAGAAGGGTTAGTCCTAAACATGCAAAGATGAGAGAAGAGATAAAACCCTTGGATTTCCTTTCTTGAGATCATAAAAATGATTCAAGATACTCCTTTTCTTTGGACTTAGCAAGCAACAAGCAATCAAAACAATTAAACATTCAAGCTCCTAGGATCTCCATTTGGCTTGTCTTTCTCTTAACTTAGCTACTCATGACAATGGTCCTTCTTACTATCTCAAGTTTTGGAATCCCTATCACACAAGAACAAACAATCAAAAAGTTCACAATGAAATAAGAGGAATGGACAAAGAAAGAGTTTAGATTAGAGGTCCTTTCAAGTCAACTTTCAAGATTTAGCATTCTAAAGGCAAGAGGCCTAGTTGCTCTTCAACAAATTTAGCATTCTAAAGGCATGAGGCCTAATTTCTCTTGAACTCCATTAAGCATAGGTAAGGTCCTAATTTTAAGTCCTTTCTCCTTTTTGCATTGGGTTCACACAAACAATCACAAAAACAAAACAAAGCAACAATATATTTATACAATAATAAGCTCAAATGAGCAAAAGGAAAATGACATAAACATAAACATGAGCTCAAATGAGCAAAGGGAAAAGACAATATGAATAAATGAGCAAGATTAAAATTGCATTAAATTAAATTGCAAGAATTAAATGCTTGAATTAAAAAATAGTAATCAGTAGTTAGTGTTAGTGTGCCATAAGGCAATTTAGCGCTATGTTAAGCAATCGTAAGTGGACTAATGTAGTAGTCACACCTATCTGAGGCCGGTCAATAAAACTATAGGCAAATAAACATAAGTTAGAGATCATGACTAGTAAGCCAAGCTCCTACAACTTGCCATGCCAAAAGAAAAGAGGGAAAAGCCTTATATGGATTTTAGGTTTTTTGCTTGACCAAGAAGCAACCTATCTTGGACACAAAGCAATTCACTTGATCTTTGATCAAGTTGAATTTGATTTGGATCAAAGAAGGTTAAGCTTCTCATATGTCAAGGCTAACCACAAATCATTAACTCATTGGCCAAAATAAAAAGAAGAAGATGAAGATGAAATGGAAATGGACAAAATGAGAATTCAAATGACATAAACAAAACACAATGATCAAATGTGAATGAAATCAACATCAATCAATGGTAAACAGAAGTGAAATGAAGATTAGAAGTCAAGAAAGGTCAAACATATTTTTGGTATTTTTTTTGGATTAAAATAATACATAAAATAAAATGAACAAAGTAAGGTCAAACTTCAAACTCAATTCAAATCAACTTGAATAAGTCCAATTGAGTCATCATAAGTCTAACATGGTCAAACAAGGTTTGACAAATTTTCTCAACATTTTTTGAAAACAGAAACTATTTTAAAATCAATTAAAAGCATTAAAATATAACACAAATGAATTAAAATCTCAAATCAATTAAGAAATTGATGAGAATATTTTCATAGACTTATCATGATCCAAATGTATTAAGAAAATATTTTTTGGAATTTTTGAATATCAAAAAGTATTTAAAATGAATTAAAAACTATTAAAAAAAATAATTCACAAAAAATATTAAATGGAATCACAAAAATAATTAAAAATCAGATTATGAAACTAGATTTTGAAAGAATTTTTTTGCGATTGGTCCCATATTTTTGTGATTCCAAATAAAAGAGTTATGAATTTTTGAAAATAAATGGAATAAAAGAAAAATAAAACAGAAATTAGAAAATATGAAAAATCCACAGCACTTGGATCCACTTAACGACTCTGAATCCATTCAGCCTCAGTCAACTTGGCTTCCATCAAGACTCTTATTGACGGGATCTCAACCTCCACGGGGAGCACAACCTCCATGCCATATACAAGAGAGAAAGGGGTTGCCCCTGTTGAAGTACAGACAGATGTACGATAGCCATGCAAAGCAAATGGCAGCATCTCATGCCAATCTTTGTACGTAACAACCATCTTCTGGATAATCTTCTTGATGTTCTTGTTAACAGCTTCAACAACCCCATTCATCTTGGGTCTATAGGGAGAATAATTATGATGTGCAATCTTGAACTCACTACACAACTCTTTCATCATCTTATTGTTCAAGTTAGATCCATTATCAGTAATGATCTTATCTGGAACACCATAACAACATATGAGTTGATTCTTGATGAACTTCACAACTACCTGCCTGGTCACATTTGCATATGAGGTCGCTTCAACACACTTGGTGAAGTAATCAATGGCTACGAGAATAAAACGGTGACTGTTTGATGCCTTTGGCTCTATCATGTCAATCATGTCAATGCCCCACATAGAGAAATGCCACGGTGAGGAAATAACATTCAGAAGTGTCGGGGGAATATGAATCTTATCCGCATAAATCTGACACTTATGGCATTTCTTCATGTATTTACAGCAGTCAGACTCCATTGTCAGCTAATAGTAGCCTACTCTCAACATCTTCTTTGCCATGGCATGTCCATTGGAATGAGTACCAAATGAACCCTCATGGACTTCAGTCATCAACAGGTCTGCTTCGTGTCTATCCACGCATCTGAGCAGAACCATGTCAAAATTCCTCTTATAAAGCATATCACCATCGAGGTAGAAACTGCCAGATAATCTCCTCAAAGTCTTCTTATCTTTAACAGATGCCCCAAGCGGGTAAATCCGACTCTGAAGAAAACATTTGATGTCATAATACCATGGCTTATCATCTTTCATTTCTTCAACTACAAACACATGAGTTGGTTTATCCAAGCGCATCACGGTAATAGCGGGAACTTCATTCCATTATTTCACCACAATCATAGAAGCAAGTGTAGCAAGAGCATCTGCCATCCGATTCTCATCTCGAGGAATATGATGGAAATCCACTTCAGTAAAGAAAGTTGAAATCCTCCTCGCATAATCTCTATATGGGATGAGGCCAGGCTGATTCGTCTCCCATTCACTCTTAATATGATTAACAACAAGGGCCGAATCACCCTAAACATCCAAATGTTTGATCCTAAGATCAATACATTTTTCCAAAACCATAATACATGCGTCATACTCCGCCATATTATTCGTGCATTTGAAAGTTAGCCTTGCTGTAAAAGGAAAATGTGTGCCCTGAGGAGTAATAATCACCGCCCCAATACCATTTCCATATTGATTAACAGCGCCATCAAACACCATGCCCCATCGGGAATCAGGCTCTGGCCCTTCATCGAGCGTAGGCTCATCGCAATCTTTCATTTTCAAATACATAATCTCTTCATCTGAGAAGTCATACTGAACAGACTGATAATCCTCAATTGGTTGATGTGCCAAGTGGTCAGCCAAGATACTACCTTTAATAGCTTTCAGAGCTCGATACTTAATATCATACTCAGATAACAACATTTGCCAACAGGCAATCCTCCCGGTTAAAGCAGGTTTCTCGAAGATATACTTGATTGGATCTACTTTGGATATCAACCAAGTCGTATGATTTAACATATACTGGCGTAAGCGCTTAGCAGCCCAAGCCAAAGCATATCATATTTTCTCAAGCATTGAGTATCGAGACTCACAATTAGTGAACTTCTTAATCAAGTAGTATATAGCATACTCTTTCTTCCCTGATTCATCTTGCTGACCCAATACACAACCCATAGAGTCCTCAAGAACCGTCAAGTACATAATCAATGGTCTCCCTTCAACAGGCGGAGACAGAATCGGAGGCTCGGACAGATACTCTTTGATACTGTCAAAAGCTTTCTGGCAATCCTCGGTCCAATCATGACGCTGATCTTTCCGGAGGAGCTTGAATATAGGCACACATGTGGCAGTCATGTGGAATATGAATCTGGAAATATAATTCAAACGGCCAAGAAAACCTCGGACTTGCTTCTCAGTTTTAGGCGCAGGCATCTCTTGTATTTCTTTGACCTTGGCAGGATCAACTTCAATACCTCTTTCACTGACAATAAAGCCCAATAACTTGCCGGAACGGACTCCAAATGTACACTTGTTCGGATTCAGGCGGAGTTTGTACTTCCTCAAACGCTGAAAAAGCTTCAACAAGTGCTCTACATGTTCAACTTCCATTTTCGACTTCGCAATCATATCATCAACATATACCTCGATCTCCTTGTGCATCATATCATGAAACAAGGTAGTCATAGCTCGTTGATACGTGGCACCGACGTTCTTCAAACCGAAGGGCATCACTCGATAACAGAATGTTCCCCAAGGTGTTATAAATGTTGTCTTCTCCATATCCTCGGGCGCCATTTTAATCTGGTTATAACCAGAAAATCCGTCCATAAATGAGAAGACATTGAATTTAGTTGTATTGTCTACCAACATATCAATGTGTGGTAGAGGAAAATCATCTTTTGGACTAGCCTTATTCAAGTCTTGATAGTCCACACACATTCAGACTTTTCCATCTTTCTTAGGCACGGGCACAATATTGGCCACCCATTGAGGATATGTAGAAGTCACCAAAACCCCCGTATCAATTTGCTTTTGAACTTCTTCTTTAATCTTTACTGCCATATCAGGATGAGTTCTTTTGAGTTTCTACTTCACAGGCACACACTCAGGCTTCAAAGGCAGGAAATGTTACACGATATCAGTATCTAGACTAGGCATGTCTTCATACGACCAGGCAAAGACTTCGACATATTCTCGTAGCAACTCAATCAACCCCTTCTTCAACGATTCTTCAAGGAGTGCCCCAATCTTCACTTCACGGACACAATCTTCAGACCCAAAGTTGACTGTTTCCAGATTCTCAAGATGTGGCTGAATGATCTTCTCTTCGTGCTCAAGTAGACGGGTAATCTCATCAGGAATCTCTTCAACATCATCTTCTTCGGCCTCAAATACAGGGAACTTAAAGTTGGGAGATGGTGTTGGATCATTATGTTCAATGGGTTTGATCAACCTACATAATGATTTTGGATATAAAAGAGATTTCAGAATTCAAACAAAGCAAATCATTATGTGTCGCAACGCGAAAAACAACCGGCGGAAAATACAGAGCCGCCACCGATGCTATTCATCCTATGACGGAAAGGGAGCGCAGGACTAAACTAAGAAAGGGAAAGGAACGGTCTTACGACAAGAGATTACAAGGTACGGGAGTCGGTTACGCAAGGGGAAGGTGTTAGCACCCCTCACGTCCGCCGTACTCGACGGGATCCACGCTCAAAAGATAGCTCAAAGGATAGGAAAAGGTTGCTGCTAATAAACTGCTCAAAAAAACTGCACAAACTGGAATGATAAACAGGTAGGGAAGAGAAAGAAAATGAAGGAAGTGGATTCGGCAAGATGTCGCATCCTGGGCCTACGTAGTTTGTCAGAAACAAACATCAGAGTCAACGTAGTTCGGGAAAAGGGAGACATGCTCGCTAGGACATCGCGTCCTATGCCTACGTATCTTCTCTATCCAGAGGAGAATCAAAGCACTCGTAGCTCGGCTAACGCACGCCGAAACAAGACACCGAAAAGGGATGCTGAGACGTCAAAAGAAACACCCACAAGGAAACAGAATGCCAATACATGGACTTACACCCGACTCCTAACAATAACAAACAAAAGGAAACAGAATGCCAATACATGGACTTACACCCGACTCCTAACAATAACCAACAAAAGGAAACAGAATGCCAATACATGGACTTACATCCGACTCCCAACAAAATCAAACGCTAACCAGCGAACCCAAAAGAAAAGGTTATCAGAACAAACCCCAACTAAGTAACCAAATATCCGGAATAACTCCCGATATGTATAACCAGTCACCACAAATGAACCCCAAAGATGAACCCCAATATGAACCCCAATCGTCACAAATGAACCCCGAATAATAACAGAAGAAATCCCCCAAGGTATAAACATACCACCACACACACGCTGAAGAAACGGGTACTCACACCAAATAAAGAAAAGGGTGAACGCACACACGAAAACAACACAGCAAAAAAGAAAAAGGGTGCCCGGAGAGATTGCTCACAACCTCCAGCCTACGTATCTCATTTGGTATGAGAATCAGCGCGACGTAGTTCCCCTTAACAGGGGTAAAACACTCTCCTAACCAGAGACCAGGGAGACAACAAACTAATAGGGAGACTAAGACTCGAGCCTAATAGTTGTCATGCAATCAATATCCCTAAGTTGAGGTCTCTAACATGCATTCAACTTCCTCAGAAATCAATCATACAACTCCTACAGAAATGGAGATGAGAAGAGGAAAGTAGATAAACACACCAGCACAAGTGAACAAGCATCACACTCTATATCCATACAAGGGGCCCAAACAATGGGTGGGCTTTAGTCAAGAGGGGCCATATCAACCTCGACAAACAAGCCAAACTATAAGGGTAATCAACTGGGCTCTTAACCACTGACATTGAATTTCAGGGTGAGCAGATCAAAATGGTAATGAGGATGAGACCTCATAGCTCTTAACCCTGACCAGTGTGAGCTCATGACAAAGAAAGCGTGGGGATCCAGAAAGTGGGATCCTATTCCACTTGACAGACTCTGGACAAAAGATCTGGGGCACATGTTCAGAAGCATCGGCACATAGTGCGAGCATAAAGAACGACACACTGAATAACAGGGGATTGGCTGCTAATCCCTTTTATCCGTCAATTTCCTCTTCTCTTGGAGGTCTTATCAAATATCACATGCCTCTCCTTGGAGGTCTTTGGGCACAATTGTAAACAAACACAAACAGAGCCTCTGAAGGAGGACTTGCCAGCAAAATTCCTGCCAAAAAGGTGACAGGATTTCAGACTACATGAAGTAAGAAGCTAACTACTTGAGTGGTGTGTCAACCATAATCCAATGCTCAAGCCAGAGCAAAAGCAAGCAAGCAACTAAGATACCTGTACAAAGACTAAACAGTTAGTACTTCAGTCATAAAACCAGAAAACAAGCAATGAAGCTCCCCAACAACTACACAATGCAATGCATAAGTGCCTTGCCACTCAAAGGAGCTCATGAGCTCACCACATCAATCAAAACCCTACAAAACAAACATAGGTTAGAACTCAATGCATCTCATAAGGTGAGAACAAACCCAATCATCAATGATGAGTATCCACCTGAAACACAAGACAAAGTTAGTTTATGTACATAACTCAACACAACAACACCCTAGTGCAAAGGCCAAATCCAAAACCTAACCAAATTACCAAACCAGGACTCATCCTTTTGCACATTACACCTTCAAACACTCCATCTAATGTCCTCAAAAGGACCAACCTCAAATCAATAACCAAGTGCCTCAATTTGCTTATGCCATGTGATGACCAAAAATATGCACTAAATGAACTTCCAACTTAGAAAATTCATATCAAATCAGAAATGCATGCAATTCCCTTGGGATTTTTTGTACAAGTTCCTCATGCCATGAGTGTTCAATGTGCAAAAAATCAAGTCCAGAATGATGCAAATGAAATGTGAACAAAAATGCACCAATTCAATGTCAAAAATGTGACACAAATTGTCACATTTTTCTCTATGTGTCAAAAGTGATGATAACATATGAGAAAAAATCCAAACCAGTGACCAAAAATTCATGTCATGTATGCAAAAAATTGGATCAAATGGTTCAACATAGAGAATTTCACAACACATTGAATACACTATATCAATTTGGCACCCAATGGATACAAAATTCACACATAAAAATCCAGACATCAACAATTCATGAAATCAACACCATAAAATAGTAGACATCAATACAAATCTATGAAAAAAAATTGGGACTCATTTGGACTATTTTTGCATTTTTTATGATATTTACAAAATGACTAAAATAATTGAAATAACAATGGAAAAATGGAGGGAAATAAAACATTTGAATAAATCCAGAAAATATCACAGCCACAGGATATAGCGCGCAATGGAATCAATGGTTCACATTCAAACACTCGAAACGCTGCGTTTCATTAATGCGCCAGCCTCCCCAGTCATCAGTTCAGCGCACGCGTGGCCAGTCAAAGCAATCCTAGCCAACCAAACCTCCACGCATGAGGCCATGTGGCTTACACATCAGCCAAACCCTAACAACATACAGACGCCGGAACTACAACTCCGGTCGTCTTCTCCGGCGAGACGCATGGTGGCGCCGCCGTGCAATTTTCCAAAAATTCCTCAAACTTATACCGTTCTGCTCGTCTTTCAATGAGGATTCCAAATATCACATTAGTTTCTTCTAACTCTCCCTAGGTTTTGCAAATCGAAGGGAAGAAAATTCTAGATCCAAACTTTCAGTTGCAATTACATCCTCAATTTTCATTCAATTCCAATTCTAAATACATATTCGTGCTCTACTCAACAAGATCTACAGTTCTATATCATGAAATCAACAAAAGGAGAGAGTGGAATTTGAGTAACCTGAACTTGAAGCTATCTGTACACACGTTATCCCAGGCTCTACAGCTCCAGATCTTCTCCCTTGATCTTCCTATGAAGCTCTATGCAAAAAGGAATGGATGAAACCACTTGAATTCGCCTCAATTTCCAAAATCCATCAACATGAGATTGTGCTTGGACTGCTCGAATTCTTGATGAATTGCACCAAATGATGGATGATTCTTGCTCAGTGAAGCATGAGGATCAAGAATATCCAATAATCTTTGAGGTTTGTGTGAGAAAAATTAAGATTCGAAGAGAGAGAAATTTGAGAGAGTTTCTTGAATTTGGATCTGAAAAGTTGGTTATGGCAGTTACAATTAGGGTTTGGCTATTTATACTTCATGCTAATCACACTGAAAACCAATTTAGCCATTCACTAAACATGATTAGTGAGTTGTGAAGCCATTTGCAAAAAATGAAAATTGACACTTCATGGCCATAATACACGTGAGACATCCCATGTTAAGGCTTCAATCCACTCATGAACAACCAAGGGCTAGGATTGAAATGTTATTTGGCTTGTATCTTAAGCCAAAAAATGAATGATGAAGATTCACTTTAATTTGAACATGTGTGAAATAATGAGCATACACACTTTTTCCATGCATGGCAAAGCTCATTTTGAGATTTCTTGAACATGAGAAGCATTTTGCAAAAAGAATGAACCAATTTGAAGCATTATATCAAAAGTTATGCCATTTTGAATTTCCATGCACACTTTGTGATCAAATGACCATAACTCCTTAACCGTTCATCATATGAATATGAATTAGGACTTTTTAGAAAGGGGAGACAAAGATATACAACTTTCATGTTCACCAAAAATCCATCTGAAACATCTTTGAAATTGAAAAGTCAAGTTGAAAGTGGACCAAAAACTTGCCAAATTTGGAAACTTTGAATTATAAGTCACTTTCCATTTTTAGTAACTTTTGCCATGACCTTTGAATCTTCAAGATGGATGTTTAGATAGATTAGTGAACCCCATTTGAACATGATTGAGGTGTCTCAACTCATTTCCCCTCCTCATAGCCCTCAGTTGACTGCACAGTTGATTTTTTTGGTCCTCAGATGACCTCGAAATGCCTTGATCCACTTGAGCCTCTACCACTTGGGGAAATTGCTCAAAAATGAAACCCTAGCTCATGTAAGCCCCTTATGATAACCATGTGATCCTCATCCCAAGAAAATACCTCATGTCTTTGAGAAACCCTAGTTGGAAGAATGGCATTGATTAAGGTTGACCAGAGGTCACAACCCTAATCCAAAGGAACTTGAGAATGAACTATGAAACCCTTGATGATGATAGAACCATGATGATGGTAATATATCCTTTCAAACAAGATGATGCTCAAGACCTTTGAAGAATCAAGAAACCCTAATTGAAGCTCATACCCTCAGATGGTTGATAATCAATTCATAGAGACCCTCAGGCTTGAATCATGTAACTTCTCCATCTTTTGAAAAGACTTTGGAGGATGACCTTCTTATTTTCATATGAGATGCAAAATGCAATGCCTAATGCTCTAAAATATGAAATGCAATGTGTCAAACTAGTCTCAAGAAGAGGAGGTCAAATTTTGAGGTGTTACAGCTGCCCCTATTTAATCCACTGGAGATCTGAAAAGAAGATAGCAGCGACTTTCACACTTTCGAGGTATCAAGGGATTGAATACTATAAAAGCCTGAAAATTTGCACTGGAGTGAAGTAAAGTAACAATGCCTGTCAGAATCGGCAAAGAGGTGGTCTTGAAAGAAGAATCTGTCTGGTACGGTGAGAGTCGGTCTGAATACCGAAAAAGAATGTTAACCTGGATACCAAAATAAATGGTACACAGAAATACCCATGGCCTGAATGCTACTCATCAGTCTGAATACTGGAAATGACCTCGATCTGAGCATCGAAAGATATGAGATTATTAATATTGGTCTGAACACCGAGAGACTGACCTGAATGCCACTTTGGTCTGAATACCTGAAAACCTGGCCTGAATGCCACAAGTTACGTCGACCTGAATGTCGGAAATTGCTTCGATCTGAACATCGGAAAATTGGCCTGAATGCCACTTCGGTCTGAATACCGGAAAACTGGCCTGAATGCCACAAGTTGCGTCGACCTGAACGTCGGAAACTTCTTTGGTCTGAACATCGAAAAATTGGCCTGAATGCCACTTCGGTCTGAATACCGGAAAAACTGACCTGAATTCCACTTCGGTCTGAATACCGGGAAATCTTTCATGCCTGCCAGCATCGGCAGAAATAAGGAAAATGATCATTGAGGTGGCACGTGGGCCAACGACCCCTGCTGGGAATAATAAAGATAAGCCACGAACAGGCTGCCCCTATTCAATCCACCGTGAACCTGTCGATATGAACAGCCTCGGCTTTCAGATGATCAGGGCGAAAAGTGGTTGAATACCAAGAACAAATGAACAATTTGCGCTCCGCTGGGAATTATTATTATTTTTGCTTTTCTTGAACCCCAAAAAAACTCCCTTGATTTTTTTCTTATTTTTCTTGGACCCCTACACAAATATTTTTCTTTCGCGCAGATAATCCCTGATCACCGCATTTGAACCCCGACAACTTCATATCACTCTTGCTGCCAAACAATGAACCCCGCTCTCCATTTGAACCCCAGTCACCTGACGATAACTCTCGATCGTCGTTGTGAATCCCATTCTCCAGAAGACCCCTGTATATCCTTTTCTCCATTTGAACCCCGTTCTCCAGAAAATGCCCAACACTTCCTTTTCTCCTGGTGGACCCCGATTTCCGCGCTGATCGCGTAACATTCTCCAATCTTCACTTCCATCTCCAAACGACGGAAATTTTTCCCCCAATATCGCGCTACTGCGAAATACAGTTGATCCAACGCCACGATGCCAAACTCCTCAGAGTAACATCTTCACCAACCAGCCAAACCAATTCTCAAACGGTAACCATGGCTCGAGACTAGTTTATGCTTGCAATGCCGATGCGTGAACCTTACAGCGTAATGCTCCATAACCATGGAAATGCTACGCAATTAATTATGCAATATGATATGCTTCTCTAAATGATGAATGCATAAAAAATATCCCCCTCAGGGGACGACACGAGCAACTCTGTCGAGGAACTCGATATCGCTCCAATCTCCAACCCTGCTTGGGATAACACTGACGCCGAGGAAAGAGTAACCCCTCACTAGGGATGACCTCCACAAAACTCGATCCGCTTGGGGACTTTACTGGGGAAAAACTGCCAACGCACACCCCTGCCGGGGAAACAACAACCTTCAGACCTGCTGGGGAAATAACAATCTCAACCCTGCTAGGGGAAATACGGAATACCTAGCACAGAACACCCGTTGACTCGTCGAACCCTGGTATTCACCATCTAACCACAGTGTCAACTTTCCACTTTTGAGAGCTCCCGGACTCATCCGGTCTTTTCTGATTCATCACCTTGTATTCTCGACTTCTCCCTACTTCATGAAGATCGACCTCCTTAGATTCGTGCCAACTTTCCAATTCTTCAGACTTTGAAGAGTCTTCTTGATTAACCCTCCAGGATCGTCGCACTTCTCTTGCCGTCTCTACACCATTCTTCAACTCCTTGTCCCTGATTGGACATCAAAGGAATCTTTTGTCAAAAACGCTTCATATCACAACCTGCAAGTGAGTGAAAATAAACCAACAGCACTTGCAAAAGAGATCGTTAGATAAAACGTGCCCCAGGCGTGCCAAAATTTCAACACCCAGGTCACTCAACCTTCCGAATAAGATTTCAAGTTTTCAATCCTATAAACATGCATTGGAAGGGACCCCTACGTCTCAAAACGCAAAGATTCTTTATCAAAATAAACAGATGTTTTTGCAATCAAAGCAGTAATGAAAACAAAAACAAAATTATTTGACTGAATATGCATTTTATTGATTGAAAAAGGTGGCTCGTAACTGAGCAGTACACAGGAAGCAATCCCTGAAAAGAGGTAATTGCGCACAAAAGGAAAATTTATCCTAATGGCAATGTGAACCTGTGATCTCATCGAGTTCCAACCCGGTTACAACCCATATGTCCTCAAGACTCTCCGCACTTTCTGCCTTCCGAAACAAGGCGCTTCCGATCGATCTCCGCTTTCAGATTATCCATGTGTCTTAACCAAAGTACAAACGACCATGCTAGACGCAGTTGTTCATTTCATTCCCTCTTTTGCCTGGACCGCCCTTTCGGGTTTTCAGTCCACCGGGATACCCTTTTTTGCCCAAGCCTCCCTTGTGGGGTTTTCGACTTGCCGGGTGTACAGTTTTTTCTTTTTATCCCTAATTTTTGCCCGAACCTTTTCCATTATATTTTTTTTGGTTCGCCGGGATGCCCATTTTTGCCTAGACTATTTTATTCTTTCCGTCTAGCGGGTCTCTTATACGAAGTATTTTTTAACTGCGTCCGCATTCACAGGGGATGGAAAATCCTCGCCATCCATGGTTGTCAACAACAAGGCTCCGCCAGAGAAAACCTTCTTGACCACGAATGGACCTTCATAATTGGGTGTCCACTTGCTCCGACGATCGTTCTGAGGAGGAAGGATCCTTTTCAACACCATATCTCCCACATGGTACACATGAGGTCGCACCTTTCGGTCAAAAGCACGCTTCATTCGCTACTGGTACAATTGCCCATGACAAATGGCTGCCAGCCTCTTTTCCTCAATCAGGCTCAACTCTTCATACCGAGTCCTTACCCACTCAGCCTCTTCCAATTTCACATCCATCAGGACTCTCAATGACGGAATATGGACCTCAATTGGTAGCACAGCTTCCATCCCATACACAAGCGAGAAAGGCGTTGCCCTAGTAGACGTACGCACTGAGGTTCGATACCCATGTAATGCAAACGGCAACATCTCGTGCCAATCCTTATAGGTCACGACCATTTTCTGCACAATCTTCTTAATATTCTTATTAGCCGCCTCGACCGCCCCATTCATCTTCGGCCGATAAGGAGAAGAATTGTGATGCTCGATCTTGAACTCCCGACATAGTTCCACCATCATCTTGTTGTTGAGATTTGAACCATTATCAGTGATGATTCTTTCAAGAACCCCATATCTGCAAATGATATCTCTTTTCAGGAACTTGGCAACAACCTGTTTCATCACGTTTGCATAAGACGCCGCTTCCACCCACTTGGTGAAGTAATCAATAGCCACTAATATGAACCGGTGCCCATTCGAAGCCGTAGGTTCAATCTTTCCGATCATATCAATGCCCCACATAGTAAACGGCCACGGAGATGACATCAAACTCAACGGATTTGGAGGCACGTGCACCTTGTCAGCATAAATCTGGCATTTATGACATTTCCGCACGAAGTTGAAACACTGAGCCTCCATTGTCATTCAATAATACCCAACCCTTAAAACTTTTTCACCATCACATTCCCGCTGGCGTGGGTACTAAACGATCCCTCGTGCACCTCTTTCATCAATTGGCTTGCTTCTTTGTCATCGACACATCTAAGCAAAACCCAATCAAAATTCCTCTTGTACAAAACTCCATCTTTGTTCAGATAGAACGCCATGGCCAACCTTCTCAGAGTCTTTCGGTCCTTCCTAGACGCTCCCTCGGGATACTCTTGGGTCTCCAGATAACGCTTGATGTCATAATACCATGGCTTTTCATCATCAGGCATTGTTCCGACAGCAAACACATAAGCCGGCCTATCCAGCCGTCCCACCTCAACACTAGGAACTTGATTCCACCACTGCACTTTAATCAAAGCGGCCAGAGTAGCCAAGGCATCTGCCAAAGGATTTTCTTCCCTCGGCACATGGTGTAATTCCACCTTGGTGAAGAATGTCAACAACCTCCTCGTATAATCCCGGGAATTAAGTGAGATTGATGCGTCAACCATTTCCCATTAACCTGGTTCACAACCAAAGCCGAATCTCCATAGATAACAAGGTTCTTGATTCGCAAATCAATCGCCTCTTCGACACCCAAGATACAAGCTTCGTATTCAGCCATATTGTAGGTGCATTCAAATGTTAGCCGGGCAGCAAAAGGAATGTGGGATCCCTTCGGCGTAACCAAAACAGCACCAACTCCACTACCCTTCACGTTAACAGCCCCATCAAACATCAGAATCCATTCGGACTCAGGGTCAGGCCCCTCCTCCGGGATAGGTTCCTCACAATCTTTCGATTTGAGAAACATGATGTCCTCATCAGGGAACTCAAATTTCATCGGTTGATAATCCTCAATGGGTTGTTGGGCGAGGTAATCGGACAATACACTCCCCTTTATTGCTTTTTGAGAAGTGTACTGGATATCGTATTCAGTCAAAATCATTTGCCATCTCGCAACCCGTCCGGTCAATGCTGGCTTCTCAAATATATACTTGATCGGATCCATCTTGGAAATCAACAAAGTGGTATGAACCAGCATATACAGTCTCAGTTGGCGAGCAGCCCATGCCAAAGCGCAGCAAGTTTTCTCGAGCAGTGAATATCTTGTTTCACAGTCGGTAAACTTTTTGCTAAGGTAGTAAATTGCATGCTCTTTTCGACCAGACTCGTCGTGCTGCCCCAGTACACACCCCATAGACCCCTCGAGGACTGTCAAGTACAGGATTAATGGCCGCCCTTCCACAAGAGGCATCAGAATCGGAGGCTTCTACAAATATTCTTTTATTCTTTCAAATGCCTCTTGGCAATCATCATTCCACCTGACCGTTTGATCTTTTCTCAACAACTTGAATATGGGTTCACACGTGGCTGTTAGATGAGATATGAACCGTGAAATATAGTTCAATCTACCTAAGAAACCACGAACCTCCTTTTCTGTTCTCGGTTCAGGCATTTCTTGTATCGCTTTTACTTTAGCAGGATCAACCTCGATTCCCTTTTCACTTACAATAAACCCCAGCAACTTACCGGACCGCACTCCGAAAGTGCACTTATTCGGGTTCAACCTCAATTTGAATTGTCTCAACCGGTCAAACAACTTGGCCAAGTCTACCAAATGCCCCTCTTCTGTTTGGGATTTCGCTTTCATGTCATCAACATAGCATTCGATCTCATGATGAATCATATCATGAAACAAAGTCACCATAGCTCTTTGATACGTGGCACCGGCATTCTTGAGACCGAATGGCATCACCTTATAACAAAAAGTGCCCCATGGTGTGATAAACGTTGTTTTCTCCATATCATCTGGCGACATTTTAATTTGATTATAGCCAGAAAAGCCATCCATGAAGGAAAACACCGAGAATTGAGCTGTATTATCTACCAACACATCGATGTGAGGTAATGGGAAATCATCTTTCGGGCTAGCTCATTTCAAATCCCGGTAGTCCACACACATCCTCACCTTTCCATCCTTCTTCGGTACCGACACAATGTTCGCGACCCAAGGCGGATAATTAGTGACAGCTAGGAAACCAGCATCCAACTGCTTTTGTACTTCCTCTTTGATTTTCATGGCCATCTCAGGTCGAGTTCTGCGCAACTTCTGCTTCACTGGAGGACAATCTTCTCTCAATGGCAACTTATGCACAACAATATTGGTATCCAACCCCGACATATCTTGATAAGACCAGGCGAAGATATCAACATACTCTTTCAACAGTGCTACCATTCTGCTCTTGACATTCATCTCCAAAGCGGCCCCAATTTTTACTTCCTTTCTGACCTCCTCGGTACCCCGATTAACAACCTCAACTTGCTCCTCGTGCGGTTGAATCACCTTCTCCTCTTGTTTCAACAACCTGGCTAACTCTTCCGGCAGTTCACAATCTTCTTCGGCATGATAGATCGGGTTGTCGAAGTCATATAGGGGTGTAACAGAATTGTCATCAATGAGATCCGAAGAATGATCGCCTCTGCATGAATGTTGATTCATGCATTGCTTTAGAGTCGGGACGAGACAAATTAAAAGGAAGAAAAATGAAAATAAACATTGCCATTTTTATTTTTTTTAACTGCAAAAATAAATGAAAAACAGGGAACACCACTTTTAAAGCGAAAAACATCCATTTATTAATGATGCAAGTAATGCAAAATGAAACATGAGGTGGCCCTTACAATGGACCATTACGTTTTGGGCAAAACATATGGCTTTCATGCAAACAGAATTCACAAACATAAATATTACTCTTCACGCAGAGTGACAGTGATGATCTTTTCGGCCTTCCAGTTCTGGATCTCCATTCCTGGTACGCACGGTTTTATCTACGAGTCAAGCTCGCAGTCACTGTTAGTCTCTTCACCCACCGTATAGACGCGATCTGGATCCTCAGCCATTACATTCACCCCCATCTGACCATGCGTCGGCATGGGATTAGCATTAACATTCGGTGATGGTGCAAAATTGATGGCTTTGGAATCCACCAAGTCTTGAACAACATGCTTAAAATCTTTACAACCCTCAATGTTATGCCCGGGAGCGCTAGAATGGAATTCGCACTTGGCATTCTCATCATAATTGGAAGGCCTCTGATCTGGTCTTAATGGAGCTAACGTCCTCAGCTGAACCAACCCAAGATCCTTCAACTTCTTAAACAGGAGAGCATACGTCATGGGTGGCCTATCAAACTGACGATCTGCCATCCTTCCCCTAACTTGGTACCCAGCTCTCTGTGTTCTCTGTTGAAATGGTTGCTGTTGCTGTTGCTGTTGTGCGGGTTGATTATCAACAGGAATCGTTACTGCAGTAGCATGCTGGTAGTAATGATTCCTACCGTGTCCTTTCTGGGCATACACAGCACTCGAATCACCCTCTTTCTTGCGCTGACCATTACCAAAGGGCTTCTTTACTCCAGACGACGGAGCATTTCCCTGTATTTTCCCCATTCTCAGCCAACTTCCAATCCTCTCACCAGCCACTACTATATCTGCAAAGCCGGTAACCGGACATCCCACCATCCTTTCAGCAAAAGTCCCCTGAAGGGTACCCATGAACAAATCCGACATCTCCCGATCCACTAATGGAGGTTGAACTCTGGTAGCCAACTCTCTCCACCTTTGTGCATACTCTTTAAACCCTTCATTCGGCTTTTGAGACATACCCTGCAACTGGGTACGGCTTGGTGCCATGTCAGCATTAAATTGGTACTGTTTGAAGAAAGCATCCCCCAAATCCTGTCAGCTCTTAATATCTGATGATCTCAACTTGGTGTACCACTCAAGAGACCCACCAGATAAGCTATCCTGGAAGAAGTACATCCAGAGCTTCCGATCCATGGTGTAGGCAGATATCTTTCGGACAAAGGCCTGAAGATGAGTTTCCGGGCAAGAACTCCCATTGTACTTATCAAACGTGGGCACTTTGAACTTCTGTGGAATCACAATCCCCTCAACCAGCCCCATGTTTGTCATATTAATAGTCCCAGGAGAAGTACGACTTTCCAGAGCCCTGATCTTTTCTGCTAGTACCTGAATCTCTTTATTCGGCGGTTGAACACCATATTGACCGAACTGCTCATTCAGCATAGAGAACTGATCCTCTTCCTTATCCTCCACAGCCCCAAAGAAAGGAGGAAACTGAGTGTCCTTCAGAGTGTCGCCCACAGGACCTAGTCCACCGCCTGCAGCAAAACCAAAACCACCACCATTGTTGAGGACTACACCAGCAGTAGCTACCTTCCTCTTGGGATCGCCACCATCCCTAGAACCACCAGGACCATTGTTGGAGGTACCCTCTTGATTATTGCCACTATTGGCAATCGAAGCCAGCTCAAGCTTCTCCACTTTATCGGCGAGTGCTTTCTGCCCCAAGGCGAACCCTGGCATGGCGTTGATCAACTCACTCATCTTCTCTTTCAGCTCGAGAATGTCAGCGTTGGGTGGATCCATCATTCTGGGTTTGTTGCGTCTGGTAAAGTATCTGTGCGGACGAGCTACGTGCAGAGGAACGATTCTGCGTGCGCGAGCAATGATTCCTGAGTCAATCAAACATGTTAGATACTGACACCTGCAAAATAGAAGACAAGTTATTATGATTCATGCATGAATGCATTGTCTATCCGTATGAGGAACATTCTGTCCTTCGATCCTGGCTTCATTGAGACGGATAATAATTTGACAGCAACATTCTGACATCAATCATCTGGCTTTGTCGTACAGAACAGAAAGTTGTGCTCTAGCAATGATATCACCTGACCATGTGTGTGTTAAGTGAGTGTGACACGGAGAAACAAATAAAGCTTTGAGATCAATCACTGAATGATAATAACCACTGTATATCAAAAGTGCGCAACACATGCGAGAGTCATATATCATATCTGATACAAATCATCTTTACAACCTTCCAGAATCGGAAAGAAATACAAGCAAGTGAATTCCGTCAACATGCCTGACGGTAATCCAACACATGATAACAACTGCAATAAAAGTCTAATCTGAAGAAGGTCCCACTGAAGGCTCTGCATCATCGACCATCCTGGTAAACTTCATAGTGAACCGGAGCTCAGTATTCTCCTGCTGAAGTCTTCCCACCTCTTTCTGGTGAATCTTCGTCTGACGGAAATAATGGTCCCTCTCAGCAAGATAGTGATCTCTCTCGGCCATAATCTTCGCTTTCTCTTCTTCCTTAACCCTCAGCTTCGCTTCCCACTCGGTGGTAAGGGCTTTGGTTCTAGCTTCCCTTTGAGTCTTCACAAGGACTTGTCTCTTCTTTTCATCTTCAATGACCTTCAAAGCTCTAGCCAACTTCTCTTTGGTAAGGTCGTGCTCCTTCGTAGATGACTCTAAAGCTTGGCTGATCTTACAGTAATAGGCGGTGTCTTTCTCAAAACGCTTCACCTCCTGAGCATGTTTCCTAGCCTGGTCTTCTGCTTTCCCCTTGATTTCCTGATTAGCTAGTTGAATTCCAGCAACACTCATTTGTATCTCGGTCTTCTCCGCTTGCAGTTGATCTCTTGCCCTCCTCATCTCAAGAAATTCTTCCATACTGACAGAATAGCGTGGCTCCTCAATCAACGGATACCAAAGATCGCCCACAGGAAATGGCAAACAAGTGTGCTCAACCCTCTCTCTGAGCCAATCATCAAACGGAGGAAAAGACCTGTTATTAGCTCTACCAAAAGGAATCTTGCCTTTCCTTTGAATGTTGCGCCATGCATCAGACACTTGCCTCAACAATGACTGATTACCCTCAACCGGGAAGTAAAAAGACTCATGAGTCTCACACTCGAGAGGAGGAACCTCCATAGCAAATCCCATTTGTCTCTTAAGAAGCGTCGGGTTATAATTAATACACCCTTGGACTCCTATAAGAGGCACATTGGGGAAAGTCCCGCAACTGCAAATAAAGTCTCGCCCAACCACATCAATGTGAGTCCAAGCTATGTCCTTGGCTTGCAAACCCATCAACTTGGTTGCCCAATTTACAATATGATCAAGAAAGACAAAGGCACCCTTGGAAGGCAAATATCCCATGAACCATTCATATAACAATTGAGCACAACATCTAACCAAACCTCCACGCCGCTTCTCGTTCCGATTATGGACCGAATAATAAACATCCCCGATCAAGGTAGGAATGGGATTCCTCTGAGGAAACACCCGGGTGGCATTAATATCCACAAAATTCTTCTGATTAGGGAACAGAATAACTCCATAAATGCTTACGGCAAGCAAAGCACAAACAGTCTTCCAATTACCCAAAACAACATATTCCTTGGCCTTGGCCTCCAAGAAACTCAGATGAAAACCGGGAAACTTTCCTTTCTCCTTCAGACCTTTCTTAATCACTTCCGGGCTCAAATAAAGAGCACGAGAAATCTCAACAATATCAGGTTCTTCCTTAGTAACATAAAAAGGAATCTGGTTTCTGACCCGAATGCCCAGAACACTAGCATAATCCTCCATCAAAGGTCCCAACAAATAGTCTGGGAAGACAAAACATCTCAAACCCGGATCATAAAACTGGAGAAGAGTATGGAGGGCACTCCTATCCCCATCTGTGAGCCTGAAAACCATCTTCATAATGCTGCCATAAGCCTCACGGAACATCCCCACACGGTCAGGTGTAATCAATGCTATCATACCCTTCAACACCCTAATCTTTGGATCGAAGAAACTGTATACAACATCCTCTTTTAAGTCGGTCCTTATATCTGGAACAAAGATTTCTCTCAACCAGGATCTCAATCAAGAATGTACCCTGCATATGGATAAACATGAGTTAGATGCGGATAAATGCAAAATGGGAATGATGCAGATGCATGAATGCAATGCATAGTGCCATCCTCCAAGACATCTGAACATCAATTGTACGGAAATTCCGGTCTCTGAACTGATCACAACCATCCAAGGGACTAAGTAACCACAAATCCAACTCGGGGGTTCCGAAATAAACGAAACCGGAGGATACATCACCACCATCACAAGAAAGTCACTGAACGGATAGCAACCAGATCATCTGAACAAGTAACCTCAAATCCAACTCAGGGGATCCGAAATAAACGGAACCCGCTCATAAATACCACGGACAGAACTCCGGCGTCTCAGAAATAAATCCATAAATCCAACTTATAAATAGAACCCAAATTACGGACCGAACCAAAGTCACCATCAAAGAGTCGCCAACAGAACCTGTATCTGTAGGAATCAAACCCCTCCCCTCACAAGTGAATTCCAATAAGGTCATCCTAAGGCGGATAATGGTCTCGACAATCGGACAAGATACTCAACGGGTTTGCCCTTTCGGGTGTGCCGTGCAGCTCTCATAAGATCATCTAAACCAAATATCCGGGAAAGAACGGTCACCGAAGTCAACAACTCAAAAGAGATAACCGAACCATAGTGGAAACCCCACAAGGAAGAGCTTTCTCAGAAGAACCTCGTCCGGCTGTGGTATGTCACGTCTCAACACCATGTTGATCCAACATAAGAAGAGACATGAGACCATGCTAATCCTAGGTGTATACTCGGGCTTTGGGTTTTAGCCCCACTCAGAACACGCACCCCCAAATAAGAGAAACCACACCTGTCCAGAATCCAACACGGTGATAACATGATGCATGCAAACATATATGCAAATATATACAATCACAGTATAATAATCACAAATGCAATAAATAAGCAGTAAAAGCAACCCAAACTACCCTAAAAACTACGCTAGAGAGCGCTAGGATTGACTCGCTTAGGGAAGATGGACCAGCAAGAGGTCAACTTCAGATCCTCAGCAGAGTCGCCAGCTGTCGCAACGCGAAAAACAACCGGCGGAAAATACAGAGCCGCCACCGATGCTATTCATCCTATGACGGAAAGGGAGCGCAGGACTAACCTAAGAAAGGGAAAGGAACGGTCTTATGACCAGAGATTACAAGGTACGGGAGTCGGTTACACAAGGGGAAGATGTTAGCACCCCTCACGTCCGCCGTACTCGACGGGATCCACGCTCAAAAGATAGCTCAAAGGATAGGAAAAGGTTGCTGCTAATAAACTGCTCAAAAAAACTGCACAAACTGGAATGATAAACAGGTAGGGAAGAGAAAGAAAATGGAGGAAGTGGACTCGGCAGGATGTCGCATCCCGGGCCTACGTAGTTTGTCAGAAACAAACATCAGAGTCAACGTAGTTCGGGAAAAGGGAGACATGCTCGCTAGGACATCCCGTCCTATGCCTACGTATCTTCTCTATCCAGAGGAGAATCAGAGCACTCGTAGCTCGGCTAACGCACGCCGAAACAAGACACCGAAAAGGGACGCTGAGACGTCAAAAGAAACACCCACAAGGAAACAGATTGCCAATACCTGGACTTACACCCGACTCCTAACAATAAAAAACAAAAGGAAACAGAATGCCAATACATGGACTTACACCCGACTCCTAACAATAACCAACAAAAGGAAACAGAATGCCAATACATGGACTTACATCCGACTCCCAACAATAACAAACGCTAACCAGTGAACCCAAAAGAAAAGGTTATCAGAATGAACCCCAACTAAGTAACCAAATATCCGGAATAACTCCCGATATGTATAACCAGTCACCACAAATGAACCCCAAAGATGAACCCCAATCGTCACAAATGAACCCCGAATAATAACAGAAGAAATCCCCCAAGGTATAAACATACCACCACACACACGCTGAAAAAACGGGTACTCACACCAAATAAAGAAAAGGGTGAACACACACACGAAAACAACACAGCAAAAAAGAAAAAGGGTGCCCGGGGAGATTGCTCGCAACCTCCTGCCTACATATCTCATCTGGTATGAGAATCAAGGCGACGTAGTTCCCCTTAACAGGGGTAAAACACTCTCCTAACCAGAGACCAGGGAGACAACAAACTAATAGGGAGACTAAGACTCGAGCCTAATAGTTGTCATGCAATCAATATCCCTAAGTTGAGGTCTCTAACATACATTCAACTTCCTTAGAAATCAATCATACAACTCCTACAGAAATGGAGATGAGAAGAGGAAAGCAGATAAACACACCAGCACAAGTGAACAAGCATCACACTCTATATCCATACAAGGGGCCCAAACAATGGGTGGGCTTTAGTCAAGAGGGGTCATATCAACCTCGATAAACAAGCCAAACTGTAAGGGTAATCAACTGGGCTCTTAACCACTGACATTCAACGTCAGGGTGAGCAGATAAAAATGGTAATGAGGATGAGACCTCATAGCTCTTAACCCTGGCCAGGGTGAGCTCATGACAAAGAAAGCGTGGGGATCCAGAAAGTGGGATCCTATTCCACTTGACAGACTCTGGACAAAAGATCTGGGGCACATGTTCAGAAGCATCGGCACGTAGTGCGAGCATAAAGAACGACACACTAAATAACGGGGGATTGGCTGCTAATCCCTTTTATCCGTCAATTGCCTCTTCTCTTGGAGGTCTTATCAAATATCACATTCCTCTCCTTGGAGGTCTTTGGGCACAATTGTAAACAAACACAAACAGAGCCTCTAAAGGAGGACTTGCCAGCAAAATGCCTGCCAAAAAGGTGACAGGACTTCAGACTACATGAAGTAAGAAGCTAACTACTTGAGTGGTGTGTCAACCATAATCCAATGCTCAAGCAAGAGCAAAAGCAAGCAAGCAACTAAGGTACCTGTACAAAGACTAAACAGTTAGTACTTCAGTCATAAAACCAGAAAACAAGCAATGAAACTCCCCAACAGCTACACAATGCAATGCATAAGTGCCTTGGCACTCAAAGGAGCTCATGAGCTCACCACATCAATCAAAACCCTACAAAACAAACATAGGTTAGAACTCAATGCATCTCATAAGGTGAGAACAAACCCAATCATCAATGATGAGTATCCACCTGAAACACAAGACAAAGTTAGTTTATGTACATAACTCAACACAACAACAACCTAGTGCAAAGGCCAAATTCAAAACCTAACCAAATTACCAAACCAGGACTCATCCTTTTGCATATTACACCTTCAAACACTCCATCTAATGTCCTCAAAAGGACCAGCCTCAAATCAATAACCAAGTGCCTCAATTTGCTTATGCCATGTGATGACCAAAAATATGCACAAAATGAACGTCCAACTTAGAAAATTAATATCAAATCAGAAATGCATGCAATGCCCTTGGGATTTTTTGTACAAGTTCCTCATGCCATGAATGTTCAATGTGGAAAAAATCAAGTCCAGAATGATGCAATTGAAATGTGAAGAAAAATGCACCAATTCAATGTCAAAAATGTGACACAAATTGTCACATTTTTCTCTATGTGTCAAAAGTGATGATAACATATGAGAAAAAATCCAAACCAGTGACCAAAAATTCATGTCATGTATGAATGTCATGTATGAATGTCATGTATGCAAAACATTGGATCAAATGGTTCAACATAGAGAATTTCACAACACATTGAATACACTATATCAATTTGGCACCACATGGATTCAAAAATTCACACATAAAAATCCAGACATCAGCAATTCATGAAATCAACACCATAAAATAGTGTACATCAATACAAATCTATGAAAAAAATGGGACTCATTTGGACTATTTTTGCATTTTTTATGAATTTTACAAAATGACTAAAATAATTGAAATAACAATGGAAAAATGGAGGGAAATAAAACATTTGAATAAATCCAGAAAATATCGCAGCCACAGGATATGGCGCGCAATGGAATCAATGGTTCACATTCAAATGCTTGAAACGTTGCGTTTCATTAATGCGTCAGCCTCCCCAGTCATCAGTTCAGCGCACGCGTGGCCAGTCAAAGCAATCCTAGCCAACCAAACCTCCACGCATGAGGCCATGTGGCTTACACATCAGCCAAACCCTAAAAACATACAGACGTCGGAGCTACAGCTCCGGTCGTCTTCTCCGGCGAGACGCACGGTGGCGCCGCCGTGCAATTTTCCAGAAATTCCTCAAACTTATACCGTTCTGCTCGTCTTTCAATGAGGATTCCAAATATCACATTAGTTTCTTCTAACTCTCCCTAGGTTTTGCAAATCGAAGGGAAGAAAATTCTAGATCCAAACTTTCAGTTGCAATTACATCCTCAATTTTCACTCAATTCCAATTCTAAATACATATTATTGCTCTACTCAACAAGATCTACAGTTCTATATCATGAAATCAGCAAAAGGAGAGAGTGGAATTTGAGTCACCTGAACTTGAAGCTTTCTGTACACACGTTCTCTCAAGCTCTACAGCTCCAGATCTTCTCCCTTGATCTTCCTATGAAGCTCTATGCAAAAAGGAATGGATGAAACCACTTGAATTCGCCTCAATTTCCAAAATCCATCAACATGAGATTGTGCTTGGACTGCTCGAATTCTTGATGAATTGCACCAAATGATGGATGATTCTTGCTCAGTGAAGCATGAGGATCAAGAATATCCAATAATCTTTGAGGTTTGTGTGAGAAAAATGAAGATTCTAAGAGAGAGAAATTTGAGAGAGTTTCTTGAATTTGGATCTGAAAAGTTGGTTATGGCAGTTACAATTAGGGTTTGGCTATTTATACTTCATGCTAATCACACTGAAAACCAATTTAGCCATTCACTAAACATGATTAGTGAGTTGTGAAGCCATTTGCAAAAAATGAAAATTGACACTTCATGGCCATAATACACGTGAGACATCCCATGTTAAGGCTTCAATCCACTCATGAACAACCAAGGGCTAGGATTGAAATGTTATTTGGCTTGTATCTTAAGCCAAAAAATGAATGATGAAGATTCACTTTAATTTGAACATGTGTGAAATAATGAGCATACACACTTTTCCCATGCATGGCAAAGCTCATTTTGAGATGTCTTGAACATGAGAAGCATTTTGCAAAAAGAATGAACCAATTTGAAGCATTATATCAAAAGTTATGCCATTTTGAATTTCCATGCACACTTTGTGATCAAATGACCATAACTCCTTAACGGTTCATCATATGAACATGAATTAGGACTTTTTGGAAAGGGGAGATAAATATATACAACTTTCATGTTCACCATAAATCCATTTGAAACATCTTTGATATTGAAAAGTCAAGTTGAAAGTGGACTAAAAACTTGCCAAATTTGGAAACTTTGAATTATAGGTCACTTTCCATTTTTAGTAACTTTTGCCATGACCTTTGAATCTTCAAGATGGATGTTTAGAATGATGAATGAACCCTATTTGAACATGATTGAGGTGTCTCAACTCCTTTCCCCTCCTCATAATCCTCAGTTGACTGCACAGTTGATTTGTTTGGTCCTCAGATGACCTCGAAATGCCTTGATCCACTTGAGCCTCTACCACTTGGGGAAATTTCTCAAAAATGAAACCCTAGCTCATGTAAGCCCCTTATGATAACCATGTGATCCTCATCCTAAGAAAATACCTCATCTCTTTGAGAAACCCTAGTTGGAAGAATGGCATTGATTAAGGTTGACCAGAGGTCACAACCCTAATCCAAAGGAACTTGAGAATGAACTATGAAACCCTTGATGATGATAGAACCATGATGATGGTAATATATCCTTGCAAACAAGATGATGCTCAATACCTTTGAAGAATCAAGAAACCCTAATTGAAGCTCATACCCTCAAATGGTTGATAATCAATTCATAGAGACCCTCAGGCTTGAATCATGTAACTTCTCCATCTTTTGAAAAGACTTTGGAGGATGACCTTCTTATTTTCATATGAGATGCAAAATGCAATGCCTAATGCTCTAAAATATGAAATGCAATGTGTCAAACTAGTCTCAAGAAGAGGAGGGCAAATTTTGAGGTGTTACATTATGCAGATGAAAAGATTGATTTTATTCTCTTTTTAGGGTTTTATGGTGATCACCAATTTCATGCAAAAAAGCAAAAAGAGAAAATAATTTTGGGTAAAACAAACATTTAACATGTTATTGAATGAATATCATTGTATTAATGTGCCAACAATGTCATCACTTCTCCTTTTGGCATGGGAGAAGGGTTTTTTAACAAAAGTGAACACATTACATGGACTTATGGATAACTGTTGGAACATCAACAGCGACCCAATTATTGCAGATTCCTCTAGGGATGACAAAGTTGCCCAGATCTTCCTCTGCATCTTCTTCCACTATGTCAGCATCCTCTTGGTCTTCAATAGTGTGGATAAAACCACCACTCTGGAACAAACCGCGCTCATTGGAAATGCCTTAAGAATACCCTATGCCAACCCTGGATTTATTATCTTCCATCTTAATCATTTGTCCTAAACCAGTAGTTGCGCCATGCTCAATGGACAACTTCGCATCATTGTAGGAAGCAAATGAATTAGGTCCTTTCCTTGAAGGCTCAGCAATAGACAAGGCTTGGAACGGAGTCCCAACCTCATCCGCAACGTCTATATAGGAAAAGGAAGATAGATGGCTTACCAAGAGAGCCTTCTCTCCCCCTACCACCACCAACTTTTTGTTTTTCACAAACTTCAATTTCTTGTGTAGGGTGGATATCACAGCGCCTGCCTCGTGAATCCATGGTCTGCCAAGCAAACAACTATATGATGGATGAATATCCGTGATCTGGAAAGTGATCTGGAAATCACTAGGTCCAATCTTGATCGGAGTTCTACTTCACCGATCACAGTTTTCCTCGATCCATCAAAAGCCTTGACTACCACTCCACTCTGCCTCATGGGAGGCCCCTGATAAGAAAGTTTGGCCATTGTGGATTTTGGCAACACATTCAACGATGATCCTGTGTCTACCAACACATTAGACAAGGCATCATCCTTACAGTTCATGGAAATGTGTAAGGCCAAATTGTGATCTTTTCCCTCCTCGGGAAGATCAGCATCACAAAAGATCAAATTGTTACAAGCAGTTATGTTTGCAACAATGCTATCAAACTGTTCAATTATGACATCACACCCTCTGCAAAGCTTCGCTGCGTGGATCGGAATTCATCAGCAAAGATAGGACAAATATCTTTGACGGAGTTTGTAGCAGCTGATCAACAACGTTATACTCGCTCCTCTTGATGAGCCTCAACATCTCATCACAGTCCTCTTTGAATATGCCATGCTGGCCAACAGGGACAGGAGCTTTAGTAGATTTATCAACAACAAGTGCCGGATTCAAAGAAGAAGAAGTCCCCACAGGACTAGCAGAATTATCAACAATAGTTCTTCTTAACACGTCTTCATGGGGTTTCGGCAGCGTCGAGAAAATACGACCACTGCGGGTCACACCACTGACGTCTGATATACTCACAACAGAGGTGGAGGGCAACAACACCTCCTTTCCATCTTCAAGCATAACTGCATTGTACCTGTAAGGCACAACTTTATCAGAAGAATACGGGACAGGGCCCGCTGGCTTGATTATAAGAGATGGAGAAACCTTCTTCTTGCTGCCATCATACTTGACGACAATAGGTTCTGGTATTCTAAATACAGGCGAAATTAAATCGACTTCATCCTTATTACGATTCTGAAGTACCTCAATCATACCCTGATCCAGCATCTCTTGGATGTCCTTCCTTACTTGGCTACATCCTCTCTCATTGACAGTGCACACCTGGCATCTATCATGGTCATGCTCATAATGACTGTATCCATATAACAGTCTATGCATCTCGACCAAAGATTGCCTGATGTGACTGACATACAAGACTTTATACTTGCCGGGGTAACCCTGGACCATGTTCACAACAGCTTTCCCATGCTCGGGCAATGGGTTCTTCTTTACATTTGGACCTACGTCCTCGAAAAACAAAATCCCACTTCTAACAAGGTCTTGCACCTTGGTCTTTAGGAGATATCAGTTCTCCATATCATGTCCGGGAGCACCGGAATGATATACACAGTGTAGCTCAGGCTTGTACCACCACTGAGGGTTGGCTGGTACAGCGGGTGGGTCACGTGAAGTAATCAACTTTTTATCAATCAAAGACGAATAGAGTTCAGCATAGGTCATTGGAATTGGATCAAAAGTTACCCTCTTCCTATCGTAGCTGGTGTTGGTATTGTTGTTGTTTCGAGGCTGGTAGGCCTGCTGTTATGGATGATGATGTTGTTGATATTGTTGATGTTGTTGTTGTTGATGTTGATAATGTTGAGCTTCCTTGAAGGCAGGTGCTATATGAGCCACCTGGTGCTGATTACTGACAGGGCGAACAGTCTTTGTCTTCACAGAGGAGCTTCTCTTAATATGGGAAGACACATCATGTGCCTCTCCCTCCTTCTTCTTTGCAAAGCCCCCATATCGCTTTGCAAAAGAGCCTTTATCCCTGGTCAGACGTCCTTCCCGGACTCCTTCCTCTAGCCTCATTCCCATGTTCACCATTTCGATGAAGTCCGAGGGAGCACTAGCTATCATCCTCTCGTAGTAGAAAGAGCTTAAAGTCTTTAAAAAGATCTTTGTCATTTCTTTCTCTTCAAGGGGTAGCACGATCTGAGCGGCCAACTCACGCCATCTCTGGGCGTACTCCTTGAATGTCTCCTTCTCTTTCTAGGACATAGCCCTCAGTTGGTCCCTATCGGAAGCCATATCAACATTATACTTATATTGCTTGACGAAAGCTTCGCCAAGGTCGTTGAAGGAGCGGATGTTCACACTATCCAGACCCATATACCATCTGATTGCGGCACCGGACAGGATGTCCTGAAAATAGTGGATGAGGAGTTGATCATTCTCTGTTTGAGTCGACATCTTGCGTGCGTACATTACAAGATGGCTGAGAGGGCAAGTGTTGATTCTTAGTGTTGGCAGCAATTTTGGTAAAACAAAGAGTGTTCATAAGATGTTATGTGTGATGTCTTAACATAAGATATCCTATGTACCTGCTGGAGCTTAAGGAACATGATCATGCAGGATTGTTTCAGAATGTCATACACAAGGTCATGGCATCTGATATGTATGTACCTGCTGGAGCCTAAATGAAAGACATGTTCATGCAGGATTGTTTCAAGATGTCATACACAAGGTCATGGCATCTGATATGGTTGTACTTGCTGGAAGTTATAAAAGGAATTATGGAATGATGCAGGATTTTTCCAGGATGTCAGACCCGATGTCATGACATCCTGTACACAAAACATTCAGTGTGAATGTCTGGTGTTTTGTGATTGCACAATTAATGGCAATCTATGTATGATTGAAGATCTGATTTGCAGGCGCATTCAATCATGGATTACAACTTGATTTACTTATTTTCCAAGGCGATCTAACCAGCTGTTATAAAAAGATTTGATTGGAAAATAGATTTAGGGTTTTCAAGATGTCCAAGCCCAGCTGAAAGCTTCTATAAAAAGGGACTTAGAAAACCTGTTTTACAACACAACCAATACTGAGCGAAATATAGTGAGAGAGCTAGGGTTTGTGTCTATTTAGTCGTAAGACTTGTAAGCCATTCAAGTAATGTTTTGATGATTGAATTAGACTGATTTGTGGTTGTAATTTGTCACTCTAAAGCTGTTAAGCAAGAGTGTGTGTCTACTTGATCGAAGCTGTGAAGCAAGATCAAGTGTGTGTCTTCTTGATCAAAGTTGTGAAGCAAGATCAAGAGTGTGTCTTCTTGATTGAAACTGTGAAGTAAAATCAAGAGTGTGTTATTGAAAAGTGTTTTCTTTTCTTAAGGGATTGTTGTTTAAGATCACAGGTGTGAGTGTAGGGAAGTGAGTGGGTTCTCATATCTAAGAGTGCTTAGGTAGAAATTGCACGGGTAGAGATTAGGTGAGAAAGACTGTAACTTGTTGAAGTGTACGAAGAGTCTTTGAACTGATTCTATTTTAGTGAATTTCCTTCCTGGCTTGGTAGCCCCAGATGTAGGTGAGTTGGACTGAACTGGGTTAACGATTGCTTGTGTATCTTTTGCATTACTTTTCTATATCTTTCTTCTGTTAGTGTAATTCAGATATTAGTGTCGTGACATTACATTCGACATCTCATATCTGATACCAGAATTTCAATTGGTATCAGAGCAGGCATCCTGCTCTGGTTCTGGATGAGATCTAGGGACAATACTTTCTGGTTCAATGGAGAGAGATGGAGGATCTGTTCATAGGCCACCAATTTTTGATGGTTCTAACTATGACTATTGGAAGCCTCGAATGGTAGCCTTTCTAAAATCTCTTGATAACAAGGCTTGGAAAGCTGTGTTAACAAGCTGGGTGCATCCTGTCATTACTAAAGAAGGAGAAGCCACTACTGAGAAGAAGCCTGAAGAACAATGGTCCAAGGAGGAAGATGATCTAGCTCTTGGAAACTCTAAAGCATTGAATGAAATTTTCAATGGGGTAGACAAGAATATTTTCAGGTTGGTAAACAACTGTGAAGTGGCCAAAGATGCTTGGGACATTCTCAAGACCACTCATGAGGGCACCTCTAGGGTAAAGATGTCTAGACTTCAGCTTCTCACCTCCAAGTTTGAAAACTTAAGGATGAAAGAAGATGAAAACATTCATGAATTTCACATGAGTATCCTTGAAATTGCTAATGCCTTAGGATCCCTGGGAGAGAAGATGACAGATGAAAAACTGGTAAGGAAAATACTTAGATCACTCCCTAAGAGATTTGCAATGAAGGTGACTGCCATAGAAGAGTCTCAAGACATCTCCAACATGATGGTTGATGAGCTAATTAGTTCCCTCCAAACCTTTGAGATGGGATTAAATGATGGTGTTGAAAAGAAAACAAAGAGCATGGCCTTTATGTCAAACACAGAAGAAGAAAAGAGTCAGGAGGTTGATGAAGATTTGGTTAATGAAGTGGCCATGCTGGGAAGACAGTTCAATAAACTGTTGAAAAAGATGGATGTAAGATCTAAGGCAAATGTCAGGAACATCTCATCTGACATCAGTAAATCCAACAATGCTGGTAGAAGAGTAAGATCAGATGAGAAGCTCAAAGAAGGAAAAGAGGTACAATGCTATGAATGTGATGGGTATGGACACATCAGGACTGAATATGGAACCTACCTCAAGAAGCAGAAGATGAGTCTTGCTGCCACTTGGTCTGATGAAAGTAAAACAGAGGAGGCTGCAAATCTTGTGACTGCCTTGACAGGAAGATGGGGATCTGATGAAGACTCAAGTGATGATGAAGTAACCTTTGAACAATTGGCCTCTACCTACAGAAAGCTCTGTCACAAAAGTGTAGAGTTGTGCAAACAGGTTGAAAGCCAAAAGAAGGAAATGACTCAACTTGAGAATGAGAAGGTAGAATACTTGGAAACTATCTCCAAATTACAAACAGAAGCAGTGGTTCTGAATGCCAAGCTAGTTGAAAATCCATAAGCTGAAAGTCAGAAGATAGCACAGCTGGAAAGTGAAAAGGCAGACCATGTGAAAACCATCTCTAAGCTGAAAACTGAAGCCATGTTCCTAAACTCTAAACTAGAAGAGATGACCAAGTATGTAAGGATGTTAAATAATGGATCTGACTCCTTAGACAAGATTCTCCAAACTGGACAAATGACTGGAGACAAATCTGGCATTGGGTATAATGACTCAAAGCCTGAGAGCAGTAACACTGGAGCCAAACCTAAGTGCATCCATAATAAAACTAAACCTGTGATGTCACATCATATGTCACAACACCAGAGGAGAAAACAGCAGAAGGGGAAACAACAAAGATGGAGATGCCATTACTATAGGAAATTTGGTCATCTGAAGCCTTTCTGCTATAGACTGTATGGTTATCTTAGGCCTGCTCAACATCAGAATCACTATCAACCTAGACCCAAACATCACAGACCTATCATCAAGAAGAAATGGGTTCCTAAGACTAATGTTACAAGTCTAATAGCTCACATTCCCCTCAGAGTCTCAGCCAAAGAAGAGTGGTACTTTGATAGTGGATGTTCCAGACACATGAATGGAAACCAAGACCTGCTAACTGACCTGCAGCATCATACCATAAGCCATGTAACCTTTGGAGATGGATCAGAAGGTGAAATCAAGGGAACAGGTAAGCTTGATTGTCCTGGAGTTCCTGAACTTGACAAGGTTCTACTTGTTAAGGGCTTGACTGCAAATCTAATAAGCATCAGTCAACTATGTGATCAAGGTCTGAATGTTAACTTCACAAAAACTGAATGCCTAATTTCTAACAAAGATAGTGAAGTGATTATGAAAGGAATCAGGACCAAAGACAACTGCTACATGTGGATCTCTCAAAAAGATTATTCCTTAAAGTGTTCATATGTCAAAGAGAAAGGGATGAAGATGAGTATAGATGCTAGAAGAACCCTCAAGAGTGATGAAAGACAAGTCTGTGGGAAATGTCAGACAAAGATGTCACACCAAAAGCTCAGACTTAACCTCACCTTCATAGGAGAAAAGGTTATGATGGCTCAAACAACTGAGAGGTTAGATCAAATAGGTGGACATGTGACCAGTCATGGGCAGTCTGGAACTGGAGAGAGCATTGTTGGAACTAGGTCACAAGGGACTGTGTGCAAAAATGGCAAGAACAATGTGGAGAAGATTAGGATGACATCTGCTCCTGCACATGTGAAAGGTAAAAATGGTGTTCATATAGAAAATGAAAGCAATTGGGCTCAACTGAGTTGGATGAAACTACTGATGATTGCATACAATGTCACACACGATGTCATGACGTTGTATTATGACAACCTGAATACTGAAACTAGGTCCAAAAATCATATTCAACACAGATGGACCAAACACTGTTTTTACTATTATCACTCCATTAGAAAATTTGTGGAAGACAAATTCATATGTCTAAAGCATGGACTAGAACTAGCTGACAAAGTTGCAAGGAATTTGGGAGAAATTCAAATTGAACATGAGAGAGGGAAATTAGGGATTTGGACTCTTGTGAAATTATGGCAATTAAAGTGGAAAAGTAAAGGAAATAAAAATCGTGTCTTCCCTCTTAAAAGAAAGAGCCACATTAATGATAAATCATTCCCTAGCATTGAAAATAGTATCTATGCCCTCAGCACACGCTACCTAAACACAACAATTTCCATCTCCATTCAACTTCTCAGAGGAACTCAGCTAGGGCAAAGAAAATTCTCTCAAAAGTCCTACAACATGTCTCAACATCCATCAAAACCCTCTCACCATGCAAAGACTCCCTCCATGGAGTTTCTAGATGAAGACGTGCTAGACGTTACTCCCCTTTGTGTGATACCAGGTGACACACCAGGTCCCTCTTCCATGGCTGGAAACCAACAAGGTAATATCCCTGATAAATCTTCTCTTCCAAAAGACATGCATTATGCTTATCGTGCCATTAGGAACCTAGTTACTAGAATTCTAAGTGAAGGGCATGAAGTAAAGGGGGTTTCTACCCCTCTGTCCAGAAGGGACCCCTCTCCTGAGGAGGAACCCCAAGCTGAGAAAGATGATGACTCATCTAGATCAGAAAAAGAAGTGGCTGCTGAGGGGCTATGTTCTCTAGGAAAAACCCTACCTAGTGTAGCACCTAAAATTTGCACCTCCCATTTGTACATTCATTTCATTTTTAGGTCATTAACATTGCATATCACATTGCATTTCATCAGTCAAAACTGGTTAGGAGGATTCATCTGTGCAAGAGAGCAAGGGTTTTTCCATGAGATAAAGGCCCTATGGTTGTTCTAGAGAGTTTGCCTGACCCAAGGTTCATTTTGATGCAATTTGGCCAAGTGTTGAAGGCTCAAAGTCCACAGTGCAGTTTCAGGTCATCTAGGACCCATAAAAGTCAACTGCAAGTCAACTGAGGGCTAGGAACTGGAGAAATGGTTTGAGACACTTCATTCATGTCCAAAAGAGGTTCATTCATCATGACAAGTGTCTACATTGAAGGATTTGAAGCCAGATTAAAAGTTTCCAAAAATGGAAAGTGACTTGTAATTTGAAAGTTTCCAAAAATGGCAAGTTTTGGACCAACTTCAACTCAACTTTCCAACATCAAAGAAGCTTCAAATGAATTTTTGTCCAACATGAAAGTTGAATATATTTCTCTCCCATTTCCAAAAAGTCCAAGATCATGAGCATCTGATGAATGGTCAAAGAGTTATGATCAAATCATTGCAAAGTGTGCTTGAAACTTCAAATGGCCATATCTTTTGAACCAAGACTCAAAATTGAGTGGCTCTTCTTGCATTGTTCTCCTCTAGACTCATACTTTCCAAATACCTCATCACATTGCATGAATTTTCATCACCTGATCATTTGTTAATCCATGCCTTTTTTGGAGGGAAATTGCAAAATTCAAAAATGGTGCATTGTATGGACTTTCTACCATTGCCATTGTGTTTAAAAGATGATTTTAAGTGACTTTGATGAAGGAAGTGGTACTGTTCACGTGGGTTTACTATATGCACCATGCAATTTTGATTTTTTGCAAAACACCTTATTTTCATTAACCAAACTAATTATGGATTAGCAAGTTGAAGTGTGATTGAGTGTGAATTCATCATTTGTTTGGAGAATTGGAGCCATATTCGTGCAGTTGAAGTTCAAGAACCTTGCCATGGAAGTTGATTATTAAGCCAGATCTACACGATTTCAAGCTTCAATTCCTTCACCAAGCATCATCACAAGTATTCTGGAGCTGCTTTGGACCATTACAAGTGCTGAATCGTGCGAATCCATAACCTGCTCTTCAAGAGGTGAGTTTTTCGAGCTTCATAATTCTCAAATTCATTAGCATGTTCATGTAAATCTTGTGTTCCTGATGATTCTGGTGAAAATTTCATGGGAAAAAAAATTGGTGCATTATTGAGCAAGATATGTGTGATTCAAGTTTGATGCATCAAAATGTTTTCTATCGATTCTCTCTTGTTATGATGAATTAGGATTAGATGTTTGTTGATCTATGATCTCCATTAAAAATGCTTCATGTTGATATGCTTGTTTTGAAATTCTGGAGATTTCTGGAAAATCTGGAAATTCGTTCATGAACATTCATACTGTTCATCTTCATCTTCATGAGGAAGATGAAGATCTTCATGGTAGCGACGGATTAGTGACGGATTAGCGTCCAAATTTGCCTGGCTAGGGTTTTCAGGAAAAACGGTGTCGTTTTGGCCTGGCGCGCGCTCATTTGAATCTGGACCAAGTTCGATTCCCAGCGTGTCCACTTTTTTCAAATGTTTTCTCACTTTATACATTTCCCTCCTTATTTTCCATGTAGATGATCCTTTTGATTTCAAAATTTTATTCCAACTTCAAAAATTCATATCTAATTGAAAAATAACTCAAATGATTCCAAAGTTTTTGCAAAATGATCCTCTGTTTGTCTAGTTTTTTATGATGATGAATTTTGAAGTTGTGCATGGCTGAATTTCTGTTTGTGTTAGAATGATTGAACACTTGTGCTTTTATGACCTTGCCTTGCTCTTTCTATTGTGAAATGCTTGATTTTAATCCAAATGCATTGAAATTTTGTATGATGTTTCTTGACATGTTAGTGGATGTTTGAGGTTTGGTTTGGTATTTTTCTCATGTGCCATTTCTGTTTTACACACATGTTTGTATGGTGTGACAATTTGTGTCACACATGAGATTGATCAAGTTGTGCAATTTAATTTCCCTATCAAATGACCTCTAATGCTTCTGATTTTTTGTGTATTGACCATGTTGGATGTGTTGGATGCTCATGAATTTTTCCAGAATTATTTGAATCATTTCTGTTTTGATTTGGAATTTTCATTCATGATGATCATATGTGAGCTTTGAAATTGTCTTTGACTTCCTTTGCACATGAAATGCCCTTGCTTATTGATTTTGTTTTGGTCCTTTTTAGGACTTGTTCATGATTGAATAAACATGCTTTGTGTTGAATATCAAGTTCTGTTTTGGCTTTTTGATTCACTTTTGACCCTAGGCTTTGACCTAGTGGTTTGGACTTACCTTTGAGTTGTGAATTTCAGGTTCAAGCATCCAAATGCCATGGTTGATGATGCTTCATCATTTGAATGTTGATATTTGCTATTGATTGCTAACATTTGCTGTTTTGTAGGTTGATGATAAATCACTTGAGTTTGCCTTATGGCTTATGTGTTGTATATTGGGATTGTCTATTTGATATTGACTGTTGTCTGTTTGCCTGAATTCTGTACTGATTGGTTTAGTTGTTTACACAGGTACCTAAGTTGCTTTAAGTTCATTTGAACTTTGCTTTGCTTTTGCTTGTGGTTGGCATACCACTTAGGTATAATCCCTAATCTTCATGTAGTCTGGAAGACCTGTCATGTTACTTTGGCAGGCACCTGTCTGAAGCCCTCCTTAAGAGGCAATGTTTGTGGTCATTTAATTTTGTGCCAAGCAGGTTAAGTCCGCTTAAGAGGCAATTGGCAGATAAAAGGGATGTGTAATCCATCCCCTGCTATTCAGTTGTGTCATTCACTTTGCTCACACCGTGTGTTGATGCACTTTGAATAAAAAACCCAAAATCTTGTCCATAGAGTCAGTCATTTGTGGAGAAGAGTTCCTTCATTCTGAACTCCCACACATTCTTTGATTCAAGCTCTCCCAGGCCAGGGATAAGAGCTGTGAGGTCTTACCCTCATCTCCCATTTCATCTGCTTCACCCTAACTCTCAATGTTAGGGTTAAGAGCTCAAAACACCCCATTCCAGTTGGCTTGTTTGTCGAGGTTGAAATGACCCTTTGACTAAAGCCCAGCCTTGTGTGAGCCAATTGTTTGCATATAGTGTGTGATACTTGTGCTTGTGTTTGCTCATGTGCGGTTTAGGCTAGCTTGCTTCCTGTGCAAGTTAGGATTAGAAACCTCAACATAGGGATCGTATGCATGACAACTGCTAGGCTCGAGTCGTAGTCTCCCTAGTAGATTGTTATCTCCCTTTGTCTCTGGTTAGGTTAGAAGCTCTTTCCCTGTTCAGGGGAACTACGTCGCCCTGATCCTCATACCAGATGAGGTACGTAGGCAGGAGATGAGCTGATCTCTCCGGGCGCCCTTTTTCTTTTTCAATCCTCTTGTATGTGTGGAGTCTGATGTAAGTCCAGCGATTGGCATTCGGTTTCCCGTTAATTTGTTGTTTGCTTGTTTGGAGTCTGACGTAAGTCCAGCGATTGGCAGTCGGTTTCCTGTGTGTGGTTGTGTGTCGGAGTCTGACGTAAGCCCAGCGATTGGCAGTCGGTTTCCTGGTTGTGTGTTTGTTTGTTGGAGTCTGACGTAAGCCCAGCGATTGGCAGTCGGTTTCCCGTGTGTGTTGGTTTGCTTGGAGTCTGATGTAAGTCCAGCGATTGGCATTCGGTTTCCTGTTTGTGTTTGTTTGGCGTGCGTTAGCCGAGCTACGAGTGCTCTGATTCTTTCTCTGGTTAGAGAAGATACGTATGCATAGGATGAGATATCCTAGCGAGCACGTTTCCCCTGTCCCCGAACTACGTCGACTCTGATGTTTGTGTCTGACAAACTACGTAGGCCCAGGATGCGATATCCTGCCGAGTCCCTCTTCTTTTGTCTTTCATCTGTGTTTCCTTCCAGTGTTGTACAGTTTTGAGCAGTTATCTAGCAACCTTTCTTCTATTCTTTCTGAGCATGGATCCCGTCGAGTACGACGGATGCGTAGGGGTGCTAATAGCTTCCCTTCGCATAACCGACTCCCGATCCTATCAATCTCTGGTCGCGAGACCATTCCTTTCCAGGTTTACTTCGAGCGTTTCCTTTCCCTCCTTTGGGATAAATAACGCACGGTGGCGGCTCTGTGTCTTTTTCCCGCCGGTTTTTCGCGTAATGCGACACCTAGCAAGAAACCAGAAAATATGTCTCAGGAGAATGTTATTAACTTAGAGGAAGAAAGCTCTGAAGAAGAGGATGATTCTTTGGTCAATTTTGTAAAACCTAGTGTGGCTGAAAAATTGAGGACTAGAAAAGGGAAAAGTATGGCTAAAATGAGAACAGCAAGAAGAGTGAAAAAGACTGCTGGTGTAGGACCCTCAAAATCCTGGAGTAAGGTTGAGGTTAGGAAAAGGAAAGAAAGAGACAGTTCTGACTTTGATGAGGATGTCAAAGACGATGTCCCAGACATCTCCCCTGCAAAAAGGCAGGCTGTTTAGAAGTCTCCTGGCAAAGCTGCTGCTGTGCACCTAGACAAGATCTCCTTTCATTTAGAAGATGGTGTTGCAAAATGGAAATTTGTCATTCAGAGGAGGATAGCAGTTGAAAGAGAGCTTGGAAAAGAGGCTGTAGAGGTAAAGAAAGTAATTGATTTGATCAAAAATGCTGGACTAATGAAGACTGTGGTAGCTCTACCTCAATGTTGTGAGGGGTTGATAAAAGAGTTTATTGTGAATATCCCTGAGGATATTTATGAAAAGAGCAGCAGGGAGTTCTGCAAGGTGTTTGTGAGGGGAAAATGTGTGAAATTCTCACCAAGCATTATCAATAAGTTCCTAGGAAGAGGAACTGATGGAGGAGTGGACCTAGAGACTACAGACTATGAGGTCTGTGGGATTATTACAGCTGGCCAAGTTAAGGAATGGCCTAGTAGGAATCACTTATCAGCTGGCAAGCTCACTGTCAAATATGCCATCTTACACAAGATTGGTTCAGCCAACTGGGTGCCTACTAATCATATCTCTACCATCTTCATTGTTTTTGGATGAATCATTCATGCAATTGGAACCAAGATAAACTATGACTTTGGAAAGTTTATATTTGACCAAACCATCAGACATGCCTCCACAAATACTGTGAAGTTACCCATTGCCTTCCCATCCATTATTTGTGGGATTATATTGAGTCAATAACCAGGCATTCTTAATACAAAGGACATGCCAAGCAGAAGAAAACCCCCTCTATCCATTCACTATAAGCTGTTTGAGGGAAGTCATGTCAATGGCGTTGCCATGACATCTGCCAGAAGGGAGCCTGCATCTCAAGGGAGCTTAATTGATCAACTAAAAGATACCTACAAGGAATTGGATAATGGTATAAGGGTGGCCAAGGAACGAAAAGAAGCTTTGGAGGTTCTTATTTGTAGCCTGGGAAAGGAAGAAATGGAGAAGGCTGATAAGGATTCAGATGCAAAAGCCCAATCCAGTGGCAGCTCTGAAGGCTCTAAAGGTGAAGGTGATACTTCTTCCTCTGATTGATGGTCCTCCCCCCTTGTGTGTTGAAGACTAAAGATGGTGTGAAGTGTGCTGTGAAGATTGTGGTGGATGATACTTTGGAAGTTGTTCTGGTGCTGCTGTTTTATTGTTTTTTTTGAAAATGTGTATTTTGTGGCAGTCCTTATTGATGCCTGTTTGTAATATTTTGGGCTCTTAATGAGTTCCTTGGATTTGTTCATTATCCCAGCTATCACAGCTGTGTATGATGATGGTTTGTACTGCCTAACTTTTATGTTTTAACATTTTTAATGTTATAACATCTGATCTGACATTCTCTGCTAGGCTAATTGACATTTATTTTATCTAATTGGTAACCTTTGGTCAATTTTGACTAAAAAGGGGGAGAAGTGTTAATGTGGAAGCAGTTGTTGATGTGGAGTTGTGAGATGTATGTAGCTGAACTGAAGGATAGCTATTATTGAAGGAAGTGCACATGTGTTAAAACAAGAATGATGTTCTGTTTTACAGATGTCAAAGAGGATGTCTGAAATGGTGCACAGGTGTTGATGTTGAAGTAGATGTCAGAATGACATTCTGGCTGGTACAGGTGCTGTGGTTATAGTAGCTGTGATGTTTATAGAATATTTTTGATGTGTGCACAGATTTAGGGGGAGAAGGAGTACCCTTGTGCATTTGTGTATCTTACTAGTTGCATCCATAACTAGTAATTCTGTTTTTGTTGCACAGATTTAGGGGGAGGAGAAGTACCCTTGTGCATGTGTGTATTACTAGTAACTAGCTAGTAATTGTGTTGCTTCTGCTGCTGTTTAAACTACTGTGATGTTGTTTAACTGCTGATAGTTTACCTTGTGAACAAAAAGGACAGATATACGTTTTAGCCAAAATTTGCCAAAGGGGGAGTTTGTTGATTCTTAGTGTTGGCAGCAATTTAGGTCAAACAAAGAGTGTTCACAAGATGTTATGTGTGATGTCTTAACATAAGATATCCTATGTACCTGCTAGAGCTTAAGGAACATGATCATGCAAGATTGTTTCAGAATGTCATACACAAGGTCATGGCATCCGATATGTATGTACCTGCTGGAGCCTATATGAAAGACATGTTCATGCAGGATTGTTTCAAGATGTCATACACAAGGTCAGGGCATCTGATATGGTTGTACCTGCTGGAAGTTATAAAAGGAATTATGGAATGATGCAGGATTTTTCCAGGATGTCAGACCCGATGTCATGACATCCTGTACACAGAACATTCAGTGTGAATGTCTGGTGTTTTGTGATTGCACAATTAATGGCAATCTATGTATGATTGAAGATCTGATTTGCAGGCGCATTCAATCATGGATTACAACCTGATTTACTTATTTTCCAAGGAGATCTAACCAGCTGTTATAAAAAGATTTGATTGGAAAATAGATTTAGGGTTTTCAAGATGTCCAAGCCCAGCTGGAAGCTTCTATAAAAAGGGACTTAGAAAACCTGTTTTACAACACAACCAATACTGAGCGAAATATAGTGAGAGAGCTAGGGTTTGTGTCTGTTTAGTCGTAAGACTTGTAAGCCATTCAAGTCATCTTTTGATGATTGAATTGGACTGATTTGTGGTTGTAATTTGTCACTCTCAAGCTGTTAAGCAAGAGTGTGTATCGATCAAAGCTGTGAAGCAAGATCAAGTGTGTGTCTTCTTGATCAAAGTTGTGAAGCAAGAACAAGAGTGTGTCTTCTTGATTGAAACTGTGAAGTAAAATCAAGAGTGTGTTATTGAAAAGTGTTTTCTTTTCTCAAGGGATTGTTGTTTAAGATCACAGGTGTGATTGTAGGGAAGTGAGTGGGTTCCCATATCTAAGAGTGCTTAGGTAGAAATTGCACGGGTAGAGATTAGGTGAGAAAGACTGTAACTTGTTGAAGTGTACGGAGAGTCTTTGAACTGATTCTATTTTAGTGAATTTCCTTCCTGGCTTGGTAGCCCCCAGATGTAGGTGAGTTGGACCGAACTGGGTTAACAATTGCTTGTGTATCTTTTGCATTACTTTTCTATATCTTTCTTCTGTTAGTGTAATTCAGATATTAGTGTCGTGACATTACATTCGACATCTCATATCTGATACCAGAATTTCAGCAAGTGTTTCCCTTATACTTTTCAAAGTTAGGCACTTTGAACTTGATAGGGATTTTAACGTTGGGAACAAGGCACAACTCAACAGCAGATTTACCGAAGAGGTCTTTCCCTCTTAAAGTCTTCAGTTTCTTGCGCAGCTCAAGGAATTGGTCATTCATAGCATCCATCTTTTCATAAACATCTGGGCCCTCAGATGGCTCAGAGTGATAGATGGTGTCTTCAACTCTCGGTAACATATGCACAACGAGAGGTGGCACAGTAAGGACCGGGCTAGATGTCGGCAGAGAAGCAAAGGTAGGAGCGAGACCCTCAGGCACAAATTTGCGGGCATCCCCCAGGGAAACCCGGCTGGCATAGTAGGCGCAAAATGAGCTGTGGCGGCAGGCACAGTAGAGGAAGCAACCTCTGAGATGACCGTCCTTTAGGGAGGAGTTGCAGGTGTTGGAGAAGACTGGCTCTAAACAGCCAGTACTGACTCCATCATGGCAGTCAGCCTAGCTACTTCCTCCTTCAATTCACGGTTTTCTTGTTCAAGATGATCCATCTGCTTCGGAAGATTCGCTCTGGTGTTATACCGGTGCGTCAACTTGTCTTCAAAATAAATGAAGAACGCAGAGTTAGACCGCTGATCGAGAAGCTCTGAACAAAACCTGCTTATGCATATGATACATGCAATGTTTGTGCATATGATTTATTTTTATTATCAGAGGAACTTTAGAGAGATCTATTCGCAAATATTTAGAAATATTGATATTTTTAGACATATAATGGAATATTCATATCAATAATATTTGGGAAATTTTTTTTTACACCAAAGAAGTACAGTCTTGGTAACCAAATACAATACAAGAGAGAAGGAAAATGAACATCCTACGGAACCCTAGAAACAATCGTCCAAAGCTCTCGAGACCGGAAGATCAGCTGCACGAAGCCTCTTCACCTCTCTCTCATAGGCTGCCTCCATATTTGCCTTCTCCTTGGCGAGTCGATCATACTTCCTCTTCCAAAACTTGGATGACTGAGGAAGAAGAGAAGTAACCACATCATCAGGCCCATCAATAATCTGATGCTCCATAAACTCTATCACAACATCCTTATCTCTGAGTTTCTGCAGTAGCTCCTCTCGCTCACGAACCCAAGCACGCGAACGGTCTTCATCTCTCAACTCCTCTACTCCTTGGTTAGGGAGGGTTGAAGGCCCAACCATAACCATAGGGGTAGGTCTCAGATAATCATAGGGCATGCGGTACTCAGAAGCTCTCCTCCTCACCTAAGAGGTGTAGGGTTCCAAAGCAATACAATTCTTCGGACCAAGCTCTTTCCTTCCCTTCCTATGAATCTTGCGCCAAGCGTGGACCATTCTGCCCTTCAAGTTCTGGGTATCTTTAATCTCTTAAAATAACACACCTTCCAACAGAATGTTGTTAGGTTTATCCATTAAGGGGAACCCAAGCTGACGGCGAGCCAAAATAGGGTTGTAGTTAATTCCACCACATGTACCAAGAAGAGGCACATTGGAGAATTCACCACAAGAATCAATAATCTGAACGCCATCATACACACGGTTGTACCAAAAGATATCATCATTAGTGAGAGACATAAGTCTCGTACACCACCGTAGACATCCCTTGTTCTCCTTGAAGGCAAGCGTCTGAGGCAAGTGCAAAATAAACCACTTGTACAACAGAGGCAAACAGCACACAATGGTACCACCACCCTTTGCATTCCTCATATTCAAAGAGAAATAAGTGTCACCCAACAGATTAGGAACGGGATTAAGAGTAGAGAAAATCCTAATAGCGTTCACATCCACATAATTGTCGATGTTGGGGAATAACACTAGCCCATAGATGAGAAGTACAAATATGGCTTCAAAGGCGTCCTCACTCATGGCCTTCCCAAACAAAGTAGCTTGGGCGATGAGAAAATCAGATGGGAGACCTTGAATTCCACCTTAGTAGTCATATGAGCACCAATATCAGATACATTTATGTGCAACAGATCAACAATCTCCTGGGAAGAAGGAACTCTCTCCAAGCCACTGAACGGTAACTGATCCAGAATAGGTATACCCACAAGATAGGCATACTCCTCAAGTGTAGGCAAAAGCTGGAAATCCGGGAAAGTGAAGCAACGGTAAAAGGGATCATAGAACTACACCAACACACTCATCATACCTTCATCCACCTGAGTAGCAAGAATAGACAGAAGCTTCCCATGGCGAGCTTTGAACTCCAAGGGATCTAATACATAGGATGTCAAACTCCTTAACTCTTTCAAGTCGGGTTGTCTGAAACTGTACTTCTTTGTATTCCTTCTTTGCTTATCCATGTCTGAAAATTTGCAAATAGACCTCTTAAGTTCCTCGAAATTTTTCTCATTGTTGATGACATGGATGCAAATGAATGCATGAATGCATGGATGCAACAATCACACTCAAGGATCAAGAAAGTCACGCCACACAAAGGTCACGGGATGGATCAAGTTATCCTCAATATCAATCATCCATTTTGGTGGATTATGGTTTACACCTTATCAACACCCAAGTTCCATTGATATTAAGGATATACAAGAACGAATCAACCGTGAATCAAGGGTTTGTTGCAAGTCACAAGCATGGAGTCTCGGTTAAGAACCACCCAAAGGGAGTGTACTATGTTTAAACCTGACGATCATGTTCTAAAAGAGGTTCCCATAGTCATCATCCCATCTTTCGAATATTATCGGATAAACGACTACTCGTATTCCAAAAATATTCTCAAGAGAGACTCTTATGAGTGTAGTATCGCGTAACAATCATATCAAATCTTACACTTGAACGACCTTCGCACTACGTCCTAAAATAGGCCAAGATGGGCTAGGTAATCTAAGGTCCTTGGCTTCTAAGGTATATATTGGAAAGAGTAATGCCTAACCACGACTACTCGTGTGACATTATTGATCCCAACATGACCTCCACCAAGTGAATGGACTTGCAAGTCAACTTGCTAAGGAATAACTCCACACAAGTCAACAAGACTATGCCGTTCTCCAATCATAAGTGCACTCGAGTTCGGGTATAGAATTCATCTCACGAGAGACCACCAAGCACACAAGCAATTGATATATATCAAGCAATTCATACGTTACAAACAATACAGTCATCCCAAATTTGCACAAAAAATATGTCACAAATAAATATAGACATACAATACAACAAAAGAAAAAGTAGGCTAAACCCACTAGGGAGCAAAGTTCGTCCCCAGCAGAGTCGCCACTTTTCTGTAGCGGGGTATTCGTTACCTTTAGATTTATTGACTAAATCAAAAGTAAATCATACAATTCGAGTCGTCACCACATTTCTATTTATCCAAAGGAAAGGTTAGAAAGCGAACAAAAACCAAGTAAGAAGTTTTATCAAATCAAAAACTAATAAAAATATCAGAGATCTGGGTAAGGGGGTTGGTTATGAGATGGGAAGGTTTTAAGCACCCAAAACATCCTTAGTACTCTAAGGGATCCCTTTTTGCAAAGTTGTATTGTAGGTTGGTATTTGTGAAAAGATTTTTGCAAACATGATTGAGGAGATGAGAAAAGAATATACAAATTATTTACAATTTTGTTGTTTGAATGGATAAACCCATTGCCTACATACCATCACAAAGGTAGGATCAAAACCTCGTAGTTCGGGGTAAAAATCTCAAAATATGGGTGAATTGATTTGTCAAAAGCCTTAAGGTCTTTTGTTATCAAAGGGAGAAAACTCAACTTAAACCAACAATCCACCATGTGAGGAGAGCTTCAACATACTAGTGAGGGGTCCACCCTATACTAAGTATGGAAGACTTATAGTCCAATCACTAAGGATAAGGTGAGGTTTACATCAACCACTATGATAACTCAAACCTATGACTAATGTTTATGAAAAAGGTTTTAACAAAGGTGGCCATTGGAACCACAAAATTAACTTGAGGTGAGTTGTATTTACAAGTTAAAAGTATTCACAAAAATGAAGTCAAAGTTGACTTAAGATTCAATTCAAAATAAGTATTAATGAAAAGAGTTTGAAAAATCAAAGGCATAAGGCCTAGGTTTCTAGTTTGAAAACAATATCAATGTTTGCACAAAAATGAATTTGGCTTGGGTTAGAGTGGAGAGAAGAAGAGAAGGGCTAGTCCTAAACATGCAAAGATGAGAGAAGAGATAAAACCCTTGGAGTTCCTTTCTTGAGATCATAAAGATAATTCAAGATACTCCTTTCCTTTGGACTTAGCAAGCAACAAGCAATCAAAATAATTAAACATTCAAGCTCATAGGATCTCCATTTGGCTTGTCTTTCTCTTAACTTGGCTACTCATGACAATGGTCCTTCTTACTATCTCAAGTTTTGGAATCCCTATCACACAAGAACAAATAATCAAAAAGTTCACAATGCAATAAGAGGAATGGACAAAGAAAGAGTTTAGATTAGAGGTCCTTTCAAGTCAACTTTCAAGATTTAGCATTCTAAAGGCATGAGGCCTAGTTGCTCTTCAACAAATTTAGCATTCTAAAGGCATGAGGCTTACTTGCTCTTGAACTCCATTAAGCATAGGTAAGGTCCTAATTCTAAGTCCTTTCTCCTTTTTGCATTGGATTCACACAAACAATCACAAAAACAAAACAAAGCAATAATATATTTATACAATAATAAGCTCAAATGAGCAAAAGGAAAATGGCATAAACATAAACATGAGCTCAAATGAGCAAAGGGAAAAGACAATATGAATAAATGAGCAAGAAATTAAATTGCATTAAAGTAAATTGCAAGAATTAAATGCTTGAATTAAAAAATAGTACTCAGTAGTTAGTGTTAGTGTGCCATAAGGCAATTTAGCGCTATGTTAAGAAATCGTAAGTGGACTAATGTAGTAGTCACACCTATCTGAGGCCGATCAATAAAACTATAGGCAAATAAACACAAGTTAGAGATCATGACTAGTAAGCCAAGCTCCTACAACTTTCCATGCCAAAAGAAAAGAGGGAAAGGCCTTCTATGGATTTTAGGTTTTTTGCTTGACCAAGAAGCAACCTATCTGGACACAAAGTAATTCACTTGATCTTTGATCTAGTTGAATTTGATTTGGATCAAAGAAGGTTAAGCCTATCATATGTCAAGGCTAACCACAAATCATTAACTCATTGTCCAAAATAAAAAGAAGAAGATGAAGATGAAATGGAATTGGACAAAATGAGAATTCAAATGACATAAACAAAACACAATGATCAAATGTGAATGAAATCAATATCAATCAATGATAAACAGAAGTGAAATGAAGATTAGAAGTAAAAAAAGGTCAAACATATTTTTGGTATTTTTTTGGAATTAAAATAATAAATAAAATAAAATGAACAAAGTAAGGTCAAACTTCAAACTCAATTCAAATCAACTTGAATAAGTCCAATTGAGTCATCATAAGTCTAACATGGTCAAACAAGGTTTGACAAATTTTCTCAACATTTTTTGAAAACAGAAAATATTTTAAAATTAATTAAAAGCATTAAAATATAACACAATCGAATTAACATCTCAAATAAACCTCAAATCAATTAAGAAATTGATGAGAATATTTTCATAGACTTATCATGATCCAAATGTACTAAAAAATATTTTTTGGAATTTTTGAATATCAAAAAGTATTTAAAATGAATTAAAAACTATTAAAAATAAAATAATTCACAAAAAATATTAAATGGAATCACAAAAATAATTAAAAATCAGATTATGAAACTAGATTTTGAAATAATTTTTTTGCAATTGGTCCCATATTTTTGTGATTCCAAATAAAAGAGTTATGAATTTTTGAAAATAAATGGAATAAAAGAAAAATAAAACAGAAATTAGAAAATATGAAAAATCCACAGCGCTTGGATCCACTTTCATTAATCGACGTGGACAATCCAAGGGATCAAAGGCGCATGCTCATCATGGACACAAGTCAAGTGCAACACGCTGGATTTAAAAAAGTCAAAACAATGCATGGCTGAGAATTATAAACTGAAGATCAACCAGGGAATTTGAAATTCAAGTTTGAATTTGAGAAAGTAAAATCAAAATGCCTCTAGTGTGGTTGGGTTTCAATTTCTGCAGAGCTTCAGGTTGATTCTAGGATGAGATTTGAATGAAGTGAGGCATGCATTTATAGTTGGAATGCAAGCAAATGGAGTGCCAAAACCGTGTGCATGAAGCTTTGGGTCCTCCATGCATGGGCCTGTACAGGGGCATGTGAGGCCCAAAAGAAATTGGAAATGAATACTGAGCTCAATTGGAGAAGGTTTGGACGTGCAATTTGAATGGTATTTACTTGTGCATGAAGATTCATCATGAATTCCATAATTGGGCATAAATGTTCCTCTCTTCGAAAGTTATACATAAAAAAATCCAAACATAGGCATGTGAAAAATGGTTGGAAAGGTCTTGACATAAGGAACAAAAGCTATGTTAGACAAAAATCCATTTGGAGTTTGGAAAATTGTGAAAACTGGCCATGAAGTTTGATGTACAAAACATGTCTTTGAAAAATTTGCCAAAAGTGACCAACTTCAAGCACTTATGCTTCAATGATGCAAGCCTCAAATGGAAACCTCCAACATCAAGGTTGTAGATCTTTTCAAGATGATCAATTTGGACTTAAATTTTTCATCATTTGGATTTTCGAGGAGAAAGTTATGGGCACTTGAAGTTGGACTTTTTCAAGATTCAATGGCTTTGGTCCAAAGTGACCTATAATGTTTTGTATTATCACATGTGTTTCTTTCAAGACTATGAAATTTTGTTCAAAATAACAAATGAAGTATACATCTTAAAATTTCGAATTCACTTGGTATCACCTCAAAATCATAAAAAATTAAGGAGTTAGGTCCTTGGGAAGTTGACCCAAAATTAGGGTTTCAGTCAAAATGACCTATAATGTTTGGAAATGAATGATGACCTTCTCAGTTTCAAATGGGTTTTTGCTGAACATTAAAGTTGTTCATATGGTTCTTAAGAGCATTTTTTTTCTCTTGGGGTCATCTTCATTTGACAAACAAATCAAAAGTTAGGTCTCAGTGGATTTCAAAATAGTCAGATGACTTGACTGGTCAACTTCTCAAGGCCAAACTTCAAATCTTGATGAATGAAAGATTGAGAATACTCACATAAGATCATATATGCATAAAATAATGAATTAAAGAACTTCCCTTGATTAGATTTTATCATAGGTTGAGGTTGCTTCATGAGCAAGGCACAATCAATGCATAGTTGAATTAGGGTTTCCTTGGGGAACAACCCTCAAGCCCTTTGGTTTATCTTGATCAAATTGGAAAATTGAGATACTTGGGAGACATATATGATGATTAGGAGCTTTGTGAACCATTGTCATGCTTGCTTTCATCTTCATCTAGCCACTTCATTGAGCATAGGAGCCTCCTAGGAGCCTTGGATCACATGACTGCTTAAGCTTCAAAACAAAACAAATTAGTGACACATTTTTGTGCTTTTGGTTAGTAAATAAAACAAGAAAAGCAATAATATATAATTCAAGCATGCCTGGTGGTCTCAAACCAACTCACACAAGTCCCAACCCAAGGGTAAGGAGCCACACATGCTATGATCCTTGAGGCAAATGCAATGAGCAATGATATGATGCCATGAGGGATCTTAGGGTCAAAATTAGGGTCTTACACTACCCACGCATCTGAGCAAAACCAGATCGAAGTTTCTCTTATAAAGCACATCACCATTCCGGTAGAAATTGCCAGCTAATCTTTTCAAAGTCTTCTTATCTTTCAAAGATGCCCCAGGCGGATAAATCTGACTTTCGAGGAAACACTTGATATCAAAATACCAAGGCTTTTTATCTTCGACCTCTTCAACAGAAAATACATGAGCTGGCCTATCAAGACGCATCACAGTCAAATTGGGAATTTCATTCCATAATTTCACCATAATCATAGAAGCCAGCGTTGTAAGAGCATCTGCCATCCGGTTTTCATCTTGAGGGATATGATGAAATTCAACTTCTGTAAAGAAAGTTGAAATCCTCCTTGCATAATCTCTATATGGTATCAATTTGGGTTGATTCGTCTCCCATTCACCTTTGATCTGATTCACAACCAAAGCTGAATCTCCATAGACGTCAAGATATTTGATTATGAGATCAATGGCCTCTTCAAGCCCCATAATGCAAGCTTCATAATCAGCCATATTATTTGTACACTTGAAATTCAATCTAGCTATAAACGGAAAATGCGTGCCTTGATGAGTAATAATCACTGCCCCAATGTCATTACCATACTAATTAATAACTCCATCAAATACCATACCTCAACGAGAACCAGGTTCTGGCCCTTCTTCAAGCAATGGTTCATCGAAATATTTCATTTTCAAGTACAAGATCTCTTCGTCAGGAATATCATACTACACTGACTAATAATCTTCGATCGGTTGGTGGGCCAAATGGTCAACGGAGACACTACCTTTAATTGCTTTCTGAGACTGGTATTCAATATCATACTCGGATAACAACAACTGCCAATGGGAAATCCTTCCAGTTAAAGAAGGCTTCTCAAAAATATACTTGATGGGATCCATTTTGGATATCAACCAAGTGGTATGATTCAACATATACTGGCGCAAATGCTTAGCAACCCAAGCCAATGCGTAACAAGTCTTTTCAAGCATAGAATACCAAGTCTCACAGTCGGTTAACTTCTTACTGAGGTAGTAAATTTCATATTCTTTCTTTCCAGTTTCGTCTTGCTGACCAAGAACACAACCTATACTTTCTTCAAGCACAATCAAATACATGATCAACAGTCTTCCTTCAACAGGCGGAGACAAAATCGGAGGCTCAAGCAGATATTCTTTGATACTGTCAAAAGCTTTCTGGAAATCCTCGGTCCAATCACAAGACTGATCTTTCTGAAGAAGCTTGAATATAGTCGGACATGTGGTAGTCATATGCGATATGAATCTTGAGATATAATTCAAGCGGCCGAGAAAACCTCTGACTTGCTTCTCAGTTTTGGGCGCGGGCATCTCTTGTATCGCTTTGACCTTGGCAGGATCAACTTCAATACCCTTCTCGCTGACAATAAAGCCCAATAACTTACCAGAACGAACACCAAATGTGGACTTATTGGGATTCAAGTGGAGTTTGTATTTCCTCAAACGCTGGAATAACTTCAACAAATGTTCAAAATGTTCTTCTTCATTACTGGATTTAGCAATCATATCATCAACTTAGACTTCAATCTCTTTATGCATCATATCATGAAAAAGAGTGTCCATTGCTCTCTGGTATGTTGCAGCAACATTCTTTAAACCGAAAGGCATCACTCTATAACAGAATGTTCCCCAAGGTGTAATTAATGTGGTCTTCTCCATATCTTCGGAAAATCTGTCCATAAACGACAAGACTTTGAATTTAGATGTATTATCTACCAACATATCAATGTGTAGCAGAGGGAAATCATCTTTCGGACTAGCTTTATTCAAATCTTTATAATCAACGCACATACAAACTTTTCTATCCTTCTTTGGAACAAGCACAATATTGGCCACCCACTGAGGATACTTAGCGATAACAAGGAAACCGACATCGATCTACTTTTGGACTTCTTCTTTGATCTTTACTTCCATATCAGGATGAGTCCTCCTCAACTTCTGCTTGACTGACGGGCATTCTGGCTTCAATGGCAATTTATGCTTCACAATCTCAGAATCCAAACCAGGCATGTCTTGATAGGACCAAGCAAACACATCTGAATATTCTCGAAGAAGATCAATCAACCCCTTCTTAACCTTTAGACACAGTTGATACCCAATCTTGACCTCCTTTACATCATCTTCGGAACCCAAGTTGACTAGCTCAATCTGCTCTTTGAATGGCTGAATGAATTTTTCCTCGTGCTCAAGTAGACGAGATAATTCATCAGACATTTCTTCATCACTTTCTTCCTCAGCCTCAAATACAGGGAATTCAAAGTTTTGAGAAGGAATAGGATCATTGTATTCAATGGGTTTAGAAACCAACCTGCATAATGATTTGATATTTTGATTTTAAAGAAGTGAATTGTGACCAAATATTATGCAGATGGACAATATATTATTTATTTATTTATGTTTTTTGTGATTACCATTTTCGGAAAAGCAAAAAGTAAAAATAAAAACATCATAGATGTGGATGAATATAATTGCATTTTATTGATGATAAAATTGAAAATGCCCAACAATGTTCACTTCTTCCATTAGGCATATGAGAAGAATTTTTCTTAAAATAATGAAACAAACCAATTACTTAGAGGGATGGACAATAACAGGAACTTCAACAGCAATCCAATTGTTGTAAGCCTTTCCATGTGTCAGAAAATTGGCGCAGTCTTCATCTTCGTCACCCTCGATTACAGCAGTTGAGTGTTGTTCATTACCATGGATGAACCCTCCGCTACGGAAACTCGATTGCATATCTTCAGCTTTGGCTTTAAACGGCCATTGCTGGAATCCCAATCCGACCCTATTCTTGTTCTTGGCAACCTCTTCCATACGGCCCCACTGATCAATACTGCCATCTACAATAATTTTCCGTGCATCTTTGAAAGAGGACATGGGTGCCCCAATTTTCTTTACTTCAACAATAGATAGAGCTTGGAATGAAGTTCCAACCTCCTCCTCAGCTTCCACATACGAAAAGGACGACATATGGATGACCAAGAGCACTTTCTCTCCACCCACAATGACAAGCTTGACATTCTTCACAAATTTCAGTTTCTAGTGCAGAGTGGATGTTACAGCTCCAGCCTCATGGATCCATGGCCTTCCCAACAAGCAGTTATAGGCCGAGTGGATATCCATTACTTGAAAAGTAATCTGAAAATCAATCGGACCTATCTTCATTAGAAGGTCCACTTCTCCTATGACAGTCTTGCGAGAACCATCAAAAGCTTTGACGATTACACCACTATACCTCATTGGGCGCCTTGGTAGGATAATCTGGACAGAGTTAACTTGGGGAGTACATTCAAAGAAGAACCGTTATCAACTAGCACATTTGACAATGCATCCTCCTTACAGTTCATTGATATATGCAGTGCCAGATTGTGATTTCTGCCTTCCTTGGGATGTTCTTCATCACAAAAGCTCAAGTTGTTGAAGGAAGTGATGTTAGTCACGATATGGTCAAATTGATCCACAATTACATCATGTTCTACATAGGCTTGCTCCAACACTCTTTGCAATGCTTCTCTGTGCGCTTCATAATTCATGAGCGGAGACACACTGAAATTTTTGAAGGAGTTTGAAGCAGCTGCTCTACCATATTAAATTCTCTTTTCTTAATTAATATTAGTACCTCATCATCATCATTAGGCTTCAATCTGCTGGATTCACCAGACTGACACATTGGAGCACTAACTGGATTTACTACGGGTACATCAGTCTTCTTACCAACAAGCACATCTTCTACATTCTTCACGAAAATGGGACCAAATACACGACCACGAAGGGTCACCTTCGCAATATCGACAATGTTCACAACAGAATTGGTCGTAGGCAACAGAACTTCTTGATCATTTTCTACCATGGTAGCATTATACTGATATGGAACAACTCTATCGGATGCATACTAGATGGGGACCGTTAACCGTATCACTAATGGTGATACAAATCTGTTGACGTTGTTGCTGCTGCTATCAAATTGAATTACTACCCGCTCATGGGTTTTGAACACCAGAACAATAACATTCACATTATCTATATCCCTCGACTGTTGAATATGGATTACATTCTTATCCATCAACTTTTGGATATCTCTCTTGACGATTAAACACCCACGAGGGTTTACCCTGCAAATTGCACAACCATCATGGTCGTGCTCACAATCACTTATGGTACACAGAGTCCTATGCATCTCCACCAAGGACCTACGAATACGTCACACATCGAATACTCTGAAATTTCCTGGACAACCATCTACCATATTGACAAAGGAGTTACCATGAGCGGGAAATGGGTTAGCTTTCACATTCGGTGCACGGTCCTCAAAGGACACCATCCCACTCTTTACCAGCTTCTAGACCTCATACTTCAACGGGTAACAGATTTCAATATCATAGCCGAGAGCTCCTTGATGAAAGGCACAACGGAGTTCAGGCTTATACCACCATGGAAGTGGTTTTGGAATTCGCGACGAATTTCTTGGTTGAATTAGGTTTTTGAGAATCAAATACGGGTAGAAATCGGCGTATGACATAGGAATAAGGTCAAAAGAGACCTTCTTCCTCCTGAAATTGTGTTATTGTTGATTGTTGGTGTTGGTGTTGGTGTTGTTTGTTCTTTGTTGTGGTTGTTATTGACATTGTTGTTGATCTGGTACTGATTGATTGTTTGAAAATACTGGAATAACTGACGAGACTTGGTGATGATGCTGATGCGGTTGCAGATTTCTTTTGACATGAGGCTTCCTCTACCTCCCTACTGACACTGCATTGGTTTCACCTTCCTTCTTTCTAGCAAAACTACTTCCATACTTCTTGCTCGATGACACCTCTTCCTTAGACATACGTCCCTCTCAGACGCTTTCCTACAACCTCATCCCCATGTTTACCATTTCGGTAAAATCACTGGGGACACTAGCAATCATTCGTTCATAATAAAACGAACTCAGGGTCTTAAGGAAAATCTTGGTCATCTCCTTCTCTTCCAATGGAGGATTGATCTGAGAAGCAAGATCTCTCCACCTCTGGGCATACTCTTTGACTGTCTCTTTGTCCTTTTGAGACATAGACCTTAGCTGGTCTCTCTCAGGCGCCATGTCCACGTTATACTTATACTATTTCATAAAAGCTTCACCAAAATCGTTAAATGTGCGAACACTTTGACTATCTAGCCCCATGTGCCACCTCAAAGCGGCACGAGTCACACTGTCTTGGAATAGTGAATCAAGTATTTCCCTTATACTTTTCAAAGTCAGGTACTTTGAACTTCATCGGGATCTTGACATTCGGCACTAAGAAAAGTTCAGCAACACTCTTACCGAACAAGTCCTTTCCTCTTAACGTCTTCAATTCCTTTCGCAGGTCAAGGAACGGATCCTTCATCTCATCCATCTTTTCATAAACATCCGGACCCTCAATACGAGGTAGAGTATGGACGACTGAAGGCGGCACCGACATCACCGGGCTAGATCCCGGCATGGAAACAAAAGTAGGCGCAAACCCTTCAGGCATAAAATTCGGTGGCATTCCCCATGGGAATCCGGCAGGCATAGTCGGACCAGACTCCACCAAAGCAGTTAGAGAAGACTGATTATATGCAGCAAGGACAGACTCCACCAAAGCAGTTAGACGAGCAATCTCATCTTTCCGCTCTCGGTTCTCTTGCTCTAAGTGCTCCATAATTCGGGGTTGATTGGCACGAGTGTTGTATCGGTGAGTCAGCTTGGCTGAAGCACAGAAGAATAACCGATAAGACATCTGGCAGAAGAATCCTGTTATGCAAATGGTGCATGAAATGCAATGTTTTGTTTATTTTTGTTTTCAAGGAACATACTATTTTATTTTCAAATATATAATGATAACAATTGTAATAATCTTATTGACCATAAAATCTCTTTTATTCGTATAATTTGGAAGGATTACACCGACTACAATTTCAAAAACCAAAATACAAATACAAGAGAAAAGGAAACTAATCATCCTAAGGATCCCCTAACAACATTATCAGATGATCTGGTAGCAGGCGCATACTTCCTTCAGATGCGTCGAATCTCGGACTCAAAAGAAGTCTTCATCTGAGCCTTCTCGAGGACAAGCTGATCAATAATCTTCTTCCAAGCATCGGAAGGCTGAAGCATACAAGAGGAAGATGGACCCTTTGGCTCTCTTTGTCTCTTCACTGCTCGGTCCTCAAGAATTTCAATAAGGGCATCTTTGTCTTTAGACTCAAGCTGCATCATCCTCAAAGCATGGAACCACTCCTCCCACATATCCTTCTCTTGCTTCATCTTGGCGAGTGCGTCTTCCAACTCCTCTACATCTTGTTTAGGGAGAGTTAATAGCTCAGCCACAACCATAGACATAGGTCTCTCACAAGCATAAGGCATCTTCAACTCCAAAGCTCTTTTCTTCACCCAAGTATTGTAAGCCTCCAAAGCTACACAGTTGCGTGGACCAAGCTTGGATCTTCCTTTCTTATGCACATTATGCTAAGCATGCACCATCTTCTACTTCAAATGTTGGGGATCTTTACCCTCTTGATAGAAAAGACCTTCTAACTGAGTGTTATTAGGTTTGTCTCTCAAGGGGAACCCAAGTTGACGACGAGCCAAAGCAGGGTTGTAGTTGATTCCTCCTTGTCTGCCAATGAGAGGCACATTAGAGAATTCACCACAACTATCAATAATATCCAAGCTACTCAATGAAGAATCATACCAAACAATGTCATCATTAGTGAGGGACATAAGTCTTTGAGACCATCATAGACATTGCTTGTTTCCCACAAAAGCAAGTGTCCGAGGAAAGTGCAAAATAAACCAGTTGTACAGAAGAGGAACATAACACACAATAGCTCCACCACCTTTAGAAAATTCTAATGGCGTTAACATCAACAAAATCGTCAATGTTAGGGAACAAAGCCAAACCATAGATGAGTAACACAAAGATGGCATCAAAAGCATCAACACTACCGACTTGAGCAAAGGTAGTAGCTTTCCTTATGAGAAACTCAGAAGTCAACCCAAATATTCCTCTTTTCTTTGCCCAATGAGCCTCAATCTCATACTTCTTCAGATGAAGAGCATCGACTATAATATGAGATCTGGGAATCTCCTCCAATCCACTAAAAGGCACCTTCTCAGAAACAGGTATTTCCAAGAGATGAACATACTCCTCTAACATAGGAATAAGGTGATAATCGGGAAAAGTAAAGCAACAGTAGAGAGGATTATAAAACTGAACCAACACACTCAAGAGTCCTTCAACCACATCAGCAGATAATACAGATAGAAGTTTCCCATGACATTGCTTGAAGTCTAAGGGATCTAATACAAAAGATGACAGCTTCGTTAGCTCTTCCAAATCAGGACATATGAAGTTGTACTTCTTAGTGTTCCTTCGTCAACAATCCATGGTCTGAAAATATTTGCAAATAAAACCTCAGTTCCTTGAAGTTTCTTTTCGTGTGATCAATGTTATGATGTACATGAATGCATGAATGCAACAATCACAAATAAGGGATCACACACAAGGCAAACAAACAAAGGTCAAGGGATGAATCAAGTCATTGTCAAGATCAATCATCTATTTTAGTGGATTATGGTTTTCACCTTATCAAAACCCAAGTTCAATTGATATTGACAAGACTTGATTGGATCAACCAAGAATTAAAGGGTCTGTTGTGAGTCATGAGCATGGAGTCAGGTTAAGAACCATCCCAAAGGAGTGTACTAAGGATAAAAACTTGTTGATCATGTTCTAAAAAGTTCCCCAGAGTCTTAATTCCATCTATTAGATATTATAGGTTTGGATGACTAACTCATCGACCAATAATATTCTCAAGAGAAACTCGTTTGAGTGTAGTATCGCATAACAACTGTTATTAAGTCTACACTTGAACAGTCTCCGCACTACGTCCTAAATAGGCCAAGTTGGGTTAAATGTTCTACGGTCCTCAGCTTCTCGGACCCCAGATCAGAGAAAGTAATGCCTAACCACAAATAACTTGTGTGACAATCATGACTCCAAAAGGGTCTCCACTTAGCAGATGGATCTTAAGCCAACTTGTTAAGGACTACTCCACACAAGTCGAACATGACTATACCATCCTCCTATCTTAATTGCACTCAAGTTCGGGTTAGAACTTATCTCACCACTCAGAGATCACCAAGCATAACAAGCAGATTATATCATACAAACAAATATACAAACATCATATATACAATTATATACACATAAAAAAGTAGGCTAAACCCACTGAGGACTACTCCTAGTAGAGTTGACACTTAATTTATTTAGCGGTAAATTCATGACCATTAAGCTATAAATAAACTTAACGTCAATAAAACCAGAGTCGCCACCACGCTTTTATTGTTTCCAAAGGAAAAGGGAAAAGTACGAACAACAACCCAAGATAAGAAGTTTTCAAATAAAAAATAATAAAATGCCAGAGATTACAGGTAAGGGGGTTGGTTACACAGAGGGAAGGTGTTAGCACCCAAAGTGTCCTAGGTACTCCTAGGGAGCCCTTTTTTATGTGTGTATGTGTTTTTGGTATAAAATGATGTTTGTAATAAATAGAGTGTGGGGATGAGAAGAAAATTCATTAATTATATTTTTGTGTTTGGCAAGACCTTCAAATTGAGTTAATTGCTTTTAACAAAAATTTAAATTTTAAAGAGGCACAAAGGGCCTAAAAGAGTTTGCATGAGTGTTAGTTATTTTTTCTTTTGAAATTTTAAGTCAATATGGTTAAGTTCATTTACAAATTTGGTTAAGAAAAGAGTGTAAAAATGCAATCGCATAAGGCCAAAGTTTCTAATTTGCAATAAAGTCTAAGTTTAGAAATCACAAGCAAAGAAGATTTTGAAAGGGGGGAGACATTTGAAATTTAAGAAATGGGAGGAGGTGAAAAGACTAATCCTAAGCAAAAATTTAAAATTTAAGATTTGAAAAGATATGACCAGTGGGATGCAATCCAATAGACAAGAATGTCATATAGAAACCCACTTTTCCTTTGGACTCTAGAATCAAGCAATATTAATAAACAAGTAGCAAGATGAAGAGAAAGGCATCAAATAAAGATAGCCACATCCAGGCAAGCAACTTCATGATCTTCTTCTTGATCTTCCCATGTATCAGATGAACTACTCCTTGATAGGCTTAGAATAAGGCATTAGACACAAGTTTAAAGTAACATTTGCATCAAGACCATGTAGCAGATGAACTCAAGTGGATTCCAATACTTGCATCAGATGAAAGCTCAAATCACAATAACTTGGTTCTAGAAATGTTGGCATTGGCCAAGTCCTTTTGCATAGGGAATATTGCCTAATTCTAAGTCCAAAGCTCATATCAAATCCAACAGTCCACACAAACATTTTTTAGTGTTTTTTTATTATTTATTAGGTGTTTTAAGGTCCTAAGACCACAAAAACAAACAAGATACACAAGCAAATATATAGAATCAAAATATATGGCTCAAGTGAGCAAAGTGAAAATGGCATAAACATAAACAAGTTAAATGATATGTAAAATGGCGAATGTAATGGTAAATGACTTGAAATTAAAAGAAATAATAAGAAAAGTTAGTCAAATGTTAGTTGATTAGATGTTAGTGAAGTTTTGCTTTTCAATTGATTAAGTCATTCTTTGGAGAATACTCAACCCTCTATTCACAAGCATGGATCCTTGAACCAAGACATCTTCCAGAGGAAGGAAAAAAGGCCAAGTTTCACACAATACCATGAAAGGGGGGAGACTTACAATCTCACTTACTAGAATGTTATGATTTTGGGTCAAAATTTAGCGCTATGTTAAGCAATCGTAATTGGACTTATATAGAAGTCACAACTATCAGAGGTCGGGCAATAGACATTTTGGTGTTAATGCATGTTAGAGATATCGTATAATGAACCATACTCCTAAAACATACCACACAAAAAAAGAAAATGATCAAAGGATGAACCTAATCTCATCCATACTTGTATTGGCTCATCTAACATAAAGTTATTGATGAATCAATTATCCTTAGGATATTGATACTTCATTGGTCAATGAAAGGGATGGGATACTATGGGATTGAAGATGAAGAGGTAAGGGAGATGAGACAAACACAAATTGATCATGGGAGGAATTTTATCAAATTAAAATTATTCATTCATTTTGGGAGATGAAATGTACATTTCATCAAAATCAACCTTGACCAAGGCCCAAACACATAGTCAAACTTCACAAGTCAATAAAAATGGCTCAACACAAATTCTACACAATTAATCAATTAAGAATCAAATTAAAATGCATTTAAATTAAATTATGTTTGATCAAAAACCTAAAACCTCTTCAAAACACCAAATAAATAGCCAAGAGATCTATCATAGGTCAAACAAGGTCAAAGGACCTTGGACAAAAAAAATCATAATTTTTGAAAAGTCAGAAGTATTTTTAAACAATTAAAAATATGCACAGAAACAATTAAATCATGAAAAAATATCAAAATTAATCCAAAAAATAATTTTAATACAGAAAATGAAAGAAGAAGTTATTTGAAATTATTTGGTGAAAGTCCCATATTTTTTGGATTAAATATGAAATTGATATGAATTAATTAAAAATAAGGGATTCAATGAAATAATCAAAAATTCAAAAAAAGGAGAGTCATCTGACCCCCCTCATTAGTTGATGTGGCAGATCAAATAGTTAAAATGTGCGCTCCATCATGTTCCCAAGTCAATGCGTGTACACACATGGTAATCAGAAGCAACGCATGCTATTAAAACAATCCAAATGGATAAGATGGTCTGGATTGATCCAGCGCACCACCGGAGCCCTAACTTCGGTAACCTTCTCCGGTGAGGACCACTGGACTGGTCCAACTCAAACCTTATGGAAAATGAAAAGTGAATACACTAATTTGAAGGAAAAATGCTTAGGAGCACGAATCTGGGCTCAATTTTGTCCAATTCCAAGTATATAAAAAGATACATGGATTTGAATTTTGAGGATTATGAACTGAGTTACTTTGATTTGACCTCAAAGCAACTCAATCTTCTTGCCTACATTGAGAGGACTTCAGACAACCAAAAATCAACAATAATGGTGAATAATTGAGGGAGAATCAAAGAGATGAAAATTCTTAAAAATCACCTTCAATGGAGCTTCTGATTGGCACGATATTGCTTTCAATTATGCTTGGACTTGCTTCAGATGCTTGATGGAAGTGAAAGAGATCAAGGAAAGGTATGGACTCTTGGAGTTTCAATCTCAAAACAGATGGAGAATTGAAACTCGATTTTCAAAGAAAATCTTCAAGTTTATCCTTCAATGGTGAGGGTTTGAGGCTGCAGGTTCAAAGCTTGGGCATGAGGTCCTTAATTCTGAGCAATGAGGGTCTTATTTATAGGCCATGAGATTGATTTTTGCACACTTCCAAATTTGGCGAATTTTAAAATTCTCCTTTGCATAGTTGCATGGGTGTGTGCTAGGCCCATGCGACGATGTGATCTGATCTATAATTGAATGTTAATCATGCTGAATCCATGTTGGAAGGCCATGCAAATGTTTATGAAAAATGGAAGTTAAAATTATCCAAATGGTCCTTTAACTTACACCCATGCACGAGTCCCTCATACTTTGGCTAAACGAGATGATGTTGAACTTTTTGGAAAGGTGAGGTCAAGGGGAACAACTTTCATGTTAAACACTTTTTCATTTAAAGCTTGGATCATGATGAATTTTGAGGTAGAAGTTTGGGAAATCAAACATATTTGAAAATTTTCTAAGTCCCAAGTCAAATGTTCACTTCTTCCATCTTGAATAACTTTTTCTATGGACTTCAAATGAGAAAGGTTCCTTCCTCAAAGTTGTATATCTTTCAAACCCCTTCAATTTGGCTACAAATATGACCTCATTTGGATTTGGCATGAAGGAGGTATGCATTTTAGAAGTTGAGAAAAATCATTTTTCAATGGTATTGGCCCAAAATGACCTATAATGTTTCCTCTTGGCACATGCGTTTGCAAGTTGAATTTGAACTTTCTCCAAACATACAAGTTGAAGTAGAAATATTTAATTTGATCATTAAATTTTAATGGTTCTCATCTCATAAACATTGAGCAAGTTATGGTCTTGGGAAGTTGACCTCTAAACTAGGGTTCAGACAAAATGACCTATAATCTTTCACCATAAAAAATGACTTTCCAAGAAAAACTAGCTCTAAACTTCAACATGAACGTTGTTTGGAATGTCATTTTGAGTAAAGTTTCTCTTAGGATCATTTTCATATGACAAAAATAGTAGGAGATAGGATCTAGGAAACCCCAGTTTTGACTACTTGACTTTCTCTGGTCAAACACCATGAACCACCTAGATAGCTTGACATTCTCTTGATTTTTGGGACTCATGGAGGATCATATATGCATAATATAATGTAATGTGAAGTATCCATTGAGATATTTGATCGATTGTTGAAGAAACTTATTGAAGAAGTCACACAAGATACCCAGATGAATTAGGGTTTCCAAGGCAAACCAACTCCAAACTCTTGATGATTTCTTGATCAAAATAACATGTGAAGATCATAAGGGTCCATATATGATGCTTAGAGCCAATGTAAACCAATTCTTGATTGTGCTCCTTGCATTGAGGGTCTCAAACCCTATATATGAGCTTGATAGAGCATAGGTGAGCATACACAGTACCTACAAAAGCAACAAACTATACATTGACATGTTTTTGGTATTTTGGTTAGTAAATAAAGAAAAATGAAGTATGATACTATTAAAAGTGCTTGGTGATCCCTCCCAATGCAAAACCCATGAATGAGGGGTAAGGAGGGTGCCAAGTTGTGATCCTAATGTCAATGCATATGATGAGATATCATGAGGGATCCTAGGGTCAAAATTGGGGTATTACAATGATATCATATTTGGTTCAACTAACGCTTTTCATTTCCAAGAATTTTGTAAGACAATGCAGGCGAAATTTGAAATGAGTATGATGGGAGAGCTGAAGTTTTTCCTTGGTATTCAAATCAACCAATGAAAAGAGAGAGTCTATCTTCATCAGACTAAATATACAAAGGAGCTTCTTAAGAAGTTAAAGCTTAATGATTGCAAGATCATGAGAACTCCTATGCGTCCAACCTGCAACATGAGCAAAGAGGAAAGCATCACCAATGTTTGTCAGAAGTTGTATAGATGTATGATTGGTTATCTTCTTTATTTAACAACTTCCTGACCAGATATTTTATTTAGTGTTTGTCCATGTGCAAGATTTCAGTCAGATCCTAGAGAGATTCACTTAACAGGTGTTAAGAGAATCTTTAGGTATATGAAGGGAATAACCAATCTAGGGTTTCTTTATAAGAAATCCCTATATTATAAGCTAGATGGATTATGTGATGCTGACTATGCTAGGGGTAGAATTGAAAGAAAACACACTAGTGGAAGTTGTTAATTCATAGGTGAAATTCTAATATCATGGGCTTGTAAAAGACAAGCAACAATTTCTTTGTCTACAACAAAAGCATAATACATCTCAGCTGCAAGTTGTTACACACAACTACTATAGATGAAATATCAGTTGAAAGACTATTCGATTAGTGGAAGTAATATTCCAATATTTTGTGATAACACTGCTACTGTTCTAGAACCAAGCATATACAAATAAAATGTCATTTTATTAGAGAATATGTTCAGAAGGGTGTGATAGATATTCAGTTCATTGATACAAATCATCAATGGGCTGATATATTTACCAAGCCTCTTATTATTGGAATATTTGATTTTATCAAAAAGAATCTAAACATGCATTTTGGTAAAGAGTAGTGGTTGCTTCTAAATGGAGGATCAGAGTCTGATGACGATCAAAAGCTACTATGGTCAGGAGCTCTAAACAAGCTTATGATGAATAGTAGCATCTGAGCAACTTAACCTCTAATAATTGGAATATTATTAGTTATACCTGAAAGCATATAAGTGAGAAAATTTATTTTTGACATCTGTCCACTTATGTGTCCTGAATCTGAAAGGTTTTCTGACACATGGTTTCTCAGCTGCTAGATAATAACTATTGGTTAATGATGAAAATGTTTTGAATATTGTGTCCAACGCCTATTCGTCATTAATTTTTTTCTTTCAAAAACAAAAACATTTTTACATTTAAAGGCAATTCAATGTTTCATTACTCACACATATTCTCTCTCTTCACAACCAACACTCTCGCTCTCTAGCCTTCTCAGAAAAACAACCCTTTTTCTGACATCCTCTTTAGAACCCTAACTCCTTTTCAATGGTGTCTTCATAAAATGATATTCCAATGGTGGTAAACTCTGGAAAATCTCTCAAAATCAAGCCTAAAAACATGACGCTTCGAGAAGAAGACCCCAAGTTGATTGTTGAGCAGGTGTGGATTTCAAATCCTTTAGGGTTAATGGGTTTCCCTTAAAAGCTTACCTTCAAGATCAAGGGTGGATAAACTATTTTGAAATGCTGAATTGCCATACCTTTCCTTACTTGGTTAAGGATTTCTGGGTTTGGGCTGAAGTGTGTGATGAAAGTTCAGTCGCTCTTCAAGAAAATCGGAAGATTTCTTATAACGAGAACTCAAAGGGAAGATAATGGTTGGTAGATTTGCTTTGAACACCAAAGACGATAATACTAAATCCTATGGGATTAAGAAACAATTGTTCCTCAAATCCGAAGATTTTGGAAAGGTGAAGTACATGCACATTGTGTACATGCTCTTGTTCAGGATATTGATCGGCTACCTGATTCCAAGAGAATGAAACACTGATCAGGTCTCTTGGGATCACAAGCATTTCATCTGTTTTTTCAACCATGAGATGATCAATCTTCCTACGTACATCTTTCCTCACATGTGTGAAGCCATCAAAGACAACAATAAACACAGCAAGAAGAATGTTCCTTATATAAGGCTTCTTTATGAACTATTTCATCAGTGTAGGTTGATTGAAACTCTGATGAAGTTAGATGCTAATGAAGATATGGAAATAATATATGGAAATATTCTCTTAGCTGATGTACAAGGGAATATGAACATTATCAAGAATAAAGATGTGATCCACCCCCCTTCATGCCTCGAGATTAGGAATGACAACACTGAATATATTGATTATTTTATAGCCATCTCCAAGATAGATAATCCTTAAGTTATTTTGGAATACATCAAGTTGGTTAGAAAAGTGAGTTGAGTAACTTTGACCATGGATGACATTCTTGAAGCTTCTGAAGGTAGTGTGTATGGACCTTCAAAAAAAAGGAAGCAAGCTGCTTCTGAGTTTGAAAAGGTGGTTCATAAACTACATAAGAGGAAGGTTATATAAATGATAGAAGTTCAGAAGAAGGTTCAAGAAGTCGCCTCCACAACTTTCTTGATGCCTACCAAGACTAGGAGTGGAGCCACTCGCAAGACTCCTCAGAAGACAACCCCTTATGAACTTCCTGTTAAGAAGAAGAAGTTGAGGAAGATGGTGCTACCAACTAGTGATGTTGAAGGAGAAGAAGAAGATGAACAACCTTTGATTAAAAGGACAAAGGTTATGAATAAGGATGCTCTAAAAAATTCTATAAAAGATGTTAAAAAAGGAGCAACATTGATTTCTATTGCTTTAATCAGTAAGGCTATAAATAAGCCTTTTATTGATGAAGTTCTTCAGAAGCAAGTCGAAGCTAAGGTTGTAGAAGAATTTGTGGAAGATGAGGGTCCTTCTTTTGTTGGTACTTCTAAATCACAAGCAAATCCTATTCAACCTCACCCTGAGTTTGCTACTCAAAATGAGGTTGAACAATTAACGTTAAATCAACCGCCACTAGATTCCATAAATGACCAAATTGTACCAGAACCACACGTTGTCAAAGTTTTTGAACCATTTGACCATCACAACTCACCATCTAAGAAATAAGATGATGTGTCAAAATCTACTACAATACCTTTACCTAGTCCTTCTACACATCACCCTTCTATCAACCTAAACATAAACCTTCCACCTCATATAAACTACCAAATGAAAGAGTTTTAAAATGTTATTTTTGATAGAGTTCACAATTTGGTTGCTGAGAGCCTCATAGCATGTGATCCCATAACATATGAAGCTAAATGGGACTCTCTCAGTACCTTTTTGGACATAACTCTGCAGAATTTGAAGTCCCTCTCTTCTGAGTCAGTAGCTTTTTCTAGTTAAAATCTAGATCTCTTGGAGAAGAAGTTGACTTTGGTTGTTGCCACACAGGAAGAAATGGATGTCAAGTTGAAGACTGTAGTTGCAAGACAAGATGAAATGGGTTATGATCTGAAGACTATCTTGGAGCTTATGAAGAAAAAACTTTAGGATTTAGGATTTAGAACACCCTTTTATCTTTTCAATTATATTTTAATATGTTTTATGGCATCTGGCTCACTTTCTTTGGTTACATCAAATAGTTTTCTTCAAGTATATTTTCTATTTCATTATATCATTTTTATTGATGACAAAGGGGGAGTAGATATAGAAGTATTTAAGTGTCGTACCTCGAAAAATGAGAACATGACCTCGCAAAGTGCAATGGCACACTTGCGGGATAGGCTAAACAGAGTCTCCACCGAACTTTATTTATTCCTAAAAAGGAAAGGGGACATATTGATAAAACCCAAGAAATAACGACAATGATATTGGTCATCGCAACCATATCAGGGTTTGGGAGTCGATTACACAAGGGGGAGGTATTATCACTCCCCATGTTCGTTGTATTCAATGGGAAGTGTTTGGTTAGTTGTGCACGTTAGTGTTAGTTAAAAAAAGTTAGGCTTCTCAAGTTATTAAGAGGAAAATAAGAAGAGACCAAAAGGTTTTTTTTAGGGTGCGAAAGAGAAACTCTTTTTGGATTTTTTTATTAATGTGTCTGACAAGATTTAAAAATCATGCTCCTATGTATATCCGGGTGCAATAGAGGACTCAAGGCTTACATAGTTCTAGGTAGAAAATGTTTCTTTTTTGGTCGATTTTAGAAAAAGCTACTTTGTGTCAATCGACGGAAAAACATTGTTTAATACCCAAAATAAGTGGAGAATGGAACGTTTGCATCATGACCGAATGGATTTATAAATCAACATTCGCGGGAAACGTCGCTTGCTTACTCACACGTTCAAATGGACAAAACATTGTTTTTGCATTGTCTCAAGACAAAATACCTTTTGTTTACAAAAAGGGTTTAAGGATTAATCGCACGGTGGTGAGAAAAGAATTTGATTGGTTGAATCTGTTTTGAGTAATGGTGAGAACTTGGATGGGCGAGATATCCATCTCAAATCCTAGTCTCTGGAGCTCGGGGTATCCACCATGTTCCTTTTCCATCTTATTTGCAAAATGGTTTGATATCTTTAGATGTTTTGAGGTTTGATTAAGAAAAGTTTTGAAGAAGTCACATGGAAAGTTTTAAATGATGGAGAGAACTAGGATGGGCGAGATATCCATCTCGAATCTTAGTCTCTAAAGCTCGTGGTATCCACCACGTTCCGTTTCCATATTTATTGAAAAGTGCTTAATAAGAATTAAGAGTTTTTAATTTTCATTGGGAAAATGGCTTGACGTTGGATCAAGTATTTGATTAACGATTTCAAAAGGGTTTGACCAAATGGTTTTAAGTTCAAAATGGTTGAAGATGAAAAGTTAGAGAAACTGGGAATGATAGAAATAGGTTGAAAAGAAAGATTCGAATCGGTTTGGTCTTTAAGAAAAGTACTCGACGTTGGGTCGAGTTTTTTTTTGTTTTTTTAAAAGGGTTGATTTTAATCTTGTGTTAGAATCTACCTAAACAAAAGCAATCAAGAATGAAGTGATAAAATTATTACACGTCATGGGAATGGGGGTATATTTTGTCGAATGGGGATATGAGATAATGAAGCGATTAAAGGAAACCCAATCAAGCAAATGCAAGAAAATAAGTGTTCGTGAACAAAAAGGGTCACATTGTAAGAAGGCCCAAGAGTAAGCCAAAAGATAGAAGATAGTGACACACATGACATATGCATAACACATGTTCACCTTAACTAAATTAAAAGAAGTAAAATAAAAATAGGATGTGCACGAATCATGATCAAGATGTGAGGATGTGAATCAAGGTCACATAACGCAGGGACGTGCATAGCAACTGAAACTAGAGTTCAAGTTCGATATAAACATAATGACGCTGGATCGTTGTAAGTTATCATGAATCAAAATAATTGCTAACATGAAACGTATCATTGCAAGATGGGACATAATAAGAATGAACTTATACACTAAACAAATGAAATCGTAAAGTGAGGTTTAATTCAAATAATAGCAAAGTAAATAGTATCAAAGCGCGATTAAGTAAACCTCACAAACGTCATTTAAAATAAGCGTAAAGCAAAGAAATACGGATGTAACTATAAGTAATATGCTCAAAGTCAGTTTGTGAGTGTAAAAAATAAATGAAATGTCGTATGCAAAGGGTCATAACGCGACGAAATACAATTAATATATCGATAAAAGTCTGGTAGCATAACGACATGGAAATATTGAATCCGCGGATTAAAAATCAAATTTTTAACACAATGAAGTGAATTAACCAACAATAGAAACTCAATATTGAAGGTTGAGAAATACAAGAAAGGGGGTTTGAATTGTTTTGGAAATAAAAAAAACTTTTTCAGAAATCATACACACACAGAATAAAAAGGAAATGACAGAATTTTATACTGGTTCACTTGAAATTCAAAGCTACTCCAGTCCACCCGGCCAAGGTGATTTCGCCTTCAAAGAGGACTTAATCCACTAATCTTGAAAGATTACACAACCAAACGTCTAAGAGAATAATCTCTCAGTCCTCTCAAGTATTCAGACTACGCAGAGTCACTTGAGGAAGTAGTTCAAGCAAGAGTATAAATTATAATGTAAAGTGCTTCTAACAAAAAACAAATATTACAGAATTATAAGAACAATAGTTTTTCACGTAAGAGCAGCAGCTCGTGAAGAATGAGAGAGGATAAATGAGATTTCTTGTGTGTCTCAGATGTGTTCTCTTGTGAAGTATTCCGTCCTTTATATAGTCGTTGTGAAGGACCGCTGGAGTGATGACAGAATCTTGGTCATTGAAGAATGATTAATGTCATTACTCTCCTTGTTTCTTTCTAAAGCAGTTTTGCACGCCTCATTATTCCCTTCTTGAAATACTTTCTTTCCATATTAAGATTCTTTTCGATTACACATTCTGGACTGGTGAGTCTACGTCGGAGTCTTGATATATCAGAGTTTGTCTTCAGAGGATGATTATGTATAACCCCATCAGAGCTTCTCAATGCTCTAGACTTCTTTAGTATCAGAGTCTGGATTTAGTAGTTTTTTATTGGAGCTTCTGACTTCTTAATGTTGTGCTAGTATCTGTGTTGATCAGAATCAGAACCTTCTGGACGCATCCTTTTTGAGTGGCATCTGATCATCGAATATTTTCTATCTGATGTATGGTCAGTGTCCTGCATAAATGGTCAGAGTCTTACACACTAAGAAAAAATCTCATTAGAGTACCATTTTTGTTTCATCCTTTATTATCATCAAAATCTTAATGATATATTACAGAACCAACTTTATTCTTACAATATTCCCCTTTTTGATGATGACAAAACAGTTCAGAGTAAAGATGAAACATTTAAAGAAAATCTTAGATCAGATAGTACAGTGGGTTCCCCCTGAGTTAGATCTTTGGATAGCTCAGAAGTTCTTTTATGACACTGAAATTAACCGTATTTTCGACTCCGATTTCGCATGCATTTCAGTTGTTTTATTGTTATTTTGTTTTGTTATTACTATGTTTTTCTTTGTTTTCAGGTTTTCAGTCTAATCGGAGCCCCGATCGAGAAAAGGAGCAAAAATGAGCTAAAAAGCCAAAAAATCAGCATTTTACACCTGTGGCGAGCGCCATGGGTCCAGCCATGACGTGCCCCAGTTTCAACCTCTCCTCAACTGCCACGTCTCCCATGATCTCCACTTGTGCGCTACAATTTCCTCCTGTGGCGGGCGCCATGATGTTGGGGCGGGCGCCACAAGAACAAAATGGTTCCCGCCCATTTTCAAACTTAGGGGCATCCTTGTAATTTCCATTTTTTTCTTACCTATAAATAGGGCCTTGATTTCATTTGTTTCTTCATCCAAACTTAGTTACAACTAGGCATATATCAGTATTGTGTAAAACTGGTAATCGCTTCACATCGGAGTGTTGCCACACTGTGTAATCGAGTCTGTAATCAAGTTTGAAGCACTTTGGAAGGAAGTTTAATCCTGCCGCCATTTTCATTTTTGTTCCGCACTTTATTCGACCCTCCGATTGGAGCAGGTTTTATTACTTTACCTTTGTCTACTTTATTTTCTCGCGTTGCCGTTATTTTTTTTACTTTCCCGCACTGCCTTTATTTTGTTTACTTTCCCGCACTCGCACTTTAGTTTGTTTATTTCTCGCACTGCACTACTTTCCTTTAGTTCTTGCACCGCACTACTTTTATTTACTTTCCTGCACCCACACTACTTTAACTTATTTTCCGCACTCGCACTAGTTTTATTTACTTTTCTGCACTCGCACTTGTTACCCTTTTTTTTAAAAAAGTCTTTTATTTATCCATTTTTATGATAAAAATTAAAATGCATTTTTACTTTACCATGTCTGGCTAAACCTATAAAGGTTAAAATGTAAGGATCGTAATTGAACCGATAATCCGTACAGTTGTTCGTAGAAACACTTAAGGGCTATTTTGACTTTCAACTTAAGTTTTCCCGCACTTAATTTCCATTGGGTAAGATCGAAAGCCGTCTGACGTCTGTTTAAACTTAGTTGTTTTTAACTATTTCAAATACAGCAAAAGCGCTTTGTTTAGTTCATTAGAAGTTTTTAACTTAAAAAGAAAAGTGATTTTAAAACTATTTTCGGACGCGTTTATAAGTTTAGAGTCTGGTTCGTGAGAACCTCTTTTGGTTAAGAAATCCAGGTCAAAATAATTTTCAACTTAGTCAAGACACTATATTTCTTAAAAATAGGTTTACTACTCTAACGCAATGCGCGCCTTTTCATAGTAGGAAACACTGCCCATAAGTAATTCTATTAGCAAGTACTTGGATTATTAATTGATTATGTGAATTACATTCGAACCTGTCTTTATTAATTGAATTATATTTAATACTTTATTTTCACTGTGCACTCTTAAAAACCCTGTTTCGATTACCTTAGATAAACACCGTAACAATAGATAACGATAGATTGACATTTGGTCTCTGTGGATTCGACAATCTTTTATATTACTCTGACGCGTTCGTATACTTACGAAAAACACGCATCAAGTTTTTGGCACCGTTGTCGGGGACGAATTTCATCAAATTTTGTACCCTGTTGTTATATCATTTAGACTTAGGTTGTTACCTGTCGGTCAATGCGAAGGACTCATAGCACCGGAAGCTTAATAGATCCTCTGGCGGAACCTGAATGTTACGCTCACGCACGTTTATTTTTCCATAGAATTAGGAGAGCTATGGCCGAAGATCAAAATCAACGACCTCTTAAGGATTTCGCACAACCATCCAACGAAGAACCTAGTTCTAGTATAGTAAACCCAACCATCCCAACTAATAATTTCGAACTTAAACCCTCCCTGTTGCAACTAGTGCAACAGAGAAAATTCGAAGGTCTTGCTACTGAGAACCCAAACCAACATTTAAAAATCTTTCTCCAATTAGCAGACACTTTTAAAACCAATGGAGCTTCTCCTGAGGCAATCCGTTTAAGATTATTCCCTTTCTCCCTCAGAGATAAAGCCCTATCATGGTTAGATTCCCTTCCACCCAATTCCATAACAACTTGGGAAAACCTTAGAAAAGTATTCCTTGATAGATACTTTCCCCCAAGTAAGACCGCCGTTCTTCGAAACCAAATAACCAGATTTACCCAGAATCAAGGAGAATCATTGTTCGAAGCTTGGGAGATATATAAAGAGCTGTTAAGAGCATGCTCACATCATAGTTTAGAAAATTGGTTAATCATTCAGACCTTCTATAATGGACTTCACTATAACACTAAGATGACCGTCGACGCTGCCGCAGGTGGTGCACTCACGAACAAACCTTATCCTGAAGCTAGTGCCCTTATCGAAGATATGGCTCAAAACCATCAATCATGGGGAGTTGAACGAGCGACAGTTGAGAAGAAGGAAGCCCAAGGAGGAGTACATGAGTTAAGCTCTATAGACATGATGCAAGCTAAAATGGACGCGTTAGCCCTCAAGGTTGAGCATATGTGTATAAACTCGAATACTGCAACTGCAGTTTCGTCGGATTGTGAGATATGTGGAACCAAAGGACACCAATCTACAGAATGCAGTCTCTTAAACGAAACCAACTCTGAGCAAGTCAACTACGCCCAAGGGAACCCATATTCGAATACCTACAACCCTGGATGGAGGAATCACCCGAACTTCTCCTATAAGAACAATAACCCTATCCAAAATACTGCACCTCCGAGACAACCAGGTTACCAAGCCCCAAGACCAAATCAACCTATGCAACTTGTGCCACCAAAGTCGAGCCTTGAGAAAATTGTGGAAAATTTTATCACTGCTCAAACCCAACAAAACAAAGAGTTCATGAACCAGAACATTCACGTTAACAAACTGATTACCCAGTTAGGAACCAAGGTTGACCAAATAGTTACTCACAATAAGATGCTTGAAACCCAGATCTCTCAGGTAGCCTTAAAACAAGCCCCCCAGACTACACCTGGAGGATAATTCCCTGGACAACCTCAACAGAATCCGAGAGGACAAGCCAATGCCATTACCCTACAAAGCGGGACCACTTATGATGAGCCATTTAACCCAAGATTGAGTGAACCCAAAACTTCTAAGGAATATACCGAACCCATGGACGAAGTGAAGGAACCAGAGGAATCTGAAAAACAGGAAGGTCAAGAAAAAGGAGAAGAACCTAAAGACAAAACTTATGTACCACCCCCGCCATACAAACCACCGATACCATATCCGTAATGACTCAAACAGACCCAGATCAATAACCAGTATCAGAAATTCATTAGGGTTATAGAAAAACTTCACGTAGAAATCCCTTTCACACAAGCCATCACCCAAATACCTTCTTATGCACAGTTTCTCAAAGACATCCTTACCAATAAACGTAGACTCGACGATCCGAAGCCCTTGGAATGCAATTCTATTTCCGAGAATAAGTTAGCCAAAAAAGATAAAGATCCTGGAAATTTCTCCATTCCTTGTATTTTGGGAAGTCATGTCATTGAAAAAGCTTTTCTAGACTTAGGAGCTAGTGCGAGCTTAATGCCTTTAGCAGTTTGTGAGAGGTTAAACTTAGGAGAATTACAACCTACTAAGATATCACTTCAATTAGCCGATAGATCTGTTAAGTATCTGATAGGCATATTAGAAGATGTCCCTGTTAGGATAGGTCAGTTATTTATCCCTACTGATTTTGTTGTCATGGACATTAAAGAGGATGATGATATACCAATCCTTCTAGGTAGACCATTCTTATCAACTGCAGGAGCCATAATAGATGTCAAGAGAGGAAAGTTGACCTTTGAGGTTTGTGACGAGAAGATAGAATTTATACTTTCAAAATTTCTTATGGCACCTGTGATGGGAGACGCATGTTATGCCATAGATATCATTGATGAATGCGTTAGGGAAATAGAACAAGAAGAAATCATTAAAATTATAAAGTTGCCATCAACTCTCATACTGGAAGATGACAACTTTAGGAAGCCCTACATCGATGATAACCTTTACGAATGTTTATCCCTTATCCTAGATCATATGCCATGCCCTAAGAAACCAACCTTAGAACTTAAGGAACTGCCTAAGAACCTGAGATATGAGTTTCTTGATGAAGAGATGAATCGTCCAGTTATAGTCAGTGCTACCTTGAGCCAAGAGGAAACAAACCAACTCTTAGATGTTTTACGAAGATATCCCTCAGCCTTAGGATATAATATCTCTGATCTGAAAGGTATAAGCCCATCCGTATGCATGCATCGGATTTTGCTCGAAGAAGATTCAAAGCCCTCCAGAGAACATCAGAGAAGAATAAACCCTATAATGAGTGATGTTGTTAAAAGATAAGTTCTTAAGTTACTTGAGGTAGGTATAATCTATCAGATCTCGGATAGTAAGTGGGTGAGCCCTGTGCATGTAGTACCTAAAAAGGGAGGCATCACAGTAGTGCAAAACGATAAAGGAGAACATGTAGCAAAACGGATAGAAGGAGGATGGAGAATATGTATAGACTATAGAAAATTAAATAAAGCAACCAGGAAGGATCATTTCCCTTTACCATTTATAGACCAAATGTTGGAGCGTCTAGCCAGACACTCTTACTTTTGCTATCTAGATGGATACTCTGGATTCTTCCAAATACCTATCCACCCCGAAGATCAAGAGAAAACTACCTTTACATGCCCTTATAGAACTTTGGCCTACAGATAAATGTCATTCGGACTCTATAATGCCCCAGCTACTTTCTAACGCTGCATGATGTCAATCTTTGCAAATTACCTAGATAGTATCATGGAAGTATTTATGGATGATTTCTCGGTTTGCGGATTTGATTTCCAAAATTGTCTTGCTAACCTTGAGAAAATTCGGGAGAGACGCGTGGAGGTGAACCTTGTGCTAAACTGGGAAAAGTGCCATTTCATGGTCACCGAAGGGATTGTTTTAGGACATATAGTTTCCGAAAAAGGTATTGAGGTAGATAGAGCTAAGATAGAAGTCATAGAGAATCTAAAACCACCCAAAACTATCAGAGAAGTCCGAAGTTTCCTTGGAAATGCTGGATTCTACCGGCGTTTTATCAAAGACTTCTCTAAAATAACTAAACCTTTAACTGGCCTTTTAATGAAAGATGCTGAATGCATTTTCGATGAAAAATGTAATGAAGCATTTAATCTTTTAAAGCAAGCGTTAATTTCAGCACCCATTATGCAACCCCCTAATTGGTCAGAACATTTTGAGATAATGTGTGACGCTAGTGATTATGCCGTTGGAGCCGTTCTAGGACAAAGGAAAGGTAAAGAATTACATGTGATTTATTATGCCAATAGAACCCTAGACACCGCCCAACTTAACTACGCAACAACTGAAAAGGAACTACTAGCTGTAGTTTTTGCTATAGACAATTTCAGATCTTATCTAGTAGGAGCCAAAACTATAGTTTTCACCGATCATACTGCCATTCGTTACCTATTAAATAAAAAAGATGCCAAGCCCAGGTTACTCCGATGCATTCTATTACTACAAGAGTTTGATTTAGATATCCGAGATAAAAAAGGCACTGAAAATGTAGTAGTTGATCACCTTTCTAGGCTAGAACACCTAAAACCAGAATTCGTATCCATAAATAATGATTTTCCCTATGATAGACTGATAGCTAAACTAGAAGCCATTGAAGACGATAGCCTAGGCCCTCATGAGTACTTCCAAAAATCCTTAGCTGTAAGTAACGTGCCATGGTATACAGACTTTGTTAATTATCTAGCTGCTGATATCATACCCCCTGATCTTGACTACCACGAGAAGAAGAAGTTCTTTAACGATGTAAGAAACTTTTATTGGGACGAACCGCTCCTTTTCAAAAGGGGTAAAGACGGCGTTTTTCGCCGTTGCGTTCCAGAAGAGGAGGTAAGAAAGTATAATTGAGCATTGTCACTCTGCACCCTATGGTGGACATGCGAGCACCTCTAAGACATACGCCAAGATTCTTCAAGCTGGCCTGTTCTGGCCTACCATGTGGCGCGATGTCCATGCTTGCATTGTTAAATGTGATAGATGCCAACGCACGGGAAATATTTCAAGACGTGAGGAAATGCCTCTAAGAAACATTCAAGAAATAGAACTCTTCAACGTTTGGGGTATAGGTTTCATGGGACCTTTCCTACCATCCTTAGGAAACAAGTATATCTTAGTAGCTGTGGACTACTTGTCTAAGTGGACTAAAGTTATAACTGCACCTACAAACGACACTAGAGTGGTGATCAAGTTATTTAAAAACTATATATTCCCCATATTTGGAACACCCTGTTTAGTCATAAGCGATGGAGGATCGCACTTCATATCGAGAATATTTGATAAACTTTTAAGCAAATATGGAGTTAGGCAGAGAGTAGCAACACCATACCACCCACATACTAGTGGCCAAGTAGAAGTATCCAATAGGGAGATAAAACAAATTCTAGAAAAAACTGTTTCTATATCTAAAAGAGACTGGTCTCAGAAGCTCCAAGAAGCATTATGGGCCTATAGAACCACTTTCAAAACCCCTATAGGAACAACTCCCTACCAACTAGTCTATGGAAAATCCTGTCATTTACCTTTTGAATTAGAGCATAAGGCCTATTGGGCCATTAAAACTTTGAATTTGGATTACCTGACCGCTGGTGAAAAACGTATCCTTGACATCCACAAACTGGAAGAACTCAAGCAATCTGCCTACGAGAATGCCATAATATACAAAGAGAGAACCAAAGCTTGGCATGACAAAATAATTGTGAAAAAAGATTTCAATATAGGTGACCATGTTCTCCTGTTCAATTCTAGGTTACGACTTTTCCCTGGGAAGCTGCGTTCAAGATGGACTGGCCCTTTCAAAGTATCTAAGATTCTGAGATCCGGAGCTATAGAAATCAAGAATAAAACCTATAGTCCATTCATTGTAAATGGGTAAAGACTGAAGCTCTATGAAGGAGGGGACATTCCAACAGACTACTCCAGACACACTCTGATAGATCAACCATTTCCTACGACAGATGTATAAGTTCCGATCGTCAAGCTAACGACGTTAAACAAGCGCTGCTTGGGAGGCAACCCACATTTTTCTTATCTTATTTTACTTTTTCTGCATTTATTTACTTTATTTTATTTTTAATCATATTCTCGTCAGGACTAAATATCATTTGCAATGTTTGTGTTTTTAGGATCCTTTTTCCTAACCTTTGCAGGATGCAGAACTTTGATGACATGCACGTTGCTTTCAGAGATGACGCCCAGAGGGAGCGTTACATAGTTCTCTACCAGCGCCCTATGGCACCTACACGCTATCCAGACCAGGATTGCATGGACGCCCTAGGCATTGAGCCGAGCATCAGATTCCTGTGCAACCAACTCCAATGGGATGAATTCGCTGATGACATGAACAACACCTACAAGAATCTCACTTTGGAGTTCCTTAGCTCGTTTGCTTATGATCCTTACTCTGGACCAGATGGACATGCTGTTTTCAGGCTATTCGAGACTGAGTACTCTTTCATCCAGAAGGAGTTTGGTGACTTGTTAGGTTTTCAGACTACCCCCGACGCTATCCCTAAGACGCCGATGGGATACTTTATGAGTAGGGAAGTGGAGAAATTCTGGAGCGATATCTCTGGTGGAGGGAGTTAGGATCCTTCCACTCAGTTGTCCCAAGTTATCCACAACCCTGCTATGAGGTATTTCCAGATGATACTGGTGCGCTCTTTTCTTGGAAGACCAGATGCTGAGACTCTGCTGAGTGAGGAGGAGATATTTTTGTTATTTTGTGCATCCCAGTCATGCCCTGTGGCATGTGGGAATTTTCTGCTGTGTGGCCTTAACAGTGTTTCCAGATCATCCTAAGGAATTATTCATGTAGGAGGGATTGTCACGCAGATTGCCACTGCGTTAGGCCTGTCCCGCAAGCTGCTCCATCTCAGGACTTTTTGTGGCTATACTACTATGGATATTGATTTCTGCTTGGACAGAGGATTGATGAGGAAAGCCTCTTTCAATCCCAGACAGTTCAGATTGTTGATTGATAGCGAAACGATACACTACTTTACACTACCAGACCCGATGATTGCCGAGTGTCGCAGAAAGACTGCCAAGCTTAGGCAGGAGGTGGTAGACCTTAGTTTACAGATTGAGGTATTTGATCTTACACATACTACTGAGGTTGATTGTTTGTACCAAGAGATAGCAGTGCTTCGTCAGGAGATAGCCGTACTTCGTGGATCCATTCAGGGAGAGGAGCCCTCTGCTATTTGAGCTTACCGTCTCGTTTACCTTTTCTTATTTATGCTTATATCATTTTTCGCATTTCCCAGACTTATTTTATATTATCGCATTTGGTACATTTTCAAATTATGTTAGCACTTTGATATTTCCATTTTTTTTTATGTGTGTGTTTATTTCCTTTATATTCATATTATAGTCTAATAGTATTATTTCTTTATTTGTTTAATGTTTAAATTTTATTTTCATAAATTGTGCAAACCTTATTCTATTAGGAAAAATAATGAAAATGCTATCCGGACCCCCAGACCAAAAAAAGCATGGAGAAGCCCATACCAAAATCTTCAAATTTCGGGCCAGCTTCAATTTTGCTCTTGTGGCGCCCGCCATAGACCCTTTGGCGCCCGCCACGGCGTCTGGTATATGCGGGGCAGATTCAAATAATTCACGAATTTTGGCCCTTCAAACTTCCAAAACCCATTTTTTCCTCTTCTAAACACTCCCTTGAACCCCATAAAAGCTCCTACATTTATCATCTTCCCACCATACAATTTACCTTTCCAACTTTCATTTTAATTTTCATCCATCAATATCCATAAAAATCCCACCTTTACCATCCTATATATATAAACCCATTTTCATCTTCTTCAACACATTCAAAGAGCAAAACAATGGAGTCAACGAATATATTCTTCGCGAAGGGAAACCCGGGGATAGGCAGAGAAGGATTATTGAAAAGTTGCAAAATCGGGAAATTCTCCCGACGAGGTACGTGGACGATAACTGTCTGTACACTTTGGGTATCTACCACAGGTGTTTTTCATTTGTTAGAATTTTAAGGCTTGCACACTATTTTTTTAAACAGAGAGCCTACCTTTGAGCGACAGACAATCGAGTTTTTAAGTTCTTTAATTTATACTGTCAATCCTAACACTACTAGTACAGTTGGTATTGTTAAATTTTGAATGTTTGCCGTTGAGTATGAGTATAGTACCTGTAGCGGTGTATTCGTCACTTTATGATTTATTGACTAAATCAAAAGCAAAGCATACAAAGATAGAGTCGCCACCGCACTTTTATTTATCCAAAGGAATGGCTAAAAAGCGGACAAAACCTAAGAAGTTTTACACATAGAAAACTAATGAAAGGTCAGAGATCTGGGTAAGGGGGTAATTATGCAAAGGGAAGGTGTTAGGCACCCAATGCATCCTAGGTACTCCTAGGGAACCTCTTTTCACAAATTGTTGCAAAAGATATTGTTTATGAAATATTTATTGTGCAAACATTGATTGGGAGGATGAGAGAAGAATATACAATTTTTATTATTTTTGTGTTTGGATGGAAAGATCCATTGCCTACGTACCTTTACAGGATCAAAACCTCATAGTTCGGCTAAAAAATTTTCAAAACATGGGTGAATTGATTTTAAAACAAAAGCCCTAAGGTCTTTCGTTATCCACAGGAGAAAACTCAACCTATACAACCACAAGTCCACCATGTGAGAAAAGCTTCAACTTGCTAGTGAGGGACCATGCCCTATAATAAGCAAGGAAGTCTTACAATTCAATCACTAAGGACAAAAGGTGAGATTTACATCAACCACTAAGATAATTAAGATCTATAGCTAATGTATGAAGACTTATCAAAATGGACAAAGCCACAAAACAATTGAATGAGTGAAATTAATCAATTAGAGTATTCACAAAGATGGTCAAAGTTGACATTAGATTCAATTCAGAAGAAGTATTGTGAAAATGAAATTTGAAAATCAAAGGCCTAAGGCCTAGGTTTCTAATTTGAAAACAGATGAAAATGTTTGCATAAATTTTCCTGGTTTGAGTTAACATGCAAGTGGAGGTTTAAAGAACAAAAAGGTGGGAGGTTAAGGGATACAAAACTTCTTAATTGTTCACCTGTTGAGATCATATGTAGATGATCCAAGTGATTCCTTTGGAATAGGCAACAAGCAAGTAACAGGTAAACAATGTATCAGGCAAAGCCAACATAAATGGAAACCAGATGCCAATCAATGGACTTACACTAGTCTCACAAAACAAAGATGGATACCGGATGCCAATCAATGGACTTACACCAATCTCACAAAACAAAAATGGATACCAGATGCCAATCAATGGACTTATACTAGTCTCACAAAACAAAGAAAACAAAGAAAGAAAATGCAATAAGCAAGAGGAAACAAGTTGCCAATAAGTGGTCTTACACTCGACTCCAAGGAATTCGGATGCCAATCAATGGTCTTAGTCCCAACTCCTACCAGATCACAGGAAACAACTGCCAATAAATGGACTTATAATTGACTCCTCAATGGACAAGACAAAATGTCACAAAGCAATGAATAATGATCATGAAATGATATACAATTAATGCCCAAAGATGAAAACAATGCACAAAGGCACACACAAACAATTATGCACATATGGGCAAACAAGCAAACAAACAACCAATTAGCACACACTATACACAACCAATGGGCTCAAGCAAAGTTAGGCTTTAGAAACAAGCCAACTGGAATGGGGTGTTTTGAGCTCTTAACCCCAACATTAAGAGTTAGGGTGAAGCAGATGAAATGGAGATGAGGGTTATGCCTCATAGCTCTTATCCCTGGCCTGGGAGAGCTTTAAACAATAGAAAGTGTGGGAGTTCAGAATGTAGGAACTCTTCTCCACAAATGACTGACTCTATGGACATGATTTTGGGTTTTTACTCAAAATGCATCAACACATGGTGTGAGCAAAGTGAATGACACAACTGAATAGCAGGGGATGGATTACACATCCCTTTTATCTGCCAATTGCCTCTTAAGAGGACTTAACCTGCTTGGCACAAAGATAAACAACCAAAGACATGGCCTCTTAAGGAGGGCTTCAAACAGGTGCCTGCCAATAACAGCAGGTCTTCCAGACTACATGAAGAATAAGGATTATACCTAAGTGGTATGCCAACCCCAAGCAAAAGCAAAGCAAAGTTCAAATGAACTTAAAGCAACTTAAGTACCTGTGGAAACAACTAAACAAATCAGTACAATACTCAGACAAACAGACAATAGTCAATAACAAACAGACAATCCCAATGTACAACACATAAGCCATAAGGCAAACTCAAATGACTTATCATCAACCTACAAAACAACAAATGTTAGCAATCAAAAGCAAACATCAACATTCAAATGATGAAGCAACATTAACCATGGAATTTGGATGCTTGAACCTGAAATTCGAAGCTCACATGTAAGTATAAACCACTAGGTCAAAGCCTAGGGTTAAAGGTGAAGAAAAAATTCAAAACAGGAGCTGAAATTCAACACAATGCAACTTCAAACACATATTAACATGTCCTAAAAAGGAACACATCAAAATCATCAAGCAAAAGCATTTCATGTGCAAAGGAAGTCAATGACTATTTCAAAGCATTCAAATGGTCAACATGAATGAAAATTCCAAAACAAAACAAAAATGATTCAAATAATTCTGGAAAAATTCATGAGCATTCAACACATCCAACATGATCAACATACAAAAAATCAGAAGCATCAAAGATCATTTGGCATGGAAATTAAATTCCACAAGTTGAACAACCAAATGTGTAACACAAATTGTCACACCATGCAAACATGTGCATAAAACAGCAATGGTAAATGGGAAAAATACCAAACCAAGCCTAAAACATCCATCAACATGTCAAGAATCATCATGCAAAATTTCATGTCCATTGGATTAAAATCAAGCATTTCACAATAGAAAGAGCAAGGCAAGGTCTCACAAGCACATATGATCAAAAAGTGTAGCACAATCCAAAATCCAGCCATGCACAACTTCAGCAATTAACATCATAAAAGAACTAGACAAACAGAGGATCATGTAGCAAAAAACCAGGCATTTTTTGGATCATTTTTCAATTTATTGTGAATTTTTAAAGTTGGAAGAAAAAATTTAAAATGAAAATGAAGCATAGCATGAAATATGGAGGGAAATACATAAATGCTGAAGCAATTTGAAAAAGAGGTGGCGCCAAGAATCGAACTATGTTGCATTTCAAAAGGAAGCGCGCCAACACCAAAACGACACCGTTTTGGCAAAAACCCTAGCGCACCTACTAGCGACGGAAAGACCGTCACAAAACGGACGCTAACCTGGAAAACTTCATCTTCTTCACGAAGATGAAGATGAACAGTGAAGAACTTCATACCAGTTTCCAGAATTTTTCCAGAAATCGTAAAATCATACATCATTCAAATCCTCATGACATGTAGGTTATAGATCAAGCAATAATTCATTTTAATTCATCATCAATCATGCAAATCGAAGCAAAAAAAGTTTGACATTCAAAACTTTAATCAAGCATATGTCATTCAATAATGCACCAAATCATGTGAAATTTAGCTCAGAATCATCAGGAACACAAGATCTACAAGAATATGGCAATGAATTTGAGAATTAAGAGATTCGAAACTTGACCTCTTGAAGAGCAGATTCTTGAATTCGCACGATCTGGAGCTTTGAATGATCCAAATCCACTCTATAATGCTTGTGATGATGTTTGATGAAGAAAAGGAAGCTTGACAGGTGCTGGATCTAGCTCAAAACTAAATTTCCATGGCAATGTTCTTGAGCTTGCTATGCACAACTCTTGCTTGAATTCAACAATCTAACACTTGATCTGCACTCAATTCACACCAAAGAACAAGAATATGAACTAAAATTGCAATGTTATTTGAAAAAAAATTGAATTATGAATGAGAGAAAATTTTAGAGGGAGAGAGAATTTGGATCTTGAAATGGTGAAAAATGATTAACCTTCCTCAAATTCTGTTAGATAAGAGTATTTATATGCTCTCTTAATCACCTTGCTAATCCACACTTAACTTAGTTAATTAAAATAAGGTGTTTTGCAAAATTTCAAAAATGCATGGTGCATGGACTAATCCCACGTGAACAGTACCATTTCCTTGATCAATTACACTCAAAATCATTTTTTAAACACAATGGCAATGGTGGAAAGTTCCCATGATGCACCATTTTTGAATTTTGCAATTTCCCTCCAAAAAAGGCATGGATATGCAAATGATCATGTGATAACAATTCATGCAATGTGGTGAATGTTTTGAAAAGCTCATGTCATGACAAGTAAAATGCAAAAAGAACCACCAAATTTGGAGTTATGGATCAAAAGATATGGCCATTTGAAGTTCCATGTACACTTGGCAATGATTGGATCATATCTCCTCAACCATTTATCAGATGCTCATGATCTTAGACATTTTGGAAATGGGAGAGAAATATCTACAATTTTCATGTTCAACAAAATTTCATTTGAAGCTTTTTTGATGATGTAAAATTGAGTTGAAGTTGAACCAAAACCTTGCCATTTTTGGAAAGTTGAAATTATAGGTCACTTTCCATTTTTGGAAACTTTTGACTTGACTTCAAATTCTTCAATGTGAGTGTTTGAAATGTCAAATGAGACTTGTTTGAACATGAATGAAGTATTTCTAATCACTTCCCACCTCCAAATCCACAGTTGACTTCTCAGTTGACAGCATTGGTCCTTAGATGACCTCAAAATATTCTGATGAATTTGGGGCCACAACCACTTGGGGAATTTGCTTCAAAATGAACCTATAGCTCATATAAGCTCCATGTAATGATCACATGATCCATATACCAAGAAAATACCATCTGCTCTTTGTACCATGAATTCACCTGATGCCTTGACCTGTTGACTGCTTAAGCTGCAAGTAACAAAGGTAAATGACATATTTTTGTACATTTTTGATTAGTGATTAGAAGAAAAGAAATGATATACAAATGCAAGCAATGCTTGGTGATCAAGAACCACTCTCAAAAGGATCCCACCCACAGAGAAGGAAGCAAGGTGTCCAATGATCCTTGAGGCAATGTAATGTTATGATATGATGCCATGAGGGATCTTAGGGAGAAAATTGGGGTCTTACAGATGCCCCTATTTAAGGTCATTCTAGCCGGAGAAGTGAAGGTTAAAATCTTCATCTCGACGCGGTAGAATGGGCTTAAATAACAGTAATGAGACAAATTTTGGTCCCTAAGAGACCTCATGATGCAAATGTATGAATGCGAAAGAAACAAAACTCTGTGGGGAACATGGGTCCACAAAGAAAAAAAGACGATCCATCGGAGTAATACCCTCTCCAGGAACAGAGACTCTAACAGGACTCTCATGGGGATAAGAAAAAGAAATGCGTAAGCAGGACACGACTCTGAATTAGGGGAAAGAAGAACTTGACACTGCGCGAGCAGGACGCGACTCGACTGGAGACCTCACTGGGGAGTAAAGGACTCAAACCGGGGAAAAAGAGAATTCCAAAGGGAACAAATCCAATGGAAAGACTCAAGCTGACTCAAAGATGTGTGTATTGGGGAAACGCCAACACAACACAACTATCCACAAAGGATACTTCGGATAAAAATCCGGACTCAGGCTGGGGGAAAAGATTCAAACAGAACCTTCCTGCCTGGGAAAAATTGCATATATTGGGGAAAATGCCAATACAGCAAAAGGGTAAATCACAACAAAAACTCCACTGGGGAAATGTCTAACAAAGAGACTCTCCTGGGGAAAATCTGCAAGATGAGGTGTTACCGGTTACTGGTAACAAGCTCAAAGAGACATGTGATCTAAACACCGGTTACCAGGTGAAAGAACAACAAGCTCAGGAAGAATGAAAATCTAAGACCGGTATAAGGGTGAGAGATATCAATTAACCAAACAACATCTGAGAAAGACCTGAAAAAGGTACGTCAACTCAGGAAAATCTGACTCCACAGGGGACCAAGGTCATAATAGGGAGCCGAAAGGAAGGAACACCAGGGATACCGGTTACTGGGTATATAATGAAGGTGAGAAAAACAAGAAAGGGGGGTTTGAATTGTTTGGAAAATAAGCGCGTTTTCAAAAATGAAAATCACACAAGGATTTTATACTGGTTCGCTTATAACACAAAGCTACTCCAGTCCACCCGGCCAAGGTGATTTCGCCTTCAACAAGGACTTAATCCACTAATCTTGAAAGATTGATTACAAACAACGTCTAAGAGAAAAATCTCTTAGTCCTCTCAAGTATACAGACTACACAGAGTCACTTGAGGAAATAAACAAACTATAGATAAAAGATTTATGTAATCTAGAGTGCTTCTAAGAAAGCAAATATTTCAATAGTAAGAACAAAGTGATTCACGTTATAAGCAAAAGCTTCGTGAAGATTTAGAGAGCAAGAGTGTTTTCTTGAGCGTTGATGTTTCAGTATAAGTCAATGTGGAGAAGTTCCAGAGGCTTAGAGGTGGAAACAACATTTTTCTTTTTAGAGGATGTTTTTGAAAATTTTCCTTTCTGACATGCTTCACACAGAGCATCTGAAGAAAACTTCAGTTTAGGTAGGCCTCTGACTAACTCGAGTTTATTTAGCTGAGAAAGTTTCCTCATGCTAATGTGGCCCAAGCGTCTATGCCATACCCATTGCTCTTTATGAACAGACATCAGACATTTAACATTTTGTTCTTTTAAATCAGAAAGATTAATTTTATAAATGTTGTTTTTCCTCTTGCCTGTGAAAAGGACAGAGCCATTGTTCTGATTAATGGCTTTACATGTTTTTTGATTAAAGATTACATCATAACCGTTATCACTTAATTGACTTATGGATAACAAGTTATGCATTAATCCTTCTACGTAAAGAACATCAGATATAGAGGGAAGAGTACAATTACCAATAGTTCCGGAGCCTCTGATCCTTCCTTTCTGATCTCCTCCGAAACCTACGAATCCAGCATCTTTAAGTTCCAGGCTTTGGAACATAGACTTTCTTCCCGTCATGTGTCGCGAGCATCCAGAGTCCAGGTACCATGACTGGTGTCTGAACTTTGCTGCATAGGATATCTGCAACATACACAATCTTATCTTTTGGTACCCAGAATCTCTTGGGTCCTCTTTGATTAGTCTTCCCAGAGTTTCTTATAACTTTGGGTTTTCTAGCATTTTTAAATTTTTGTTCTTGTGTGTGTGTATAGTGATATGAAAATGGAGATTTAAGTTGGTCACTAGAAGAAGTTTTAACTTCCTTAGGATCATACCCAATTCCCTTTTTATTGTTCTGACTGACTCCATAAATCATGGATGCCATAATACTCCTACCTATTCCATTTTTCAGAAATTCTTGAAAGGCTTCTTCGTATTTATAAATTATTGCATTTGAAGTTTGTGGAGTTTGAGATAACGCTTCTTCTAATTCTAAGCTTTTTCTTTTTGCTCCATCTCTTTCTAATGTTAACAATCTGATTGTATCTTCTCGTGCTAGAATTGTCATCTCAAGCTTGCCACATTCTTCAAATTTTGCTTTAAGACAGCCTTTTATGTTTTTAAGCTTTTGTTTTAATTTCTGATATGAGCTAAGAGTTTCTGACAAGCATGATTCTAGATCAGATCGAGAGAGTTCAGAGAATACCTCTTTAGATTCTTCATCTGAGCTGCTCCTGGATGTGGTAGCCATAAGTGCCACGTTGGCCTTTTCATCAGAGTCAGATTCTGATGACCCAGATTCACTATTATCCCAGGTAGCCATTAATCCTTTCTTTGTTCTGAAGGTATTTTTCTTGAAACTTTCTTTTCTAGGATTGTCTTTCTTTAGCTTGGGGCATTCATTTCTGTAATGACCTGTTTCTTTACATTCATAACAAGTAATATCTTTGTTAGTTTTACCTTTTGAGGTTGATTCTGATCGATGCCCTCTGGGTCTTGATCTTCTGAAGTTGTTGTTCCTCTTTTTCCAGAGTTGTTTAACTCTTCTGGTCAGGAGGGACAATTCTTCTTCATCATCAGAATCTTTTGGTTCAGAGTCATCAGTATCTTCAGTTTCTGCCTGGAGAGCTTTGGTTCTGTCAGGTTTGCGTCTTTCATATCTGGACTTTAATGCTACAGACTTGTTCCTCTTCTGAGGCTCATCTTCCTCTAGTTCTATTTCATGGCTTCTGAGGGAACTGACAAGTTCTTCAAGACTTATATTGTTCAGATCCTTTGACAGCTTCAGAGCAGTAACCATGGGTCTCCATTTCTTTGGCAGACTTCTGACTATCTTTTTGACATGGTCTGCAGTTGTGTATCCTTTGTCTAGAACCTTGAGACCTGCAATCAGAGTTTGGAATCTAGAGAACATTGCCTCTATGGCTTCATCATCTTCCATTTTGAAGGCTTCATATTTCTGGATAAGCGCCAGAGCCTTTGTCTCTTTGACTTGAGAGTTTCCTTCATGAGTCATCCTTAGAGAGTCAAGTATGTCTTTGGCTGTTTCTCTGTTGGTGATCTTTTCATACTCGTTGTAAGATATAGCATTTAGGAGTATGGTTCTGGCCTTGTGATGATTCTTGAAAACTCGTTTCTGATCATCTGACATCTTACTTCTGGGAACTTCAGCTCCATCCTCTGTGACAGGAGGTTTGTATCCATCTGTGACAATTTCCCAGAGATCAGCATCATAGCCTAGAAAGAAACTTTCAATTCTATCTTTCCAGTAATCGAATTTCTCTCCATCAAAGACAGGAGGCTTAGCATTGTAACTATCCTTTTCATTTGTGTGGGCCATAGTTTTTCTCTTTCTGGATCTCTCTACACTGTTAAGTGTTTGATTAGAAAATCAATAACAGAGTCGGAGCTCTGATACCAATTGAAGGTGAGAAAAACAAGAAAGGGGGGGTTTGAATTGTTTGGAAAATAAGCGCTTTTTCAAAAATGAAAATCACACAAGGATTTTATACTGGTTCGCTTATAACACAAAGCTACTCCAGTCCACCCGGCCAAGGTGATTTCGCCTTCAACAAGGACTTAATCCACTAATCTTGAAAGATTGATTACAAACAACGTCTAAGAGAAAAATCTCTTAGTCCTCTCAAGTATACAGACTACACAGAGTCACTTGAGGAAATAAACAAACTATAGATAAAAGATTTATGTAATCTAGAGTGCTTCTAAGAAAGCAAATATTACAATAGTAAGAACAAAGTGATTCACGTTATAAGCAAAAGCTTCGTGAAGATTTAGAGAGCAAGAGTGTTTTCTTGAGCGTTGATGTTTCAGTATAATTTTTGCTTGTATGTGTTGTATATTGAATGTTGATTTGCAGTCCTTTATATAGATCAGTGAGGTAGTAGTTGAAATTGATGAGTAATAAAATGAATTTACGCCATAACATAAATAGCTTCTGCCAGGATAACTTTCTCTCCTTGAAATGACTACTTACCACATATAGTACCTTCTTTATTGAAATTGGAGATTAACGTCTCTTTCTGTATTAGGAAATCCATTTGCAATCCTTTACTTGACTTTAACGTTACTCTTTCATCATTAGTATTTCCATGATCAGAGTCTTCGTGTATCTGAGAATCTTGGAGTCTTCTATCTAGCTTCTGATGATTTCTTCAGATAGCGCCAAGAGCTTCTGAAGTTTGACATACTGTTGTTCAGAATCAGAACTTCTAGAGCGTACTTCTTGTTCAGATGCTTCTGATATTTTGCTGTTTTGCTCAGAGTTAGACTTTCTTGAACATGTTTCTACTTTAGATGCTTCTGGTCTTCTGATAATTTGTATATGATATAATTATGTATCTGATGATTTCTTCCTTCTTTCCTTAGAACCCTGCACACTTAGAAACTTTTCGTTAGGGTGCCATTTTTGGTTTCATCCTTTGTTATCATCAAAATCATGGAATCTGTTGTAGAACAATTTTGTTCTTACAATCTCCCCCTTTTTGATGATGACAAAACAATCTTAATTAGCAGATGAAACATATAAAATATCAGATCAGATAGACAAGAGCTCCCCCTGAGATAGTGCTAGGGAGTTCAGAAGTTCTTACCAGAGCTTCTAAGTAAAGAGGTTTCTTGATACCTTCTGCAATTTCTTAAGTCCAGGTTAGATAAATTTATTTTTAAGAAAAAAATATGTTGCAGAATGTTTAAGGTATTTAGACAATATTTTCATCAGAGCAATTAATGACTTCTCCCCCTTTTTGTCAGAATCAAAAAGACATAGCAAAAAAAATAAGGAATTCAAGAGAAAAACATTGTATTCAGATAAGAGCACAAAGGCAACAAGAATAGGAAAACATCAGAATCAGAGAAAGCAAACAAAACAACAGACAATCAAAAAAAAAATATCCTAAGTGCCTAGGGGTTCGGAGGCGGAGGCATTCTCTGAAGCAACATAGCCAGCATGTTCTGAATGTTGTCGTTGACAGTGTCTTGCTTATCCATTCTGGCACGGAGTTCATTCTGATCTTGCTTAAGTTCTTTCAGCGTCTGGAGAACCATAGGCATAACAGAAGAAGAAGACTCCCCCTGAGTCAGAGCCTGCTGTGCTTCAGCAGCAGCCAGCGCTTCAGCTTCAGCAGCAGCTTGTGCTTCAGCTTCCTTTATCCTTAGAATTTCAGCTTCTCTTGCTCTTTCTTCCTCCAGCCTTCTAGCCTCTTCTTCAGCTTCTCTTGCTAATCTCTCTTCTTCCAGCCTTCTGGCTTCAGCTTCTCTTGTAAGTCTTTCCTGAAGTCTTGCCTCATCATCTCTGATGTAGCCATTTCTGACTTGTTCAGAGATGTTCTTCAGTCTAAAAGCCTCAGAGGTCATCCAGCCAATGACTCTGTTCCAGTGTTTCGTTATAGAGTCAGGATCATCACTGACTTCAGAGTTAGTGGTCAGAGACTTGACCTTTTGTACTGAAGCCCCTGCGACCAGAATGATGGCTTCCTCAAGGGTAGGTATAGAAAGGTCAGGTTCAGAGGTATGAGGTGGAGATGTTGGAGGGCTGAGATTTAATGTGAGAGGTTCAGATTCTGCTTCAGGTTGAGGTTCAGATCTTTGGGGTGAAGCGTAAAGAGGGTTTAAGTCTAATGGTTCAGTTTCAGCTTCAGGTTCAGGTTCAGCGGAGGTGTTTGGAGGGGTGATATCAGAGGTGTGGAGGTCAGAGGGTTGAGTTTCAGAGGGTTGGTCTTCAGAAGTAAAGTTGGTTGTTTGTTCTGGTGGAGGTGAAGTTGCTTCAGAATGTTTGTTTTTGGTTGTTGTGAAGCAAGGTTTTGAGCCTGAATTTGGGCTAAGGTTGGGGAGTCAGGGTCAGAGTATTCTTGGTCAGAGGAGATTTGAAGGTATGGGGGTGATTCTGGGGCTGAAGATGATGAAGAGGAAGTGGTAGTGTGAGAAAGATTAACATTTGGTAGAGGTTGTGAAGTTCTGGTGGTTGAAGGTGGGATTCCAGAGGTTGTATAAATGGGTGGTGTTGGGAGAGGATTAGAGGAAGGAGTAGAGGAAACCATCAGAGGTGCAGAGGAAATAGGAGGAACAGACGTACCAGTAGAAATTTGCAGAGGAGCTGGAGATCTGCTTCCAGAAGATTCTCCAAGTCTTGCCTTCTTTGCCTGTGATGTTATCTTCTTCTCAGAGAGACCTCTCTTGTACCTGACGAAGTCTTCTTCTGAATCTAGACAATCGTCAAGGCTGAAGTCAGAGATGTCAACACCTTCATCCAGCAGACGATTAAGATAGATAGCAACCGCATCTCTGGGTTCATTCTTGTAGAACCTAGCAAGACCATGAGGCAGCTTCCTCTGATCTTTCAAGGAATCCCAGGATGTGTCCAGCGTGGGTCTGACTTGAATCTTCTTTATTATTCTCATACTCTTGAGATTTCTGGCGTTCAGAGGCTTCCCAGTATCTATTGCCAGATCTTGCATCAGCTTGGCCTTCTCCAGATGATCTACCAGCCCATTCTCGATGAAAACATCAGATAACAATCTTCCCAGAGGGATGTAGGATCTGGGCTTCATGTTGTTTCTGGTCTCCCTGACAGAGTCTCTTAGGTATCTGAAGAGTAGTGCAGGAAGGCAGATCTTTACACCCTTGTGAATGCAATACAGAATGCACTTCTGATCTGCATTGATGTAATCAGAGGAGTTAGATGCTGGGCGGTGGTGAATAGTTCCCAGAATGATCTTGAGCCACACTCTGAGGTTCTGATGTAGCTCTTTGTTCTTTGAAGGATTTCCTTCAGTGTTGGGTTTGAAGATGGTTGGATTGATTACTTCAGCAACGCGCCTTGATCTTGGGTTGATGTTGTAAATCCTTTTTCCTCCATCTTTCTCCATGTTCAACAAAGAAGCAATTGACTCTTCAGTAATTACTATCTTTACCCCCAAAACATAGGAGACGATGAAATGGTCATCAGCATCTGCAAATCTCCAGAACTCCTTGATGAGAAGTGGGTAAACAGGGCCATAGAGCCTTTGGAAGTAGTTTCCCCAACCTTGTTGACGAAGTTCTTCAGTAAGATCAACTCCATTTCTTCTCAAGTTGTCAAAGTCCACCAGTGTTTCACATAACACATCCAATCCCTCAAAGGGAGTTGCTAGGTTGATGTGAGGTAAACGATCAAGGATATGGGGTTCTTTGTAAACTGGGGTGATGGAGACTCCTGTAACAGTTGGAGTTGGAATGCTTGAAGTTTGAGCAGTTGAGCTTGATTCTATTTGTTGAGAAAAGTTGAAAACTTGTTGTTGTTGAGCGTCCATGGTTGAAGAAGAAGATGAAGAGTTTGCAGAAATGCTTCAGAGAGGTTTAGGGTTTTAGAGAGGGTTTGAGAGTGAGTGAGAGTGATAAGTGTGTGAAAAGTGAGAAAAGTGTTTAAATACCCTAAGTTAAAACACATGCAAAACGACACACAATATTGCGTTAGCACAAAGCTCAAGTAAGCAGGCTTGGGGGAGAAATGATTAAGGCTAATTAATGAATGTCTAATCCCAACAGTATGCACACTGCTCGAGGAGATCTCAAACGTTTCCCTTTGATTTTCTTCTGGACAGCTGTCTAGAAGTTCTAGGGTTGGACGCTAAGTGCTCCACGTGTTGATGTATCTGATCTTCAGGAATACCAAAGGATTGGTTTTTGGAGATTTCTAACTCAGATATCTTCTTAACTTGGTAGAATTATCAGAGTCAGAGGCAGAAACACATTTGTTTATGTCAGAGTCTCATTTTACATTTTCAGAGCCACACTTCATTCTGGACAATGTTGAATGTTCAGATTTTCTAAGATAAAAAGAAATCTATCTTCAGCTAGAGGCTTAGTAAAGATATCTGCCCATTGATGATCTGTATCAATGAACTTCAATGTTACTATCCCTTTCTGAACATAGTCTCTGATAAAATGATGTTTTATTTCAATGTGTTTAGCTCTGGAATGTAGAATGGGATTCTTACTTAGACAAATGGCAGCAGTATTATCACAGAAGATAGGAATGTTACTCTCAAAAATTTGCAGATCTTCTAACTGATGCTTCATCCAGAGCATCTGAGTTGTGCACAGTGATGCTGAGATATATTCTGCTTCTGCAGTTGATAGAGCGATAGTTGACTGTCTTTTGCTAGCCCAGGAGATTAGATTGTTTCCCAAAAGCTGGCAATTTCCAGATGTGCTTTTTCGTTCTAATCTATCTCCTGCATAATCTGCATCACAGTAACCAGAAAGTCTATACTCTGATGTTTTCTTATACATCAGGCCCAGGTTAGGAGTTCCTTTCAGATACTTAAGAATTCTCTTAACTGCTGTTAAATGAGATTCTCTAGGATCTGATTGGAATCTGGCACAGAGACAGACACTAAAGAGAATATCAGGACGAGTAGCAGTCAGATAGAGAAGAGAGCCTATCATACCTCGATAGAGCTTCTGACAAACCTTTGAGCTTACTTCTTCTTTTTCAAGAATGCATGTTGGATGCATTGGAGTTTTTGCAGAGTTGCAGTTAGCCATGTCAAATTTCTTCAGAACATCTTTAATATATTTGCTTTGATGAACATATGTAACTTCTGAAGTTTGGTTAATTTGAATTCCCAGAAAGAACTTTAGTTCTTGCATTAGACTCATTTCAAATTCTGCCTGCATTAACTTAGAGAATTCTTGACAAACAGAGGCGTTAACTGAACCAAAAATAATGTCATCAACGTATATCTGGCATATCATGAGATCATTGTTAAGGTTCTTACAGAAAAGTGTGGAGTCAACTTTCCCTCTGATAAAATTGTGTTCCAGAAGAAAATTGCTTAAACGTTCATACCAAGCTCTGGGAGCTTGTTTAAGTCCATATAAAGATTTTTTAAGTTTAAAAACATGTTCTGGAAAGTTTGGATTTTCAAAACTTGGAGGTTGGTTGACATACACTTCTTCTGATATATAACCATTAAGGAATGCACTCTTGACATCCATTTGATATAATTTAATAGAATGGTTAATAACAAAAGATACAAGAAGACGAATAGATTCTAACCTTGCGACTGGAGCAAAGGTTTCATTAAAATCAATACCTTCTTGTTGACTATAACCTTGAGCTACCAGTCGAGCTTTGTTTCTGACGACTTCTCCTTTCTCATTCAGCTTGTTTCTGAATACCCATCTGGTTCCAATAACGTGAGTGCCTCTGGGCTTTGGAACAAGATCTCAGACATCATTCTTTGTGAATTGATCTAATTCTTCTTGCATGGATGAAACCCAGTCGTTATCCTGAAGTGCTTCATCACAGGACATAGGCTCAATCAGAGACACTAGTCCTAGAGGAGTATCTTCAGAAGTCCTGAAGGTAGATCTGGTTCTAACAGGTTCGTCCTTGTTTCCCAGAATCAAATCTTCAGATACGTTGATACGACTTTTAACTTTCTTTGGGATTTCTGGGGATTTAATTTCTTCAGAGTTCTGAGTGACAGTTGCTTCTGGAGCTTTATCAGAACCTGCAAGGGTGATTTCTAAATCTGCAAAATCTTCAACTAGCTTTGACTTTTCAGGGTCAAGCTTATCATCAAATCTGACATGAATTGATTCTTCCACAATTTTGGTTTCTGTGTTGTATACTCTGTAGCCTTTAGAGCGTTCTGAGTATCCTAACATAATACCTTTCCGTGCTTTGGAATCAAACTTGTTCAGATGTTCTTTAGTGTTTAAATAAAGCAAGAACATCCAAAAGGATGAAATATGAAATGTTTGGTTTTCTTCCTTTACACAGTTCATAGGGAGTCTTTTCCAGAATGGGTCTTATAGAGATTCTATTCTGAATGTAACACGCTGTATTTACAGCTTCTGCCCAAAAGTGCTTTGCCACATTAGATTCATTGATATGGTTCTGGCCATCTCTTGGAGTGTCCTATTCTTCCTCTCTACAACTCCATTTTGTTGTGGAGTTCTAGGGCAGGAGAAATCATGGGATATTCCATTAGAGTCAAATAATTCTTCAAAATCTTTGTTTTAAAATTCCCCACCATGATCACTTCTAACTCTAATAATTTTAGAGTCAAATTCTTTTTGCACTTTGGAGCAGAAACTAGTGAATACAGAGTGAGACTCACTCTTGTGCTTTAGGAATTTTACCCATGTCCAGCGACTGTAATCATCAACAATGACTTGTCCATACTTCTTTCCATTGACTGATGCTGTCTTCACAGGACCAAATAAGTCAATGTGGAGAAGTTCCAGAGGCTTAGAGGTGGAAACAACATTTTTCTTTTTAAAGGATGTTTTTGAAAATTTTCCTTTCTGACATGCTTCACACAGAGCATCTGAAGAAAACTTCAGTTTAGGTAGGCCTCTGACTAACTCGAGTTTATTTAGCTGAGAAAGTTTCCTCATGCTAATGTGGCCCAAGCGTCTATGCCATACCCATTGCTCTTTATGAACAGACATCAGACATTTAACATTTTGTTCTTTTAAATCAGAAAGATTAATTTTATAAATGTTGTTTTTCCTCTTGCCTGTGAAAAGGACAGAGCCATTGTTCTGATTAATGGCTTTACATGTTTTTTGATTAAAGATTACATCATAACCGTTATCACTTAATTGACTTATGGATAACAAGTTATGCATTAATCCTTCTACGTAAAGAACATCAGATATAGAGGGAAAAGTACCATTACCAATAGTTCCGGAGCCTCTGATCCTTCCTTTCTGATCTCCTCCGAAACCTACGAATCCAGCATCTTTAAGTTCCAGGCTTTGGAACATAGACTTTCTTCCCGTCATGTGTCGCGAGCATCCAGAGTCCAGGTACCATGACTGGTGTCTGAACTTTGCTGCATAGGATTCTGCAACATACACAATCTTATCTTTTGGTACCCAGAATCTCTTGGGTCCTCTTTGATTAGTCTTCCCAGAGTTTCTTATAACTTTGGGTTTTCTAGCATTTTTAAATTTTTGTTCTTGTGTGTGTGTATAGTGATATGAAAATGGAGATTTAAGTTGGTCACTAGAAGAAGTTTTAACTTCCTTAGGATCATACCCAATTCCCTTTTTATTGTTCTGATTGACTCCATAAATCATGGATGCCATAATACTCCTACCTATTCCATTTTTCAGAAATTCTTGAAAGGCTTCTTCGTATTTATAATTTATTGCATTTGAAGTTTGTGGAGTTTGAGATAACGCTTCTTCTAATTCTAAGCTTTTTCTTTTTGCTCCATCTCTTTCTAATGTTAACAATCTGATTGTATCTTCTCGTGCTAGAATTGTCATCTCAAGCTTGCCACATTCTTCAAATTTTGCTTTAAGACAGCCTTTTATGTTTTTAAGCTTTTGTTTTAATTTCTGATATGAGCTAAGAGTTTCTGACAAGCATGATTCTAGATCAGATCGAGAGAGTTCAGAGAATACCTCTTCTAATTCTTCATCTGAGCTGCTCCTGGATGTGGTAGCCATAAGTGCCACGTTGGCCTTTTCATCAGAGTCAGATTCTGATGACCCAGATTCACTATTATCCCAGGTAGCCATTAATCCTTTCTTTGTTCTGAAGGTATTTTTCTTGAAACTTTCTTTTCTAGGATTGTCTTTCTTTAGCTTGGGGCATTCATTTCTGTAGTGACCTGTTTCTTTACATTCATAACAAGTAATATCTTTGTTAGTTTTACCTTTTGAGGTTGATTCTGATCGATCCCCTCTGGGTCTTGATCTTCTGAAGTTGTTGTTCCTCTTTTTCCAGAGTTGTTTAACTCTTCTGGTCAGGAGGGACAATTCTTCTTCATCATCAGAATCTTTTGGTTCAGAGTCATCAGTATCTTCAGTTTCTGCCTGGAGAGCTTTGGTTCTGTCAGGTTTGCGTCTTTCATATCTGGACTTTAATGCTACAGACTTGTTCCTTTTCTGAGGCTCATCTTCCTCTAGTTCTATTTCATGGCTTCTGAGGGAACTGACAAGTTCTTCAAGACTTATATTGTTCAGATCCTTTGACAGCTTCAGAGCAGTAACCATGGGTCTCCATTTCTTTGGCAGACTTCTGACTATCTTTTTGACATGGTCTGCAGTTGTGTATCCTTTGTCTAGAACCTTGAGACCTGCAATCAGAGTTTGGAATCTAGAGAACATTGCCTCTATGGCTTCATCATCTTCCATTTTGAAGGCTTCATATTTCTGGATAAGCGCCAGAGCCTTTGTCTCTTTGACTTGAGAGTTTCCTTCATGAGTCATCCTTAGAGAGTCAAGTATGTCTTTGGCTGTTTCTCTGTTGGTGATCTTTTCATACTCGTTGTAAGATATATCATTTAGGAGTATGGTTCTGGCCTTGTGATGATTCTTGAAAACTCGTTTCTGATCATCTGACATCTTACTTCTGGGAACTTCAGCTCCATCCTCTGTGACAGGAGGTTTGTATCCATCTGTGACAATGTCCCAGAGATCAGCATCATAGCCTAGAAAGAAACTTTCAATTCTATCTTTCCAGTAATCGAATTTCTCTCCATCAAAGACAGGAGGCTTAGCATTGTAACTATCCTTTTCATTTGTGTGGGCCATAGTTTTTCTCTTTCTGGATCTCTCTACACTGTTAAGTGTTTGATTAGAAAATCAATAACAGAGCCGGAGCTCTGATACCAATTGAAGGTGAGAAAAACAAGAAAGGGGGGTTTGAATTGTTTGGAAAATAAGCGCTTTTTCAAAAATGAAAATCACACAAGGATTTTATACTGGTTCGCTTATAACACAAAGCTACTCCAGTCCACCTGGCCAAGGTGATTTCGCCTTCAACAAGGACTTAATCCACTAATCTTGAAAGATTGATTACAAACAACGTCTAAGAGAAAAATCTCTTAGTCCTCTCAAGTATACAGACTACACAGAGTCACTTGAGGAAATAAACAAACTATAGATAAAAGATTTATGTAATCTAGAGTGCTTTCTAAGAAAGCAAATATTACAATAGTAAGAACAAAGTGATTCACGTTATAAGCAAAAGCTTCGTGAAGATTTAGAGTGCAAGAGTGTTTTCTTGAGCGTTGATGTTTCAGTAATTTTTGCTTGTATGTGTTGTATATTGAATGTTGATTTGCAGTCCTTTATATAGATCAGTGAGGTAGTAGTTGAAACTGATGAGTAATAAAATGAATTTACGCCATAACATAAATAGCTTCTGCCAGGATAACTTTCTCTCCTTGAAATGACTACTTACCACATATAGTACCTTCTTTATTGAAATTGGAGATTAACGTCTCTTTCTGTATTAGGAAATCCATTTACAATCCTTTACTTGACTTTAACGTTACTCTTTCATCATTAGTATTTCCATGATCAGAGTCTTCGTGTATCTGAGAATCTTGGAGTCTTCTATCTAGCTTCTGATGATTTCTTCAGATAGCGCCAAGAGCTTCTGAAGTTTGACATACTGTTGTTCAGAATCAGAACTTCTAGAGCGTACTTCTTGTTCAGATGCTTCTGATATTTTGCTGTTTTGCTCAGAGTTAGACTTTCTTGAACATGTTTCTACTTCAGATGCTTCTGGTCTTCTGATAATTTGTATCTGATATAATTATGTATCTGATGATTTCTTCCTTCTTTCCTTAGAACCCTGCACACTTAGAAACTTTTCGTTAGGGTGCCCTTTTTGGTTTCATCCTTTGTTATCATCAAAATCATGGAATCTGTTGTAGAACAATTTTGTTCTTACATATAATAGGTGACCAACCAAAGGCGTGAATTGGTTTTTACTGCCAAAACACTCATCATCCGAAAGGAGGGCTTGAAAAAGCAAATCGACTTACAGGATGGACATTCGACTCCACAACGGGAAAACGAATCTTACTCAGATGGGGAAGAACAAAAGGCTTCAACCAAAGAGCGCATGAGATATATTATCCATTACCGTCAGAACGTGGATAGTATACTCGCATGAGATATATTATCTATTACCGTCAGAACGTAGATAATATACTCGCACGGAAGGAACACCAGGGATACCGGTTACTGGGTATATAATAGGTGACCGACCGAAAAGGAGAAACAATCGTTACCAACAACAACAGGGTAGACGAAAGATAACTCGCTGGGGATAAATTGCAAGCATACGACAATTATCCAGGAGACATATCACCGGTTACTGGGAGATACGCTCAAAAAGGGGAAACAAAGAAATATTCGATTCCACAAAAGGAACACGAATCTTACTCGACTGGGGAAACACAACAGGCTTCGACTGAAGAGCGCATGAGATATATTATCCATTACTGTTAGAACGTGGATAATACACTCGCATGGAAGATTATCCACAACCGGTTATTGGGTTAATAAAGGATAAATTAACCGAAAAGAAAGGCATCGGGATACCAAAACTAGGTATATAATGATGACCGATTAAAGGGAGCAACAATCATTACCAACAAAAGGGTAAATGAAAGAGGACTCATTGGGGATGCATTGATAACAATTCAATGATCCGGGGAACAACTCACTAGCAAACGGTGAAAGGACCCAACTGAGGATAAAATTGCTAGCAAACGACAATCATCCACAAAAACACGATGGGGATACAATTGCTTACTCAGAGCAATTACCCAGACAAGGGAATATCAACATCGAATACTGGATGAAGATAACCACAAAGAGTAACCATCCTCGGTTAGGATGAACAACAAGGTTAACTCTGCAAAGGAGAGAACAAAGGATTTACAACTACCGAATACTAGGTAGAAGACCAAAGGCTCTGGCTGAGGAAACAAGAGGTTTACCACTACCGACTACTGGGTAGAAAACCAAAAACTCAGCTGAGGATAAAATTGCTAGCATACGGCAATTATCCACGAGAAAGCACAAACTCCGATAAGGAGACAACAACAACATAGGATTTACAACTACCGAATACTGGGTAGAAGACCATAAAATCCACCATCAACCAGGATGAACCATAAAGGTTACCTCTGCTAGGGGAATAAAGATAGGACTTACAACTATCGGTTACTGGGTAGAGGGCCAAAACTATGATGAGGATACAAAAATAGGGTTTACAACTATCGAATACGGGGTTGAAAACCAAAGCCTCTGCGTGGGGAGCGAAAGGATCGCAACTTCGCACGGGGAAAACAAAATAGGGCTTATAACTACCAGATACTGGATAGAAAACCACAAACTCTGCTGGAGAGCAAGAAAATAGGATTTTACAACTACCGAATACTGGGTAGAAAACCAACGACTCTTGCTAAGGAACAAAAAGTTCACAACCACAGATTCCACGAAAGGGAAAAAAGGTATATAGGATTTACAACTACCGAATACTGGGTAGAAAACCGCAAAGGATAGGACTTACAACTACCGGTTACTGGGTAGAGGCCCAAACTTCGCTGGGGATAGAATGAACTATTGCCGGTTACTGGGCAATTTATTCATTTATTCCACAGGGAAGCACAAGAGACAGTTGAAAAAGGGCCAATTCAGGATCAAACCAAAAAGGCAAACTGAATCAAGACTCGTCCTAATGAGGATATAACTCAATAGGGAAAACCCATCCCAATATATGTGTTGGGAGGAAACGGAAACAACCGTCATTCACGAGGAGATATCTCAGTGGGGAAATGCAGAATGAAAGACAGACACTTTCTGCTTATGGGGCTGACTCTATATTGAGAGATTAAACACCCGACATCCGCTTGGGGAGATCTATTGGAGAGATCTATATCATCATTAGCAGGAGACAACAAATAAAGATATATGGCAAAAAATGCAACATGAATATCTGAATGTTGGAAGTATGCATGAATATGCGTGATTTATGTTTGATGAATGCTGACAAAACAAACATTTCTAACACAAACAGGTCCAGGAATCAAACAACCCGTACTACACTTCCAGAGGAAAAAACCAAGAAATCCAACTAGAAAGCCCATCTGCTGGAGATCTGAATGATAAAAAGCAAAGATCTGCTGGGAAAAATCCAGAGATATCAAGAAATCACAAAATCTCTTAACGATGGATCATCAATCAACCCAATTGGGGAACAGAAGTTCACAACAGGAAGAAACTGCCACAAAAGCAACTCTGTTGGGGAAGTGGAGAAATCACGAGATTTCTGCAGGGGAATCGTCAGTCTCAACTGAGAAACGGAGTTTACTGCACAAGCAGAAACTGCTGAAGAGAACAGAACACACAAGTAGAATCTGGCCGCACAAATAACTCTACCGGGGATACTATCAGCATCTCCAATGGGGACGAATCCATTGAAGGAGAAAAGATCACACAAGTAGATTCTGCACACAAGCCACTCTACTGGGGATCACAAGCATCAGGAAATCACCGAATCTCTGCATGGGAAGATCATCACAGATATAATCCACCATGCCACAAATCTACTGGGGATTTATCTGAGACAGAGAAGGAGAACCGGGGATCAACCACCAAAACTAAACCTTCCAAAAGAAAATCACAACTGCTGAGGAAGAAAGAATCACTGCTCTGCTGAAGGGGGAAGAGGTGAAAACCTCAACAAGCACCCTGATAGGGGAGAGATAGCATAGATGAAGTACATCATACCAACAACTCTGCTGACGACTTCACTGAGGAAACGACGTAGTACTGGGATGTCAACCCACCAATTACCGAATCTTCCAAAAGGGAAGCACCCATGCCGGGGAGAGAATATTGCTGAAGAGGAAACTTGAAGTCTTCAACAAGCACCCTGAGTGAGGAGGAGTCATAATAAAGCTCTGCTCAACAATCACGTTCGGGAGAAATCCCAACAAATACCCTACTTAGGGGACAAAATCTCAACAGAAGCTCTGCTCGGGGAGAAACCCCAACAACAATCTGGAGAAAGAGGATACAGCCATGCCAGGAATATGAACAAATGTCTTACCCTGTTGGAAATCATGCCACCCTTGGGAGAGCACTGAGAAATTCTTAAGTATCCTTTCATCATTGTGAATGTTCACTTTGTTAAAAACAAATTTTGAAAATTTTTATTTGTTTTAAAACAATGACATTTTATCAATTAAAAACATGCAACACATTTGTTGAAATGAAACAAATAAGAGTGCAAATAATTGGATAAAAGCTCAAATTCATTTGATGGAATGGTAGCCTGGAAATGGCAAGACTCCATAGATCTGTACAAATTTGAAATCGGTGATATATTTTGGAAGAGGGGCTACATTGAACATAATGATCCTTTCTCTACCAATTGAACCCGATGTATTTGAAGCTTCAGTTGACGACGACTGAGCGAGAATCCCTGACGAAAAGACGGCTGTGAAACAGAAAGTCTTGTCAGGATGCAGTTACTTGCCAAATCCCTAATTTTTGTCTAGATTGCCCCAGGGTGAGGTACTCAATCTAGCGGGATGCAAATATACTTTTTTTTTATGTCTCTAATTTTTGCCTGGATCGCCCTTTCGGGTTATCCACCGAGACGCTCATTTTTGCCTAAGCCGCCCTTTCGGGTTTTCAACTTAGCGAGCTATTCTGTTTTTCTTTACTCTCTTCTTTTTTTTTAGGCAAAGTATTTCTTGATTGCATCTGAATTCATAGGACGAGTGAAATCCTCCCCATCCATAGTTGTGAGAATCAAAGCACCGCCTGGAAAGGCTCTCTTAACAACATATGGACCTTCATAGTTTGGAGTCCACTTGCCCCTGGAATCGGGCGCGAAAGACAAGACTTTCTTGAGCACAAGGTCACCTTCTCGGAACACACGAGGCTTGACCTTCTTATCGAATGCTTTCTTCATTCTCTGCTGATATAACTGACCATGACACATGGCAGTCAATCTTTTCTCTTCAATCAAATTCAGTTGGTCATAACGACTCTGAATCCATTCAGCATCAGTCAACTTGGCTTCCATCAAGACTCTCATTGATGGGATCTCTACCTCTACTGGGAGAACAACCTCCATGCCGTAAACAAGAGAAAAAGGGGTTGCCCCTGTTGAAGTGCGGACAGATGTACGATATCCATGCAAAGCAAATGGCAACATCTCATGCCAATCTTTGTACGTGAATGTCATCTTCTGGATAATCTTCTTGATATTCTTGTTGGCAGCTTCAACAGCCCCATACATCTTGGGTCTGTAAGGAGAGGAATTATGGTGTGCAATCTTGAACTCAGCGCACAACTCTTCCATCATTTTGTTGTTTAAGTTAGATCCATTATCAGTAATGATCTTACACTACAACAAACAAGACCTTAGACAGCGCTTTTTTTAGCCTTAGACAGCGCTTTAAAGCGCTGTCTAAACCTCCGCTGCTAAAGGTTTAGACAACGCTTTTTGAAATCTTAAAAGCGCTGTCTAAGCCCCCCCCCCCCCCCTTAGACAGCGCTTTGGCCAAAAGCGCTTTATAAGACCCTCTTATTTTAAATTTTTTAGGTATACCTTAGACAACGCTTTTGAAAAGCGTTGTCTAAGCCCCACCCCCTTAGACAGCGCTTTGGCCAAAAGCGCTTTCTAAGACCCTCCTATTTTAATTTTTTTAGGTATACCTTAGACAGCGCTTTTGCCTAAAGCGCTTTCTAATCCCCCCCTTAGACAGCGCTTTTTACAAAAGCGCTGTCTAAGGTATACGAAAATTTTTGAAGCTTTTGTTTTAAACCACATTTTTTCCAGGTTTATAAACCAGAATTTCTACCTGTTTTCAACCAGATTTTGACAGACAATTATCACATTTTATATATGCCATTTTGGCCTTTTTTCTACCAATTTTTGGCTAACCCCACTCTCGTACTCTTTGGTCATTCGATCGGCACAGATCCATGTTTTATCCATGGTTTTCCTACTTATTAAAGTAAACAATTAATCCAGACGAAAATACATAACTAAGGTAGTATCTTTGAATATCCTAACAATTATAAAGTTCAATTCATTTTAAACTTCAAAAACCTATACATAACCAATGTTAATATAAACTTCAATAACGTATCCGATACGCCAATATACCAAATAGTCTGCAATACATGTAACACCACAAAAAGTTGAAATTTATAAAGTCAAATTATAACTTTTGAGGATGCAAACGAATACAAGTAAAGGTGGTTTTACCGACAATCACTATACAGATCACTGTCCGTTAGATTACTAACTAATGTAGATTTTCCCTAATAAAAGCAAAGAAAGGCATATATCAGTGATGCTGTTTAATTACAATATATAGCAAACATATATGTACTTATACAGGTAGACGACTTACATCATTTGTATACCCAACGACAGCAACGGTGGCTAAGCGATGACCAAACGAACCCCCATGCCTCTTCCGACCAGCACGTTGCACAGCACGGGTACGACGAACCTCATCAATTTGCGTTAGTAAATAATTCCTCCTTTCTAAGACTCTAAGAGAGTTTCACAATTCAGTGACCAAATTATGTAATAAGAGGTGATCACAAAAAAATGTTGTAATATTATGCAATTAGTAATAGTAATTGCATATTAACTAGTGGTTCATACATCATGGACATGAGAAATATCCGGCGAAACTACATATAAGTGCAAAGAACAGGTTAATCTCAAATAAACCTGCATGCATGGAAGTTTGAAACACCACAAAACTCCTAACAATGTTGTTCATTAAATCTAACGAGAATCAATTAGGACCAGAGTTTGGTGTGATCAAATCTTAATTTAGAGCGAATATAGGTTTCATAGCCTATAACATACACTTTCTCTTAACATCTCTGCCATCCAATCCAAATACTATTGTGGCCACAAACACAATTACAGTGAATGTTTGCAATGACTTGATGCAATGAGAATGTCAAAAACAGCTTTAAAAATAATATGAATTTATGAGGAAACCATAAGCTATGCCAAGAAAAAGCAGGAATAGATTACTTGAGGATAAATGTATGTATCTTGCAAATTTAGTATTACAGTTATATATTACCTTCGCCGCTGAAGCTGGAGTTCAGTTTCTCCAGCACCGCTCATAAAACCTTGGCCCCCACCTCCTCTCCTGATATTGACAAGTATCAAGGTAAGATGTTATTCTTCTAATCAACAATTTACTAATTATTGATACTATAGATTAGGCAAGACATGCATAGATTCACAGAATTACACATTCTTCCAGAAATATATGCATAAGAGAAAGGGAACGTGAAGAAAAGGGATATAAATTATAATCTGTTTTCAATCACAGTTGTACTTCATAACAAACAACAATGTAAACAGAAAACTAAACCGTTATGACAAGTAATACTTGGCAACCAAACAATTTTCCCAAGCAAAAAATTAATAGATTCCCATAAGAGTTCAAATTTCCTATATTGCAATTTAACCCGCTCACCAATAAAAGTTTTCAATATAATGTTATTTCCACTTCAAAAATGGCATCAAAATCATAAAAACAGGGGAATGAAGTAATAATAAAAGACAACCCTCGAGCACTAACAACTTCAGCTTCTCCAGAAGCACCAAATGTGTAGCGACCACCAGGGCCAAGAACACGAACGAGTCTCGACTTCTTGTACGACAGAGCTGCAAGTTCAGCCTACAAAGATGACAAAGTATAAATCTAAGTTAAAAAGCAACAAGAGCTTCAACTCAATTAAATCCAATTTGGTTCAAGAGACAATACCCTCAGGCATAAACCATTGAACAGCCCAATGAAACCACATTACTAACCTGGAGCCTATCTTCCTTAGTGTATGCATGAGCATTGAAAATCTCAATTATAAGACCAACACGGTCCACCACAGGTTTACTCCAAGCCCTCTAGTAGTAACAGAAACAACCCCAAGTGTGTCTTGTTAGTAGTAATTTTATGGACCAAACAACATACTAACAGAAAACACGATGGAGGACCAAACTAGCAAACAAACAGAAGACACGGTTGAACACCAAATTGACCATCAAAATGCATTTGGGTATGTTTTTATAGTTTTGATAGGTTCAATGACTAATGTTTTTTCTTTTGAAACTTGGTATCCGGCCGTGAGACTGACTAATCCAACGAGGACAATCCCACCGTCCACTAGCGAGAGGCCCATTTTTTTTAAAACCAAATTGCATTAAAAGAAATAAAGAGCAGAAGGTGTGCTAACAGTTGCAATATATTACAGACTGCAAGTTGACTCAAGCACCACCATAGCTACAACACCTAAATAAATTACAGAAACTCAAACTAATATAATAACATTGATAACCATATTTACTACCATATCTACTAGCTCTAAACATCAAATGAGTTGCCACAACAGACCCAACGCAAAGATTAGTATCGAACAGGATTCAAATCTGAGACCTTGAAAAGAGCACACTCTCAGGACCCAAGTCTTCAGCAACATGCCAACCCTTGGAGGTTATTCAATGACTAACGCGACAGCGCCTCACACATTCAATTACAAATTACACAAACAAAATTTACCTCCATATTTCGAAGCTGAATACCAGACAGTGTTGCATTAACAAAAACAGCATCCACTTCACCCTGTTACACACAAATCAAAATCAAAATCAAAATCAAAATGCAAATCAATACCCTAAATAACCAATCACATGAAAAAACAACAAAAGCACAATTTTTCACCTTCGTTTCAGCAGCATTTAGATGGCATTTGATAGTATCAACCGTTCCAGGTCCAAAATAAGTATGTAAAAACCATAAAACAAAATCAAAAACCAGAAAATAGCGTTTCAAAAAAGAGAGAAACTCCAAGTTAGAAACCGAACCTGCACGAGGCTTATGACCTTTAAGCGAAGGATTCTGAACAAGTACATGAGGGGTAAAGGCTTATCGAAGAAATCGGTATGGAAATAACCATCGCGTTGGTCTTCAAGTGAATTGGCGAGACACAGTGCTTCGTTGAGCTTCGCTTCGTTCAAATAAAAATTAACTTTTATATATATATATATATATATATATATATATATATATATATATATATATCAACATTTTTCTGTTATGATTTTCGCTGTTAGGGTTTCAACGTTCGCAGGAGGGAAAACAAAAGAACAGAGAACGAAAATTGAAATGGAGTCTGAAATTTTATTTTAATTAGACCTTAGACAGCGCTTTTGTGGAAAGCGCTTTCTAAGGTATGCCTTAGACAGCGCTTTCCAAAAGCGCTTTCTAAACCCCCCCTTAGACAGCGCTTTTGGTTTTAATTTTTTTTTTTAATTTAAAGACTTTAGACAGCGCTTTATCAAAAGCGCTGACTAAGGTCTATATTTAAAAGCGCTTTCTAAAAGCGCTGTCTAAGGGGGGGTCTTAGACAGCGCTTTTAGAAAGCGTTGTCTAAGACCCCCCCTTAGACAGCGCTTTGATTATTTTTTTGGAACATTTTCCGTGTTTTATTTTAATTTTAACCTTAGACAGCGCTTTCTTTTAAAAGCGCTGTCTAAGATGCGCTGTTAAAAGTCATTTTTGGCGTAGTGTTATCAGGCACACCATAACGGCATATCAGCTGATTCTTGATAAACTTCACGACCACCTGCCTGGTCACATTCGCATATGATGCGGCTTCAACCCATTTGGTGAAGTAGTCAATTGCTACGAGAATAAACCTGTGTCCGTTGGACGCCTTTGGTTCAATCATGCCGATCATGTCGATTCCCCACATAGAGAAAGGCCATGGTGATGAAATCACGTTCAGAAGTGTCGGAGGAATATGAATCTTATCCGCGTAAATCTGACACTTGTGGCATTTCTTCACATATTTGCAGCAATCAGACTCCATTGTCAGCCAATAGTAGCCTGCTCTTAACATCTTTCTAGCCATGGCATGTCCATTGGAATGAGTACCAAATGAACCCTCATGGACCTCAGTCATCAACAGGTTTGCTTCGTGTCTATCCACGCATCTGAGCAAAACCATGTCAAAATTCCTCTTATACAACACTTCACCACTGAGGTAGAAACTGCCTGACAACCTTCTCAGAGTTTTCCTATCTTTCACAGATGCCCTAGGCGGGTAGACCTGGTTCTGGAGGAAATTCTTGATATCAAAATACCAAGGCTTGTCATCATTCACTTCTTCAACTGCAAACACGTGAGCTGGTCTATCCAAGCGCATCACGGTGATATTGGGAACTTCATTCCAATATTTGACCACAATCATTGAAGCAAGTGTAGCAAGAGCATCTGCCATCCTATTATCTTCTCGAGGAACATGATGAAAGTCAACTTCTGTAAAGAACGTTGAAATCCTCCTCGCATAATCTCTGTACGGAATGAGACCAGGTTGATTCGTCTCCCACTCTCCCTTGATCTGATTGACAACCAGGGCCGAATCACCATACACATCAAGATGCTTGATCCTTAGATCAATACATTCTTCCAACCCCATAATGCAGGCTTCGTACTCTGCCATATTATTCGTGCATTTGAAAGTTAGCCTTGCTGTAAACGGAATATGTGTGCCCTGAGGAGTAATGATTACTGCCCCAATTCCATTTCCATACTGATTTACAGCGCCATCAAACACCATCGTCCATCTGGAACCAGGTTCTGGACCTTCATCAAGGGTAGGCTCATCACAATCCTTCATTTTCAAATACAGAATCTCTTCATCTGGGAAGTCGTACTGAACAGACTGATGATCTTCAATCGGCTGATGGGCCAAGCGATCAGCCAAGATACTACCTTTGATAGCTTTATGAGCTCGATACTCGATATCATACTCAGATAACAACATCTGCCAACGGGCAATCCTCCCGGTTAAAGCAGGCTTCTCGAAGATATACTTGATTGGATCCATTCTGGATATCAACCAAGTTGTATGATTTATCATGTACTGGCGTAAACGCTTAGCAGCCCAGGCCAAAGCACAACACGTCTTCTCAAGCATAGAGTATCGAGACTCACAATCAGTGAACTTCTTACTCAGGTAGTAGATAGCAGATTCTTTCTTCCCTGATTCGTCTTGCTGACCGAGTACACAACCCATTGAGTCTTCAAGAACAGTTAGATACATGATCAGAGGTCTTCCTTCTACAAGCGGAGACAAGATCGGAGGTTCAGACAGATACTCTTTGATACTGTCGAAAGCTTTCTGGCAATCCTTGGTCCAATCAAGAGACTGATCTTTCCGGAGGAGCTTGAATATCGGCGCACATGTGGCAGTCATGTGGGATATAAATCTGGAAATATAATTCAAGCGGCCAAGAAAACCTCGGACTTGCTTTTCACTTTTGGGTGCAGGCATCTCTTGTATTGCTTTGACCTTTGCAGGATCAACCTCAATACCTCTTTCGCTGACAACAAAACCCAACAACTTGCCGGAACGGACTCCAAATATGGATTTGTTCGGATTCAGACGAAGCTTGTACTTCCTCAGACGCTGAAAAAGCTTCAACAAATGCTCAACATGTTCAACTTCCGTTCGTGACTTAGCAATCATATCATCGACATAGACCTCTATCTCCTTGTGCATCATATCATGCAACAAGGTAGTCATAGCTCGTTGATACGTGGCACCGGCGTTCTTCAAACCGAAGGGCATCACTTGTAGCGGTGTATTCGTCACTTTATGATTTATTGGCTAAATCAAAAGCAAAGCATACAAAGATAGAGTCGCCACCGCACTTTTATTTATCCAAAGGAATGGCTAAAAAGCGAACAAAAGCATAAGAAGTTTTACACATAGAAAACTAATGAAAAAGGTCAGAGATCTGGGTAAGGGGGTAATTATGCAAAGGGAAGGTGTTAGGCACCCAATGCATCCTAGGTACTCCTAGGGAACCCTTTTCACAACTTGTTGCAAAAGATATTGTTTATGAAATATTTTTGTGCAAACATTGATTGGGAGGATGAGAAAAGAATATACAATTTTTATTATTTTTGTGTTTGGATGGATAACCATTGCCTACGTACCTTTACAGGATCAAAACCTCGTAGTTCGGCTAAAAGATTTCCCAAAAGTAAGTGGATTGATTTTAAACAAAAGCCCTAAGGTCTTTCGTTATCCACGGGAGAAAACTCAACCTATACAACCACAAGTCCACCATGTGAGAACAACTTCAACTTGCTAGTGAGGGACCATGCCCTATAATAAGCAAGGAAGTCTTACAATTCAATCACTAAGGACAAAAGGTGAGATTTACATCAACCACTAAGATAATTGAGATCTATGGCTAATGTATGAAAACTTGATTAGCAAGTGGACAAAGCCACAAAACAATTGAATGAGTGAAATTAATCAATTAGAATTATTCACAAAAAGATGGTCAAAGTATGATTAGAATTCAATTCAGAAGTAGTATTATGAAAATGAAGTTTGAAAAAAAAATCAAAGGCTTAAGGCCTAGGTTTCTAGTTTGAAAAGAAATGAAAATGTTTGCACAATATTTTTTGGTTTGAGTTAACATGCAAGTGGAGGTTTAAAGAACAAAAGGGTGGGAGGTTAAGGGATGCAAAACTTCTTAGGTGTTCACCTCTTGAGATCATATGTAGATGATCCAAGTGATTCCTTTGGAATAGGCAACAAGCAAAGCAATAAGCAAGTAAAACATGGTGTCAGAGATAACCAAAATAAATGGATACCAGATGCCAATCAATGGACTTACACTAGTCTCCCAAAACAAAGATGGATACCAAATGCCAATCAATGGACTTACACTAGTCTCCCAAAACAAAGATAGATACCGGATGCCAATCAATGGACTTACACCAATCTCACAAAACAAAGAAAACATGGATACCAGATGCCAATCAATGGACTTACACTAGTCTCCCAAAACAAAGAAAACAAATGCAATAAGCAAGAGGAAACAAGTTGCCAATAAATGGTCTTACACTCGACTCCAAGGAAATGGGATGCCAATTAATGGTCTTAGTCCCAACTCCTACCAGATCATAGGAAACAACTGCCAATAAATGGACTTACAATTGACTCCTCAATGGACAAAACAAAATGTCACCAAGTAAGAACAATGATCATGAAATGATATACAATTAATGACAACAAATGCACAAAGGCACACACAAACAATTATGCACAGATGGGCAAACAAACAAACAATCATTCAATTAGCACACACTATACACAATCAATGGGCTCAAACAAGGTTAGGCTTTAGAAACAAGCCAACTGAAATGGGGTGTTTTGAGCTCTTAACCCTAACATTGAGAGTTAGGGTGAAGCAGATGAAATGGAGATGAGGGTTATGCCTCATAGCTCTTATCCCTGGCCTGTGAGAGCTTTAAACAATAGAAAGTGTGGGAGTTCAGAATGTAGGAACTCTTCTCCACCAATGACTGACTCTATGGACAAGATTTTTGGGTTTTTTATTCACAATGCATCAACACATGGTGTGAGCAAAGTGAATGACAAAACTGAATAGCAGGGGATGGATTACACATCCCTTTTATCTGCCAATTGCCTCTTAAGAGGACTTTACCTGCTTGGCACAAAGATAAACAACCAAAGACATGGCCTCTTAAGGAGGGCTTCAGACAGGTGCCTGCCAATAACAGCAGGTCTTCCAGACTACATGAAGATTAGGGATTATACCTAAGTGGTATGCCAACCACAAGCAAAAGCAAAGCAAAGTTCAAATGAACTTAAAGCAACTTAGGTACCTGTGGAAACAACTAAACAAATCAGTACAATACACAGACAAACAGACAACAGTCAATAACAAACAGACAATCCCAATGTACAACACATAAGCCATAAGGCAAACTCAAGTGACTTATCATCAACCTACAAAACAGCAAATGTTAGCAATCAAAAGCAAATATCAACATTCAAATGATGAAGCATCATCAACCATGGAATTTGGATGCTTGGTCCTGAAATTCAAAGCTCACATGTAAGTCCAAACCACTAGGTCAAATCCTAGGGTCAAAGGTGAAGAAAAAATTCAAAACAGGAGCTGAAATTCAACACAATGCAACTCCAAACACATATTAACATGTCCTAAAATGGATCACATCAAAATCATCAAGCAAAAGCATTTCATGATCAAAAGAAGTCAAAGACAATTTCAAAGCATTCAAATGGTCAACATGAATGAAAAATCCAAATCAAAACAGAAATGATTCAAATAATTCTGGAAAAATTCATGAGCATTCAACACATCTAACATGATTAACACACAAAAAATCAGAAGCATCAAAGATCATTTGGCATGGAAATTAAATTGCACAAGTTGAACAATCAAAGGTGTGACACAAATTGTCACACCATGCAAACACATGCATAAAACAGAAATGGTAAATGAGGAAAATACCAAACCAAACCTAAAACATCCATCAACATGTCTAGCATCATCATGTAAAATTTCATGTCCATTGGATTAAAATCAAGCATTTCACAATAGAAAGAGCAAGGCAATGTCACACATGCACATATGATCAAAGATTCTAGCACAAACAGAAATCCAGCCATGCACAACTTCTGAAATTAACATCATAAAAAACTAGACAAACAGAGGATCATGTAGCAAAAAACCAGGCATTTTTTGGATCATTTTTCAATTTGTTATGCATTTTCCAAGTTGGAAGAAAAAATGGAAATCAAATGAAGCATGCAACATGTAATTTGGAGGGAAAACAATAAAATGAATGAACACTTGAATATTTGCTCCAGGCCAGAATCGAACTCGGTGAACATTTGAAATGAAGCGCGCCAAGTACAAAACGCTGTCGTTTTGCCTGAAAACCCTGGCGAACCTACTAGCGACGGAAAGACCGTCACAAAACGGACGCAAAGATGAAGATCTTCATCTTCTTCATGAAGATGAAGATGAACAGTAACATGAACTTCAAGCCAATTTCCAGAATTTTCCAGAAAATCACAAATTATACATCATTTTAAAGCTCTTTCCATGGAGAACATAGATCAACTAACATCTAAGCACAAATCATCAAGAATAGAGAGAATCGAGCAAAATCATTTCAACATGTCAAACTTTCAATCACACATATCTCATGTTATAGTGCATCATTTCACACGATTTTTTCACCAGAATTATCAGCAAACCTAGATCTACAAGAATATGTGCATAAATTGCAAAATTAAAAGGTTCGAAAATTGACCTCTTGAAGAGCAGAATCTTTGAAATGCACGATCCACAGCTTTGAAGTATTCAAATCCACTCTACAATGCTTGAAATGATGTTTGATGAAGAGATTGAAGCTTGAAAGGTGCTGGATCTAGCTCAAAACAGAATTTCCATTTTCATCTTCATGAGCTTGCTATACTTGGTTCTTGCTCGAATTTCACAATCTAATGCTTGATCTGCACAGAATCAAAGCCAAGGAACAAGAATATGGAAAGAAATTGCAATGTTAGGAAGAGAAAATTTGAATTATGAATGGAAGAAAATTTTGGAGGGAGAGAGAATTTGGATCTTGAAATGTGAAAAAATGATTAACCTCTTGAAAATTCTGTTAGATTTAGGTATTTATATGCTTCATTAATCACCTTGCTAATCCATGATTAATTTGGTTAATTAAAATAGGGTGTTTTGAAAATTTTGAAAATTGCATGGTCCATGTAGTAAACCCACGTGTACAGTACCATTTCCTTGATCAAAGTCACTTAAAATCATCTTTTAAACACATTGGCAATGGTAGAAAGTTCCCATGTTGCACCATTTTTGAATTTTGCAATTTCCCTCCAAAAAAGGCATGGATATGCAAATGATAATGTGATGAGATTTTATGTAATGTGATGCATGATTTCGAAATTAGAGGTCAAGAGAAGAATATTGCAAGAAGAGCCACTCATTTTGGAGCTTTGGTTCAAAAGTTATGCTCATTTGAAGTTCCATGCACACTTGGCAATGATTTGATCATATCTCCTCAACCATTCATCAGATGCTCATGATCTTGGACTTTTTGGAAATGGGAGAGAGAGATATTCAACTTTGATGTTGGAAAAAATTTCATTTGAAACATCTTTGATGTTGGAAAGTTGAGTTGAAGTTGGATCAAAAACTTGCCATTTTTGGAAAGTTGAAATTATAGGTTACTTTCCATTTTTGGAAACTTTTGACTTGACTTCAAATTCTTCAACCTTGATCTTTGGTATGATGAATAAGCATTGTTTGGACATGAATGAGATGAAGAAACTCAATTTCCACATTCAAAACCCACAGTTGACTTTTCAGTTGACAGTATTGGCCTTTAGATGACTTGAAATTGTTCTGATGAATTTGGGGCCTCAACCACTTGGGAAATTGCTCCAAAATGAACCTATAGCTCATATAAGCTCCATAAATTGATCACATGATCCATATCTCAAGAAAATACCATCTGCTCTTTGTACCATGAATTCACTTGATGCCTTGACCTATTGACTGCTTAAGCTGCAAGTAATAAAGGTTAATGACATATTTTTGTACATTTTTGGTTAGTGATTAAAAGAAAAGCAATGATATACAAATGCAAGCAATGCTTTGGTGATCAAGAACCACTCTCAAAGGGATCCCACCCACAGGGAAGGAAGCAAGGTGTCCAATGATCCTTGAGGCAATGCAATGTTATGATATGATGCCATGAGGGATCTTAGGGACAAAATTGGGGTCTTACAGATGCCCCTATTTAAGGTCATTCTAGCCGGAGAAGTGAAGGTTAAAATCTTCATCTCGACGCGGTAGAATGGGCTTAAATAACAGTAATGAGACAAATTTTGGTCCCTAAGAGACCTCATGATGCAAATGTATGAATGCGAAAGAAACAAACTCTGTGGGGAATACGGGTCCACAAAGAAGAAAAGACGATCCATCGGAGTGATACACTCACCAGGAACAGAGACTCTAATAGAACTCTCATGGGGATAGGAAAAACTGCGTGGGCAGAACACGACTCTGAATTAGGAAGAACTAGACAATGCGTGAGCAGGACACGACTCTGAATTAGGAGAAACAAAGAACTAGACACAGTGTGAGCAGGACACGACTGGACTGGAGACCCTACTGGGGAGTAAAGGACTCAAACTGGGGAAAAGAAGAAATTTCCAAAGGGAACACATCCATTGGAAAGACTCAAGCTGACCATAAAGGATACCTCGAATAAAAATCCGTACTCAGACTGGGGAAAGATTCACACAGAACCTCCCTGCTGGGGAAAACTGCATATATTAGGGAAAACGCCAATATAGCAAAAGGGAGAAATACAACAGAAACTCCACTGGGGAATGTCTAACAAAGAGACTCTCCTAGGGAAAATCAGCCAGATGAGGTGTACCGGTTACTGGGTAACAAGCTCAAAGAGACATGTGATCTAAACACCGGTTACTGGGTGAAAGAACAACAAGCTCAGGAAGAAAGAATATCTAAGACCGGTATAAGGGTGAGAGATATCAATCAACCAAAACATCTGAGGAAGACCTGAACAAGGTACATCAACTCAGGAAAATCCGACTCCACAGGGGACCAAGGTCATAATAGGGAGCAGAAAGGAAGGAACACCAGGGATACCGGTTACTGGGTATATAATAGGTGACCGACCAAAGCGTGAATTGGTATATGTGCCAAAACACTCATCATCCGAAAGGAGGGCTTGAAAAAGCAAATCGACTTACAGGATGGACATTCGACTCCGCTACGGGAAAACGAATCTTACTCAAATGGGGAAGGACAAAAGCTTCAACCAAAGAGCGCATGAGATATATTATCCATTACCGTCAGAACGTGGATAGTATACTCGCATGAGACATATTATCTATTACCGTCAGAACATAGATAATATACTCGCATGGAAGGAACACCAGGGATACCGGTTACTGGGTATATAATAGGTGACCGACCAAAAAGAGAAAACAATTGTTACCAACAACAACCGGGTAGACGAAAGATAACTCGCAGGGGATAAATTGCAAGCATCCGGCAATTATCTAGGAGACATATCACCGGTTACTGGGAGATACGCTTAACAAAGGGGTAGAAATGAACATTCGATTCCGCAAAAGGAACACGAATCTTACTCAAATGGGGAAACACAACAGGCTTCGACTGAAGAGTGCATGAGATATATTATCCATTACCGTCAGAACGTGGATAACACACTCGCATGGAAGATTATCCACAACCGATTACTGGGTTAATAAAGGATAAATCAACCGAAAAGAAAGGCATCGGGATACCAAAACTAGGTATATAAAGATGACCAATCAAAAGGAGCAACAATCATTACCAACAAAAGGGTAAATGAAAGAGGACTCACCGGGGATGCATTGATAAAAAATCAATGATCTGGGGAACAAATCACTGGTAAACGGTGAAAGGACCCGCTGAGGATAAAATTGCTAGCATACAGCAATTATCCACAAAAACATGTTAGGGATATAATTGCTTACTCAGAGCAATTACCCAGACAAGGAAATATCAACATCGAATACTGGATGAGGATAACCACAAAGAGTAACCATCATCGGTTAGGATGAACAACAAGGTTAACTCTGTAAAGGGGAGAATAAAGGATTTACAACTACCGAATACTGGTAGAAGACCAAAGGCTCTGGCTGAGGAAACAAGAGGTTTACCACTACCGACTACTGGGTAGAAAACCAAAAACTTAGCTGAGGATAGGATTGCTAGCATACGGCAATTATCCACGAGAAAGCACAGACTCCACTAGGGAGACAACAACAACATAGGATTTACAACTACCAAATACTGGGTAGAAGACCACAAAATCCACCATCAACCAGGATGAACCACAAAGGTTACCCCTGCTAGGGGAAAAGAGATAGGACTTACAACTACCGGTTACTGGGTAGAGGGCCACGACTCTCATGAGGATACAAAAGTAGGGTTTACAACTACCGAATACGGGGTAGAAAACCACAAACTCTACTGGAGAGAAAGAAAATAGGATTTACAACTACCGAATACCGGGTAGCAAACCAACGACTCTTTCCGAGGAACAAAAAGTTCACAAATACCAATCTCTGGGTAAACAACCACAGATTCCACAAAAGGGAAAAAGGTATACAAGATTTACAACTACCGGCTACCAGGTAGAAAACCGAAAAAGATAGGACTTATAACTACCGGTTACTGGGTAGAGGCCCAAACTCCGCTGGGGATAAGATGAACTATTGCCGGTTACTGGGCAAATATTCATTTATTCCACAGGGAAGCACAAGAGACAGTTGCAAAGAGGCCAATTCAGGATCAAACCAAAAAGGCAAACTGAATCAAGACTCGTCCTAATGAGGATAGAACTCAAAAGGAAAATCCATCCCAATATATGTGTTGGGAGGAAACGGAAATAACCGTCATCCACGAGGATATATCTCAGTGGGGAACTGCACAAGGAAAGACAAACACTTTCTGCTTATGGGGCTGACTCTATATTGAGAGATTAAACACCCGACATCTGCTTGGGAAGATCTACTGGAGAGATCTATATCACCATTAGCAGGAGACAACAAACAAAAGATATATGGCAAAAATGCAACATGAATATCTAAATGTTGAGAGTATGCATGAATATGCGTGATTTATGTTTGATGAATGCTGACAAAACAGACATGTCTAACACAAACAGGTCCAGGAATCAAACGCCCGGTGCTACACTTCCAGAGGAAAAAACCAAGAAATCCAACTAGAAAGCCAGTCTGCTGGAGATCTGAATGCTAAAAAGCAAAGATCTGCTGGGAAAACTCCAGAGATATCAAAGCAATCACAAAAATCTTTGAACGATGGATCATCAATCAACCCAACTGAGGAACAGAAGTTCACAACAGGAAGAAACTGCCACAAATACAAATCTGTTGGGGAAGTGGAGAAATCACGAGATTTCTGCAGGGGGATCACCAGTCTCAGCTGGGAAACAGGAGTTCGCTGCACAGGCAAGAACTTCTGCGAAAACAGAACACACAAGTAGAATCTGGCCGCACAAGCCACTCTACCGGGGATACTGTCAGCAACTTCATTAGGGATAAATCCACTGAGGGAGAAAAGATCACACAAGTAGATTTTGCACACAAGCCACTCTACTGGGGATACTGTCAGCAACTCCATTGGGGATAAATCTACTGAGGGAGAAAAGATCACACAAGTAGATTCTGCACACAAGCCACTCTACTAGGGATCACAAATATCAGAAAATCACCAAATCTCTGCAGGGGAAGATCATCACAGATACAATCCACCACCACCACACTACTGGGGATTTATCTGAGACAGAGAAGGAGAACTGGGGATCAACCACCAAACTGAACCTTCCAAAAGGAACCACAACTGCTGAGGAGGAAAGAATCACTGCTCTGCTGAAGGGAAGGGAGGTGAAAACCTCAACATAACACCCTGATGGGGAGAGATAACATAGATGAAGTACATCATACCAACAACTCTACTGGCGGCTTCACTGAGGAAACGACGTAGTACTGGGATATCAACCCACCAATTACCGAATCTTCCAAAAGGAAAGCACCCATGCTGGGGAGAGAATATTGCTGAAGAGGAAACTTGAAGTCTTCAACAAGCACTCTGAGTGAGGAGGAGACATAATAAAGGCTCTGCTCAACAATCACGTTCGGGAGAAATCCCAACAAATACCCTGCTTAGGGTACAAAATCTCAACGGAAGCTCTGCTCGGGGAGAAACCCTAACAACAATCTGGAGAAAGAGGATACATCCATGCCAAGAATATGAACAAATGTCTTATCCTGTTAGAAGTCATGCCACCCTTGGGAGAGCACTGAGAGATTCTTAAGTATCCTTTCATCATTGTGAATGTTCACTTTGTTTAAAAACAAATTTTTGAAAAATTTATTTGTTTAAAACAATGACATTTTATCAATTAAAACATGCAAAACATTTGTTGAATTGAAACAAATAAGAATGCAAATAATTGGATAAAAGCTCGAATTTATTTGATGGAATGGTAGCCTGCAAATGGCAAGACTCCATAGATCTGTACAAATTTGAAATCGGTGATATATATTGGAAGAGGGCTACATTGAACATAATGATCCTTTCTCTACCAATTGAATCCGATGTATTTGAAGCTTCAGTTGACGATGACTGAGCGAGAATCTCTGACGAAAAGATAGTTGTGAAACAGAAAGTCTTGTTAGGATGCAGTTACTTACCAAATCCCTAATTTTTGCCTAGATTGCCCCAGGGTGAGGTACTCAATCTAGCGGGATGCAAATATTCTTTTTTTTTCATGTCTCTAACTTTTGCCTGGATCGCCCTTTCGGGTTTTCCACCGAGATGCTCATTTTTGCCTAAGCTGCCCTTTCGGGTTTTCAACTTAGCGAGCCATTCTGTTTTTCTTTTTAGGCGAAGTATTTCTTGACTACATCTGAATTCACAAGACGAGTGAAATCCTCCCCATCAATTGTTGTAAGCATCAATGCATCGCCTGAAAAGGCTCTCTTGACAACATATGGACCTTCGTAGTTTGGAGTCCACTTGCCTCTGGAATCGGGCGCGAAAGACAAAACTTTCTTGAGCACCAGGTCACCTTCTCGGAACACACGAGGCTTGACCTTCTTATCGAATGCTTTCTTCATTCTCTACTGATATAACTGACCATGACACATGGCAGTCAATCGCTTCTCTTCAATCAAATTCAGTTGGTCGTAACGACTCTGAATCCATTCAGCATCAGTCAACTTGGCTTCCATCAAGACTCTCATTGATGGGACCTCCACCTCTACTGGGAGAACAGCCTCCATGCCGTAAACAAGAGAAAAAGGGGTTGCCCCTGTTGAAGTGCGGACAGAGGTACGATATCCATGTAAAGCGAATGGCAGCATCTCATGCCAATCTTTGTACGTGACTGTCATCTTCTGGATAATCTTCTTGATATTCTTGTTAGCAGCTTCAACAACCCCATTCATCTTAGGTCTGTAAGGAGAGGAATTATGGTGTGCAATCTTGAACTCAGCGCACAACTCTTCCATCATCTTATTGTTCAAGTTAGATCCATTATCAGTAATGATCTTATCAGGCACACCATAACGGCATATCAACTGATTCTTGATAAACTTCACGACCACCTGCCGGGTCACATTCGCATATGATGCGGCTTCAACCCATTTGGTGAAGTAGTCAATTGCTACGAGAATAAACCTGTGTCCGTTGGACGCTTTCGGTTCAATCATGCCGATCATGTCAATTCCCCACATAGAGAAAGGCCATGGTGATGAAATCACATTCAGAAGTGTCGGAGGAATATGAATCTTATCCGCGTAAATCTGACACTTGTGGCATTTCTTCACATATTTGCAGCAGTCAGACTCCATTGTCAGCCAATAGTAGCTTGCTCTCAACATCTTTCTAGCCATGGCATGTCCATTGGAATGAGTACCAAATGAACCCTCATGGACCTCAGTCATTAACAGGTTCGCTTCGTGTCTATCCACGCATCTGAGCAAAACCATGTCAAAATTTCTCTTATACAGCACTTCACCATTGAGGTAGAAACTGCCTGACAACCTTCTCAGAGTTTTCCTGTCTTTCACAGATGCCCCAGGCGGGTAGACCTGGTTCTGGAGGAAATTCTTGATATCAAAATACCAAGGCTTGTCATCATTCATTTCTTCAACTGCAAACACGTGAGCTGGTCTATCCAAGCGCATCACGGTGATATTGGGAACTTCATTCCAATATTTGACCACAATCATAGAAGCAAGAGTAGCAAGAGCATCTGCCATCCGATTATCTTCTCGAGGAATATGATGAAAGTCAACTTCTGTAACGAACGTTGAAATCCTCCTCGCGTAATCTCTATATGGAATAAGACTAGGTTGATTCGTCTCCCATCCTCCCTTGATCTGATTGACAACCAGGGCCGAATCACCATACACATCAAGATGCTTGATCCTCAAATCAATGCATTCCTCCAATCCCATGATACAGGCTTCGTGCTCACCCATGTTATTGGTGCATTTGAAAGTTAGCCTTGCTGTAAACGGAATATGTGTGCCCTGAGGAGTAATGATTATTGCCCCAATTCCATTTCCGTACTGATTTACAGCGCCATCAAACACCATCGTCCATCTAGAACCAGGTTCCAGACCTTCATCAAGTGTAGGCTCATCGCAATCTTTCATTTTCAAATACAGAATCTCCTCGTCTGGGAAGTCGTACTGAACAGACTGATGATCTTCAATCGGCTGATGTGCCAAATGGTCAGCCAAGATACTACCTTTGATAGCTTTCTGAGCTCGATACTCGATATCATACTCAGACAACAACATCTGCCAAAGGGCAATCCTCCCGGTTAAAGCAGGCTTCTCGAAAATATACTTGATTGGATCCACTCTGGATATCAACCAAGTTGTATGATTTATCATGTACTGGCGCAAACGCTTAGCAGCCCAAGCCTAAGCACAGCACGTCTTCTCAAGCATTGAGTATCGAGACTCACAATCAGTGAACTTATTACTCAGGTAGTAGATGGCAGATTCTTTCTTCCCTGATTCGTCTTGTTGACCAAGGACACAACCCACCGAGTCTTCAAGAACTGTCAGATACATGATCAGAGGTCTTCCTTCTACAGGCGGAGACAAGATCGGAGGTTCAGATAGATACTCTTTGATACTGTCGAAAGCTTTCTGGCAATCCTCGGTCCAATCATGAGACTGATCTTTCCGAAGCAGCTTGAATATCGGCGCACATGTGGCAGTCATGTGGGATATAAATCTGGAAATATAATTTAAGCGGCCAAGAAAACCTCGGACTTGCTTTTCAGTTTTGGGCGCAGGCATCTCTTGTATTGCTTTGACCTTTGCAGGATCAACCTCAATACCTCTCTCGCTGACAACAAAACCCAACAACTTTCCAGAACGGACTCCAAATGTACATTTGTTCGGATTCAGACGAAGCTTGAATTTCCTCAGACGCTGAAAAAGCTTCAACAAATGCTCAATATGTTCAACTTCCGTTCGTGACTTAGCAATCATATCATCGACATAGACCTCTATCTCCTTGTGCATCATATCATGAAACAAGGTAGTCATAGCTCGTTGATACGTGGCTCCGGCGTTCTTCAAACCGAAGGGCATCACTCGATAACAGAATGTTCCCCAAGGTGTGATGAATGTTGTCTTCTCCATATCCTCGGGTGCCATTTTGATTTGATTATATCCGGAAAATCCGTCCATAAAGGAAAAGACTTTGAATTTAGCTGTATTGTCTACCAACATGTCAATGTGTGGTAGAGGAAAATCATCTTTCGGACTAGCTTTATTCAAATCTCTGTAATCAACACACATACGGACTTTTCCGTCTTTCTTAGGCACAGGCACAATATTGGCCACCCATAGAGGATATGTAGAAGTCACCAGAAACCCCGCATCAATTTGCTTCTGAACTTCCTCTTTGATCTTCACTGCCATATCTGGATGAGTTCTTCTGAGCTTCTGCTTCACAGGCACGCACTCAGGTTTCAAAGGCAGGAAATGTTGCACAATATCTGTATCTAGACCTGGCATGTCTTCATACGACCAAGCAAAGATATCGGAATATTCTCGTAGCAAACTGTTCAACCCCTTCTTGACAGACTCTTCAAGGAGTGCCCCAATCTTTACCAATCGAACACAATCTTCAGACCCCAAGTTGACTGTTTCCATACTCTCAAGATGCGGCTGAATGACCTTCTCTTCGTGCTCAAGAAGACGGGAAATCTCATCAGGAATCTCTTTAACATCATCTTCCTCTGCTTCGAATACAGGGGATTCAAAATTGGGAGATGGCGTTGGATCATTATGTTCAATGGGTTTTAGAATCAACCTGCATAATGATTTTGGATAATAAAAAGCTTTAGAATTTAAACAAGCAAATCATTATGCAGATGAAAAGATTGCTTTTATTCTTGTTTTTAGGGTTTTTTGTGATCACCGATTTCATGCAAAAGCAAAAAGTGAAAACAAAGGGAAAACAAATGTTTAACATGAATTTATTGAATGAAATATCATTGTACAAATGCTTTGCCAACAATGTCATCACTTCTCCTTTTGGCATGGGAGAAGGGTTTTAAACAAAGTGAACATATTACGCTGACTTATGAATGACCGTAGGAACATCTACAGCGACCCAATTATGGCAGATCCCGCCAGGGATGACAAAATTATCAATATCCTCTGCATCCTCTTCCAAGATAGCAGATGCTTCCTCAGCTTGATCGGCGTGGATGAAACCTCCAGAAGAAAAGCCAATGCCAGCCCGGGACTTGTTATCTTCAAGCTCGATCATCTTCCCTAAACCAGCAACTGCACCACATTCAATGGCCAGTTTCGCATCACGATAGGAAGCAAATGAAGGAGACTTTTTCTCAATCGGCTCAGTAATAGATAAAGCTTGGAAAGGAGTTCCAACTTCATCCTCAACATCAATATATGAGAAAGAAGACAAGTGGCTAACCAGGAGAGCCTTTTCTCCCCCTACCACAACCAGTTTCTTGTTCTTAACAAATTTCAGCTTCTGGTGTAGGGTGGATGTCACGGCGCCAGCCTCGTGAATCCATGGTCTACCAAGGAGACAACTATAAGATGGGTGGATATCCATAACCTGAAAGGTAACTTGGAAATCACTTGGTCCAATCTTGATTGGGAGATCAACTTCCCCAATCACAGTCTTACGCGACCCATCAAAAGCTTTCACAACAACACCACTCTGCCTCATGGGAGGCCCTTGATATGACAATCTAGAAAGAGTGGTCTTCGGCAATATGTTCAGAGATGACCCAGTGTCCACCAGCACATTGAACATGGCGTCGTTCTTGCAATTCATGGATATATGTAAAGCCATGTTGTGGTCTCTTCCCTCCTCAGGGAGATCAGCGTCACAGAAACTCAAAGTGTTGCAGGCAGTAATGTTTACAACAATACTGTCAAACTGTTCAATAGTGACGTCGTGATCAACATAAGCCACGTCCAAAACTTTCTGCAGAGCCTCCGTATGGGGTTTTGAATTCAGAAGCAACGATAACACGGAGATCTTGGACGGCGTTTGTAGAAGCTGGTCTACAACGTTGTACTCACTCTTCTTGATGAGCCTCAGCATCTCATCACAATCTTCATTCACAGTGCCACTAGGGCCAACAGAAGAAGTAGGAGTCTTTTGCACAGAGGAGGGTTTAGCAACAGCAAGTGCCAGGTTCGGAGGATTAACAGCATTCCCGACCGGACACTCAACAGAATCAGCCCTAGCCTGAGGCTTCGGTGCTGAAAATATACGACCACTACGGGTCAACCCGCTCACATCAGCTATATTTACAACAGAGGATGAAGGCAACGACACTTCTTTCCCATCTTCCACAGCAACAGGATTATAGCGGAAGGGAACTGCTTTATCTGAAGAATAAGGCACAGGACCTGCAGGTTTAATCACCAAAGAAGGAGAGATCTTCTGCTTGCTACCATCATATCGGATGACAACAGGCTTAGGTATCTTGAACACAGGAGAAATCACATTCACCTCTGGTTCGTCTTCATCAACATTTCTGTTCTGAAGAATCTCAATAGTCCCATCATCCAGCAATTCTTGCAGCTCTTTTCGCACTTGGCGACAACCCAATCTGTTGACAGAGCAAATGCGGCATTTGTCATGGTCGTGCTCCATATGACTGTAATCACACAGTAGACGATGCAACTCAACCAATGATTGTCGAATATGGCTTACATATTTGACTTTGTACTTGCCAGGGCCACCCTGGACCATGTTAACCGACTTTCCATGCTCGGGCAATGGGTTCTTCGTAACATTAGGGCCTGAGTCCTCAAAGCTCAGAATGCCGCATCTCATAAGGTCTTGAACCTTAGTCTTCAACGGATAGCAGTTTTCCATAGTATGACCCGGAGCACCAGAGTGGTAAACACAATGTTGATCGGGCTTGTACCACCACTAAGGGTTAGCCGGTACAGCCGGAGGATCCCTTGGAGTAATCAATTTCCTCTCTATCAAAGAGGGATACAACTCTGCATATGATACTGGAATCAGATCGAAAGTGATCTTCTTCCTCTCATAACTCGGACCAGCTGGATTACTATTGCGAGGCTAGTAGGCCTGCTGCTGAGGGCGATGTGTAGCACCTCAAATTTGCACCTCCCATTTTGTACATACATTTTCATGTTTAAGTCATTAGCATTGCATTGTCCACTGCATAGCATTGCATTGTCCATTACCTAGTGCAAGTCATCAGTCAAGACTGGTCAGGAGATCCAGTTGTGCAAGCAAGCAAGTGCATTTCCTATGGAAGCAAAGCCCTATGGTTGGTTCATCAATTTCATATGACCTAGGGATCATTTTGAAGTGGTTTGGCCAAAGGTTGGATGTTCATAAGTCATCAGTCCTTGCACAATGCATCTGAAACCCTAGAAAGTCAACCAAGGTCAACTGTGCATGCAATCATGGATTTGAAGGAGGGAGATGGTTAGAGAGGCCTCATTCATGTCCATACAAGTCTCATTTGACATTTCAAATATCAACAATGAAGAATTTGAGGTCAGATGAAAAGTTTCCAAAAATAGTAAGTGACCTGTAATTTCAAACTGCCAAAAATGGAAAGGTCTTCTCCTCAAGTTTACATAATCAAGGAAGCTTCAAATGAAAATTTGTCCAACATGAAAGTTGAAGATCTTGTTCTCCCATTTTCAAAAAGTCCAAGAACATGAATTTCTCATGTATGGTTGAGAAGTTATGGATCAATCATTGCCAAGATGATTTGAAATTCAAAAGGGGATAACTTTCACACCACAAGGCCAATTGGAATGGTTCTTTTTGTAACATTTCTATTTTGACAGGAGTTATCCAAAACATACATCAAAAACCATGCATTTCCATTACAAAATTTTGGCATTTTTCATTTGCAATTTGGAGGGAAAAATCTAATTTGAAAAATAGGCATTGGCTTTACACTTTTTCACTTGCATTTGCCTCCTAACAACATTTGAAGTGGATTTGGCTCAAAAACCGTGTACTGTAGCATCCCTTTCATGCACATGAGGGTGAATTTCCAATTTGCATAACACTTGCATTTCACTTAATTCCAATTGCATTTGGTTAATTATGATTAAGAGCTTCATTAGTCCACCACATATATAGGATAATCATAACAGAAACACAATTAACACATCAAAATCTCAGATCTAGATCCATTTTGCATTTTCTTCACAAACTTTTTCTCTCACTTTTTCTGCAAATTTCTCCAAATCCATTGCCTGGTTCTTGGTTGAATCATCATTCACAAGCATAGTTGAACAAGATTGAGGCAAGATCCATCCATTTTCGAGCAGCTTTTGGAACTGTTGAAGCATGTGTTCATCAATGGAAATTGAAGATTCCAGCTAGATCGTGCATGTTCAACACTCAAATCTTCGTCCATTCATTCATCCAAGCATTGTAGAGCATCTGTTTCAACTTGCCAAGACCTGAATTGCACGATTTCACTTCTGTTGCATCATTGAGGTCAGTTTTCGAATGCTCCAATTCTTGAAATAATCATGTGCTTCTGGTAGATCTTTGAACATAGGTCACACTGAGCTTTAGATCTTGGAATTTCATTGAGTATTGAAGTAGTTATGATGATTACAAGTTTGGCTGATGAAACTTCATGTGCTTGAATCTTTTGATGCGTGTTGATTTAGATCAAATTAGCTATGGCATGATGATGTATGTTAGAAGACGATTCCAATGATATGCGTTTGGTAAATTTTTGTGCATGAGTGTTCTTGAGTGTATGAACATGATGAATCTGATGAAGAACCCTAGGATTTTCGTTTCGAGAAAGTGATTTGATCTTGTAGCGCGCCTATTGCATGTGTTTTGGTGTTTATGCTCATGTATTGGCTGCATGATATCTGGCGTGGCAAAATGATTGGTAGCTAGCGTTTCCCTGTGCCACATCACCTTTAATGAAACGCGGCGTTTCATTGATAGAGCGCCAAGTTCAAATTCTAACGTGGTTCGAATCCGGCCGTGTGCAATTTCAAACCATGCTTTAGCATTTTTGCATTTTTTTCCCTTCATGTTCATGTATGCTTGCTTATGTGTTTTTTTAATTTCTTCTCCATTTCAAAAATTCATATCTCCACGAATATTAATCCAAATGAGATGAGGTTTTTTGCATAATGTTTATCATGATCTCTACTATTTTTTGATGATTTTTCCAGAAATTGTGCACGCGTGGATTTTAATTTTGGCTAGGGATTGTGTGTACATGTGTTTTCTTGACATGCCTTGCCATTTTGATTGTGAAATGATGAGATTTTATCCAACACCCTTGAAATTTTGCATTTTTCCCATTTCTGGTTGATGAGATATGATCTGTTTAATGGAGGTGTGACAATGTGTGTCACACCATTGTTTGCTTGACTTGTTGATTTTCATTACCATGCCAAATGAATGCCAAATAATCTGAATTTTTGCATGATGCTACAGCTGGATGTTAGGATTGCTTTTGAATTATTATGGAAATTTTGGATGCATTTCTGATTTGTTTGGGATTTTCCTTGTTGGCTTGTCATTTGTGGACTTTTTGATGAGTGTTGAACTTAGAAGATTTGTGAAATGCTGGATGTGTATCCTATGAACTTGAAACTTTGCACATTCATTCTAGACACTTTGAAGTTAATTGTGGCTTTGATTGGATGCATTTATCATGCATGGATTCTATTTTATGCTTGTGTGAAGTTGATGCATCTATTTGTCCCCTAATTGAGCTTGTTTGTGCATACCTTGCCTTATAGAATTTATTTGCCATGCTTCCACTTGTTCAAATGCCTTGAATTTTGATGTGATGATCATTTGATGTGTGCTGTTTAGCCATGGTTTTTCTTGAGATTTATTGAATCATTTTTGAGTTGATGTGAATTGGTTCATTCTGTTTGCTTCTATGAGCTTTGAACTTGCATGCCTTGCCATGATTGCTTTGTGAAATGATTTTGGTGAATGTTATGGATATGAGACCACTTGTATTTTGTTCTTAATTGGTTTAACTTGATTCATGCCAATTTTCATGTTCTGTTTTGAATTATTTCTCCCTCTTTGACCCTAGGCCATGTCCTAGTGGTTAGTGCTTATGTTTGAGTTGTGTTTTCAGGACAAGAAGCATATGGCCTTGAGGAGTGTGATTCATTTGCTCATTTGGATTGATATTTGATTGATGTTGATTAACATTAAGTCGTTTTGTAGGTGGAGTAGCTCCTTTGAGTTGAGCTTGTGCTTTGCTTGATGCATTGCTTGTTGTCTGTTTGTACAGTTAACTGTTGACTTTTAGTCTGTCTGTTTGACTTTTTGAGTTGTGTATTGACTGAGTTAGATTGTTTTCAGGTACATTAGTTGCTATAGTTCATTGTGAACTTGCTTTTGCTGTTGCTTGGTTGCTTAACCAATTTGAGGTATAATGTCTATGACTCCATGTAGTCTGGAAGACCTGGCCTGTTATTTGGTCAGGCACCTGTCTGAAGTCCTCCTTAAGAGGCAATGCTTGTGATTGTTTATTTTTGTCCCCAAGCAGGAAAAGACCTTTGATAAGGCAATTGGCAGATAAAAGAGATGTGAAATCCATCTCCTGCTATTCAGTTGAGTCATCCCTTTGCTCACACAACTGGTGTTGATGCATTGTGGATATTAACCCAAGATCTATGTTGAGTCAGTCATAAGTGTAGAAGGGTTCCAACTTTCTGAACCCACACTTTCATTTGTCTAAAGCTCTCCCAGGCCAGGGATAAGAGATGTGAAGTCTTATCTTCACTTCCCATTTCATCTGCTTCACCCTAACTCTCAATGTTAGGGTTAAGAGCTAACATCACCCGATTCCAGTTGGCTTGTGTTTCACAGCCTAACCCTTGCGTGAGCCCACTTTGTTTGTATATAGTGTGTGCTATTTGTGTGATTGCTTTGCCTATGCTGTTTAGGATAGCTTGCTCCCTGTGCAAGTTAGATAGCAACCTTAACTTAGGGATGATATGCATGATAACATCTAGGCTCGAGTCGTAGTCTCCCTAGTTGTGTCTCCCTTTGTATCTGGTTAGGCTAGTCCTTTGTCCCTACGTAGGGGAACTACGTCGCCCTGATCCTCATACCAGATGAGGTACGTAGGCAGGAGATGAGTTGATCTCTCCGGGCGCCCTTTTCTTGTTTTGTCTGTGTGTGTTAGGAGATGGATGTAAGCCCAGCGATTGGCATTCTGTATCCTCTTGTTGTGTGCTTGGGGTCCGATGTAAGTCCAGCGATTGGCATTTGGTTTCCAGTGTGCGTGCGTTTGGTTCGGAGTTTGATGTATGTCCAGCGATTGGCATTCGGTTTCCATGTTTGCCTGTTTTGTGTGGAGTTTGACGTAAGCCCAGCAATTGGCAGTCGATTTCCTGTGTGGTTTTGTTTGGCGTGCGTTAGCCGAGCTACGAGTGCTCTGATTCTTCTTTAGTCCGAGAAGATACGTATGCATAGGATGCGACATCCTAGCGAGCACGTTTTTCCCTAGTCCGAACTACGTCGACTCTGATGTCTATGCCTGATAGACTACGTAGGCCCAGGATGCGATATCCTGCCGAGTTAGTTTCGTTTGTTTTCTTGTGTCTCTTTCAGCCAGTGTGTTTGTTTGTGAGCAGTGTTTTAGCAACCATATTCCTTCCTTTTGTGCGTGGATCCCGTTGAATACGACGGATGCGTAGGGGTGCTAATACCTTCCCTTCGCATAACCGACTCCCGATCCCATTCTCTTTGGTCGCGAGACCATGTCTTTCCCAGGTTTACTTCGAGCGTTTCCTTTCCCTCTGTTGGGATAAATAACGCACGGTGGCGGCTCTGTTGTTTTCGTTTCCCGCCGGTTTTTTCGCGTAATGCGACAGCTGGCGACTCTGCTGGGGATAATAGAGAAGTTGACCTCTTACTGGTCCATCTTCCCTAAGCGAGTCTCTCCTAGCGCTCTCTAGGATAGGGTTAGGTTGCTTGTGTTGCTCTATTTATTGCATTTATGATTATTATGTTGTATATATGTGCATATCTGTTCGCATGCATCATACTATCATTGTGCTGATCCTGTACAGGTTGTTTCCTCTGTTTGGGGTGGGTGTTCTGAGTGGGGCTAAAACCCAGGCCCGAGTATACACCTCGGATTAGTGTGGTCTCGCGTTTCCTCACTTGCTGTATCAGCATGTTGTTGCGACGTGTCACCACAGCCGGACGAGGTTCATTTGAGAGAGTCCTTCCGTTTGGAGTTATTCCACTCAGGTTGGGTGATCTCATATGAGCTATTGACTTCGGTGACCGTTCTTTCCCGGATCTTTGGTTTAAATGATCTTAAGAGAGCTACAACGGCACACCCGAAAGGGCAAACCCGTTGAGTATCTTCGCCCGATTGTCGAGACCATTGTCCGCCTTAGGATGACCTTGTTAGAATTCACCTGTGAGGGGAGGGTTTGATTCTCGCAAGTACAGGTTCCGTCAGTGATTTTGTGATGGTGACTATGGTTCAATTGAATTTATGGGTCTTTATTTCTGGACGCCAGAGGTTTGACCTTGGTATTTATCAGAGGGTTCCGTTTATTTCGGATCCCTAGGCTAAATTTGAGGGCACTCGTTCAGAGGATCTGGTTGTCATCCGTTCAGTGGATGTTCCTGTGATGATAGTGATGTATTCTCCGGTTCCGCTTATTTCGGAACTCCCCAAGTTGGATTTATGGTGACTTAGTCCCTCAGGTGACTATGACTGGTTCAGAGACTTGATGGGTCTTCAGATGACTTGGTGGCACAGTGACCTGCATTCATGCATTTGCATCATTATCATTTCGCATTCATCAGCATTCAACCCATGTCTATCCGTACTCAGGGTCCATTTTTTTGATTGAGATTCTGGTTGAGAGACATCCAGATGTCAAAATGTTATTGATAAAAAAATTTGCCCGTCTCGATGAAATCAGAATCAAAGGACAGGATATTCCTCATACGGATAGACATTGCATGCGTGAGTCATACTAACCCATTTGCTGTTTTGTAGGTGTCAACCGGTGCGCATAGCTCGTCTGTTCAGACATCCTGCTAGGATCAACAAATCCGAACTAATGGATCCACCCAGCGCCGACATTCTCGAATTGAAGGCGATGATAAGAGAGTTGTTCAGTGTTGTGCAAGGGTTTGCCTTGGGGCAGAAAGCGATGGCCGAGAGATTGGAAAGGATTGAAGGCTGGATGATCAAGGAGAAAGTTCAGGGAAAGGCGCCGTCATCCGAAGCAAACAACCCCTCTGGTACTGTAGCAAAGAAACCCTCTAGCAGGGGTCAACTCAAAAAGGAGGTTGAATCAGGAGGTGTGGAGGCAAAGAAAGAACGCAATAAGGATCGTTATCACCCTTATGCTGCCGCTGTAACCACTCCTGTTGGTAATCCACCTGTACCACAGCAACAACCACCACCTCAACAGAAAGCATTGAAAGCTAAGAGCCAAGTAAAGAAGGGGAAGCCAGATCGTCAGTTTGATGAGCCACCCGTGACTTATACTCTTCTGTTCAAAAGGTTGAGGGATCTAGGGTTAGTCCGGCCAAGGATATTGATTCCCGTGGAACGGCAGCGGAGGCCTCCAAACTACGACGAAAATGCTAAATGCGATTTCCATTCTGGGGCACCCGGATACAACATTGAGGGTTGTAGAGCCTTTAAACATGTCGTCCAGGATATGGTGGACTCCAAGGCCATCAGCTTGGCGCAGATAATGAATGAGGATGTCAACCCCGTACCCAGGCAGGGTCCTATAAGGGTAAAAATGGTGAAAAAGGACAAGAGAAGGATGGAGGTGACTGAGGAGGATCAGTTAAAGGTTCCAATGTCTGTGGTCCCAAAACCTTTGATGAAGGATGGAGCTTTCCCTAGTGTTGATAATTGTTGTGTGGCCGTCGCCACAAAGGGATGTGTAGTGATGAGAGACACGACCCAGAAGATGAAGGAAGTAGAAACGGACAGTGAAAAATTTGAAACACCAAGTCAGGCAGTTGAAACCGTCAAGGTGGAGAATGCCCTTGTTGCTGAGAAAGAGAAAAGGCTGTCCATTTCTTCTTATAAACAAGCCCTGGAAGTGGTGAAGAACAGAGAGGCCCAAGGCTGAGGAAGGATCATTGATATTGTGGTAAAAGCAGACATGTTTGGGGTCGGTTATCAGCCAGATCAAGAGTCATCTAGACCAAACAGAGGATGTCGTCCACCGTACACCTTTGTCAGTGCAGGAATGCTGGATCCTGATCATGCTTGTTCAGTGAGTGAAGAGATTGACCGTGACCACGAGCTCGAGTTGTGGATAAAGTCGTGCGTACCAGGCAACTGGAAGGCCTCCAAAAGCATCACTGTCACTCATCCGGAAGTGTAGTATTTCTGTGTTTTAGTGTTGTTTGCATGAAAGCCATACGTTTTGCCCGAAACGTAATGGTCCATTGTAAGGGCCACCTCATGTGTTTCATTTTGCAACATTTTGCATCAGTAATAAATGGATGTTTTTTGTGATTAAAAGCGGTGTTCCCTGTTTTTCACTTATTTTTGCAGTTTTAAAAAATAAAAATGGCAATGTTTTTTCATTCTCTTTCCTTTTGATTCATTTGGTTCCGACCTCAAAAGTGATTACCTTCCTGGTCTCATTGATAACAATTCGGTTACACCTCTATATGACTTCGACAATCCGATCTATCATGCCGAAAAAGAAGGCGAAGAAGATTGTGATTTGCTGGGATTAGCCAGGTTGTTGAAATAAGACGAGAAGGTGATTCAACCGCACGAGGAGTGAGTCAAGATTGTTATTCCAGGTACCGCCGAGATCTGAGGCGAGTCGAGAACAGAATGGTAGCCCTGTTGAAAGAGTATGTTGATATCTTCGCTTGGTTGTATCAAGACACACCAGGATGGAATACCAATGTCGTGAGGCACAAGCTACCATTAAGAGAGGACTGTCCTCCAGAGAAGCGGAAGCTGGCGCCGAAAAAGGATGAGAAGGTGAGAATGTGTGAGGACTACTGAGTGAGCAGAGCCAGTCTGGAAGATGACTACAATGATGTATCGGTTGATAATACGGCTCAATTCTCGGTATTTTCCTTCATTGATGGTTGCTGGCGGTGACCAGATCAACTGTCGCCAGATGATATGAAGTAAATAATGTCCATCACACCAAGGAGCACATTCCTTGTCGTAAGACGATGTCATTCAGTCTCAAAGGGGCCGGTGCCACGTATCAAAGGTCAAGGGTGACTTTGTTTCATGATATGATTCATCGTGAAAGCGAATGCCATGTTGATGACATGATGACAAAGTCCCGAGCAGGAGAGGGGCGTCCGGTGGACTTGATCAAGTTGTTTGATAGGTGGAGATAAATCATACTGTTGAGTCCGAATTAGTGCATTTATGGAGTGCTGTCCGGCAAAGTGCTGAGGCGTATCGTGAATAAAAGAGGAATCGAGGTGGATCCTGCAAAGAAAAAAAGAAAGAAAAAAGAAAGGAAGAAAGAAAGAAAAGAAAAAACAATGCAAGAAGTGCCTGAACCGAAAATAAACAAAAAAAGAGATCAAACGGTCAGGTAGAATAATGATTGCCAAGGGGCATTTGAAAAATAAAAAGGATAAGTGGCAGGAGCCTCTGATATTGATGCCTCCCGTGAAGAGACGACTGTTAATCTGGTACTTGACAGCCTTCGAGGGGTCTATGAGGTGTGTATTGGGTCAGCATGACGAGTCTTATCGAAAAGAGCATGCAATTTACCTTAGCAAAAAGTTTATCGACTATGAAACAATACACTCACTGTTCGAAAAAACTTGATGTACTTTGGCATAGGCTGCTCGCCGACTGAGACAGTATGCTGGTTCATACCAGTTTGTGGATGTCCGAGATGGATCTGATCGAGTATGTGTTTGAGAAGCTAACATTGATCGGACGGGTTACAAGAGGGCAAATGGTGTCGATTGAATACGATATTCAGTATACCTCCCAGAAAATCAAGGGGAGTGTACTGTATGATTATCTCGTCCAGCAACCCATGGAGTATTATCAACCAAGGAAGTTTGAGGTCCCTGATGAGGACATCTCGAGGTGCTCAGATCGAAAGATTATGAGGAACTGATCCCGGATGAGGGGCCTGACCCTGAATCCGAACGGATTCTGATGTCTGAGGGGGAGAGTAATATGGATGAGTTAGTGATGCTTTGGTTAAGCCAAAGGGATCCCACATTCTCTTCGTTGCCCGGTTAGCATTTGAATGCGCCAACAACGGCGGCTGAGTACGAAGCTTGTATCCCGGGTACCGAACCTCGATGCGTGCATCTACTGGGGCAAACGCCTTTCTCACTCAGGTATGGGATAAAAGTTGTACTACCATTTGAGACCCAGGTTTCATTGTGGAGAGTCCTGATGGATGATGAATTAGAGAAGGCTGAGTGGATAAGGACTCGGTATGACGCGTTGAGCCCGACTAAGGAAAAGAGGCTGACAGTTAATCATCATGGGGCATTGGTAGCCAGTGAATGAAGCGTGTGGTTGACCGGAAAGTGCGACCTCGTGCATACCACGTGGAAGAGTTATTGTTGAAAAGGATCCTTCCTCCTCAACGATCGTGGGGAAAATGGATAAACAGTTATGAATGTCCATTCGTGGTCAAGAAGGTTGTCTCTAAATAGAGCCTTGTTGTTGACGACCACGGATGACGAATTTTCCATCCCTTGTGAATGCGGACGCAGTTAAAAGATACTTCGTAAAAGAGACCCGCTGGACAAAAAGAATAAAAGAGTCCAGGCAAAAAAGGGCATCCCGGCGAACCGAAAAAAAAAAGAGAAAAGGTTCGGGCAAAAGTTATGGATAATAAAAGAGAAAAGAACTGTACACCCGGCAAGTCGAAAACCCCACAAGGGCGACTTGGGCAAAAATGGGTATCCCGGTGGATTGAAAACCCGAAAGGGCGGTCCAGGCAAAAGAGGCAATGAAACGAACAACTGCGTCTAGCATGAGCGTTTGTGCTTTGGATATGACTTGGATAGTCCTAGACAGAGATCGATCAGAAGCGTCTTGAAGGCAGAAAGTGCGGGAAGTCTTGAGGACATATGAGGTGTAACCGAGTTGGAACTCGATGAGATCACGGTTTCACATTGCCATTAGGATAGATTTTTCACTTTTATGTGCAATCACCTCTTTTCAGAGTTTGCTTCCTGTGTGTCGCTCGGTTTTGAGTCACTTCTTTTTCAGTCAATAAATGCATGTTCAGTCAAATAGTTTTGTTTTTGTTTTCATTACCGCTTTGATTACGAAAACATCCGTTTATTTTGATAAGAATATTTGCATTTTGAAACATGGAGATCCCTTCCGATGCATGCTTATAAGATTGAAATCTGAAAACCTTATTCGGAAGTTGGAGTGACCTAGGTGTTGAAATATGGGGCACGCCTGGGGCACGCTTTTATCTAACGATCTCTTGTGTAGGTACTGTTAGATATCTTCATTCACTGGTAGGTTGTGATATGAACCCTTTTGTAAAATATCCCTGCAGAGCCCGACCAGGGGCAAGGGATAGACGAACAGTGGAAGGTCGGTGAAGGATTACGACGACGATCCTGGAAGAATAATCAAGAAGACTCTTCAAAGTCCGAGGACTGGAAAATTTGTATGAATCCCAGAAGTTCGATCCCTGTAAAGTACGGAGGAGTCGGGAATACAAGATGATGAATCAGAAAAGTTCAGACGAGTCTGGGAGTTCTCAAAGGTGGAAAGTTGACACTGTGGTTGGATGATGAATACCAATGTTCGACGAATCGGCAAGTGTCCAAGAAGCCGCATATCCCCAGTGGGTTGAGAGTGTTATTTCCCTATCTGATTCGAGATCGGTGTCTCCTCAGTGAGCTTGAAGGTGGCCACGTCCCCCAGTGGGAGTGTCAGTGGGTAGTTGGTTTCTCAGGGTTGAGGATGGTCCCCCAGCAGATATTTCCCCAAGCAAGCATGGAAGCTATCAGAGCTATGTTCCCCTGCAGAGGCGTCTGTGGATATTGCCTTCTATTCCCTAGCAGGCCTATATTTTCCGTTTTCCCCAGTTGAGTTCTCAGCTGAGTTTGAAGATGGGTTATACCCACTGAGTTGGAAGGATGTTGTATCCCCAGCGGAGTTATTAATGAAGTAGTTCCGTTCCCCAGTAGTCGGGCTTGAAGTACTGCTATCCCCAGCGTGGTCTGATGTTATCCCCACCAGAGTTATGCTTTCCTCAGCAGAGTGGTGGATGCCTGTCCCCGTCGGGATTGTGAAGTTGTTCCCTAGCAGATCTCCCGAGCAGAGATTGGTGTTGATAATTTTCCTCAGCAAGTCCCCGAGTGGAGCGGGTTCAATGAAATTTATCTCCAGCAGAGTTTATCCTACATGTGGATTGGTTGGGTCTTCCCCAGTGAAGTCGTCCTGTTGATTCCCCAGCGGAGTCGTATTGATTGTTTCCCAAGCAGAGTCCCCGAGTGGATTGTATCTGATGAAGGACGTCCTAGCAGAGTCTATCCTTTCCCTAGCAGCGGTGCTGTTTCTCCAGCAAGAGTGAGAAGTCGGTGCGCTCCCCGCAGAGTATTCCTCAAACAGAAGTCTCCCCCACAGGGTTGGAGTATTTTGTTCAGTTGGCTCCCCAGCCAGAGTTTTTCATCATTTGCATTTGGCATATAGTGATCATTGCATCCTCAAAATCGCGTAGCATTTCCATTTTGATATGGAGCATTACGCCATAGAGAAATTCAAACATATGCATTCATATGTTGGAATCCCCATCAGACCATATCCCCGGCAGAGGCGGATCTTTGTTCAACATCTGTACGGCACATTTGCTACAGTTGCTCCAGACGGCATTAGGGATTGATTCCCCCCGGAGAGGTCTATTTCCTCATCCGTTGGTGAAAGGAAAGCTTGATGCTCCCCAGTGAGATCCCCGACAAGTGTTTAGCCTTGCCCTGACATATGTAGATGTCATCTTGTGATGCCGGTCAGTGTCATGTCAGCACCCGCGTGTGTTCTTTCTTTGGTGTCGGTCAACACCATCTTTCGGTGTAAACATCGAGTCTTTCCCAGTCATTCATTGATGTCTGGTCTTCTTTTGATGTCGGTCAACATCATCTTTCGATGTTCGTAATACCCTTATTCTTCCCCAAAAGAGTTACCTCTCCGTTGGTCTCGATAAATGTTGAGTTTTTCCTATGCGTCCGTTGACGTATAGTTGCTTGTTCCCCACAGATCATTTGGTAATGCCTGATGATTCCCCACAGGTTCACCTCCCCGTTGGTCGATAAACGTTGAGTTTTTCCTATTCGTCCGTTAGCGCGTAGTTGTGCCCTTCCCCTCAGAGTTACCTCTCCGTTGGTTTCGATAAACGTTGAGTTTTTCTCATTCGTCCGTTGACGTCTGATTGTATATCCTATTCCCCAGTCATTCATTAATGTCTGGTTGATTCCCAGCCAGAATCCCCAGTAGAGTCGTCGGTGGACGTCCTATTCGGTTTCCAGTCTGTTCTCCTTCTCCGTTGGTGTCGATAAACGTCGAGCTTCTCCCGTTCGTCCGTTGACGTCTGGTCGAGTTTTCCCATTCATCCGTTGATGTCTGGTTATCTCTCTGTTGGTTTCGATAAACGTCGAGTTTTTCCTAGTTGTCCGTTGGCATTTAGTGGTAATTTCCTTCTCCTTCTCCGTTGGTGTCGATAAACGTCGAGCTTTTCCTTCTCCGTTGGTGTCGATAAACGTCGAGCTTCTCCTTCTCCGTTGGTGTCGATAAACGTCGAGCTTCTCCCGTTCGTCCGTTGACGTCTGGTCGAGTTTTCCCATTCATCCGTTGATGTCTAGTTACCTCTCCGTTGGTTTCGATAAACGTCGAGTTTTTCCTAGTTGTCCGTTGGCATCTAGTGGTAATTTCCTTCTCCTTCTCCGTTGATGTCGATAAACGTCGAGCTTCTCCTTCTCCGTTGGTGTCGATAAACGTCGAGCTTCTCCTTCTCCGTTGGTGTCGATAAACGTCGAGCTTCTCCCGTTCGTCCGTTGACGTCTGGTCGAGTTTTCCCATTCATCCGTTGATGTCTGGTTACCTCTCCGTTGGTTTCGATAAACGTCGAGTTTTTCCTAGTTGTCCGTTGGCATCTAGTGGTAATTTCCTTCTCCTTCTCCGTTGGTGTCGATAAACGTCGAGCTTCTCCTTCTCCGTTGGTGTCGATAAATATCGAGCTTCTCCCTTTCGTCCGTTGACGTCTGGTCGAGTCTTCCCATTCATCCGTTGATGTCTGGTCACCTCTCCGTTGGTGTCGATAAACGTCGAGCTTCTCCCGTTCGTCTGTTGATGTCTGGTCGAGTTTTCCCAGTTCATCCGTTGATGTCTGGTCACCTCTCCGTTGGTTTCGGTAAACGTCGAGTTTTTCCTGGTCGTCCCCAGTAGAGTTACCTCTCCGTTGGTTTTGGTAAACGTTGAGTTTTTCCCATGTCGTCCGTTGACGTATGGTTGTATCTCTTTCCTAGTCATTCATTAATGTCTGGTTACCTCTCCGTTGGTTTTGATAAACGTCGAGTTTTTCCTAGTTGTCCGTTGGCCTCTAGTGGTGATTTCCATCCTCATTCATCATCCTTCGATGTCTGGATGTGACTGTACTTTTGAAAAGGAAAAAGAATCAAAATCCCCAGTAATATCAGATCCCAGTTGAAGTTACTGTTGGATCCCCGCAGGGTGCAAATTTCTACGGTTCTTCGGTATTCAATCCCTGTTTACCCTGAAAGTCTGACAGCCGTTGCTCTCATCCATTCGGGTTCCCAGTTGATTGAATAGGGGCAGCTGTAGCACCTCAAATTTGCACCTCCCATTTTGTACATACATTTTCATGTTTAAGTCATTAGCATTGTATTGTCCACTGCATAGCATTGCATTGTCCATTACCTAGTGCAAGTCATCAGTCAAGACTGGTCAGGAGATCTAGTTGTGCAAGCAAGCAAGTGCATTTCCTATGGAAGCAAAGCCCTATGGTTGGTTCATCAAGTTCATATGACCTAGGGATCATTTTGAAGTGGTTTGGCCAAAGGTTGGATGTTCAGAATTCATCAGTCCTTGCACAATGCATCTGAAACCCTAGAAAGTCAACCAAGGTCAACTGTGCATGCAATCATGGATTTGAAGGAGGGAGATGGTTAGAGAGGCCTCATTCATGTCCATACAAGTCTCATTTGACATTTCAAATATCAACAATGAAGAATTTGAGGTCAGATGAAAAGTTTCCAAAAATAGTAAGTGACCTGTAATTTCAAACTGCCAAAAATGGAAAGATCTTCTCCTCAAGTTTACATCATCAACGAAGCTTCAAATGAAATTTTGTCCAACATGAAAGTTTAAGATCTTGTTCTCCCATTTTCAAAAAGTCCAAGAACATGAATTTCTCATGTATGGTTGAGAAGTTCTGGATCAATCATTGCCAAGATGATTTGAAGTTCAAAAGGGGATAACTTTCACACCACAAGGCCAATTGGAATGGTTCTTTTTGTAACATTTCTATTTTGACAGGAACTATCCAAAACATACATCAAAAACCATGCATTTCCATTACAAAATTTTGGCATTTTTCATTTGCAATTTGGAGGGAAAAATCTAATTTGAAAAATAGGCATTGGCTTTACACTTTTTCACTTGCATTTGCCTCCTAACAACATTTGAAGTGGATTTGGCTCAAAAACCGTGTACTGTAGCATCCCTTTCATGCACATGAGGGTGAATTTCTAATTTGCATAACACTTGCATTTCACTTAATCCCAATTGCATTTGGTTAATTATGATTAAGAGCTTCATTAGTCCATCATATATATAGGATAATCATAACAGAAACACAATTAACACATCAAAATCTCAGATCTAGATCCATTTTGCATTTTCTTCACAAACTTTTTCTCTCACTTTTTCTGCAAATTTCTCCAAATCCATTGCCTGGTTCTTGGTTGAATCATCATTCACAAGCATAGTTGAACAAGATTGAGGCAAGATCCATCCATTTTCGAGCAGCTTTTGGAACTGTTGAAGCATGTGTTCATCAATGGCAATTGAAGATTCCAGCTAGATCGTGCATGTTCAACACTCAAATCTTCGTCCATTCATTCATCCAAGCATTGTAGAGCATCTGTTTCAACTTGCCAAGACCTGAATTGCACGATTTCACTTCTGTTGCATCATTGAGGTCAGTTTTCGAATGCTCCAATTCTTGAAATAATCATGTGCTTCTGGTAGATCTTTGAACATAGGTCACACTGAGCTTTAGATCTTGGAATTTCATTGAGTATTGAAGTAGTTATGATGATTACAAGTTTGGTTGATGAAACTTCATGTGCTTGAATCTTTTGATGCGTGTTGATTTAGATCAAATTAGCTATGGCATGATGATGTATGTTAGAAGACGATTCCAATGATATGCATTTGGTAAATTTTTGTGCATGAGTGTTCTTGAGTGTATGAACATGATGAATCTGATGAAGAACCCTAGGATTTTCGTTTCCAGAAAGTGATTTGATCTTGTAGCGCGCCTATTGCATGTGTTTTGGTGTTTATGCTCATGTATTGGCTGCATGATATCTGGCGTGGCAAAATGATTGGTAGCTAGCGTTTCCCTGTGCCACATCACCTTTAATGAAACGCGGTGTTTCATTGATAGAGCGCCAAGTTCAAATTCTAACGTGGTTCGATTCCGGCCGTGTGCAATTTCAAACCATGCTTTAGCATTTTTGCATTTTTTCCCTTCATGTTCATGTATGCTTGCTTATGTGTTTTTTTAATTTCTTCTCCATTTCAAAAATTCATATCTCCACGAATATTAATCCAAATGAGATGAGGTTTTTTGCATAATGTTCATCATGATCTCTACTATTTTTTGATAATTTTTCCAGAAATTGTGCACGCGTGGATTTTAATTTTGGCTAGGGATTGTGTGTACATGTGTTTTCTTGACATGCCTTGCCATTTTGATTGTGAAATGATGAGATTTTATCCAACACCCTTGAAATTTTGCATTTTTCCCATTTCTGGTTGATGAGATATGATCTGTTTAATGGAGGTGTGACAATGTGTGTCACACCATTGTTTGCTTGACTTGTTGATTTTCATTCCCATGCCAAATGATGTGAATTTTTGCATGATGCTACAGCTGGATGTTAGGATTGCTTGTGAATTTTTATGAAATTTTGGATGCATTTCTGATTTGTTTGGGATTTTCCTTGCTGGCTTGTCATTTGTGGACTTTTTGATGAGTGTTGAACTTAGAAGATTTGTGAAATGCTGGATGTGTATCCTATGAACTTGAAACTTTGCACATTCATTCTAGACACTTTGAAGTTAATTGTGGCTTTGATTGGATGCATTTATCATGCATGGATTCTGTTTTATGCTTGTGTGAAGTTGATGCATCTATTTGTGCCCTAATTGAGCTTGTTTGTGCATACCTTGCCTTATGGAATTTATTTGCCATGCTTCCACTTGTCCAAATGCCTTGAACTTTGATGTGATGATCATTTGATGTGAGCTGTTTAGCCATGGTTTTTCTTGAGATTTATTGAATCAATTTTGAGTTGATGTGAATTGGTTCATTCTGTTTGCTTCTATGAGCTTTGAACTTGCATGCCTTGCCATGATTGCTTTGTGAAATGATTTTGGTGAATGTTATGGATATGAAACCACTTGGATTTTGTTCTTAATTGGTTTAACTTGATTCATGCCAATTTTCATGTTCTGTTTTGAATTATTTCTCCCTCTTTGACCCTAGGCCATGTCCTAGTGGTTAGTGCTTATGTTTGAGTTGTGTTTTCAGGACAAGAAGCATATGGCCTTGAGGAGTGTGATTCATTTGCTCATTTGGATTGATATTTGATTGATGTTGATTAACATTAAGTCGTTTTGTAGGTGGAGTAGCTCCTTTGAGTTGAGCTTGTGCTTTGCTTGATGCATTGCTTGTTGTTTGTTTGTACAGTTAACTGTTGACTTTTAGTTTGTCTGTTTGACTTTTTGAGTTGTGTATTGACTGAGTTAGATTGTTTTCAGGTACATTAGTTGCTATAGTTCATTGTGAACTTGCTTTTGCTGTTGCTTGGTTGCTTAACCAATTTGAGGTATAATGTCTCTGACTCCATGTAGTCTGGAAGACCTGGCCTGTTATTTGTCAGGCACCTGTCTGAAGTCCTCCTTAAGAGGCAATGCTTGTGATTGTTTATTTTTGTCCCCAAGCAGGAAAAGACCTTTGATAAGGCAATTGGCAGATACAAGAGATGTGCAATCCATCTCCTGCTATTCAGTTGAGTCATCCCTTTGCCCACACAACTGGTGTTGATGCATTGTGGATATTAACCCAAGATCTATGTTGAGTCAGTCATAAGTGTAGAAGGGTTCCAACTTTCTGAACCCACACTTTCATTTGTCTAAAGCTCTCCCTGGCCAGGGATAAGAGCTGTGAAGTCTTATCTTCACTTCCCATTTCATCTGCTTCACCCTAACTCTCAATGTTAGGGTTAAGAGCTAACATCACCCGATTCCAGTTGACTTGTGTTTCACAGCCTAACCCTTGCGTGAGCCCACTTTGTTTGTATATAGTGTGTGCTATTTGTGTGATTGCTTTGCCTGTGCTGTTTAGGATTGCTTGCTCCCTGTGCAAGTTAGATAGCAACCTTAACTTAGGGATGATATGCATGATAACATCTAGGCTCGAGTCGTAGTCTCCCTAGTTGTGTCTCCCTTTGTATCTGGTTAGGCTAGTCCTTTGTCCCTGCGTAGGGGAACTATGTCGCCCTGATCCTCATACCAGATGAGGTACGTAGGCAGGAGATGAGTTGATCTCTCCGGGCGCCCTTTTCTTGTTTTGTCTGTGTGGGTTAGGAGATGGATGTAAGCCCAGCGGTTGGCATTCCGTATCCTCTTGTTGTGTGCTTGGGGTCCAATGTAAGTCCAGCGATTGGCATTTGGTTTCCAGTGTGCGTGCGTTTGGTTCGGAGTCTGATGTAAGTCCAGCGATTGGCATTCGGTTTCCATGTTTGCCTGTTTTGTGTGGAGTTTGACGTAAGCCCAGCGATAGGCAGTCGATTTCATGTGTGGTTTTGTTTGGCGTGCGTTAGCCGAGCTACGAGTGCTCTGATTCTTCTTTAGTCCGAGAAGATACGTATGCATAGGATGCGACATCCTAGCGAGCACGTTTTCCCCTAGTCCGAACTACGTCGACTCTGATGTCTATGCCTGATAGACTACGTAGGCCCAGGATGCGATATCCTGCCGAGTTAGTTTCGTTTGTTTTCTTGTGTCTCTTTCAGCCAGTGTGTTTGTTTGTGAGCAGTGTTTTAGCAACCATATTCCTTCCTTTTGTGCGTGGATCCCGTCGAGTACGACGGATGCGTAGGGGTGCTAATACCTTCCCTTCGCATAACCGACTCCCGATCCCATTCTCTTTGGTCGCGAGACCATCTCTTTCCCAGGTTTACTTCGAGCGTTTCCTATCCCTCTGTTGGGATAAATAACGCACGGTGGCGGCTCTGTTGTTTTCGTTTCCCGCCGGTTTTTTCGCGTAATGCGATACGATGTTGTTGCTGATACTGTTGAGATGGTTGTTGATTATTATGTTGCTAATGCTGATATGGCTGATTATCACGGAAGACAGGTGCTATGTGAGCCACCTGATGCTGGTTGCTGGCATGACGCACAGGCTTCCTCTTGACAGAGGGTCTTCTGGATTTGACATGGGATTGCACAGCATGTGCCTCCCCATCTTTCTTCTTAGCAAACGCCCCATATCGCTTGCTTGAAGAGCCTTCATCTTTGGATAGTCGTCCTTCAGGGACTCCTTCCGCCAATCGCATCCCCATGTTCACCATCTCGGTGAAATCAGAGGGAGCACTAGCGATCATTCGCTCATAGTAGAATGAACTAAGAGTCTTCAAAAAGATCTTAGTCATTTCCTTCTCTTCCAGCGGAGGAGTAATCTGAGCTGCCAACTCTCAACACCTCTGGGCGTACTCTTTAAATGTCTCTTTGTCCTTCTGGGACATGGCTCTGAGCTGATCCCGATCGGGAGCCATATCACCTTTTAATATCTTTGTATTGCTTGACGAAGGCTTCGCCAAGATCATTGAAGGAACGAATGTTTGCACTATCTAGGCTCATATACCACCGAAGAGCTGCACCGGACAAACTATCCTGAAAGTAATGAATCAGTAGTTGATCATTATCCGTCTGAGTAGACATTTTCCTGGTATACATAACCAGGTGACTGAGCGGGCAGGTGTTCCCCTTGTACTTCTCAAAGTCAGGGACTTTGAATTTGACGGGTATCTTAACACCAGGAACCAAACATAATTCAACAACATATTTGCCGAACAAATCCTTCCCTCGAAGGGTCTTCAATTCCTTGCAGAGTTCAAGAAATTGGTCATTCATCGCGTCCATCTTCTCATGAACATCTAGGCCCTAAGACGGCTCAGAATGATAGATGGTGTCGTCTACCCTGGGAACGGTATGCACGACAAGAGGAGGCATCGCAAGGACCGGGCTAGATGCCGGCATAGAAGCAAATGTCGGAGCTGGAATATCAGGCATAAAACCAGGAGGCATCCCCCACGGAAACCCGGGCGGCATGGCTGTTGGCACAAAATGAGCACTGGCAGCTGGCACAGTCGAGGAGACTATCTCTGATATAACAGTCCTCTGGGGAGGAGTTGTAGGCGGCGGAGATGCCTGATTCTGAGCAGCTAAGAATTGCTCCATCAAAGCGGTGAGTCTGGCAACTTCATCCTTCATCTCACGATTCTCTTGTTCAAGTTGATCCATCACTCTAGCAGAGTTAGCTCTGGTGTAGTACCGATGAGTCAGCTTGTCTTCAAAATAAATGAAGAGCACAAAGTTAGGCCACGGACAAGAAGACCGGAACAACACCTGCTTATGCAAAATGATGCATGCAATGCTCGTCCACATGATTTATTTTTTATTTCAAAGGAACTTTAGGGTTATTATTTGCAAATTTTGAGTATTAAGCATTTAATCGCATATGGAAAATATCTCATCAAATATATTTGAACAAAGAAGTACAACATTGTCAATTATTACAAGAGAGGAGGAAAATAAACATCCTATGGATCCCTAGAAGCTCGAGATGCTGGAAGATAAGCTGCATGAAGTCTCTGGATCTCTCTCTCTCGTATGCTGCTTCCATATCCGCCTTATCTTTGGCGAGTCTATCATATCTCCTTTTCCAGAACTTGGAAGACTGAGGAAGTAAAGAAGTCCAAGTATCATCAGGATCATCAATGACCTGATGTTCGAGAAACTCGATCAGAGCGTCTTTCTCCTTGATTTACTGAAGCAACTCTTCTCTTTCACGGATCCAAGCACGTGAAAGGTCTTCTTCTCTCAACTCCTCTACGCCTTGGTTAAGGAGGGTTGAAGGCCCAGCCACAACCAAAGGTGTAGGTCTCGGATAGTCATAAGGCATGAGATACTCGGATGCTCTCTTCCTCAACCAAGTAGTATATGGCTCCAAAGCTATGCAATTCTTCGGACCCAACTCACTTCTACCCTTCTTATGAATCTTGCGCCAAGCGCGGACCATCCTGGCTTTCAGGCCTTGGGGATCTTTACCCTCCTGAAAGAACACACCTTCTAACAGAATGTTATTAGGTTTATCCTTTAAGGGGAACCCAAGCTGACGTCGTGCTAGCACAGGGTTGTAGCTAATCCCACCGCATGTACCAAGAAGAGGCACATTGGAGAATTCACCACAAGAATCAATGATCTGGACACCATGATATGCACGATCATACCAAGAGATATCATCATTAGTGAGAGACATAAGCCTCGTAGACCACCGTAGACATCCCTTGTTCTCCTTGAAAGCGACCGTCTGAGGTAAGTGATAAATAAACCACTTATACAACAGAGGCAAACAACACACAATAGCGCCACCACCCTTTGCATTCCTCAGGTGCAAAGAGACATAGGCATCACCCAAGAGAGTCGGAACGGGATTAAGAACCAAAAAGATCCTAATAGCGTTCACATCCACAAATTTGTCGATGTTGGGAAACAATACCAATCCATAGATGAGCAGCACAAATATGGCTTCGAAGGCATCCTCACTCATGGCCTTCCCATAAACGGTAGCTTGAGCGATGAGGAACTCAGAAGGAAGACCTTGAATTCCACCTTTAGTAGTCATATGGGCTTTAACCAAGGATTCGTCTATGTGCAACATGTCAGCTATCTCTCGAGAAGTCGGAATACACTCCAAGCCACTGAACGGCACCTGATCCAGAATCGGAATACCCACAAGATGAGCATTCTCCTCAAGGGTAGGCAATAGCTGAAAGTCTGGAAAAGTGAAGCAGTGATACAGAGGATCATAGAATTGCGCCAAAGTATTCATCAACCCTTCATCAACCTGAGTAGTCAGCAGAGGCAGAAGCTTCCCATAACGAGCTTTGAAACCCAAGGGATCTAATACATAAGATGTCAGATTCCTTAACTCTTTCAGATCGGGCTATCTAAAGCTGTACTTCTTTGTATGCCTTTTTGGTCTTTCCATATCTGAAAATTTTGCAAATAAACCCCTTAAGTTCCTTGAAAATTTTCTTTTTATCTGATGATATGGATGCAGATGAATGCATGAATGCATGAATGCAACAATCACACTCAAGGATCAAGCAAAGCACACCAGACAAAGGTCATGGGAAAGCTCATAGCATCCTTAATATCAATCATCCATTTTGGTGGATTATGGTTTTCACCTTATCGACACCCAAGTTCCATTGATATTAACGATACATGAACCGGCTCAATCATCCTTAATATCAATCATCCATTTTGGTGGATTATGGTTTTCACCTTATCGACACCCAAGTTCCATTGATATTAAGGATGTCAGAACGACTCAACCATGAATCACGGGTTTGTTGTGATTCACGAGCATGGAGTCTCGGTTAAGAACCACCCAAAGGGAGTGTACTATGGTTTAAACCTGCCGAACATGTTCTACCAGAGGTTCCCATAATCATCATCCCATCTTTCGAATATTATCGGAGGAACGAATACTCGTAGTCCAAAAATATTCTCAAGAGAGACTCTTATGAGTGTAGTATCGCGTAACAATCGCATCAGATCTTACATCTGAACGACCTCCGCACTACGTCCTAAAAATAGGCCAAGATGGGCTTGGTAAACTAAGGTCCTTGGCTTCTACGACACACATTGAAAGAATAATGCCTAACCACAAATAACTTGTATGACATCATTAATCCAACATGACCTCCACCAAGTGAATGGACTCGCAAGTCAACTTGCTAAGGAATAACTCTACACAAGTCGACAAGACTATGCCATTCTCCTATCATAGGGTGCACTCGAGTTTGGGTATAGAACTCATCTCACAGAGATCACCAAGCAAGCAAGCAATGTATATCAAGAAATTCAATCATTACAATCAATATAGTAATCCCAAATTTGTACAAAAATATGTCATAAACAATATATCACAACAAGTGTGAAAAGTAGGCAAACCCACTAGGAACACTTTCCTGTTCCCCAGCAGAGTCGCCACTTTTCTGTAGCGGTGTATTCGTCACTTTATGATTTATTGGCTAAATCAAAAGCAAAGCATACAAAGATAGACTCGCCACCGCACTTTTATTTATCCAAAGGAATGGCTAAAAAACGAACAAAAGCCTAAGAAGTTTTACACATAGAAAACTAATGAAAAAGGTCAGAGATCTGGGTAAGGGGGTAATTATGCAAAGGGAAGGTGTTAGGCACCCAATGCATCCTAGGTACTCCTAGGGAACCCTATTCACAACTTGTTGCAAAAGATATTGTTTATGAAATATTTTTGTGCAAACATTGATTGGGAGGATGAGAAAAGAATATAGAATTTTTATTATTTTTGTGTTCGGATGGATAACCATTGCCTACGTACCTTTACAGAATCAAAACCTCGTAGTTCGGCTAAAAGATTTCCAAAAAGTAAGTGGATTGATTTTAAACAAAAGCCCTAAGGTCTTTCGTTATCCACGGGAGAAAACTCAACCTATACAACCACAAGTCCACCATGTGAGAACAACTTTAACTTGCTAGTGAGGGACCATGCCCTATAATAAGCAAGGAAGTCTTACAATTCAATCACTAAGGACAAAAGGTGAGATTTACATCAACCACTAAGATAATTGAGATTTATGGCTAATGTATGAAAACTTGATTAGCAAGTGGACAAAGCCACAAAACAATTGAATGAGTGAAATTAATCAATTAGAATTATTCACAAAAAGATGGTCAAAGTATGATTAGAATTCAATTCAGAAGAAGTATTTTGAAAATGAAGTTTGAAAAAAAAATCAAAGGCTTAAGGCCTAGGTTTCTAGTTTGAAAAGAAATGAAAATGTTTGCACAATATTTTTTGGTTTGAGTTAACATGCAAGTGGAGGTTTAAAGAACAAAAAGGGTGGGAGGTTAAGGGATGCAAAACTTCTTAGGTGTTCACCTCTTGAGATCATATGTAGATGATCCAAGTGATTCCTTTGGAATAGGCAACAAGCAAAGCAATAAGCAAGTAAAACATGGTGTCAGAGATAACCAAAATAAATGGATACCAGATGCCAATCAATGGACTTACACTAGTCTCCCAAAACAAAGATGGATACCAAATGCCAATCAATGGACTTACACTAGTCTCCCAAAACAAAGATAGATACCGGATGCCAATCAATGGACTTACACCAATCTCACAAAACAAAGAAAACATGGATACCAGATGCCAATCAATGGACTTACACTAGTCTCCCAAAACAAAGAAAACAAATGCAATAAGCAAGAGGAAACAAGTTGCCAATAAATGGTCTTACACTCGACTCCAAGGAAATGGGATGCCAATCAATGGTCTTAGTCCCAACTCCTACCAGATCATAGGAAACAACTGCCAATAAATGGACTTACAATTGACTCCTCAATGGACAAAACAAAATGTCACCAATTATGAACAATGATCATGAAATGATATACAATTAATGACAACAAATGCACAAAGGCACACACATACAATTATGCACAGATGGGAAAACAAACAAACAATCATTCAATTAGCACACACTATACACAATCAATGGGCTAAAGCAAGGTTAGGCTTTAGAAACAAGCCAACTGGAATGGGGTGTTTTGAGCTCTTAACCCTAACATTGAGAGTTAGGGTGAAGCAGATGAAATGGAGATCAGAATGTGTGGGAGTTCAGAATGTAGGAACTCTTCTCCACCAATGACTGACTCTATGGACAAGATTTTTGGGTTTTTTATTCACAATGCATCAACACATGGTGTGAGCAAAGTGAATGACACAACTGAATAGCAGGGGATGGATTACACATCCCTTTTACCTGCCAATTGCCTCTTAAGAGGACTTTACCTGCTTGGCACAAAGATAAACAACCAAAGACATGGCCTCTTAAGGAGGGCTTCAGACAGGTGCCTGCCAATAACAACAGGTCTTCCAGACTACATGAAGATTAGGGATTATACCTAACTGGTATGCCAAGCACAAGCAAAAGCAAAGCAAAGTTCAAATGAACTTAAAGCAACTTAGGTACCTGTGGAAACAACTAAACAAATCAGTACAATACACAGACAAACAGACAACAGTCAATAACAAACAGACAATCCCAATGTACAACACATAAGCCATAAGGCAAACTCAAGTGACTTATCATCAACCTACAAAACAGCAAATGTTAGCAATCAAAAGCAAATATCAACATTCAAATGATGAAGCATCATCAACCATGGAATTTGGATGCTTGATCCTGAAATTCCAAGCTCACATGTAAGTCCAAACCACTAGGTCAAATCCTAGGGTCAAAGGTGAAGAAAAAATTCAAAACAGGAGCTGAAATTCAACACAATGCAACTTCAAACACATATTAACATTTCCTAAAAAGGATCACATCAAAATCATCAAGCAAAAGCATTTCATGATCAAAAGAAGTCAAAGACAATTTCAAAGCATTCAAATGGTCAACATGAATGAAAAATCCAAATCAAAACAGAAATGATTCAAATAATTCTTGAAAAATTCATGAGCATTCAACACATCCAACATGATCAACATACAAAAAATCAGAAGCATCAAAGATCATTTGGCATGGAAATTAAATTACACAAGTTGAACAATCAAAGGTGTGACACATATTGTCACACCATGCAAACACATGCATAAAACAGAAATGGTAAATGAGAAAAATACCAAACCAAACCTAAAACATCCATCAACATGTCTAGCATCATCATGTAAAATTTCATGTCCATTGGATTAAAATCAAGCATTTCACAATAGAAAGAGCAAGGCAAGGTCACACATGCACATATGATCAAAGATTCTAGCACAAACAGAAATCCAGCCATGCACAACTTCTGAAATTAACATCATAAAAAACTAGCCAAACAGAGGATCATGTAGCAAAAAACCAGGCATTTTTTGGATCATTTTTCAATTTGTTATGCATTTTCCAAGTTGGAAGAAAAAATTGAAATCAAATGAAGCATGCAACATGTAATTTGGAGGGAAAACAATAAAATGAATGAACATTTGAATATTTGCGCCAGGCCAGAATCGAACTCGGTGAACATTTGAAATGAAGCGCGCCAAGTACAGAACGCTGTCGTTTTGCCTGAAAACCCTAGCAAACCTACTAGCGACGGAAAGACCGTCACAAAACGGACGCAAAGATGAAGATCTTCATCTTTTTCATGAAGATGAAGATGAACAGTAACATGAACTTCAAGCCAATTTCCAGAATTTTCCAGAAAATCACAAATCATACATCATTTTAAAGCTCTTTCCATGGAGAACATAGATCAACTAACATCTAAGCACAAATCATCAAGAATAGAGAGAATCGAGCAAAATCATTTCAACATGTCAAACTTTCAATCACACATATCTCATGTTATAGTGCATCATTTCACACGATTTTTTCACCAGAATTATCACTAAACCTAGATCTACAAGAATATGTGCATAAATTGCAAAATTAAAAGGTTCGAAAATTGACCTCTTGAAGAGCAGAATCTTTGAAATGCACGATCCACAGCTTTGAAGTATTCAAATCCATTCTACAATGCTTGAAATGATGTTTGATGAAGAGATTGAAGCTTGAAAGGTGCTGGATCTAGCTCAAAACAGAATTTCCATTTTTCATCTTCATGAGCTTGCTACACTTGGTTCTTGCTTGAATTTCACAATCTAATGCTTGATCTGCACAGAATCAAAGCCAAGGAACAAGAATATGGAAAGAAATTGCAATGTTATGAAGAGAAAATTTGAATTATGAATGGAAGAAAATTTTGGAGGGAGAGAGAATTTGGATCTTGAAATGTGAAAAAATGATTAACCTCCTGAAAATTCTGTTAGATTTAGGTATTTATATGCTTCATTAATCACCTTGCTAATCCATGATTAATTTGGTTAATTAAAATAGGGTGTTTTGCAAATTTTGAAAATTGCATGGTGCATGTAGTAAACCCACGTGAACAGTACCATTTCCTTGATCAAAGTCACTTAAAATCATCTTTTAAACACATTGGCAATGGTAGAAAGTTCCCATGTTGCACCATTTTTGAATTTTGCAATTTCCCTCCAAAAAAGGCATGGATATGCAAATGATCATGTGATGAGATTTTATGTAATGTGATGCATGATTTGGAAATTAGAGGTCAAGAGAAGAATATTGCAAGAAGAGCTACTCATTTTGGAGCTTTGGTTCAAAAGTTATGCTCATTTGAAGTTCCATGCACACTTGTCAATAATTTGATCATATCTCCTCAACCATTCATCAGATGCTCATGATCTTGGACTTTTTGGAAATGGGAGAGAGAGATATTCAACTTTGATTTTGGACAAAATTTCATTTGAAACTTCTTTGATGTTGGAAAGTTGAGTTGAAGTTGGATCAAAAACTTGCCATTTTTTGAAAGTTGAAATTATAGGTCACTTTCCATTTTTGGAAACTTTTGACTTGACTTCAAATTCTTCAACCTTGATCTTTGGTATGATGAATAAGCATTGTTTGGACATGAATGAGATGAAGAAACTCAATTTCCACATTCAAAACCCACAGTTGACTTTTCAGTTGACTGTATTGGCCTTTAGATGACCTGAAATTGTTTTGATGAATTTGGGGCCTCAACCACTTGGGAATTTGCTCCAAAATGAACCTATAGCTCATATAAGCTCCATAAATTGATCACATGATCCATATCTCAAGAAAATACCATCTGCTCTTTGTACCATGAATTCACTTGATGCCTTGACCTGTTGACTGCTTAAGCTGCAAGTAATAAAGGTTAATGACATATTTTTTGTATATTTTTGGTTAGTGATTAAAAGAAAAGCAATGCTTTGGTGATCAAGAACCACTCTCAAAGGGATCCCACCCACAGGGAAGGAAGCAAGGTGTCCAATGATCCTTGAGGCAATGCAATGTTATGATATGATGCCATGAGGGATCTTAGGGACAAAATTGGGGTCTTACATCACTCGATAACAGAATGTTCCCCATGGTGTGATGAATGTTGTCTTCTCCATATCCTCGGGTGCCATCTTGATTTGATTATATCCGGAAAATCCGTCCATAAACGAGAAGACTTTGAATTTAGCTGTATTGTCTACCAACATATCAATGTGTGGTAGAGGAAAATCATCTTTCGGACTAGCTTTATTCAAATCTCTGTAATCAACACACATACAGACTTTTCCGTCTTTCTTAGGCACAGGCACAATATTGGCCACCCATTGAGGATACGTAGAAGTCACCAGAAACCCCGCATCAATTTGCTTCTGAACTTCCTCTTTGATCTTCACTGCCATATCTGGATGAGTTCTTCTGAGCTTCTGCTTCACAGGCACGCACTCAGGCTTCAAAGGCAAGAAATGTTGCACAATATCTGTATCTAGACTCGGCATGTCTTCATACGACCAAGCAAAGATATCAGAGTATTCTCGTAGAAAACTGATCAACCCCTTCTTGACGGACTCTTCAAGGAGTGTCCCAATCTTCACCAATCGAACACAATCTTCAGACCCCGAGTTGACTGTTTCCAGATTCTCAAGGTGCGGCTGAATGACCTTCTCTTCGTGCTCAAGAAGACGGGTAATCTCATCAGGAATCTCTTCAACATCATCTTCCTCTGCCTCAAATACAGGGAATTCAAAATTGGGAGATGACGTTGGATCATTATGTTCAATGGGTTTTAGAATCAACCTGCATAATGATTTTGGATAATAAAAACTTTAGAATTTAAACAAAGAAATCATTATGCAGATGAAAAGATTGCTTTGATTCTTGTTTTTAGGGTTTTTTGTGATCACCAATTTCATGCAAAAAAGCAAAAAGTGAAAACAAATGGAAAAACAAATGTTTAACATGAATTTATTGAATGAAAATATCATTGTATAAATGCTGCCAACAATGTCATCACTTCTCCTTTTGGCATGGGAGAAGGGTTTTCAAACAAAGTGTACATATTACGCTGACTTATGAATGACCGTAGGAACATCCACAGCGACCCAATTGTGGCAGATCCCGCCAGGGATGACAAAATTGTCAATATCCTCTGCATCCTCTTCCAGAATAGCAGCAGCTTCCTCAACTCGATCGGCGTGGATGAAACCTCCACTCTTGAACAGCCCTTTGTCGTTGAAGACCCCAGAAGAATAGCCAATGCCAACCCGGGACTTATTGTCTTCAAGCTCGATCATCTTCCCTAAACCAGCAACTGCACCACATTCAATGGCCAGTTTTGCATCACGATAGGAAGCAAATGAAGGAGACTTCTTCTCAATCGGCTCAGCAATAGACAAAGCTTGGAAAGGCGTTCCAACTTCGTCCTCAGCATCAATGTATGAGAAAGAAGACAAGTGGCTAACCAGGAGAGCCTTTTCTCCCCCTACCACAACCAGTTTCTTATTCTTAACGAATTTCAGCTTTTGGTGTAGGGTGGATGTCACGGTGCCAGCCTCGTGAATCCATGGTCTACCAAGGAGACAGCTATAAGATGAGTGGATATCCATAACCTGAAAGGTAACTTGGAAATCACTTGGTCCAATCTTGATTGGGAGATCAACTTCCCCAATCACGGTCTTACGCGACCTATCAAAAGCTTTCACAACAACACCACTTTGCCTCATGGGAGACCCTTGATATGACAATCTCGAAAGAGTGGTCTTCGGCAATACATTTAAAGATGACCCAGTGTCTGTAGATGTTTGATTGGCTGCATTTTATGGTAAAACACTAGCTGGATTCTAATGTCTTGACTGATGTCATGACATGCTGTGGAGATGTTTGTTTGACTGCATTGTGTGTTAGATCATCTAACTGTACTCTGATGTCTTGACTGATGTCATGACATACTTGAGTAGTATGCTGCAGGTTTAGTTAATACAAGACTTACTGAATGTCAAACTAGATGTTATGACATTCATTCCTGTCAGCAGATACTAAGGAATAGAACAGTCGGTGTTCTTCTATAACTCAGTATTTATTTTCAGTCTGTTTATCAAAGGAATAACAGACCTGGCACAAGGCCTACTGTCTGAATGTCAAACTGGATGTTGTGACATTCATCAGTGATAGCATATACTGAATAATAGGCAGGTTGGTTTTTCTGCTTCAGTTCAGTATTTAATTTAGTCTGTTCCTCAGGAGGATAACAGACCTGGCATAAGGCCCATTGTGAAAATGTCAAACTGGATATCTTGACATTTATTACTGTAAGCTGATACTGAAGTATAGACTGGTTGGTCTTTTACAATACAACATTTAGCACAGTCTGTTTTCAGGAAAATAACAGACTTAGCATATGGTCTATGCTCTGGACGTCAAACTGAATGTTGTGACATTCATTCCTGACAGCATATGCTAAATTGTAGGATGGTTAGTTTTTCTGTTTTAGGAATTTTCTCAGGAATCCAACAGCTGATCTAAAATCCAGGAAACTAACAACTGAGCTACAATGAATGAACCTAACAAATAGCCAATTTGTTAGCACCCTAATATGTGGAAATTAGTTAGAATCCTATGTGGCGTTATTTGTGGAGGTCTTGAAGACTCAATCAGAATAAACAGTTACTAAATATGGAGATATTTTAGGAACTAAATATGGAGATATTTTAGGAACTAAATATGGAGATATTTTAGGAACTAAAAGATTGAAGACCTTATTTGTAGCAGAAATTTTCTGCTGGCTTTGTAACAGCAAAGGAGAAGTTTGTTGCGATTTCTGAAGGCCCAAATCCAGTTGGGTGCTTAGGTTATAAATAACATAGTGTAACCTAGGTTTTGTAAGCCTCTTAGAATGAAAAATTAGGGGTGTATGTGCGGTAAACCTCCCAACCTGTGGAAAGGTTACCATGTGTATCTCAGTGCTTGAAAGCATGAGATTATTTGTAACTCAAAGCCTGTAGGCAAGAGTTGTTATGTTCTTGAACGAAGCTGTGAAGCATGTTCAAGTTGTCTAAGCATTACATGGTAATTGTAGTGATAGGAATGGAAACTGGAGGTTTCTATCTAGGAGTTCCTAGGTATAGATTTCATTGGGTAGGGATTAAGTGAAGAGTTGTAAACGGGGGAGTTTAACTCTGAATTAATACTGCTGATAGTGGATCTTCTTCCTGGCTTGGTATGCCCCCAGAGTAGGTGATGTTGCACCGAACTGGGTTAACAATTACCTGTGTTTTTACCTTCTGCACGTTATAATTATGTCTGTTATAAAATAAGGTAAACCTGTAATGCTGTAACAGGTGATGTTCAAATCAATGTTGAGACATCATGCTGATAACTGTGCAGGCTCAACAGAAGTAAGTGATATGGTTGATCTCTGCTGTGTCTTTGTACCAGATGGACAGAACTGGGTGTTCTTCCATACTATGGTGATATAGTAGCAGATGTCGTGACATCTGTGAATATGTGCATATCAGTACTGGAATTTAATTTGTATAAATACCTTGTTGTATTAGTAATATTGTTGGATCAGATGTCATGACTTCGTGTAGAACATCTGAACTCTGACTATACCAGAATTTCAATTGGTATCAGAGCAGGCATCCTGTTCTGTTTTTGGATGAGATCCATGGGTGATACTTTCTGGTATCTTGCAAGGAGTTATGTTAGTACTGATGTTGGAACCTGTGGAAGGTTCTGTGATTTCCCTGAATGGTCCCTTCAAGTAGGTGGATGGACTATTCATGACAGGAACTATGTGTACCTGTCTCTAGAGGTTGGAAATTGGCCTTTGTGTGGGACAGCTGTGCTAGTATTGAATCATATTCAAACTTGGTATGTTCTTGGAGGCTGATCTGTGAAGTGTGTGTTCATAGGTTGAGTTGTATTATGATTTCCGCTGCATAATACCTGGCAAAACTCAAACTCTGATGTAGTTTCCCCTAATGTGGATGAAAGGCTGCTGTATTTAAGATTTCATCATAATCTACTGAAGATGTCAAAGATACTTGAGTCTCCTCAAGTCCACTCATCATGGTAAGAATCACCTGATCACTGATTCTTTTACTCTCTTGGGTAGTGTATATGAAAACCTTGAAGACTTTCAAGGAGGGTTTGTTCCAAGGAGGTGGAACTAATGTTCTATGTGATATTAGAACATGTTCAACAAGTATGCAGCTACTGGTTGAAGAGCAGATGTCTTTAGGTGTCAAACAAAGGGATACTTTTGTTTGGAACCTACTCCTGACCTGGAAGAGGAGACATCTGTGTTGACAAGGGTAGGGTCAACTGTGTGTATGCTCAAGAAGGTCACTTTTAGAAGTCTGATCTCTAGAAGTGGAGCTGGTTGAGATGTAACATTGTGCAATTTCCTGCTGTTTGTCTTAGTCCTGTAGATTGATCAGGATTGGATAGTTGTTCCCTGAAGTACTATGTTGTGTTGGAAGACAAGTCCCCTGGATGTTAGAAGTCAATAATGGGGTAACCTGATTGCTATTTCATTTAAGAGGATTGGGACCATGAATCTTGTTATTCAAACACCACGCTCAGAAGTGGCAGTTCTTTCAAGGAGTGAGAATATGAAGATTCAGAGGTTGGTTGAGGTAGTATGCTCTGGCAATGCATATCTACTATTGACTGGTGCTGTTTTTTTTCACTAGTACTTATGGTCAGCTGGAGTCTGATTGGTGTGATTGGAGTATGTATAGGTATAACTCATAGAGTTAGTTGCCACTAGTAGGGATGGTGTATGTCATGTTGAGACATTTGTGTACAATGCATGGATATTGGTGTGGAGTTTCCATGATTGTTAATTTGAGGGGGAGTTTTGGTTAACCTCCTCACGTTTGGTGAGCCTAGGGTCTGGTTGGCTGTTGACCTGTGTCACATGAGTTCTGGTTGTTGTGTGACACATTTGCAAGGAAGGATTCATCTCTCTCATTCCTAAGGGTGAATCTAATCTGGAAAGATTCTCAAAACTATTGAGGTGCTTGCAAGCAGAAGATGTTGACACACGAAGAGTATTTTCAAAGTATTCTTATGGTGGAAGTATCTGAAAGGATAATTGGGAAAGGATTTAAGATCAATGTCTACTTGTGCCAAGTACAAGTATTTAATTGATTATCCTTGGAGCTCCAGATAACTGATGTTCTTAAAGATGTTGGAACATCTCTTCTTCAAGACCCTGTGCAAAATCACAGGAAGGATAGTACATTGGTTTATGATCTATCTTCTTGGTGGCAGCAAAAGCATATGATCTCTGAAAAGGTTTCCTGGCAAGAAACATGTTCAGCCTTGGTGTGTACAAGAAGAAGAAGACATCATAGTCTTGATGGTGGTTACTTGGATCAGTTTATTTCTGATCTAGGTAAGGAAGTGCATTGGCTAATGCACACTGTGGAGTTAAGAACAAGTGGCAGCATTCTTGACATCATGGAAACAACCTTGATTTAGGAAGTGGAATCCTTGGTATAGCTGAAGGGTTAGTCTCTAACTGGTCCTTCTGAAGACTCATGCATCAGAGTGTCTGATGTCTTTGGAGAAGAAGCAGGGATTCATCAAGGTGTGAGCTTGGATGACTTAACTGCAAACCTGCAGGATGGAGGTTGTTTACTCAAACTTGGTTCCACAATCAAGTCTATAAGAGCGTTGAACTCTTGTTCTGTGTAGGGAGGAAGTTCCTTCAAGTGGCAGAAGAATGAGCTGAATTCAACAGCTAGATGTTAAAACACAATGTTGTGACATTTGGTTCAACATCAGAATCTTAGTTGGTGAAGTGGCACATCAACTTAAGATAGAAGGGTCTACAGAGTTGTAGATTGGGTACTTCAAAAAGATTGTTCTCATTGCAGTTCTTTGGAGTTGCTGGATGGAGAAGATGTTACATGTTCATGTCTTAGAGAATCTAAGTTTTGTTTAACATGTAGCTTGAAGTTCAAATCTCACTTGGAAGGTCAGAATATCTTTGGGAGAAGTCTGATAAACTTGGAGAGGTCAAAAAGTGGCATTTGACTTTTTCATATGAGGATTCATGAAGGAGGTAATCAACCAGTGGCATTTGGTCTATCTCAGAAGTGAGTTCGAAGAATCAAGATAATCAACATATGGCAGCTGATTATTCTTGAGGAGAGTCTGAGACAAATTACTTTTGAGCAGAAAAGTAGTAAGTTGAAGACAAAATGAGGTGTTTTCTATTCATCTCTTGGAGCTTGTGGTAGGAGTTCTGAGCTATCTATGGAAGATTATCTCTTGTAATGGGATGAGAATGTATATGTCCCAATTTGTGTCTGGTTTCTTTTGGATAAAGCTGGTGACTCAGTGATATCTGAAGATTATCAGATGGTGTTCTTTGTTATGTTGTGAAGGATGTCCTAACTAATGTTAGAACATTTTGTGAAGTGGTTTTCTGTTCTGGTTAGAAGAGAGATTGACACAGAGTGTGGATGTGTTCAGCCAAGAGGGTTGAACAGAGGGTGTGCTCTTGAAGACATGAAGATGTTTCTTATGTTTTCCATACATCAAGTGGTCTGGGTTCTCTTTGAATCAGGAAGTATGTGAAGGTCCAACTTTGGGGTGTTGGATATGTTCATGTGTGATCTCCAAGCTTCAAGAGGAGAGTTGGTTGTTCATGAAAGGGGGACTTCTGTCTTTGTGCTGCAAGTAATCATCAAGCTTGTGGTCTATGTGTTCTCAGATAACAAGGTATGACACCTTGTTAGTTATTGAGATGATGTGGTGTGTGTCAAGGCCGAGTGAGCAGAAGAATGTCTGACCGGATGTCATTGCCTTGGACAATATTGTTATTTCCTTCTGAAACTTACAGTTATAAGGAAATATGGATGTGGTGTGTCTCATTATGATATATTAGAATGAGCCTGTGTGTTACAGTTGTGTGGTACAGGTGCTGGAGTTACTGTTATTTGATGTATGCACAGATTTAGGGGGAGGAGGAGTACCCTTGTGCATTTGTGTGTCTTACTAGTTGCATCCTTAACTAGTAATTCTGTTTTTGTTGGTCTGTAATTTAAAGTGTTGCTTTGGCAACATTTTTGACAAAAAGGGGGAGTAACACCTGTGATGCCCCAGGACAACAGATTGTTTTGCTAAATAGATATTCCAGATCCTCTAATCCAGAGGTTGTGCTGCAGTTGATGTTCCACTTCTATGAGTGTGAGTGTGTTTATGTGTGCTTCTATTAGAAGTTTTTATTTAACTTCTATGTGTGTTTTCCGCTGCTGTGTACTCTGTTGTGAGGCCAAAGTGTTTTAGCCAAAAATTTGCCAAAGGGGGAGTTTGTAGATGTTTGATTGGCTGCATTTTATGGTAAAACACTAGCTGGATTCTAATGTCTTGACTGATGTCATGACATGCTGTGGAGATGTTTGTTTGACTGCATTGTGTGTTAGATCATCTAACTGTACTCTGATGTCTTGACTGATGTCATGACATACTTGAGTAGTATGCTGCAGGTTTAGTTAATACAGGACTTACTGAATGTCAAACTAGATGTTATGACATTCATTCCTGTCAGCAGATATTGAGGAATAGAATAGTCGGTGTTCTTCTATAACTCAGTATTTATTTTCAGTCTGTTTATCAAGGGAATAACAGACCTGGCACAAGGCCTACTGTCTGAATGTCAAACTGGATGTTGTGACATTCATCAGTGACAGCATATACTGAATAATAGGCAGGTTGGTTTTTCTGCTTCAGTTCAGTATTTAATTCAGTCTGTTCTTCAGGAGGATAAAAGACCTGGCATAAGGCCCATTGTGAAAATGTCAAACTGGATATCTTGACATTTATTACTGTAAGTTGATACTGAAGTATAGACTGGTTGGTCTTTTATAGTACAGCATTTAGCACAATCTGTTTTCAAGAAAATAATAGACTTAGCATATGGTCTATGCTCTGGACGTCAAACTGAATGTTGTGACATTCATTCCTGACAGCATATGCTAAATTGTAGGATGGTTAGTTTTTCTGTTTCAGGAATTTTCTCAGTAATCCAACAGCTGATCTAAAATCCAGGAAACTAACAACTGAGCTACAATTAATGAACCTAACAAATAGCCAATTTGTTAGCACCCTAATATATGGAAATTAGTTAGAATCCTATGTGGCGTTATTTGTGGAGGTCTTGAAGACTCAATCAGAATAAACAGTTACTAAATATGGAGATATTTTAGGAACTAAATATGGAGATATTTTAGGAACTAAATATGGAGATATTTTAGGAACTAAAAGATTGAAGACCTTATTTGTAGCAGAAATTTTCTGCTGGCTTTGTAACAGCAAAGGAGAAGTTTGCTGCGATTTCTGAAGGCCCAAATCCAGTTGGGTGCTTAAGTTATAAATAGCATAGTGTAACCTAGGTTTTGTAAGCCTCTTAGAATGAAAAATTAGGGGTGTATGTGCGGTAAACCTCCCAACCTGTGGAAAGCCTGTAGGCAAGAGTTGTTATGTTCTTGAACGAAGCTGTGAAGCATGTTCAAGTTGTCTAAGCATTACATGGTAATTGTAGTGATAGGAATGGAAACTGGAGGTTTCTATCTAGGAGTTCCTAGGTAATGATTGCATTGGGTAGGGATTAAGTGAAGAGTTGTAAACGGGGGAGTTTAACTCTGAATTAATACTGCTGATAGTGGATCTTCTTCCTGGCTTGGTATGCCCCCAGAGTAGGTGATGTTGCACCTAACTGGGTTAACAATTACTTGTGTTTTTACCTTCTGCACGTTATAATTTTGTCTGTTATAAAATAAGGTAAACCTGTAATGCTGTAACAGGTGATGTTCAAATCAATGTTGAGACATCATGCTGATAACTGTGCAGGCTCAACAGAAGTAAGTGATATGGTTGATCTCTGCTGTGTCTTTGTACCAGATGGACAAAACTGGGTGTTCTTCCATACTATGGTGATATAGTAGCAGATGTCCTGACATCTGTGAATGTGTGCATATCAGTACTGGAATTTAATTTGTATAAATACCTTGCTGTATTAGTAATATTGTTGGATCAGATGTCATGACTTCGTGTAGAACATCTGAACTCTGACTATACCAGAATTTCAGTGTCCACCAGCACATTGGACATGGCGTCGTTCTTGCAATTCATGGATATATGTAAAGCCATGTTGTGGTCTCTTTCCTCCTCAGGAAGATCAGTGTCACCGAAACTCAAAGTGTTGCAAGCAGTGATGTTTGCAACAATACTGTCAAACTGTTTTATAGTGACATCATGATCAACATAAGCCAAGTCCAATACTTTCTACAGAGCCTCCCTATGGGGTTCTGAATTCAGAAGCAAAGATAACACGGAGATCTTGGACGGCGTTTGTACTCACTCTTCTTGATGAGCTTCAGCATCTCATCACAGTCTTCATTCACAGTGTCACTAGGGCCAACAGAAGAAACAGGAGTCTTTTGTACAGAGGAGGGTTTGGCAACAAGTGCCGGGTTTGGAGGATTAACAGCATTCCCAACCGGACACTCAACAGAATCAGCCCTAGCCTGAGGCTTCGGGGGTGAAAACACGCGACCACTACGGGTCAACCCGCTCACATCAGCTATATTCACAACAGAGGATGAAGGCAAAGGCACTTCTTTCCCATCTTCAACAACAACTGGATTATAACGGAATGGAATTGCTTTATCTGAAGAATAAGGCACAGGGCCTGCAGGCTTGATCACCAAAGAAGGAGAAACCTTCTACTTTCTACCATCATAATGGATGATAACAGGCTCAGGAATCTTGAACACAGGAGAAATCACATTCACCTCTGGTTCATCTTCATCAACATTTTTGTTCTGAAGAATCTCAATAGTCCCATCATCTAGCAACTCTTGAAGCTCTTTGCGCACTTGGCGACAACCCAGACGATTGATAGAGAAGATACGGCATTTGTCATGGTCGTGCTCCATATGAGTGTAATCACACAGTAGACGATGCAACTCAACCAATGACTGTCGAATATGGCTTACATACTTGACCTTGTATTTGCCAGGGCAACCCTGGACCATGTTAACCGACTTCCCATGCTCGGGCAATGGGTTCTTCGTAACATTGGGGCATGAGTCCTCAAAGCTCAGAATGCCGCATCTCATAAGGTCTTGAACCTTAGTCTTCAATGGATAGCAGTTTTCCACATTATGACCCGGAGCACCGGAGTGGTAAACACAATGCTGATCAGGCTTGTACCACCACTGCGGGTTAGCAGGTACAGCCGGTGGATCCCTTGGAGTAATCAATTTCCGCTCTATCAAAGAGGGATACAGCTCTGTATATGACACAGGAATCGGATCGAAGGTGATCTTCTTCCTTTCATAACTCGGACCAGCTGGATTACTATTGCGAGGCTGGTAGGCCTGTTGCTGAGGGCGATGTTGTTGCTGATACTGTTGAGGTTGTTGTTGATTGTTGTGTTGTTGATGCTGATATTGCTGATTATCACGGAAGACAGGTGCTATATGAGCCACCTGATGCTGACTGCTGGCATGACGCACAGGCTTCCTCTTGACAGAGGGTCTTCTAGATTTAACATGGGATTGCACAGCACGTGCCTCCCCATCTTTCTTCTTTGCAAACGCCCCATATCGCTTGCTTGAAGAGCCTTCATCTTTGGATAACCGTCCTTCACGGACTCCTTCCTCCAATCGCATCCCCATGTTCACCATCTCGGTGAAATCAGAGGGAGCACTAGCGATCATTCGCTCATAGTAAAATGAACTCAAAGTCTTCAAAAAGATTTTGGTCATTTCCTTCTCTTCCAGCGGAGGAGTAATCTGAGCTGCCAGCTCTCGCCACCTCTGGGCATATTCCTTAAATGTCTCTTTGTCCTTCTGGGACATGGCTCTGAGCTGATCCCGATCGGGAGCCATATCCATGTTGTATTTGTACTGCTTGACGAAGGCTTCGCCAAGATCATTGAAGGAACGGATGTTTGCACTATCCAGACTCATGTACCATCTTAGTGAAGCACCAGACAGACTGTCCTGGAAATAATGAATCAGCAACTGATCATTATCTGTTTGAGTAGATAACCAGGAGGCATCCCCCACGGAAACCCGGGTGGCATGGCTGTTGGCACAAAATGGGCACTGGCAACTGGCACTGTCGAGGAGACTATCTCTGAAATAACAGTCCTCTGGGGAGGAGTTGCAGGAGGCGGAGATGCCTGATTCTGAGCAGCTAAGAATTGCTCCATCAAAGCAGTGAGTCTGGCAACTTAATCCTTCAGCTCACGGTTCTCTTGCTCGAGATGATCCATTAATCTTGCAGAGTTGGCTCTGGTGTAGTATCGATGAGTCAGCTTGTCTTCAAAATAAATGAAGAGCACAGAATTAGGCCACAGACAAGAAGACCGGAACAAACACCTGCTTATGCAAATGATGCATGCAATGCTCGTGCACATGATTTGTTTTTATTTTCGAAGGAACTTTAGGGTATTATTTGCAAATTTTGAATATTAAGCATTTAAATCGCATATGGAAAATATCTCATCAAATATATTTGAAACAAAGAAGTACATCATTGTCAATTATTACAAGAGAGAAGGAAAATAAACATCCTATGGATCCCTAAAAGCTCGAGATGCTGGAAGATAGGCTGCACGAAGCCTCTTGATCTCTCTCTCATATGCTGCTTCCATATCCGCCTTATCTTTGGCGAGTCTATCATACCTCCTTTTCCAGAACTTGGAAGACTGAGGAAGTAGAGAACTCCAAGTATCATCAGGATCATCAATGACCTGATGCTCGAGGAACTCAATCAGAGCGTCCTTCTCCTTCAACTGTTGAAGCAACTCTTCTCTTTCATGGATCCAGGCACGTGAAAGGTCTTCGTCTCTCAACTCCTCTACGCCTTGGTTAGGGAGGGTTGAAGGCCCAGCCACAACCATAGGTGTAGGTTTCGGATAATCATAAGGCATGAGATACTCAGATGCTCTCTTCCTTACCCAAGTAGTATATGGCTCCAAAGCTATGCAGTTTTTCGGACCCAATTCACTTCTACCCTTCTTGTGAATCTTGTGCCAAGCGCGGACCATCCTTGCTTTCAGGCCTTGGGGATCTTTACCCTCCTGAAAGAACACACCTTCTAACAGAATGTTATTAGGTTTATCCTTTAGGGGGAACCCAAGCTGACGACGTGCTAATATAGGGTTGTAGCTAATCCCACCACATGTACCAAGAAGAGGCACATTGGAGAATTCACCACAAGAATCAATGATCTGGACTCCATCATATGCACGATCATACTAAGAGATATCATCATTAGTGAGAGACATAAGCCTCGTAGACCACCGTAGACATCCCTTGTTCTCCTTGAAAGCGACCGTCTGAGGTAAGTGAGAAATAAACCACTTATACAACAGAGGCAAACAGCACACAATAGCGCCACCACCCTTTGCGTTCCTCAGGTGCAAAGAGACATAGGGATCACCCAACAGAGTCGGAATGTGATTAAGAACCGAAAAGATCCTAATAGCGTTCACATCCACAAATTTGTCGATGTTGGGGAACAATACCAATCCATAGATGAGCAGCACAAATATGACCTCAAAGGCATCCTCACTCATGGCCTTCCCATAAACGGTAGCTTGAGCGATGAGGAAATCAGAAGGAAGACCTTGAATTCCACCTTTGGTAGTCATATGAGCTTTAACCAAGGATTCATCTATGTGCGGCATGTCAGCTATCTCTCGAGAAGTAGGAATACTCTCCAAGCCACTGAACGGCACCTGATCCAGAATCGGAATACCCACCAGATGAGCATACTCCTCAAGGGTAGGCAATAGCTGAAAGTCTGGAAAAGAGAAGCAATGATATAGAGGATCATAGAACTGCGCCAAAGTACTCATCAACCCTTCATCAACCTGAGTAGTCAGCAGAGGCAAAAGCTTCCCATAACGAGCTTTGAAACCCAAGGGATCTCATACATAGGATGTTAGATTCCTTAACTCTTTCAGATCGGGCTGTCGAAAGCTGTACTTCTTTGTATGCCTTTTTGGTCTTTCCATATCTGAAAATTTTGCAAATAAACCCCTTAAGTTCCTTGAAAATTTTCTTTTCCTTTTTTTTTTGATGATATGGATGCAGATGAATGCATGAATGCAACAATCACACTCAAGGATCAAGCAAAGCACACCAGACAAAGGTCATAGGAAAGCTCATAGCATCCTTAATATCAATCATCCATTTTGGTGGATTATGGTTTTCACCTTATCGACACCCAAGTTCCATTGATATTAACGATATTAGAACCGTCTCAATCATCCTTAATATCAATCATCCATTTTGGTGGATTATGGTTTACACCTTATCGACACCCAAGTTCCATTGATATTAAGGATGTCTCAACGACTCAACAATGAATCACGGGTTTGTTGTGAGTCACGAGCATGGAGTCTCGGTTAAGAACCACCCAAAGGGAGTGTACTATGGTTTAACCTGCCGAGCATGTTCTACCAGAGGTTCCCATAGTCATTATCCCATCTTTCGAATATTATCGGAGGAACGAATACTCGTAGTCCAAAAATATTCTCAAGAGAGACTCTTATGAGTGTAGTATTGCGTAACAATCGCATCAGATCTTACATCTGAACGACCTCCGCACTACGTCCTAAAAATAGGCCAAGATGAGTTTGGTAAACTAAGGTCCTTGGCTTCTACGGCACATATTGAAAGAATAATGCCTAACCACAAATAACTTGTGTGACATCATTAATCCAACATGACCTCCACCAAGTGAATGGACTCGCAAGTCAACTTGCTAAGGAATAACTCCACACAAGTCGACGAGACTATGCCATTCTCCTATCATAGGGTGCACTCGAGTTCGGGTATAGAACTCATCTCACAGAGATCACCAAGCAAGCAAGCAATTGATATATCAAGCAATTCAATCATTACAAACAATACAGTAATCCCAAATTGTACAAAAATATGTCATAAACAATAGACAAATATAATGCAACAAAGTGTGAAAAGTAGGTAAACCCACTAGGAAATTCTGTCCCCAGCAGAGTCGCCACTTTTCTGTAGCGGTGTATTCGTCACTTTATGATTTATTGACTAAATCAAAAGCAAAGCATACAAAGATAGAGTCGCCACCGCACTTTTATTTATCCAAAGGAATGGCTAAAAAGCGAACAAAAGCCTAAGAAGTTTTACACATAGAAAACTAATGAAAGGTCAGAGATCTGGGTAAGGGGGTAATTATGCAAAGGGGAGGTGTTAGGCACCCAATGCATCCTAGGTACTCCTAGGGAACCTCTTTTCACAAATTGTTGCAAAAGATATTGTTTATGAAATATTTATTGTGCAAACATTGATTGGGAGGATGAGAGAAGAATATACAATTTTTATTATTTTTGTGTTTGGATGGAAAGATCCATTGCCTACGTACCTTTACAGGATCAAAACCTCGTAGTTCGGCTAAAAGATTTCCAAAACATGGGTGAATTGATTTTAAAACAAAAGCCCTAAGGTCTTTCGTTATCCACGGGAGAAAACTCAACCTATACAACCACAAGTCCACCATGTGAGAAAAGCTTCAACTTGCTAGTGAGGGACCATGCCCTACAATAAGCAAGGAAGTCTTACAATTCAATCACTAAGGACAAAAGGTGAGATTTACATCAACCACTAAGATAATTAAGATCTATAGCTAATGTATGAAGACTTATCAAGAATGGACAAAGCCACAAAACAATTGAATGAGTGAAATTAATCAATTAGAGTATTCACAAAGATGGCCAAAGTTGACATTAGATTCAGTTCAGAAGAAGTATTGTGAAAATGAAATTTGAAAATCAAAGGCCTAAGGCCTAGGTTTCTAATTTGAAAACAGATGAAAATGTTTGCACAAATTTTCTTGGTTTGAGTTAACATGCAAGTGGAGGTTTAAAGAACAAATAGGTGGGAGGTTATGGGATGCAAAACTTCTTAATTGTTCACCTCTTGAGATCATATGTAGATGATCCAAGTGATTCCTTTGGAATAGGCAACAAGCAAGTAACGGGTAAACAATGTATCAGGAAAAGCCAACATAAATGGAAACCAGATGCCAATCAATGGACTTACAGTAGTCTCACAAAACAAAGATGGATACCGGATGCCAATCAATGGACTTACACCAATCTCACAAAACAAAAATGGATACCAGATGCCAATCAATGGACTTATACTAGTCTCACAAAACAAAGAAAACAAAGAAAACAAGTGCAATAAGCAAGAGGAAACAAGTTGCCAATAAATGGTCTTACACTCGACTCCAAGGAATTGGGATGCCAATCAATGGTCTTAGTCCCAACTCCTACCAGATCACAGAAAACAACTGCCAATAAATCGACTTATAATTGACTCCTCAATGGACAAGACAAAATGTCACAAAGCAATGAACAATGATCATGAAATGATATACAATTAATGCTCAAAGATGAAAACAATGCACAAAGGCACACACAAACAATTATGCACATATGGGCAAACAAGCAAATAAACAACCAATTAGCACACACTATACACAACCAATAGGCTCAAGCAAGGTTAGGCTTTAGAAACAAGCCAACTGGAATGGGGTGTTTTGAGCTCTTAACCCCAACATTGAGAGTTAGGGTGAAGCAGTTGAAATGGAGATGAGGGTTATGCCTCATAGCTCTTATCCTTGGCCTGGGAGAGCTTTAAACAATAGAAAGTGTGGGAGTTCAGAATGTAGGAACTCTTCTCCACAAATGACTGACTCTATGGACATGATTTTGGGTTTTTACTCAAAATGCATCAACACATGGTGTGAGCAAAGTGAATGACACAACTGAATAGCAGGGGATGGATTACACATCCTTTTATCTTCCAATTGCCTCTTAAGAGGACTTAACCTGCTTGGCACAAAGATAAACAACCAAAGACATGGCCTCTTAAGGAGGGCTTCAGACAGGTGCCTGCCAATAACAGCAGGTCTTCCAGACTACATGAAGAATAAGGATTATACCTAAGTGGTATGCCAACCACAAACAAAAGCAAAGCAAAGTTCAAATGAACTTAAAGCAACTTAAGTACCTGTGGAAACAACTAAACAAATCAGTACAATACTCAGACAAACAGACAATAGTCAATAACAAACAAACAATCCCAATGTACAACACATAAGCCATAAGGCAAACTCAAATGACTTATCATCAACCTACAAAATAACAAATGTCAGCAATCAAAAGCAAACATCAACATTCAAATGATGAAGCAACATTAACCATGGAATTTGGATGCTTGAACCTGAAATTCAAAGCTCACATGTAAGTATAAACCACTAGGTCAAAGCCTAGGGTCAAAGGTGAAGAAAAAATTCAAAACAGGAGCTAAAATTCAACACAATGCAACTTCAAACACATATTAACATGTCCTAAAAAGGAACACATCAAAATCATCAAGCAAAAGCATTTCATGTGCAAAGGAAGTCAATGACTATTTCAAAGCATTCAAATGGTCAACATGAATGAAAATTCCAAAACAAAATAGAAATGATTCAAATAATTCTGGAAAAATTCATGAGCATTCAACACATCCAACATGATCAACATACAAAAAATCAGAAGCATCAAAGATCATTTGGCATGGAAATTAAATTGCACAAGTTGAATAACCAAATGTGTGACACAAATTGTCACAACATGCAAACATGTGCATAAAACAGCAATGGTAAATGGGAAAAATACCAAACCAAGCCTAAAACATCCATCAACATGTCAAGAATCATCATGCAAAATTTCATGTCCATTGGATTAAAATCAAGCATTTCACAATAGAAAGAACAAGGCAAGGTCACACAAGCACATATGATCAAAAAGTCTAGCACAATCCAAAATCCAACCATGCACAACTTCAGCAATTAACATCATAAAAAACTAGACAAACAGAGGATCATGTAGCAAAAACCCAGGCATTTTTTGGATCATTTTTCAATTTATTGTGAATTTTTAAAGTTGGAAGAAAAAATTTAAAATGAAAATGAAGCATAGCATGAAATATGGAGGGAAATACATAAATGCTGAAGCAATTTGAAAAAGAGGTGGCGCCAGGAATCGAACTATGTTGCATTTCAAAAGGAAGCGCGCCAACACCAAAACAACACCGTTTTGGCAAAAACCCTAGCGCACCTACTAGCGACGGAAAGACCGTCACAAAACGGACGCTAACCTGGAAAACTTCATCTTCTTCACGAAGATGAAGATGAACAGTGAAGAACTTCATACCAGTTTCCAGAATTTTTCCAGAAATCATAAAATCATACATCATTCAAATCCTCATGACATGTAGGTTATAGATGAAGCAATAATTCATGTTAATTCATCATCAATCATGCAAATCGAAGCAAAAAAGTTTGACATTTAAAACTTCAATCAAGCATATCTCATTCAATAATGCACCAAATCATGTGAAATTTAGCTCAGAATCATCAGGAACACAAGATCTACAAGAATATGGCAATGAATTTGAGAATTAAGAGATTCGAAACTTGACCTCTTGAAGAGCAGATTCTTGAATTCGCGCGATCTGAAGCTTTGAATGATCCAAATCCACTCTATAATGCTTGTGATGATGTTTGATGAAGAAAAGGAAGCTTGACAGGTGCTGGATCTAGCTCAAAACTGAATTTCCATGGCAATGTTCTTGAGCTTGCTATGCATAACTCTTGCTCGAATTCAACAATCTAACACTTGATCTGCACTCAATTCACACCAAAGAACAAGAATATGAACTAAAATTGCAATGTTATTTGAAAAAAAATTGAATTATGAATGAGAGAAAATTTTAGAGGGAGAGAGAATTTGGATCTTGAAATGGTGAAAAATGATTAACCTTCCTGAAATTCTGTTAGATTAGAGTATTTATATGCTCTCTTAATCACCTTGCTAATCCACACTTAACTTGGTTAATTAAAATAAGGTGTTTTGCAAAATTTCAAAAATGCATGGTGCATGGACTAATCCCACGTGAACAGTACCATTTCCTTGATCAATTACACTCAAAATCATTTTTTAAACACAATGGCAATGGTGGAAAGTTCCCATGATGCACCATTTTTGAATTTTGCAATTTCCCTCCAAAAAAAGGCATGGATATGCAAATGATCATGTGATAACAATTCATGCAATGTGGTGAATGTTTTGAAAAGCTCATGTCATGACAAGTAAAATGCAAAAAGAACCACCAAATTTGGAGTTATGGATCAAAAGATATGGCCATTTGAAGTTCCATGTACACTTGGCAATGATTGGATCATATCTCCTCAACCATTTATCAGATGCTCATGAACTTGGACACTTTGGAAATGGGAGAGAAAGATCTACAAATTTCATGTTCAACAAAATTTCATTTGAAGCTTTTTTGATGATGTAAAATTGAGTTGAAGTTGAACCAAAACCTTGCCATTTTTGGAAAGTTGAAATTATAGGTCACTTTCCATTTTTGGAAACTTTTGACTTGACTTCAAATTCTTCAATGTGAGTGTTTAAAATGTCAAATGAGACTTGTTTGAACATGAATGAAGTATTTCTAATCACTTCCCACCTCCAAATCCACAGTTGACTTCTCAGTTGACTGCATTGATCCTTAGATGACCTGAAAATATTCTGATGCATTTGGGGCCTCAACCACTTGGGGAATTTTCTCCAAAATGAACCTATAGCTCATATAAGCTCCATGTAATGATCACATGATCCATATACCAAGAAAATACCATCTGCTCTTTGTACCATGAATTCACCTGATGCCTTGACCTGTTGACTGCTTAAGCTGCAAGTAACAAAGGTAAATGACATATTTTTGTACATTTTTGATTAGTGATTAGAAGAAAAGCAATGATATACAAATGCAAGCAATGCTCGGTGATCAAGAACCACTCTCAAAAGGATCCCACCCACAGAGAAGGAAGCAAGGTGTCCAATGATCCTTGAGGCAATGCAATGTTATGATATGATGCCATGAGGGATCTTAGGGACAAAATTGGGGTCTTACAGTACCAACGAAGTAGCAGGTCTATTAGGAATTCCTCATGGGGAAGGTGCTATTTGTGAGGCCCCTTTGGATTCAGTCTGGTCGGTCGAGGTGTTTTCCTTCTGGCAGAGATTGTCTAATACTTCAATAAATTCTTTTGAAGGATTTCTTCCCTCAACCATCCATAACCCGACCATAAGAGTTTTTAGATATCTGTTGGCATGTACTATTTTTGGCTGGGAGAATCCAAACAAGGTTAATTCTCGGGAGCTTCTATTTTTACAAGGAAGCCTCACAAATAGGAGGATTAATTCGGTCCCGTTTATGATTGCTCATATGGCTTTAACTCTTAATAAAGCGGGACCTATTGTTTTTGGAGGACTCATTACGTCTATTGCTCGGGCTCTTAACCTGAACAATGAGATAGCTACCTTAGTTCCCTTAGCTCCTCGCACAATCAACCTTAAATTTCTAAAAGATATGAAATTGTGCCGAGTGAGAAGAGAGGGAGGTTATGTGCTTATGATTTATGGTGTAGTTATCCCATCTGTTGCCTTACCGTGCACTAGACGTACTGATGTACGTAATGAAAGGAACTTAACCTATGATTTAGATGCTCCACCTGTTTTAGGTCCACTTCCTCCTAATGTTCCTGATGAGGAGGGACACGACACTGATGAAGTGCTTGATCGGAGAGAGCAATCTCCCGTACCTCATGTGTCCCCCCATCACCCTTCACCACCACACACCGCACCATCTTCTTCTTTTGCAGGTTCTTCTCCTGGATTCTATATTACTGAGGAGATGTGGCGCGACCACATGGCTAGAGAACAAAGGCTTGATGGCCTACTCTCTACCATTCAGCAACAACTGGCGGACAACATGAGCTTCATGCAAGAATCACAGCGGAGGGCAGATCGATCCTATGCGACTATTTCATAGACCCTGCTTGCGATCACAAACGAGCAATTCCGTCAACAGAACTACCATCGTGAGCATTTTTCACTGATAGAGGCCACTCAGGGTTCCATTTTAGGCAACCTTCGAGAGGTGAGGACTGCTCAGGCTGCCTTATCGGCCAGGATGGACCAGAGAGACCATCGTCGCAGCAGATCCCGTCGTCCACCTCAGGATGGCGAAGGGACCAATGGTCAGCAGTAGTATGGCAGGTTACTCTCCCTTTATCTTATTTCAAAATATTGAGGACAATGTTTGATTTAAGTGTGGGAGGAGATTTTATCGCTTTCTATTTCCCTTTGCTGTTTTTAGTTAGATTGTTTATTTTTATTGCTTTTTAGTTGTTTACTTTGTTTTATTTTGTTTTTAGTTAGTGTGTTTTAGAAAATACATGTGTATGACGAGTCACCAGTATAGTGTATATCTTTAGTACATTCTCATCTCCCCATTCCTTTAACCCTACCAAAAAAAATTTTTTTTTTGCAAAACAAAACAGTGTTTTTCTGAAAGTTTTTGGGCTTTAAGACAGGTTTGAGTTAGGATGTGGTGACTTGGGAGAAATTTTTGAAACATCAGTATCGTTTTAGCACCATAGACTTCATGAATATAGGAATCACTCCCGAAACCCCATATACCATGGCCTTAATTATCATTTCAGTATAGTCCTCAGTAGTTTATTCTAGCAGTCAGCTCCGACCTAAGCATGCTCTACGTAGGGGACCGATGAACATAAGTGAATGATCCAGTGCAATAAATAAAGAAAAAGGCAACTCCGGGATAGGTGACCCTCACAAGGTCATTTAAACCAAAAAGTTGTAAAAATTTGCTGCAAAAGAAAAAAGAAAAAAAAACTCACCCACTGTTAGTTGGTTCAGAGGTATATGGCGCTGAACTCGGTAGGGCGTATTATGATCCGATCCCCCACAACTGCATTTGGGTCAAAAAAAAGGGTTTACATAGATTTATATGCAAGAAACCCCATGTTTAGGATCAGAATCACTAACCGGTCACTCTACTATGAAGCATGTACGGGTAACGGGCTTAATCTGATTGCGCCTGAATGAAAAGGATCCAAAAAGAGATGAAGAGGTAGGCCTAGGTATTGTGGGATAATATGGGTTGGTTAATATAGGAATGGAGTTTATGTCCGTGTCTGCAGATAAGTGTCATCACGATACCCTGGGTTCACTCAGTTAGTACCTATCACTGCATCCCGACTTGAACTTAGAAGCCCTTTTAGCCCGAATCACTCGTCGACACCGGATTTTCTTCTTTGAGCTTTTAAGTGTTTTGCTTGAGGACAAGCAAGGGTTTAAGTGTGGGAGAATTTGATGACACTGAAATTCACCGTATTTTCGACTCCGATTTCGCATGCATTTTAGTTGTTTTATTGTTATTTTGTTATGTTATTACTATGTTTTTCTTTGTTTTCAGGTTTTCAATCTAATCGGAGCCCCGGTCGAGAAAAGGGGCGAAAATGAGCTAAAAAGCCAAAAAAATCAGCATTTTACACTTGTGGCTCCCACTGTGGCGGGCGCCATGGGTCCAACCATGACGTGTCGCAGTTTCAACCTCTCCTCAACTGCCACGTCACCCATGATCTCCACTTGGGCGCTGCAATTTCCTCCTGTGGCAGGCGCCACAAGAACAAAATGGTTCCCGCCCATTTTCAACCTTAGGGGCATCCTTGTAATTTCCATTTTTTTCTTGCCTATAAGTAGGGCCTTGATTTCATTTGTTTCTTCATCCAAACATAGTTACAACTAGGCATATATCAGTATTGTGTAAAAGTGGTAATCGCTTCACATCGGAGTGTTGCCACACTGTGTAATCGAGTCTATAATCGAGTTTGGAGCACTTTGGAAGGAAGTTTAATCCTGCCGCCATTTTCATTTCTGTTCCGCACTTCATTCAACCCTCCGATTGGAGCAGGTTTTATTGCTTTACCTTTGTCTACTTTATTTTCTCGCACTGCCTTTATTTTGTTTACTTTCCCGCACTTCCTTTATTTTGTTTACTTTCCCGCACTCGCACTTTACTTTGTTTATTTCTCGCACTGCACTACTTTCCTTTATTTCTTGCACCACACTACTTTTATTTACTTTCCTGCACCCGCACTACTTTAACTTATTTTCCGCACTCGCACTAGTCTTATTTACTTTCCAACACTCGCACTTGTTACCCTTTTTTTAAAAAAAGTCTTTTATTTATCCGTTTTTATGATAAAAATTAAAATGAATTTTTACTTTACCATGTCTGGCTAAACCTATAAAGGTTAGAATGTAAGGATCGTAATTGAACCGATAATCCGTACAATTGTTCGTAGAAACACTTAAGGGCTATTTTGACTTTCAACTTAAGTTTTCCCGCACTTAATTTCCATTGGGTAAGATCGAAAGTCGTCCGACGTCTGTTTAAACTTAGTTGTTTTTAACTATTTCAAATACAGCAAAAGCGCTTTGTTTAGTTCATTAAGAGTTTTTAACTTAAAAAGAAAAGTGATTTTAAAACTATTTTCGGACGCGTTTATAAGTTTAGAGTCTGGTTCGTGAGAACCTCTTTTGGTTAAGAAATCCAAGTCAAAATAATTTTCAACTTAGTCAAGACACTATATTTCTTAAAAATAGGTTTACTACTCTAAAGCAATGCGCGTCTTTTTATAAGTGACAATAAGAGGGTTTGATTAGGGAGTACAACTCGGTTCTGAATACGCGAAAGTGACAGTTCCCATTAAATTGGTTCTTTTCAAAGTAGGAAACACTGCCCATAAGTAATTCTATTAGCAAGTACTTGGATTATTAATTGATTATGTGAATTACATTCGAACCTGTCTTTATTAATTGAATTTAATTTAATACTTTACTTTTCATTGTGCACTCTTAAAAACCCTGTTTCGATTACCTTAGATAAACACCGTAACAATAGATAACGATAGATTGACATTTGGTCTCTGTGGATTCGACAATCTTTTATATTACTCTGACGCGTTCGTATACTTGCGAAAAACACGCATCATTCTTACCAGACCTTCCTGTGTTTGGTGCTTTTAGCTACTTTCCTGCATATCTTTAGTCATTGATTTAGTAATGGTTTATTGAAAATGTTTGCGGTGCTTGAGAGGAATTAGTTATGTTTTCATCAGAGCTATTTTAGTTCTCCCCATTTTTTTCAGAATCAAAAAGACATACCAGCAAAAAAAGTTGGTATTGATAGAGAAGCATTTATAGATAAGCACATATGTCAGAAAGCAGAAACCAAGAAGAAAGCAACAAAACATAGAAAGCAACAAGCAAATAGCCTAGGTGCCTAAGGGTTTGGAGGTGGAGGCATCCTTTTGAGCAGCTGGGAGAGCATGTTCTGAATGTTAACGTTGACAAAGTCATGTTGGTCTAGTCTGGCTTGAACTATCTATTGTTCTTTTTGCAGTTCCTCTAGAGTCTTCAAGACCAAAGGGACGAACCCAGAGTTGGAGTGCTCCCCCTGAGTCAGTTCATCAGCGTTGGCTTTGGCAGTGTAAGACCCCAATTTTGTCCCTGAGATCCCTCATGGCATCATATCATATCATATCATTGCCTCAAGGATCATTGTGCACCTTGCCTTCCTCCCCTGTGGGTGGGTTATCTTTTGAGAGTGATTCTTGATCACCAAGCATATTTTGCATTTGTATATCATTGCTTTTCATTTGTTTACTAACCCAAAAGTACAAAAATATGCCATCTAACCTTGTTACTTGCAGATGAAGCAACATTAGGTCAAAGCAGGTCAAGGCAGTCATTGAGCCATAAATGGTGGCCATTTTGAAGAATTTGGGCACCATGATCATTCACAAGAGTTCATGTGAACCATGATATCATTTTGAATCAAGATATCAAGTGGTAGAGGCTTGAACTTCATCTGATCATGTTCAGGTCAGCTGAAACCCTAGAAAAGTCAACAGAAGTCAACTGTGCATTCAATCATGGATTTGATGGTGGGAGATGGTTAGAGAGGCCTCATTCATGTCCATAAAAGTCTCATTTGACATTTCAAACATCAACATTGGAGAATTTGAGGTAAGATGAAAAGTTTCCAAAAATAGTAAGTGACTTGTAATTTCAAACTACCAAAAATGGAAAGGTTTTCTCCTCAAGATTACATCATTAAGCAAGCTTCAAATGAAATTTTGCCCAACATGAAAGTTGAAGATCTTGCTCTCACCTTTCCAAAATGTCCAAGATCATCCATTTATCATTTGTGGTTGGAGAGATATGATCAAAAGATGGCCAAGTGTGGATTGAACTTCAAAGGGGCATAACTTCTCAACCATTGCTCCAAATCACATGGCTCTTTTTGCTAATTTCATGTCATGACCTATAATTTCACAATCTTGCATTACATTGCATCATTTCTCATTCCATGAACATTTGCAAAAATCTTGATTTTTGGAGGGAATTTCTAAAATTCAAAATTGGTAATTCATTTGAACATTTTCCAATTACCAATAGCTCCAAAGTATCATTTTAAGTGAATTTGAACTAAATTCGTGCACTGTTCATGCACCATGCACATGCATAAGGGTGAAATGCAATTTTGGCCAAAACACCTCTTTTTGCTAATTCACTTAACCAATTAATTAAACATGTTTAGAGGGTGATTAGTAGAGGGTATTTAAGCCAAATCCTAACAGAAATTCAGTAACCACAATTCATTTTTTCAGATCTAAAAATTTTTGCTCTCACTTTTCTCTCAAATTCTCTTCCAATTTCTTCATTTGCCATTGCATTTTCGTGTTTGCTCCTGGTTATTGAGTTGATCTTGAGCAGGATCCTTCATAGAAAGAGTGGAATCCGTGCCATTTCAAGTTGTTCCAAGCAAGAACATCAACAATGGTGGATTCTTCAATCTGTTGATTCGTGGCCAATTGAGCATCAAAGATCCTTCCATTCACTCACACAAGCTTGTAAGAGAAAGATCCAAGCATTACAAAGCCAAAAACTCGTGGATTTGAAAGCTGCTCTACAAGAGGTGTGAAAATCGATTCTCTCTATTCTCAATTTCATTATGTGATTCGTATAGATCTTTCTTTTGTGAGCATGCTGAGCTAAAAATCATAAAAAACCATGCCGTATTCATGTAGTTTCGAAGGTTTGAAGTTTCATGTTGATTCTTGATTTGCTTGATTCATACGTGTTATCATGTTTTTGGATGAAATTGTGGTTGATTCTTGTTGCATATTGTTAGATCTTCATGATGTAATGCGTAATTCATGTTTCTGGATACTTTCAATATTTCTGGAAAAATCGTTGATGAAGATCATGAAGATCTTCATCATGTTCTTGATTGCTGGAAATTTCCTGCGGATTTTCATATGACCTTCATCGCCTTGGCTGCGAAATTTCCTGCGGATTCATGAGCATTACCTGCGAATCTGGCATTTGCATGCATGCACGTTGCGCCTAGGGTTAGTCCAAAACGACTGTGTTTTGGTTGGCGCGCTTGGATATTTGAATTTGAGCCGTGTTCGATTCCTGATCATGATATTTCCAACAATTGCCTTGCATTATTTCATTTCACTTGTCCATATTCACATATGCTTCATTCATTCATTTTTCAATTTTTCTCTTCATTCAAAAATCCATAACTCCATGAATATTGCTCCAATTGATGTGAGATTTTTTTCACCTTGCTCCTCATGATGTCTACTATTTTATGGTTATTTTTCCAGAATTTGTGCTCGGTGGAAATTTGTTTTAGCCTAGGGTTTGTTCATGCATATGCTATCTTGCACCTTGCTTGCTATTTTCTTTGTGAAATGATGATGGTTAATCCAATGAATGTGAAAATTGACATGCTTAAACTAGACATCCTAATGGTCATTTTGGTATAGAGTTTGCATTTTTCTCATTTCTGGTTGATGAGATATGATCTGTTGAATGAAGGTGTGACAATTTGTGTCACACCATTGCTTGCTTGACTTCCTGATTTTATTTGCCATGACAATTTAATGCCAAATGATGTGAATGTTTGCATGATGCTACTTCTGGATGTTAGGATTGATCATGAATTTGTGTGGAATTTTTGGAAGCATTTCCAATTTGTTTGAGATTTTATTTGCTATTTGGTCATGTTTGGACTTTTGGATAGTCATGAATTTAGATGATTTGTAAAATGCTTGATGTTTATCACATGAACCTGAAATTTTGCACATGTCTTCTAGACACTTTGAATTTTGTCTTGGCTTTGGTTTGAGTCATTTATCACTTGTCATCTCTGTTTTAGGATTGCCTTAAGTTGATGTATCAATTTGTGCTTCCTTTGAGCTTGTTTATGCTTACATTGACTTATGGGATTTCTTTGACATGCTTATACTTATCCAAATGCCTTGATTTTTGGTGTGTTGATCATTGATGAGTTCTGTTTAGCCATGATTTTTTGTGGAATTTATTGAGCCATTTTTGAATTGATGTAGAATTGTTCATTCTGTTGCTCCAATGTGTTTTCAACTTGCATACTTTGACATGATTTGTTTATGAAATGAAATTGGTGAATGATATTGACATGAGACCACTTGGATATTGTTCTTGATTGATTAATATTGATTCTTGTCAATTTTTATGTTCTGTTTTGGATTATTTCTCCTTCTTTGACCCTAGGCCTTGTCCTAGTGGTTTGCTTCTCATGTTTGAGTTTGTTTTCAGGTTAAGAAGCACATGGCCTTAAGGAGATTAATTCACATTGCTTGAGTTGGTTTATTTGATTGTTATTGACTAACCTTGACTTGTTTTGTAGGATGCTTTGTGCTCATTTGAGTTGAGCTTGTGCCTTGCACATTGTAGCCTTGCTTGTTTGATTGTGTATTGTCTGTTGACTGTTGGATTATCTGTTTGATTTTTTTGAATTGAGTACTGATTGAGTTGGATTGTTTTCAGGTACATTAGTTGCTTAAGTTCATTTTGAACTTGCTTGGGCTTAACCAATTAGGTATAACTTCTCTTCTTCATGTAGTCTGAAAGACCTGGCTTGTTATGTGGCCAGGCACCTGTCTGAAGTCCTCCTTAAGAGGCAATGTTTGTGATTGTTTATTTTTGTCTCCAAGTAGGAAAAGTCCTTTTGATAAGGCAATTGGTAGGTAAAAGAGATGTGTAGTCCATCTCCTACTATTCTGTGTGTCATCCCTTTGCTCACATTACATGTTGATGCATTGTGGATCTTAACCCAAGATCTATAGAGTCATTCACTTGTGGAGAGAGTTCCAACTTTCTGAACTCCCACACCTTCTATCATTCAATGCTCTCTCTGACCAGAGATAAGAGCCATGAGGCACACCCCTCATATCCTTTCATCTGCTTCACCTTAACTCTCAATGTTAAGGTTAAGAGCACCACTTACCCCATTCCAGTTGACTTTAAAGTCTAACCCTTGCTTGAGCCTAATTGCTTGTATATAGTGTGTGCTAACTGAATCATTGATTGCTTATTGGTCCATCTGTACATGTTTGCTTGTTTGCCTTTGTGCATTTATCATCATTAATTGTTCATTATTGCATGATCATCATTTCATATCTTTGTGACACATCTTTGTTTGTCCATTGAGGAATCAACTGTAAGTCCATTCATTGGCCTTTGTTCCTATGATTTGGAAGGGATTGAGTGTAAGACCATTTCATTGGCCACTTATGTCCTCTTTGCTCATTGCTTTTGTTTGTTTGTTGTATGTGAGGATTCAATTGTAAGTCCATGTTGTTGGCATTTTTACTCCTATGATCATCCTGTGGAGATTGGTATAAGCCCAGATAGATTGGCATCTAATATCCATGTTTTGTTTTGCTTTAGGAGATTGGAATAAGTCCATTTATTGGCATCTGATATCCATGTTTGTTTTAGGAGATTGGTGTAAATCCATTGATTGGTATCCGGTATCCGCTTTTTGTTTGTGAGATTGGTATAAGTCCATTTATTGGCATTCGGTATCATTGTTTTGTTTTGATTGTGAGATTAGTATAAGTCCATTTATTGGCATCCGGTATCATTGTTTTGTTTTAGGAGATTGGTGTAAATCCATTGATTGGTATCCGGTATCCGCCTTTGTTTGTGAGATTGGTGTAAGTCCATTTATTGGCATCCGGTATCATTGTTTTGTTTTAGGAGATTGGTGTAAATCCATTGATTGGTATCCGGTATCCGCCTTTGTTTGTGAGATTGGTATAAGTCCATTGATTGGCACCCGATATCATCTTGCTTCTTATTTTGTTATTTGCTTTGTTGCTCATTCCAAAGGACACACTTGAATCATCTTCTATATGATTTCAAGAGGTGAACTTCTAGGAAGTTTTATACTCTTTCATCCACATCCTTTTGGTTTCAAAACCCCTTTCACTTGTTGACTTTTGAAACTTGTAAATACATAGTGTGCAAACATCTTCATGTCTTTTCAAATTAGAAACCTGGACCCCAAGTCCTTGACTTTTCAAACTCCATTTCCATAACACTTCTTTCGGAATTGAACTTTAATCATACTTTGACCATATTTTGTAAATACTCATAATCAATTAATTTCACTCATTCAATTGTTTTGTGGCTTTGTCCATTGTTGATATGTTTTCATACATTAGCCATAGGTTTCAATTCTCATAGTGGTTGATGTAAATCTCACCACATCCTTAGTGGGTTGATTGTAAGTCTTCCATACTTATTATAGGGTTAACCCCTCACTAGTATGTTGAAGTTATCCTTGCATGGTGGATTGTTGGTCTTGGTTGAGTTTTCTCCCGTTGATAATGAAAAGCCTTAGTGCTCTTGTTTTAAAATGAACCCACTCATATTTTGGAAATCTTTTAGCCGAACTACGGCGTTTTGATCCTTACCTTCCATGGAGAGGTACGTAGGCAACGGGTTCATCCGTTCAAACACAAAAATAATAAATTGTACATTCTTTTCTCATCTTCCCAATCATGTTTGCACAATATGTCATAAACAAATAAACTTTTTCTTATACAACAAGTGTGAAAAGGGCTCCCTAGGAGTACCTAGGACGTTTTGGGTGCCTAACACCTTCCCATTGCGTAATTTACCCCTTACCCAGATTCTCTGATCTTTTCATTAGTTTTCTATGTGTAAAACTTCTTAGGCTTTTGTTCGCTTTTTAGCCAATCCTTTGGATAAATAAAAGTGTGGTGGCGACTCGATTTCTTTGTATGCTTTGCTTATGGTTTAATCAATAAATCATAAAGTGACGAATACACCGCTACAGAAAATTGCGACTCTGCTGGGGATGAATTTTAGACCTTCCCTGGTGGTATTGCCTACTTTTCACCCTTGTTGTATGATATTTGTTTATGTGTTATTTGACATATTTTTGTACAATTTGGGATAACTGTATTGATTGTAATGCTTGAATTGCTTGATATACAATGGCTGTTTGCTTTGGTGATCTCTGTGAGATGAGTTCTATACCTGAACTCGAGTGCACTCTAGGATAGGAGAATGGCGTAGTCTTGTTGACTGGTGTGGAGTATTCCTTAGCCAGTTGACTTGCGAGCCCATTCACTTGGTGGAGGTCATGTTGGATTAATAATGTCACACAAGTTATCTGTGGTTAGGCATTATTCTTTCAATCATGTGCCTTAGAAGCCAAGGACCGTAGTTTACCAAGCCCATCTTGGCCTATTTTTAGGACGTAGTGCGGAGGTCGTTCAGATGTCAGATCTGATGCGATTGTTACGCGATACTACACTCATAAGAGTCTCTCTTGAGAATATCTTTGGAATACGAGTATTCGTTCCTCCGATAATATCCGAGAGATGGGATGATGATTATGGGAACCTCTAGTAGAACATGTCTGGCAGGTTTAAACCCTAGTACACTCCTTTTGGGTGGTTCTTAACCAGGACTCCATGCTCGTGACTCTCAGCAAACCCGTGATTTGTGGTTGAGTCGTTCAGACATCCTTAATATCAATGGAACTTGGGTGTCGATAAGGTGAAAACCATAATCCGCCAAAATGGATGGTTGATATTAAGGATGATTGAGCCGGTTCATGTACCGTTAATATCAATGGAACTTGGGTGTTGATAAGGTGAAAACCATAATCCGCCAAAATGGATGATTGATATTAGGGGTACAATGAGCTTTCCCATGACCTTTGTCTGGTGTGACTTGCTTGATCCTTGAGTGTGATTGTTGCATTCATGCATTCATGCATTCATCTGCATTCATGTCATCAGAAAAAAAAATCAGAAAATTTTCAAGGAACTTAAAGGGTTTATTTGCAAAATTTTCAGACATGGAAAGACCGAAAAGGCATACAAAGAAGTACAGCTTTAGACAGCCTGATGTGAAAGAGTTAAGGAATCTGACATCTTATGTATTAGATCCCTTGGGTTTCAAAGCTCGTTATGGGAAGCTTCTGCCTCTGTTGACTACTCAGGTTGATGAGGGACTGATGAGTACCTTGGCTCAGTTTTATGATCCTCTGTATCACTGCTTCTCATTTCCGGACTTCCAGTTGTTGCCTACGCTCGAGGAGTATGCTCATCTTATTGGGATCCCGATTCTGGATCAGGTGCCGTTCAGTGGCCTAGAGAGTATTCCGACTGCTCGAGAGATTGCAGACTTGTTGCACATAGATGAAGCCTTGATTAAAGCTAATCTGACTACCAAAGGTGGAATTCAGGGTCTTCCTTCCGAGTTCCTCATTGCTCAAGCTACCTTGTATGGGAAGGCCAGGAGTGAGGATGCCTTTGAGGCTTTATTTGTGCTGCTCATCTATGGTTTGGTATTGTTCCCCAACATCGACAAATTTGTGGATGTGAACGCCATTAGGATCTTCTTAGTTCTTAATCTCGTTCCTACTCTGTTGGGTGATGCCTATGTCTCTTTGCATCTGAGGAATGCAAAGGGTGGAGGAGCTATTGTGTGCTGTTTGCCTCTGCTGTATAAGTGGTTTATTTCTCACTTGCCGCAGACGGTCGCTTTCAAGGAGAACAAGGGATGTCTACGGTGGTCTCAGAGACTCATGTCTCTCACTAATGATGATATCTCTTGGTATGATCGCGTGTATGATACTGTGCAGATTATTGATTATTGTGGTGAATTCCCTAATGTGCCTCTTCTTGGTACATGTGGTGGGATCAGCTACAATCCTATTCTAGCACGTCGTTAGCTTGGGTTCCCCCTAAAGGTTAAACCTCATAACATTCTGTTAGAAGGTGTATTCTTTCAGGAGGGTAAAGATCCCCAAGGCCTGAAAGCCAGATTTGTCCGCGCTTGGCGCAAGATCTGCAAGAAGACCAAGAATGAATTGGGTCCGAAGAACTGCATTGCTTTGGAGCCGTATACCTCTTGGGTCAGACAGAGAGCTACCGAATATCTTATGTCGTATGATCATCCGAGACCTACACCGTTGGATGTGGCTGGGCCTTCAACCCTCCCTAACGAAAGTGTAGAGGAGTTGAGAGAAGAAGACCTTTCACGTGCATGGATCCGTGAGAGAGAGGAAGTACTTCAACAGCTGAAGGAGAAGGACGCTCTGATTGAGTTTCTCGAGCATCAGGTGATCGACGATCCGAATGATACTTGGACTTCTCTGCTTCCTCAATCTTCCAAGTTCTGGAAGAGGAAGTATGATCGACTTGCAAAGGAGAAGGCGGATATGGAAGCAGCCTCTGAGAGAGAGATCAAGAAGTTGTGTGCATCTCGTTTTCCAGCATCCCTAGCTTCTAGGGATCCATAGGATGTTTATTTTCCTTTTCTCTTTGTAATGATCAAAAATGTTGTACTTCTTTGTTTCAAAAATATATTTGATGAGATATTTTCCATATGATATTAAATGCTTAAAAATTAAATTTGCAAATAGAACCCTAAAAGTTCCTTGAAAATAAAACAAAGCATATGCACAAACATTGCATGCATCATCTTGCATAAGCAGGTGTCGTTCTTGGTCTTCTTGTTTGTGGCCTAACTCTGTGCTCTTCATTTATTTTGAAGACAAGCTGACTCACCGGTACTATACAAGAGCCAATTCTGCCAGAGTAATGGATCAACTTGAACAAGAGAACCGTGAATTGAAAGAAGAGGTCGCCAGACTTGGCGCTTTGATGGAGCAACTCCTTGCTGCTCAAAATCAACCATCTCCACCTCCTGCAACTCCTCCCCAGAGGACGGTTATATCTGAGGTCGTCGCTCCAACTGTGCCAGCTGCTAGTGCTCACTTTGTGCCTCATGCCATGCCAGCCGGGTTTCCGTGGGGTATGCCTCCGGGTTTTATGCCAGATATTCCTCCTCCAACTTTTGCTTCTATGCCGGCATCTAGCCCGGTCCTTGCTGCTGCTCCTCCTGTCGTGCATACCATTCCCAGGGTAGACGACACCATCTATCATTCTGAGCCGTCTGAGGGCCCAGATGTTAATGAGAAGATGAAAGCGATGAATGATCAATTCCTCGAGCTGCGAAAGGAATTGAAGACCCTCCGAGGGAAAGATCTGTTTGGCAAGTCTGCTGCTGAACTTTGCCTTGTTCCCGGTGTTAAAATTCCAATTAAGTTCAAAGTGCCTGACTTTGAAAAATATAAGGGGAACACCTGCCCTCTCGCTCACCTGGTCATGTACGCCAGGAAAATGTCTACGCAAACAGATAATGATCAGCTTCTGATCCATTATTTTCAGGATAGTTTGTCCGGTGCGGCTCTTCGCTGGTATATGAGCCTTGATAATGCAAACATCTGGTCCTTCAATGATCTTGGCGAAGCCTTCGCCAAGCAATACAAATATAATGTTGATATGGCGCCTGACCGTGATCAACTAAGGGCCATGTCCCAGAAGGATAAGGAGACATTTAAAGAGTACGCCCAGAGGTGGCGAGAGCTGGCAGCTCAGATTACTCCTCCGCTAGAAGAGAAAGAAATGACTAAGATCTTTTTGAAGACTCTTAGCTCATTCTATTATGAGCGGATGGTTGCGAGCGCTCCTTCTGATTTCACCGAGATGGTGAACATGGGGATGCGTCTGGAGGAAGGAGTCCGTGAAGGACGATTGGCTAAAGATGAGAGCTCTTCTAAACGGTATGGGGCGTTTAAGAAGAAAGATGGGGAGGCACATGTTGTGCAGTCCCATGCTAAATCCAGAAGACCCTCTGTTCAGAGGAAGCCAGTACGTCGTACAAGCAATCAGCACCAGGTGGCTCACATAGCACCTGTTTTCAGGGATAATGCTCAGTATCAGCAGCCTAATCAGCATCAGCATCAGCAGTAACCTCAGTATCAGCAACAACACCGTCCACAGCAACAGGCTTACCAGCCTCGTGGCAGTACCAGCAACCAAGCTAACTTGAACTATGATAGGAAGAAGATCAGCTTCGATCCCATTCCTATGTCATATGCTGAATTGTATCCTTCCTTGTTGGAAAGGAAGCTGGTTACTCCCAGGGATCCTCCTGCTGTGCCTGCAAATCCTCAGTGGTGGTATAAGCCAGATCAACACTGTGTGTATCATTCTGGTGCTCCGGGACACAATATCGAGAACTGCTTTCCGTTGAAGACTAAGGTGCAAGACCTTATGCGATGTGGTATTCTGAGCTTCGAGGACTCAGGCCCTAATGTTACAAAGAACCCATTGCCCCGAGCATGGGAAATCTGTGAACATGGTCCAGGGGTGCCCTGGGAAATATAAAGTCAAATATGTCAGTCATATTAGACAGTCACTGGTCGAGTTACATCGTTTGCTGTGTCAATACAACCATATGGAGCATGACCATGACAGGTGCCGCATCTGTTCCGTTAACCGTCTGGGTTGTCGCCAAGTGCGAAGAGAACTTCAAGAGTTGTTAGACGAAGGAACTATAGAGATTCTTCAGAACCAGAAGTGAACGTTATTTCCCCTGTGTTCAAGCTACCCGAGCCTGTTATCATTCGTTATGATGGCAGCAAGCCGAAGGTCTCTCCTTCTCTAATAATCAAACCCGCAGGCCCTGTGCCTTATTCTTCTGATAGAGAAGTTCCTTTCAGATATAATCCCGTTGCTGTGGAAGATGGGAAGGAAGTGTCGTTGCCTTCAACATCCGTTGTTAATATCGCTGATGTAAGTGGATTGACCCGGAGTGGTCGTGTGTTTTCTGCTCCTAAGCCTCAGGCTAGAGCTGTTGCTTCTGATTCTGCCGAGCGTCCGGTTGGGACGGCTGTGAATTGTCAGAACCCGGAACTTGCTGTTGCCAAACCCTCCTCTGTACAAAAGACTCCTGATTCTTCGGTTGGCCCGAGTGGCATTGTGAATGAAGAATGTGATGAGATGCTGAGGCTCATCAAAAAGAGTGAGTACAATGTTGTAGACCAGCTTCTACAAACGCCGTCCAAAATCTCTGTATTATCTTTGCTGCTGAATTCAGAACCCCATAGGGAGGCTCTGCAGAAAGTATTGGATCTGGCATATGTTGATCACGACGTCACCATTGAACAATTTGACAGTATCGTTGCAAACATCACTGCTTGCAACACTTTGAGTTTCTGTGACGCTGATCTCCCTGAGGAGGGAAGAGACCACAACATGGCTTTACATATTTCCATGAACTGCAAGACTGACGCCATGTCCAATGTGCTGGTGGACACTGGATCATCTTTGAATGTATTGCCAAAGACCACACTCTCTCGATTGTCATATCAAGGGCCTCCCATGAGGCAGAGTGGTGTTGTTGTGAAGGCTTTTGATGGGTCACGTAAGACTGTGATTGGGGAAGTTGATCTCCCAATCAAGATTGGACCAAGTGATTTCCAAGTCACCTTTCAGGTTATGGATATCCACCCATCATATAGCTGTCTCCTTGGTAGACCATGGATTCATGAGGCTGGCGCCGTGACATCCACCCTACACCAGAAGCTGAAATTTATCAAGAACAAGAAACTGGTTGTGGTAGGGGGAGAAAAGGCTCTCCTGGTTAGCCACTTGTCTTCTTTCTCGTATATTGACGCTGAGGATGAAGTTGGAACTCCTTTCCAAGCTTTATCTATTGATGAACCAATCGAGAAGAAGTCTCATTCATTTGCTTCCTACCGTGATGCGAAGCTGGCCATTGAGTGTGGTGCAGTTGCTGGTTTGGGGAAGATGATTGAGCTTGAAGACAACAGATCCCGGGCTGGCATTGGCTATTCCTCTGGGGCATTCAACGAGCAAGGTTTGTTCAAGAGTGGAGGCTTCATCCATGCTGATCAACCTGAAGAGGCTGCTGCTATCTTGGAAGAGGATGCAGAGGATCTGAACAACTTCATCATACCTGGTGGTGTCTGCCATAATTGGGTCGCTGTAGATGTTCCTACAGTCATTCATAGATCAGAGTAATGGTTCACTTTGTTCAAAACCCTTCTCCTATGCCAAAAGGAGAAGTGATGACATTGTTGGCAGCATTTATACAATGATATTTCATTCAATTAATGCATTGTTAAACATTTGTTTTTCCATTTGTTTTCACTTTTTGCTTTTTGCATAAAATCAGTGATCACAAAAAACCCATAAAAACAAGAATAAAAGCAATCTTTTCATTAACCATAATCATTATGCAGGTTGATTCTAAACCCCATTGAACATAATGATCCAACGCCATCTCCCAATTTTGAATTCCCTGTATTTGAGGCGGAGGAAGATGATGTTAAAGATATTCCTGATGAGATTACCCGTCTCCTTGAGCACGAAGAGAAGATCATTCAGCCGCATCTCGAAGATCTGGAAACAGTCAACTTGGGGTCTGAGGATTGTGTTCGTATGGTAAAGATTGGGGCACTTCTTGAAGAGTCTGTCAAGAAGAGATTGATTGAGTTGCTACGAGAATATTCTGATATCTTCGCTTGGTCATATGAAGACATGCCGGGTCTAGATACAGATATTGTGCAACATTTCCTGCCTTTGAAGCCTGAGTGCGTGCCTGTGAAGCAGAAGCTCAGAAGAACTCATCCAGATATGGCAGTGAAGATCAAAGAGGAAGTTCAGAAGCAAATTGATGCGGGGTTTCTGGTGACTTCTACATATCCTCAATGGGTGGCCAATATTGTGCCTGTGCCTAAGAAGGACGAAAAAGTCCGTATGTGTGTTGATTACAGAGATTTGAATAAAGCTAGTCCTAAAGATGATTTCCCTCTACCACACATTGATATGTTGGTAGACAATACAGCTAAATTCAAAGTCTTTTCCTTTATGGACGGATTTTCCGAATATAATCAAATCAAGATGGCACCTGAGGATATGGAGAAGACAACATTCATCATACCTTGGGGAACATTCTGTTATCGAGTGATGCCCTTCGGTTTGAAGAACGCCGGAGCCACGTATCAACGAGCTATGACTATCTTGTTTCATGATATGATGCACAAGGAGATCGAGGTCTATGTTGATGATATGATTGCTAAGTCCCGAACGGAAGTTGAACATGTTGAGCATTTGTTGAAGCTTTTTCAGCGTCTGAGGAAGTTTAGACTTCGCTTGAATCCGAACAAATGTACATTTGGAGTCCGTTCCGGCAAGTTGTTGGGTTTTGTTGTCAGCGAGAGAGGTATTGAAGTTGATCCTGCAAAGGTCAAAGCAATACAAGAGATGCCTGCACCCAAAACTGGGAAGCAAGTCCGAGGTTTTCTTGGCCGCTTGAACTATATTTCCAGATTCATATCCCACATGACTGCCACATGTGCGCCGATATTCAAGCTCCTCCGGAAAGATCAGTCTCATGATTGGACCGAGGATTGCCAGAAAGCTTTCGACAGTATCAAAGAGTATCTGTCTGAACCTCCGATCTTGTCTCCGCCTGTAGAAAGAAGACCTCTGATCATGTATCTGACTGTTCTTGAAGACTCGATGGGTTGTGTACTCGGTCAACAAGATGAATCAGGGAAGAAAGAATCCGCTATCTACTACCTCAGTAAGAAGTTTACTGATTGTGAGTCTCGATACTCTATGCTTGAGAAGACATGCTGTGCTTTGGCTTGGGCTGCTAAGCGTTTGCGCCAGTACATGATAAATCATACTACTTGGTTGATATCCAGAATGGATCCAATTAAGTATATTTTCGAGAAGCCTGCTTTAACTGGGAGGATTGCCCATTGGCAGATGCTGTTGTCTGAGTATGATATTGAGTATCGAGCTCAGAAAGCTATCAAAGGTAGTATCTTGGCTGACCATTTAGCGCACTAGCCGATTGAAGATCATCAGTCTGTTCAGTACGACTTCCCGGATGAGGAGATTCTGTATTTGAAAATGAAAGATTGTGATGAGCCTACACTTGATGAAGGTCCGGAACCTGGTTCCAGATGGACGATGGTGTTCGATGGTGCTGTGAATCAGTACGGAAATGGTATTGGGGCAGTAATCATTACTCCTCATGGCACGCATATTCCGCTTACAGCAAGGCTAACTTTCAAATGCACGAATAATATGGCTGAGTATGAGGCCTGTATTATGGGACTGGAAGAATGTATTGATTTGAGAATCAAGCATCTTGATGTGTATGGTGATTCGGCCCTGGTTGTCAATCAGATCAAGGGTGAATGGGAGACGAATCAGCCAGGTCTCATTCCGTACAGAGATTATGCAAGAAGGATTTCAACGTTCTTTACAAAAGTTGATTTTCATCATATCCCTCGAGAGGATAATCGGATGGCAGATGCGCTTGCTACGCTTGCTTCAATGATTGTTGTGAAGTATTGGAATGAAGTACCCAACATTGCCGTGATGCGCTTGGATAGACCAGCTCACATATTTGCAGTTGAAGAAGTGAATGATGACAAGCCTTGGTATTTTGATATCAAGAATTTCCTCCAGAACCAGGTCTACCCGCCTGGGGCATCTGTGAAAGATAGGAAAACTTTGAGAAGGTTGTCAGGCAGTTTCTACCTCAGCGGTGAAGTGTTGTACAAGAGAAATTTTGACATGGTTTTGCTCAGATGCGTGGATAGACACGAAGCAAACCTGTTGATGACTGAGGTCCATGAGGGTTCATTTGGTACTCATTCCAATGGACATGCCATGGCAAGAAAGATGTTGAGAGCAGGCTACTATTGGCTGACAATGGAGTCTGACTGCTGCAAATATGTGAAGAAATGCCACAAGTGTCAGATTTATGCGGATAAGATTCATATTCCTCCGACACTTCTGAATGTGATTTCGTCACCATGGCCTTTCTCTATGCGGGGAATTGACATGATTGGCATGATTGAACCGAAAGCGTCCAACGGACACAGGTTTATTGTCGTAGCAATTGATTACTTCACCAAATGGGTTGAAGCCGCTTCGTATGCGAATGTGACCAGGCAGGTGGTTGTGAAGTTTATCAAGAACCAGCTGATTTGCCGTTATGGTGTGCCAGATAAGATCATTACTAATAATGGATCTAATCTGAATAATAAGATAATGGATGAGTTGTGCGCTGAGTTCAAGATTGCACACCATAATTCCTCTCCCTACAGACCCAAGATGAATGGGGCTGTTGAAGCTGCTAATAAGAATATCAAGAAGATTATCCAGAAGATGACAGTTACGTACAAGGATTGGCATGAGATGCTGCCATTTGCTTTGCATGGTTATCGTACATCTGTCCGCACTTCAACAGGGGCAACCCCTTTCTCTCTTGTTTACGGCATGGAGGTTGTTCTCCCAGTAGAGGTGGAGATCCCATCAATGAGGGTCTTGATGGAAGCCAAGTTGACTGATGCTGAATGGATTCAGAGTCGTTACGACCAGTTGAATTTGATCGAAAGAGAAGCGATTGACGGCCATGTGCCATGGTCAGTTATATCAGCAGAGAATGAAGAAAGAATTCGATAAGAAGGTCAAGCCTCGTGTGTTCCGAGAAGGCGACCTTGTGCTCAAGAAAGTTTTGTCTTTCGCGCCCGATTCCAGGGGCAAGTGGACTCCAAACTATGAAGGTCCATATGTTGTTAAGAGAGCCTTTTCAGGCGGAGCTTTGATGCTTACAACAATAGATGGGGAGGATTTCACTCATCCTGTGAATTCAGATGCAGTCAAGAAATACTTTGCCTAAAAAAAAGAGTATATGCAAATGAAAAACAGAATAGCTCGCTAAGTTGAAAACCCGAAAGGGCGGCTTAGGCAAAAGTGAGCGTCTCGGTGGAGAACCCGCAAGGGTGATCCAGGCAAAAGTTAGAGACATAAAAAAAATTAATATTTGCAACCCGCTAGATTGAGTACCTCACCCTGGGGCAATCTAGGCAAAAATTAGGGATTTGGCAAGTAACTGCATCCTGACAAGACTTTCTGTTCCTCAACCGTCTTTTCGTCAGAGATTCTCGATTCGTCGTCAACTGAAGCTTCGAATACATCGAGATTCAAATTGGTAGAGAAAGGATCATTATGTTCAATGTAGCCCTCTTCCAATATATATCACTGATTTCAAATTTATACAGATCTATGCAGTCTTGCCATTTGCAGGCTACCATTCCATCAAATCATCTTGAGCTTTTATCCAATTATTTGCACTCTTATTTGTTTCAATTCAACAAATGTTTTGCATGTTTTAATTGATAAAATGTCATTGTTTTAAACAAATAAATTTTTTCAAAATTGTTGTTTTAAACAAAGTGAACATTCACAATGATGAAAGGATACTTAAGAATTTCTCAGTGCTCTCCCGAGGGTGGCATGATTTCCCACAGGTAAGACATTTGTTCATATTCTTGGCATTGGTTGTATCCTCTTTCTCCTGCTTTGTTGTTGGGGTTGTGCCCCAAGCAGAGTTGTTGTTGTGGGTTGTTCCCCAAGCAGAGTGCTTGTTGAAGACTTCGTTTTCTTCTCCAACAGTATTCTCTCCCAGCATGGGTGTTTTCCTTTTGGTAGATTCGGTGGTTGATGGTTTGAAACCCAGGTACCCCGTCTCTCTCCAGTGCAGTCGCTAGCAGAGTTGTTGTTTCTCTCCTCAGCATGGTTGCTTTCTTTTTGATGATTCAGTGGTGGGTGGATTGATATCCTAGTACTTTACCACTTTCCTCAGCGCAGTCGCCTGCAGATTTGTTGCTAGCTCCCCATCAGAGTGTTTCCCTTCAGTAGAGTAGTGATTATGTTCCTCCTCAGCAGTTGTGGATGTTTTCCTCAGAAGAGTCAGCATTTAGTGGTTGATCCCAGCTCTCTTCCATATCCCCAGTGGATCCCGCAGTGGATTTCCCCAGTGGAGCCGTCAGCAGATTCGTGGTTTGGTGGATTGTATCTATGCAAAAATCCCCAACAGAGTTGGTATCCCCAACAGATTCAGGATTGCATCTGAGTTTCCCCTCAGAGTCTCCGCCAGAGCTGGTATCTTCGACAAAGTTGCTTTTGTAGCAGTTTCTGCTTGTTGAAATCTCTGTTTCCCCCAGTGGGGTTGGTTGGTGGCCTATCATCCAGAGATTGGGTTGATTTCCTGATTACTTTTGATCCTCTGTAGAGTGGCTTGTTGCAAAATCTACGTGGATGATCTATTTTTCCTTTAGTAGGTGTATTCCCGATGGAACAACTACTTGTGTTTTCCCCAGGTAGAATTGCTTGTGCAGTAGATTCTACATGATCTGTTCTCCCTCAGTGGGTTGTTCCCTAGTGGAGTTGCGTGGATTCGCTTTCATAGCAGTTCTTGCTTGTGCAATGAACTCTTGTTTCTCAGTTGATACTGAAGATCCCCCTGCAAATATCTCGGGACTTCTCCCATTTCCCCAACAGATTTGTCTTTGTGGCCGTTGTCGCCTGTTGTGACTTTCTGTACTCCAGTTGGGTTGTTGTTGATCCATTGCTCAGAGATTTTGAGATTTTGTGATATCTCTGGTTCTGTTTGCTCCCCGCAGATCTTTGCTTTTCAGCATGTAGATCTTCAGCAGATTGGCTTTCCAGTTGGTTCTTCTCCTGGAAGTATAGTACCGGGCGTGTGATTCCTGGGCCTGTTGTGTTAGATATGTCTGTTTTGTCAGCATTCATCGAACATAAATTATGCATATTCATGCATAATCATAAACATTCAGATATTCATGTTGCATTTTTTGCCATATATCTTTTGTTTGTTGTCTCTTGCTATGGGTTTTATAGATCTCCAATAGATCTTCCCAAGCAGATGTCGGGTGTTTAAATCTCTCCATATAGAGTCAGCCCCATAAGCATAAAGTGTTTGTCTTTCCTTCTGCAGTTCCCCACTGAGATATATCCTCGTGGATGACGGTTTCTTCCGTTTCCTCCCAACATATATATTGGGATGGATTTTCCTATTGAGTTATACCCTCATTAGGACGTGTCTTGATTCAGTCTGTCTTTTCGGATTTGGTCCCGAATTGGTATTTGTCAACTGTTTCTTGTGCTTCCCTGTGGAATAAATGAATGAATTGCCCAGTAACCGGCATTAATTCTTTTATCCCCAGCGGAATCTGTTTGGGCATCTACCCTTATACCGGTAGTTGTAAGTCCTATGATCCCTCTTCTTGGCGGAATTTATGGTTATATACCTTTTATTCCTCAACAAGAGTTGTTTGGTTTTCTACCCCGTATTCGGTAGATGTAAACCCTAATTCTTTTATCCTCATCGGAGTTTGATGGCCACTACCCCGTATTCGGTAGTCGTAAGTCCTATCTCTTTTCCCCTAGCAGAGGTAACCTTTGTGGATCGTTCTGATTGATGGTGGATTTTGTGCTGTTGTGGTTTTATTCCCAACGGAGTCTGTGCTGTTTGTGGATAAATTGCCGGTTGCTAGCAATTTTTATCCCCAGCCAGTGTTTTGGTATTCTACCCCGTATTCGGTAGTTGTAAACCCTAATTTCTCCCTTTTGCAGAGTTAACCTTGTTGTTCATCCTAACCGATGATGGTTACTCTTTGTGGTTATCTTCATTCGTTATTCGATGTTGATATTCCTCCCTTGCTTGTGGATAATTGCCGGTTGCTAGCAATTGTATCCCCAGTAGTCTTCTGGATCATTGCCGTATGCTCGCAATGTTATCCCCTTTTGAAGTCGCCGGCATGTCCTTGTGGATAATTGTTGTTTATACAATTCATCCCCAGCGAGTCTTCTTTCATTTACCCGTTTGCTTGGTAATGATTGTTGCTCCCTTTGATCGGTCATCATTATATACCTGGTTTTGGTATCCCGATGCCTTTCTTTTCGGTCGATTTATCCTTTATTAACCCAGTAACCGGTTGTGGATAATCTTCCATGTGAGTATGTTATCCACGTTCTGATGGTAATGGATAATATATCTCATGCACTCTTCAGTCGAAGCCTTTTGTGTTTCCCCAGTCGAGTAAGATTCGTTATTTCCCTTTGCGGAGTCGAATATTTGTTGTTTGTTGGATAATTGCCGGATGCTTGCAATTTATCCCTTTTGAGCTGTCTTTCGTTTACCCGTATGCTTGGTAACGATTGTCTCTTTTTTGGTTAGTCACCTATTATATGCCCTAACCGGTATCTCTGGTGTCTCTTCCTTTTCGAGTATATTATTCACGTTCCGACGGTAATGAATAACATATCTCTTGCGCTCTTTGGTTGGAGTCCTTTGTTGATCTTCCCCAGTAGAGTAAGATTCGTATTCTTTGTAGAATCGAATATATATCCTTTAACCAGTTTGTGTTTCGGATGATGAGTGTTTTGGCATATATACCAATTCACGTTTTCGGTTGGTCACCTATTATATACCCCGGTATCTCTGGTGTCTCTTCCATGCGAGTATATTATCTACGTTCTGACGGTAATAGATAATGTATCTCATGCGAGTATTTTATCCACGTTCTTACGGTAATGGATATTATATCTCATGCACTCTTTGGGTTTGTGTCCCCAGTTGAGTAAGATTCGTTTTCCCTTTGTGGATTCGAATGTCCATCCTGTAAGTCGATTTTCTTTTTTAAGCCCTCCTTTCGGATAATGAGTGTTTTGGCATATATACCAATTCACGCTTTGGTCGGTCACCTATTATATACTCCGGTATCCCTGGTGTTCCTTCCTTTCTGCTCCCTATTATGACCTTGGTCCCCTGTGGAGTCAGAGTTTCCTGAGTTGATGTACCTTTTTCGGGTCTTTCTCAGATGTTTGGTTGACTGATATCTCTCACCCCTTATACCGGTCTTAGATATTCATTCTTCCTGAGTTTGTTACCCTTATACTGGTAATACCTCATTTCTTTGTTGCTTTTTCCCAGGAGAGTCTCTTTGTTAGACCTTTCCCGGTGGATTTCGTGTTGTGATTTTACCCTTTTTTGCTGTATTGGCGTGTTCCCCAATATATGCAAAGTTTCCCCGGCAGGGAGGTTCTTTGTGAATCCGTTCCTTGGTCCGAGTCCGGATTTTCATCCGAAGTATCCTTTGAGGATGGTTTGAGTCAGCTTGTGTCTTTCCAATGCATGTGTCTTCCTTCGGAAATTTTCTTTTCCCCAGTGTGAGTCTTTCACTCCCCAGTGAGGTCCTTAGTCCAGTCGCGTTTTGTTCACGTTGTGTCAGTTTTGTTTTTCCCTAATTCAGAGTCGTGTCTTGCTCACGCATTTCTTTTCCTTTTATCCCCAATAAGAGTCCCCGTGAGAGTCTTGTTAGAATCTCTGTTCCTGGTGAGTGTATTACTCCGATGGATTGTCTTTTCTTCTGTGTGAACCTTATCCCCACAGAGTTTGTGTTACATGCATACATTTGCATCATGAGGTCTCTTAGGGACCAAAATTTGTCTCATTTTTGTTATTTAAGCCCATTCTACCGCGTCGAGATGAAGATTTCTAAACTTCACTTCTCCGGCTAGAATGACCTTAAATAGGGGCATCTGTAAGACCCCAATTTTGTCCCTGAGATCCCTCATGGCATCATATCATATCATATCATTGCCTCAAGGATCATTGTGCACCTTGCCTTCCTCCCCTGTGGGTGGGTTATCTTTTGAGAGTGATTCTTGATCACCAAGCATGTTTTGCATTTGTATATCATTGCTTTTCATTTGTTTACTAACCCAAAAGTACAAAAATATGCCATCTAACCTTGTTACTTGCAGATGAAGCAACATTAGGTCAAAGCAGGTCAAGGCAGTCATTGAGCCATAGATGGTGGCCATTCTGAAGAATTTGGGCACCATGATCATTCACAAGAGTTCATGTGAACCATGATATCATTTTGAATCAAGATCTCAAGTGGTAGAGGCTTGAACTTCATCTGATCATGTTCAGGTCAGCTGAAACCCTAGAAAACTCAACACAAGTCAACTGTGCATTCAATCATGGATTTGATGGTGGGAGATGGTTAGAGAGGCCTCATTCATGTCCATACAAGTCTCATTTGACATTTCAAACATCAACATTGGAGAATTTGAGGTCAGATGAAAAGTTTCCAAAAATAGTAAGTGACCTGTAATTTCAAACTGCCAAAAATGGAAAGGTTTTCTCCTCAAGATTACATCATCAAGCAAGCTTCAAATGAAATGTTTCCCAACATGAAAGTTGAAGATCTTGCTCTCACCTTTCCAAAATGTCCAAGATCATCCATTTATCATTTGTGGTTGGAGAGATATGATCAAAAGATGGCCAAGTGTGGATTGAACTTCAAAGAGGCATAACTTCTCAACCATTGCTCCAAATCACATGGATCTTTTTGCTAATTTCATGTCATGACCTATAATTTCACAATCTTGCATTACATTGCATCATTTCTCATTCCATGAACATTTGCAAAAATCTTGATTTTTGGAGGGAATTTCTAAAATTCAAAATTGGTAATTCATTTGAACATTTTCCAATTACCAATAGCTCCAAAATATCATTTTAAGTGAATTTGAACTAAATTCGTGCACTGTTCATGCACCATGCACATGCATAAGGGTGAAATGCAATTTTGGCCAAAACACCTCTTTTTGCTAATTCACTTAACCAATTAATTAAACATGTTTAGAGGGTGATTAGTAGAGGGTATTTAAGCCAAATCCTAACAGAAATTCAGTAACCACAATTCATTTTTTCAGATCTAAAAATTTTTGCTCTCACTTTTCTCTCAAATTCTCTTCCAATTTCTTCATTTGCCATTGCATTTTCGTGTTTGCTCCTGGTTATTGAATTGATCTTGAGCAGGATCCTTCATAGAAAGAGTGGAATTCGTGCCATTTCAAGCTGTTCGAAGCAAGAACATCAACAATGGTGGATTCTTCAATCTGTTGATTCATGGCCAATTGAGCATCAAAGATCGTTCCATTCAGTCACACAAGCTTGTAAGAGAAAGATCCAAGCATTACAAAGCCAGAAACTCGTGGATTTGAAAGCTGCTCTACAAGAGGTGTGAAAATCGATTCTCTCTATTCTCAATTTCATTATGTGATTCGTATAGATCTTTCTTCTGTGAGCATGCTGAGCTAAAAATCATAAAAAACCATGCCGTATTCATGTAGTTTCGAAGGTTTGAAGTTTCATGTTGATTCTTGATTTGCTTGATTCATACGCGTTATCATGTTTTTGGATGAAATTGTGGTTGATTCTTGTTGCATATTGTTAGATCTTCATGATGTAATGCGTAATTCATGTTTCTGGATACTTTCAATTTTTCAGGAAATATCGTTGATGAAGATCATGAAGATCTTCATCATGTTCTTGATTGCTGGAAATTTCCTGCGGATTTTCATATGACCTTCATCGCCTTGGCTGCGAAATTTCCTGCGGATTCATGAGCATTACCTGCGAATCTGGTATTTGCATGCATGCACGGTTCGCCTAGGGTTAGTCCAAAACGACTGTGTTTTGGTTGGCGCGCTTGGATATTTGAATTTGAGCCGTGTTCGATTCCTGATCATGACATTTCCAACAATTGCCTTGCATTATTTCATTTCACTTGTCCATATTCACATATGCTTCATTCATTCATTTTTCAATTTTTCTCTTCATTCAAAAATCCATAACTCCATGAATATTGCTCCAATTGATGTGAGATTTTTTTCACCTTGCTCCTCATGATGTCTACTATTTTATGGTTATTTTTCCAGAATTTGTGCTCGATGGAAATTTGTTTTAGCCTAGGGTTTGTTCATGCATATGCTATCTTGCACCTTGCTTGCTATTTTCTTTGTGAAATGATGATGGTTAACCCAATGAATGTGAAAATTGACTTGCTTAAACTATACATCCTAATGGTCATTTTGGTATAGAGTTTGCATTTTTACCCATTTCTGGTTGATGAGATATGATCTATTGAATGAAGGTGTGACAATTTGTGTCACACCATTGCTTGCTTGACTTCCTGATTTTATTTGCCATGCCAATTCAATGCCAAATGATGTGAATTTTTGCATGATGCTACTTCTGGATGTTAGGATTGATCATGAATCTTTGTGGAATTTTTGGATCCATTTCCAATTTGTTTGAGATTTTCTTTGCGGTTTGGTCATGTTTGGACTTTTGGATAGTCATGAATTTAGATGATTTGTGAAATGCTTGATGTTTATCATATGAACCTGAAATTTTGCACATGTCTTCTAGACACTTTGAAGTTTGTCTTGGCTTTGGTTTGAGTCATTTATCACTTGTCATCTCTGTTTTAGGATTGCCTTAAGTTGATGTATCAATTTGTGCTTCCTTTGAGCTTGTTTATGCTTACATTGACTTATGGGATTTCTTTGACATGCTTATACTTATCCAAATGCCTTTATTCTTGGTTTGTTGATCATTTGATGAGTTCTGTTTAGCCATGATTTTTCTTGGAATTTATTGAGCCATTTTTGAATTGATGTAAAATTGTTCATTCTGTTGCTCCAATGTGTTTTCAACTTGCATAATTTGACATGATTTGTTTATGAAATGAAATTGGTGAATGATATTGACATGAGACCACTTGGATATTGTTCTTAATTGATTAATATTGATTCTTGTCAATTTTTATGTTCTGTTTTGGATTATTTCTCCTTCTTTGACCCTAGGCCTTGTCCTAGTGGTTTGCTTCTCATGTTTGAGTTTGTTTTCAAGTTAAGAAGCACATGGCCTTAAGGAGATTAATTCACATTGCTTGAGTTGGTTTATTTGATTGTTATTGACTAACCTTGACTTGTTTTGTAGGATGCTTTGTGCTCATTTGAGTTGAGCTTGTGCCTTGCACATTGTAGCCTTGCTTGTTTGATTGTGTATTGTCTGTTGACTGTTGGATTATCTGTTTGATTTTTTTGAATTGAGTACTGATTGAGTTGGATTGTTTTCAGGTACATTAGTTGCTTAAGTTCATTTTGAACTTGCTTGGGCTTAATCAATTAGGTATAACTTCTCTTCTTCATGTAGTCTGGAAGACCTGGCTTGTTATGTGGCCAGGCACTTGTCTGAAGTCCTCCTTAAGAGGCAATGTTTGTGATTGTTTATTTTTGTCCCCAAGCAGGAAAAGTCCTTTTGATAAGGCAATTGGTAGATAAAAGAGATGTGTAGTCCATCTCCTACTATTCTGTGTGTCATCCCTTTGCTCACATTACATGTTGATGCATTGTGGATCTTAACCCAGGATCTATAGAGTCATTCACTTGTGGAGAGAGTTCCAAATTTCTGAACTCCCACACCTTCTATCATTCAATGCTCTCTCTGACCAGAGATAAGAGCCATGAGCCACACCCCTCATATCCTTTCATCTACTTCACCTTAACTCTCAATGTTAAGGTTAAGAGCACCACTTACCCCATTCCAGTTGACTTTAAAGTCTAACCCTTGCTTGAGCCTAATTGCTTGTATATAGTGTGTGCTAACTGAATCATTGATTGCTTATTGGTCCATCTGTACATGTTTGCTTATTTGCCTTTGTGCATTTATCATCATTAATTGTTCATTATTGCATGATCATCATTTCATATCTTTGTGACACATCTTTATTTGTCCATTGAGGAATCAACTGTAAGTCCATTCATTGGCCTTTGTTCCTATGATTTGGAAGGGATTGAGTGTAAGACCATTTCATTGGCCACTTATGTCCTCTTTGCTCATTGCTTTTGTTTGTTTGTTGTATGTGAGGATTCAATTGTAAGTCCATGTTGTTGGCATTTGTATTCCTATGATCATCCTGTGGAGATTGGTATAAGCCCAGATAGATTGGCATCTAATATCCATGTTTTGTTTTGCTTTAGGAGATTGGAATAAGTCCATTTATTGGCATCTGATATCCATGTTTGTTTTAGGAGATTGGTGTAAATCCATTGATTGGTATCCGGTATCCGCTTTTTGTTTGTGAGATTGGTATAAGTCCATTTATTGGCATCTGGTATCATTATTTTGTTTTGATTGTGAGATTGGTATAAGTCCATTTATTGGCATCCGGTATCATTGTTTTGTTTTAGGAGATTGGTGTAAATCCATTGATTGGTATCCGGTATCCGCCTTTGTTTGTGAGATTGGTGTAAGTCCATTTATTGGCATCCGGTATCATTGTTTTCTTTTAGGAGATTGGTGTAAATCCATTGATTGGTATCCGGTATCCGCCTTTGTTTGTGAGATTGGTATAAGTCCATTGATTGGCATCCGATATCATCTTGCTTCTTATTTTGTTATTTGCTTTGTTGCTCATTCCAAAGGACACACTTGAATCATCTTCTATATGATTTCAAGAGGTGAACTTCTAGGAAGTTTTATACTCTTTCATCCATATCCTTTTGGTTTCAAAACCCCTTTTCACTTGTTGACTTTTGAAACTTGTAAATACATAGTGAGCAAACATCTTCATGTCTTTTCAAATTAGAAACCTGGACCCTAAGTCCTTGACTTTTCAAACTCCATTTCCATAAGACTTCTTTCTGAATTGAACTTTAATCATACTTTGACCATATTTTGTAAATACTCATAATCAATTAATTTCACTCATTCAATTGTTTTGTGGCTTTGTCCATTGTTGATATGTTTTCATACATTAGCCATAGGTTTCAATTCTCATAGTGGTTGATGTAAATCTCACCACATCCTTAGTGAGTTGATTGTAAGTCTTCCATACTTATTATAGGGTTAACCCCTCACTAGTATGTTGAAGCTATCCTTGCATGGTGGATTGTTGGTCTTGGTTGAGTTTTCTCCCGTTGATAATGAAAAGCCTTAGTGCTCTTGTTTTAAAATGAACCCACTCATATTTTGGAAATCTTTTAGCCGAACTACGGTGTTTTGATCCTTACCTTCCATGGAGAGGTACGTAGGCAACGGGTTCATCCGTTCAAACACAAAAATAATAAATTGTACATTCTTTTCTCATCTTCCCAATCATGTTTGCACAATATGTCATAAACAAATAAACTTTTTCTTATACAACAAGTGTGAAAAGGGCTCCCTAGGAGTACCTAGGACGTTTTGGTTGCCTAACACCTTCCCATTGCGTAATTTACCCCTTACCCAGATTCTCTGATCTTTTCATTAGTTTTCTATGTGTAAAACTTCTTAGGCTTTTGTTCGCTTTTTAGCCAATCCTTTGGATAAATAAAAGTGCGGTGGCGACTCGATTTCTTTGTATGCTTTGCTTATGGTTTAATCAATAAATCATAAAGTGACGAATATACCGCTACAGGCAGCAACTTCTTCAACAATGTGAACTGCTTCTTCAGCGTTGACTTTAGCTTTTTCCTCAGCCTTAACAACAATAGGATCAACAATAGCCTTTGCTCCAACTTCTTTGATTCTCTGAAGTTCTTATTGACGCGCTTTCTCTTCAGCTTCCTTCCTTGCCCGTTCCTCAGCTTCTCTGGCTAGGCGCTCTTGGAGTCTGATCCTAGCGTCTCTAATAAAGTCGTTGCGGACTTGTTCAGAGAGGCCTTTTAGCTTGAAGGCTTCAGAGGTCATCCAACTTATCACTCTGTTCTAGTGGATCCTTACAACAGAGGGATCATCACTAATACCAGAGTTGATGGTAAGAGACTTGACCTTCTCAACTGAAGACTCTGCAAAAACCTAGATTGCTTATTCAAGGGTGGGAAAGGTAGTTTCTGGTTCAGTGGCAGAGGCTGGGGAGGGTGAGGAGGGTGAGATGGGGGAACTTAGATTAAGTGTGGGAGTTGTTGGGTCAGCGGAAGTGATAGGTGGTGGTATGTCAAAGTTGGTTCAGATGGTTGTGGTTCATAGTGGGTTGGTTGTGGTTCAGATGTGGTTGGATTTGGATGTTCCGGAGGTGGGGAAGTGACTTCAGGTTCAGGTTCAGGATGTGATGGCTGTTGAGAGGCCAGAGCACGGGCTTGGAGCTGAGCCAGAGTGGGGGGTTGAGGGTCAGATGGTTTAGTATCAGAGGAGAGTTCGTAGTAAGATGGGGATTAAGGAGATGGTGATGATGATGGTGAGGTGGTTTCATTCAGCATTTCTGCTTCTAAAACTGGTAATGTTGTGGTGGCGAGGTTGAATTTCAGAGAAGGTGCGTTAGAAGATCTGGTGGTTGAGGGAGGCGTTTCAGTAGAGGTGTATATGGGAGTTGTTTGGGGAAGAGAAGAAGCAATTGGTTTAATTTTGACAGAGGGAGGGAGAGATACAGACTTACCTGGAGAGCCAACCAGAGGAAATAGGGGTCTTGATCCAGAGGATTCTCCCAGCTTAGCTTTCTTCGCCTTCTTGGACTTCTCAGAGGGCTCTCGCATCCTCTTCATGAAGTTTGGTGGATGCTCAGGTAGCCAGTCCACTGTGAATTCATAGATATCCACCCCTTGATTGGAAAGGTCATGTAGATAGTAGGCTACTACCTCTGGAGGGTCAATCTTGGAGAACAGGTAGAGTCCCTTGGGAATCTCCCTCTGATCTCTGAGTGCTTCCCAGGAGGTATCAAGTGTTGGTTTGGCTCTGACTTGATCAATGATTCCCATGCTCTTTAGATTCCGAGCATTCAGAGGTCTTCCGGTGTCAATGGTGACATCTTCCATGAGTCTGAGCTGAATCAGGTGGTCCACGAGGCCACTCTCGATCAATACATCAGATATCATTCTCCCTAGAGGGATGTAGTTCTTTGTCTTCATGTTGTTTCTGGTGTCTTTAACTGAATCTCTGAGGTACTTGAAGAGGAGTGCAGGTAGACAGAGTTTCAGACCCTTGTGAATGAAGTACAAGATGCACTTCTGATATGTGTTGATGTAGTCAGAAGAGTTTGAAGCAGGTCGATGATGGATGGTGCCTAAGATGATCTTCAGCCAGACCCGGAGGTTCTGATGTAGTTCCTTGTTCTTGGAATGCTTGCCTTTAACACTCTGTTGGAAGATGGTAGGGTTTATTTCCTGGGACAAGTACTTTTCCCTAGGGTTTATATTGTAGATGCGTCTTCCTCCTGTCTTCTCCATGTTCAGAAGGGAGGCAATTAATATTTCAGTGATGACTATCTTGACTCCCAGAATGTAGGAGATAATATAGTGATCATCTGAGTCTGCGAAACGCCAGAACTCCTTCACCAGATTCGTGTACACAGGGCCATAGAGGCGTTGAAAGTAGGTTTCCCACCCTTGCATTTTCGGTTCTTCAGTGAGGTCGACGCCATTACGCTTCATGTTTTTGAAATCAACCGAAGTTTCACATAGAACTTCAAGATTATCAAAGGTAGTTGCTAGATGAATGTGTGAGCAAATTCTTTACTTTGAATAAGTTTTGAATGATAGCAAATTGTGTGATCATTGCCTAATTGTTGGTTGTGCATTATTTTACATGTTTCATTTGTGTTTTTAGCCTATACTATTGTTTCGTGTCTTTACATAAAGATCCACATTGATACATTTCTTAAAAGAACTCATAAAAACTGTTTTGTGTCAGTATGTATCGATACATGTTCATCTGCATCGATACATAAATTTGTTTTAAATCACAAAACGTTTTTGCTTCAGTATGTATCAATACATACGAGCTTTGTATCGATACATGCTTAGTTAAAATGTTCTATGTATCGATACATACGAGCTTTGTATCGATACATGCTTAGTTAAAATGTTCTATGTATCGATACATACGACCTTTGTATCGATACATGCTTGTATTAATTCTCTAAAATTAATCAAAGCTACAGTATGTATCGATGCATAATCTTTTGTATCAATACATAATTTTGTTTTGTCTACTAACAGCTTATGTTTTTCACATATAAGAAGTATTTTGACAGCTCAGTTAAAAAGTACGAATTCAGAAGTGAAAAACAGTTGTAACACAAATCAAAGGAGTGTGTAGCAGCAATTGTTTTCAGCAGTTAGAAACCTGAAAGAGACTTCATCTTCTTCATCTTCTCAATCTCTTTTCTTCAAGAACATCAACACATAATCATTCTTGTTCTTTGGACTAAAGGATCAACGAGATAACGTTCAATGGAACGATCAAGGATCTAGTTGAGGTGTTCAGTGGAACGATCAAGGATCTAGCTGAGTTGAAGGGGGTTTCGATGGTTTTTCCTTCAAGAACTGGAGTGTTCTTGCGGGTTTGTTAGTCACATTTGCAGAACAGATTCAACCGTAGCGTAGGGTTTGGAAATTGGGTAATTTCGCAAACAGGTCGTGGAACCGGTGAATTGTTTGCAATTTCTTGCAGGAAATTCTTGATCGAGCTCAGATCAAGTGGAGGTTTTATACAAGAAGAAGATCTTGGGATTTAGATTTCTGTCTTTGTATTGTAACCTTGTATCAACGAATTCGGCATTATTGATAATAACAGTTCTCAATTTCATTTGAAATTGAGAGGGAGACGTACCCACACGCGAGGACGACAGTGGGGAACTTCCTTACCAAATCTCTGTGTATCGTATTCTTTCCTTATCTATCTTTACGTTTTCAACAGTTTTGTAATTTCAGTTGGTGTATTGTGGTTGTACATTTCGTGATACAATAGTGGCAAGAAAACTTCATTATCTAAACTCCACCATTGTTCATCATTGATCACATACACACCAAATGTTTGACAAAACTGTCAGCTGAGTTTTATTCATTGGAATTAGAATTTAGTGATAAGTGCATTTGATTTGATAATATTCTGGTGTTAATAATCTCTATCGTTCCTATTCAAATCCAGCAATAAATTAGCGTGTCCGGTTTTCTAGTAGCGGTTCAGATTAGACGGAAGTCGATTCGGGACTGTAATTTTTCGCTCAGTTTCAATAACTCTGATAAGATTTTTTAAATCCGTTTATTTAAAAGAGGTGATCTATTCACCCCCCTCTTGATCACTAGCCACACCGTCTAACAAGTGGTATCAGAGCGCCGGTTCGCTGGTGTTCTGTGGCTGCCTGTAACGATATGGATTCTGAACCAAAGGGGGTGTATAATAGAGCGCCGATTTTCAACGGTGAAAATTACGGCTACTGGAAAGACTGCATGCGAGTTCATATAAATTTTGTTGATAGGCTAGTATGGGCTGCCATTGAAAATGGTCCTTTTCAAATTACTATGACAAATGCGGCTGGCGCCATAGTTCCTAAACCAGAAGGTGATTGGAATGAGAAAGATGAGAAAAAGTGGTCGAGTGATTGGAGAGCTCGAAATATGCTAATTTCAGCACTTGGTGTTGATGAGTATTATCGGGTATCCCATTGCACGACAGCTAAAGAAATGTGGGATGCTTTAGAAGTTGCCCATGAGGGTACTACTGAAGTAAAACAGTCCTGCATTAACACACTCAATCAAGAGTTTGAGCTCTTTCGTATGAAACAAGGAGAATCTATCTCCGACATGCAAAAGAGATTTACTCATCTCACTAATCGTTTGAATGCACTTGGAAAACCTGTTTCCAATGAAATAGCTACTAATAAAATTCTGAGATGTCTTAGCAGGGAATGGCAACCTAAAGTAACAGCTATTAAGGAAGCCAACGATCTAACGACACTTAAGATTACAACTCTGTTTGGAAAGCTGGAAGAACATCAGCAAGCGTTAGAAAGTCTTGAAAAGTTTGAGAACAAAAGTAAGAAGGAAAAGGAGAAGAAGAGAGACAAAGAGGGAGAGAAGAAGCCAATAGTTCTTGTGGCCTCTAGCTCTAAGTCCTCACGAAAAGAGCAAAGTGACAATGATTCTAGTAGTGACAAAGATTCGGATGATGAGGAAATGGGACTTATTGTAAGGAGATATAATAGATTCATTCGAAAGAATGGAGTCAAGCATTCCGACAAAAACCTCATGAAGTTTCGAAGACAATATACAGATTCAAAACAGGAAGAGAATAAGAAGAGTAGAGGAAAAGGATCTTGTTTTAATTGTGGTAAATCTGGACATTATAAAACAGATTGTCCTATGAAGTATAAGGATCAAGGAAAAGCTCCACCAAAAGGGTACAGCAAACAAAGAAGAGCTTACATTGCATGGGAAAGTGACAATGATTCATCAAGCACACAAAGTTCAAGTGATAGTGATGAAACCGCAAATTTGTGCCTTATGGCTCACACCAAAAATTTGTCCTACCACAAGAAGAAAATCAATGATAAAAAGGTAAAACAAGCCTATTATAATAATTTCTCTTCTATGTCTTTTTCTGAACTGAAAATAGCTTTTGAAAAACTGCATAACGAAGCTGTAGATGCTTTTAAAAGATTATCTTCCGATAAACAAATTTTTTCATTTCTGGAAGGTAAAGTATACAAAGCTGAAAAAGATTTAGAATGGTTAAAAGCTAGTATTGCAGAAAATTCAAAAAGTATTGACATTGATGGATGTAGTAAAGTTGGGTATTGTGAAGCTTGTCATATTTGGCAACAAGAGGTAAACACTCTCAAGGTCAAATTGGAAAAAGCTTTACAACCTAAGGTTACTTATGCCGTTGACTCTAGGTTGTTTAAGAAGTCATTAAATCCACCATATGCAAAATACTCTTTTATTCCGAAGGATTTCATGAACAAGAATAAACAAACACATCATCATGGTTTATGTCATTATTGTTGTCGTGCTGGCCATACCATTGAGAAATGCAAGTTTAGGAGATTTCTTGTTCCTAAAGGTATTTATCAATGGAAGCCAAAAGGCAACCATGTTAGCACTTACCCACTTGGACCCAATGAAAATTGGGTACCAACTTCTCTCTTTTGATATTGTAGGATGAGTGCCTTGCTTCCGTAGATAGGAGATGGTTTCTTGACAGCGGTTGCTCAAGGCACATGACCGGTGACATATCGCTTTTTATAGACTTCAAAGCAAAGAAGAAGGGATATGTTACTTATGGAGACAATAACAAAGGAGCTATACTTGGCAAAGGTAGTGTAGGTAATCCCTCTACCACTACTATTTCTGATGTCCATTTAGTAGAGGGGCTTAAACACAATTTGTTAAGCATAAGTCAATTGTGTGACAAGGGTTATAAAGTTTCTTTCACAAAAACTTGCTGCATAATTGAACATGCTGAACGGAACGTTGTGTTTAAGGGTGTAAGAGTAAACAATATCTATATGCTTGACCTTTTTGATGTATCTTTAACAAGTACTAAATGTTTAGTTACCTTGAATGATGATTCTTGGCTTTGGCATAGACGTTTAGCGCATGTTAATTTCGATTTGCTTAATAAGGTTGTATCTAAGGATCTAGTAGTCGGTCTTCCAAAAATAAAATTTTCAAAAGACCACCTATGTGACGCGTGCCAAATGGGAAAACAAACGAGGGTCTCTTTTAAATCTAAAAATGTAATTTCAACTTCACGACCCCTTGAGCTTCTCCATATGGACCTCTTTACACCTTCTAGGACAAAGAGCTTAGGTGGAAATTATTATGGTTTTGTAATCTTTGATGACTATTCTAGATTTACTTGGACTATATTCCTTCATAGCAAAGATGAAACTTTTTCTGCTTTTAAGAATTTTGCAAATCTGTCCCAAAACAAAATGAATTCCAAAATAGTTACAATTCGTAGCGATCATGGTGGTGAATTTCAAAACTATCACTTTGATAAGTACTGTGACAAGTATGGTATTGAGCATAACTTTTCAGCTCCTCGAACTCCACAACAAAATGGCGTTGTGGAGCGTAAAAATCGTGTTTTAGAGGAGTTGGAAAGAACACTGCTAAATGAGGGTGGATTACCAAAATATTTTTGGGCTGATGCAGTTAGCACAACTTGTTATGTTTTAAACAGGATCTTAATTCGTCCTATTTTAAATAAAACTCCTTATGAGCTTTTAAAAGGAAGAAAGCCAAACTTGTCACATCTTCACGTATTCGGTTGTAAGTGTTTTGTTTTGAATAATGGTAAGGAAAATATTGGGAAGTTTGATGCAAAAGCGGATGAAGGTATCTTTCTTGGATACTCACAATCAAGTAAAGCATATAGAGTATATAATAAGCGTTTACTTACTGTTGAAGAATCTGTCCATGTTTCTTTTGATGAGTCTTATCTGAAAAGTGTCGGAAAAGGTATTTCTTTTGATGACGCAGGTGTACCTACAGAAGACATACTCAAGGAAGCTGTTACAGAAACTGATCAGTCCAGAACAGTTGCCCATGAGAAGGAGGAAGATACTAGTCATGAAGAAGATGAGGAAGAAAGGACAACTGAAGTGAATGACCTTCCACCAGCTTGGAAATCTTCAAAAGACCATCCTATTGACAACATCTTGGGAGATATTTCAAAGGGAGTAATGACTCGTTCTAAGATAAGTAATTTTTGTTCTCACTTCGCTTTTGTTTCACAAGTAGAACCTAAAAATGCCAAAGAGGCCTTGATTGATGAATGTTGGCTAATGGCCATGCAAGAAGAGCTTAATCAATTTAAAAGAAATGACGTTCGGGAACTTGTCCCTCGTCCGCGAGATCATCATATCATAGGTACTAAATGGGTTTTTAGAAATAAGCTTGATGAAAACGGAGTGATAACTAGGAACAAGGCACGTTTAGTAGCACAAGGGTATAACCAAGAGGAGGGCATAAACTATGAGGAAACTTATGCTCCAGTTGCTCGCCTTGAAGCTATACGTCTCTTGCTTGCCTATGCGTGTTCTAATAATTTTAAGCTTTACCAAATGGACGTAAAGAGTGCGTTTCTAAATGGTGTCATAAATGAAGAGGTATATGTCTCACAACCTCCTGGTTTTGAGAATGCTGAAAATCCAGATTATGTTTACAAATTAAAACGAGCTTTGTATGGTCTTAAACAAGCCCCTTGGGTTTGGTATGAAAGGCTTAGCAAATTTCTAATTGATCATGGATATTCAAGAGGTAAAGTGGATAATACTCTCTTTATTAAACACAAGGGAAAGCACATTCTTTTAGTTCAAGTTTATGTAGACGATATAATTTTTGGTTCAACTAACACACACTTGGTCGAAGAATTTTCTAGGGTTATGCAGGGTGAATTTGAGATGAGTCTTATGGGGAGCTGAATTACTTCCTAGGTCTTCAGATAAAGCAACTTGATGAGGGTACAGCAGTATGTCAAACAAAGTACTACAGAGAACTACTCAAGCGCTTTGGAATGAACGACTCAAAATCAATTGACACCCCTATGCCTACCAACGGAAATCTAGATAAAGATGAGCATGGTAAGAGTGTAGATGTCAAAAAGTTTAGAGGTATGATTGGGTCTCTTCTGTATCTTTTTGCTTCTAGACCTGACATCATGTTTAGTGTTTTTATGTGTGCACGATATCAATCAAATCCTAAGGAATCACACTTGAAAGCTGTTAAGCGTATATTTAGATATCTTCATGGTACATCTAAATATGGGCTTTGGTATTCCAAAGGAAGTGATTGTAGCTTAGTAGGTTACTCCGATTCTGATTTTGCTGGCTGCAAATCAGATAGGAAAAGCACAAGTGGTACATGTCACTTGTTTTCAAACTCCTTGGTAAGTTGGCATAGCAAAAAGCAGGTATCTGTGGCTTTGTCAACTGCAGAGGCTGAGTACGTTGCAGCCGGTACTTGTTGCGCTCAGATTTTGTGGCTAAAGCAACAACTACAAGACTTTAACATTCAACTCAAACGTATTCCAATAAAATGTGACAACACTAGTGCCATAAACCTTACTAAAAATCCTGTTTTACACTCACGCACTAAACACATAGAGATTAGACATCACTTTCTTCGTGATCATGTTGAAAAAGAAGACGTTGTATTTGAGCATGTTGATACTAAAAACCAGCTTGCTGACATTTTCACTAAACCTTTGGCAACGGAACCGTTCTTCAACATTCGTCGTGAATTAGGGATCTTAGATCTCTCTCCATTGTTGTCTTAAGCATGTTTGTTCTTATTTATATTATGCCTCACCTTGGTTGATGAGATTTGTTTTAGATTTCATTTATACCTCACAAGGTTACATCAACAGAGGTAATATCACTCCTTTCTATATCTCTTTTAGAACTATGTGATTGTGTATGTTAGAACAAAATTCCTTATTTTCGTTTATGTGAATTTCTTTGCATATATTGTTTGAACATTAATATCTGATTTGTGAATTATACTTGGGCATCATTATCATGACATACTTCATAATGCATAACCATACTGCATAAAAATTAATTAAAATTTGGTTTGGCATCAGTATGTATCGATTCAAAGATGTATGTATCGATTCATGTCTTCTTCATTTCACATCTGTCAAAATTGGTTCAGTATGTATCGATTCATTCGTCGTTTATATCGATACATAGACCCTTTAAAAACAAAAATGCGTGACATGGATCGATCCATTCCCATATGCATCGACACATACTGATTGTTATTTGGATTAAATGCACTTTATTTCACTCATGGATCGACACATCAGCAATTCTTATCACATCTTTTCACAAACTTGGTATCAGCAGTTCCCCTACCTCTCAAAACCTGCGGCTAACCCTAATCTCCTTCATCATCATTCTCTCCAAAACCCTAAATTCATCTCACTTTTCTTCAATTTTTCATCACCATGCCTCCAAGAATCATTCCGGCTAGAGCAGGGGGAAAAGGAAAAGGAAAGGAACCGGTTGGCACTTCTCAGCAGTTACCAGAAATTCCTCCTAATGCCTTAGATTTGCTTCATCCTGCAATTGCTACTGAGTTTGAGGATTCTTTCAAGACAAGGTTAGTTATGAAACCCCATGTCTTCGATAAACATGATGCTATTCATCTGCATCTCAATGATGTGGTTGAACTCCTTAATGCACAAAAACTTGGTTCATTTTTTACTACAAAGGATGATTACCATGAGGATTTTATCCGTGCATTTTATGCTGGCTTACAATCTGGTAAAGGATATATGTTTAAGTGTTCTATTGGTGTCAGAACCTATACTTTTGAGGCTGCTGATTGGGAAACAGTGTTTCAAATTCCGCTTCCGTCGCATAATTTCAAGACTTAGCATGACTTGAAGTTTGATGCTGACTTTAACCTGAAGGAGTTTACTCTATCTATCTTGAAATTGGCCAGACCGATGGGTGAGGATGAACGGGTTACGTTTGGTATGATTAAGAAAATTCCTCGTATACTTCAGTGGATTATCTCGCAAATTCTGCGTCCAGCAAACAGTGGACATTCTAGGTTAGACAAGGCAGGCATTCATCTCTTGTATACTCTTCAAAATAAGGTTCCCTTGAATTGGGCAAATTACTTTGTGAAGCGTCTCTTTTTCGTGCGTAACAGTGCCAAGAATGTTGCTCTTGGTTATGCGTCTCAAATCATGAAGATTCTTACGTTCTGGAATGTTGCAATCCCTTTAGTTCCTCTCATATCATCATCTGCTGCTCAAGAGTTTGACTCTTCCACTTTATCTCATATGGGATATCGGTGGGACAAGGAACGTCAATGTTTCTATTTCTTTGAAAGGAAATCCAAAACAAGGATCTATAATTTTGATGTGCCTTCTGAACGAATTCATGTAGTTGAAGACCAACCTGATGAAGAAATGCATGATATGAACGAAGCAGATGTGGCTACAGCTGATGACAATGCTGGTTGGGGTGATTGGGTGTCACAAAGGTGGTCTCCAACCAACTATGTACCTGAACCAACGGTTCCTCCGTTCTCCGGCGGTGCTTCATCTTCAACACCTACTGCGCACCTAACTCAAATGCTTCAACAAATGGAGCTTGCCAACCAAGAACGTCATGAAGAGGCATGGTCTTGGCATGTACAACAAAGTGAGTGGCATAAGGAGCATCGTGAGTGGCATGACAATCATACACGGATGTACCATAACCAACACTCTTGGCACACGGACTTGGTTAAGTGGCACCAAGTCTTCTACAATGAAATGTCTGGTTTTATGGACGACTGCCGTGCCAATCCTGGTATTATGGACAGATGCAGAAGTGTTGAAGTTCAGGACCGGTTCAGGCACTACACCTTCATGGGCCACAATCCAGATGCAATGCCTCCTCCTCCGCCTCCGCCAAGCTTCAGAGATCCTGATAGAGATGACGAGGAGTCCTGTGGTGGCTATAGTCCACATTAAACCATCATCATTTCATTTCACTGCATTTCATTGCATGTTGCTTGAGTTTTTTTCTTTTCAGATTAGTTGCACCTTATATGTCTTGGCTTATGTAATTTTTAAATACTTTCTACTAGTTAAATGCTTATTTCTTTCGGCTTACTTCTGGTGTTATTGCCCTTATTTGTCATTCTTTGTGAGTGATTCTTTACTTTTTAAGCTTCCTTCTTTGTGATTGTTAGCTTCTTTATCATTATTGTTGTGTCCTGCTACAACATGTTGCCTTGATAAAACTGTTTTTTTCTTCTTTTTGATGTTGACAAAGGGGGAGAAATGCAGATGTTGACAGATATGCACAAACTCAGGGGGAGTATCACACATCTTGCTAAAAATTTTCCATCATCAAAAAGGGGGAGTTTGTGAGCAAATTCTTTACTTTGAATAAGTTTTGAATGATAGCAAATTGTGTGATCATTGTCTAATTGTTGGTTGTGCATTATTTTACATGTTTCATTTGTGTTTTTAGCCTATACTATTGTTTCGTGTCTATACGTAAAGATCCACATTGATACATTTCTTAAAAGAACTCATAAAAACTGTTTTGTGTCCGTATGTATCGATACATGTTCATCTGCATCGATACATAAATTTGTTTTAAATCACAAAATGTTTTTGCTTCAGTATGTATCGATACATACGAGCTTTGTATCGATACATGCTTAGTTAAAATGTTCTATGTATCGATACATACGAGCTTTGTATCGATACATGCTTAGTTAAAATGTTCTATGTATCGATACATACGAGCTTTGTATCGATACATGCTTGTATTAATTCTCTAAAATTAATCAAAGCTACAGTATGTATTGATGCATAATCTTTTGTATCAATACATAATTCTGTTTTGTCTACTAACAGCTTCTGTCTTTCACATATAAGAAGTATTTTGACAGCTCAGTTAAAAAGTACGAATTCAGAAGTGAAAAACAGTTGTAACACAAATCAAAGGAGTGTGTAGCAGCAATTGTTTTGAGCAGTTAGAAACCTGAAAGAGACTTCATCTTCTTCATCTTCTCAATCTCTTTTCTTCAAGAACATCAACACATAATCATTCTTGTTCTTTGGACTAAAGGATCAACGAGATAACGTTCAGTGGAACGATCAAGGATCTAGCTGAGGTGTTCAGTGGAACGATCGAGGATCTAGCTGAGTTGAAGGTTGAAGGGGGTTTCGAGGAAAAACCAAATGGTTTGTCCTTCAAGAACTGGAGTGTTCTTGCGGGTTTGTTAGTCACGTTTGCAAAACAGATTCAGCCGTAGCGTAGGGTTTGGAAATTGGGTAATTTCGCAAACAGGTCGTAGAACCGGTGAATTGTTTGCAATTTCTTGCAGGAAATTATTGATCGAGCTCAGATCATGTGGAGGTTTTATACAAGAAGAAGATCTTGGGATTTAGATTTCTGTCTTTGTATTGTAACCTTGTATCAACGAATTCGGCATTATTGATAATAACAGTTCTCAATTTCATTTGAAATTGAAAGGGAGACGTACCCACACGCGAGGACGACAGTGGGGAACTTCCTTACCAAATCTCTGGGTATCGTATTCTTTCTTTATCTATCTTTACGTTTTCAACAGTTTTGTGATTTCAGTTGGTGTATTGTGGCTGTACATTTCGTGATACAATAGTGGCAAGAAAACTTCTTTATCTAAACTCCACCATTGTTCATCATTGATCACATACACACCAAATATTTGACAAAACTGTCAGCTGAGTTTTATTCATTGGAATTAGAATTTAGTGATAAGTGCATTTGATTTGATAATATTCTGGTGTTAATAATCTCTATCGTTCCTATTCAAATCCAGCAATAAATTCGCGTGTCCGGTTTTCTAGTAGCGGTTCAGATTAGACGGAAGTCGATTTGGGACTGTAATTTTCCGCTAAGTTTCAATAACTCCGATAAGATTTTTTAAATCCGTGTATTTAAAAGAGGTGATCTATTCACCCCTCCCCTCTCGATCACTAGCCACACCGTCTAACATAATGTGGGGCTCACGATCAAGGATTTGGGGTTCCCTGTAGATTGGATTTAATACTACGCTGGTGGTTGTAATAGTTTGTTTGCTAGAACTCGGTGCTTGCTCTGTTGAGTTCATCTGTTGGGAGAAGTTGTAAGCTGATTGTTGCTGAGAATCCATGAAGAACAGTTGAGGGTGATGATGAATGTTTGAAGAACTTGATGAAGACTGCATAAATCCTTTGAAGGAGATGAAGAACTGAGAGTGAGGGTTTTGTGAGGTCGTGAGTGTGAAAGTGTGCAAGTGTAGTTTGTGAAATGAATATATACACATTTAGGGTGCATGCAAAACGACAATAGAAAGTGAGTTTAACAGTTAAGAAATTGAATGCAACACGTTTAACCAAGTAAGCACGTTTGGAGGAGAATGATTACAGCCCATGATGGAGGTCTAATCCTCAAATCAGTACACTGCTCGAGGAGATATCAAGAGTTTGTCTCTTGATTTTTGCTAGACAGTTGTCTAGAAGTTCCAAGGTCAGACGCAAGATGTACCACGTGTTACTTTATCTGATCTTCAAGAATACCAAAGGGTTGGATCCTGAAGATTTCTAACTCAGATGACTTCTAACTAGTAGTAGCATCAGAGTCAGATACAGAATCCAGGTGTTTACTTCAGAGTCTTATTTTGCTATTTTATAGGCATATTTCATTCTGAGTAATTTTGAATGTTTAGATTTTTCAAGATAAAAGAGAATCTATCTTCAGCCAGGGGTTTGGTAAAAATATCAGCCCATTGATGGTTTGTATCAATAAATTTTAATGTTATTACCCCTTTCTGAACATAGTCTCTAATGAAATGATGTTTTATTTCTATGTGCTTAGCTCTGAAATGAAAAATAGGATTCTTACTTAAATAGATGGCGGCAGTATTGTCACAGAAGAATGGAATGTTACTCTCAAAGATCTGAAGATCTTCTAGTTGATTCTTCATCCAGAGCATCTGAGTAGTACATAGTGATGCTGAAATATATTCTACTTCTGCAGTGGACAAAGCTATGGTTGATTGCCCTTTGCTGGCCCAGGATATCAGATTCTTTCCCAAGAACTGACAGTTCCCAAATGTACTTTTACGTTCCATTCTGTCCCCTGCGTCATCTGCATCACAGTAACCAAAAAGTCTATACTTTGATGTTTTCTCATACATCAGGCCCATGTTAGGGGTTCCTTTCAGATACCTGAGTATTCTTTTAACAACTGTTAAATGAGATTCTCTAGGATCTGATTGGAATCTGGCACATAGACATACACTAAACAGAATATCAGGATGTGTAGCAGTCAAATAGAGAAGAGAGCCTATCATACCACGATAGAGCTTCTGACAAACCTTCTGGCTAACTTCTTTTTCCAGAATGCAAGTTGGATGCATAGGTGTCTTAGCAAGTTTGCATTCCGCCATTTCGAATTTCTTCAGAATGTCTTTTTGTATTTACTTTGATGAACGTAGGTAGCTTCTGAAGCTTGATTTATTTGAATTCCTAGAAAGAACTTTAGTTCTTGTATTAAGCTCATTTCAAATTCTGCCTGCATTAGCTCAGAGAATTCTTGACATAGAAAAGGGTTAGCTGAACCAAAAATAATGTCATCAACATATATCTGGCATATCATGAGGTCATTACTAATGTTTTTACAAAAGAGTGTAGAGTCAACTTTTCCTCTAATAAAGTCATGTTCCAGAAGAAAATTGCTTAGTCTTTCATACCAAGCTCTAGGAGCTTGTTTTAAACCGTATAATGATTTTTTAAGTTTAAAAACATGTTCTGGACATTTGGAGTTTTCAAAACCTGGAGGTTGATTGACATACACTTCTTCTGATATATAACCATTAAGAAGTGCACCTTTGACATCCATTTGATATAGTTTAATAGAATTATTTACAGCAAATGAAACAAGTAAACGAATAGATTCTAACCTGGCGACTGGGGAAAAGGTTTCGTTGTAGTCAATTCCTTCTTGTTCACTGTACCCTTGTGCCACTAGTCGAGCTTTATTTCTGACAACTTCTCCTTTTTGTTCAGTTTGTTTCTGAACACCCATCTGGTTCCAATAATGTGAGTTCCTTTAGGCTTTGGAACAAGATCCCATACGTCATTCTTTGAGAATTGATCTAGCTCTTCTTTCATAGCTAGAACCCAGTCATTGTCTTGAAGTTCCTCATCACAGGAAGTAGGCTCAATCAGAGATACTATTCCTAGAGGGATTTCTTCAGGTATCTTAAATGTTGACCTAGTTCGGACAGGTTCATCCTTGTTTCCCAAAATCAATTCTTCAAATATGTTGGGGTGGCTTCTTGATTTCTTATGGATAGTTGAGGCTTTGGTTGCATCTGGACTTTGTTTATCAGGTACTTCTGGTCCTTGGTTCTTTTCGTCAGAACCTGCAAGAGTAATCTCCAGATCTGCAAGTTTCTCAACTAGCCTTGACTTTTCAGGGCCAAGCTTATCGTCAAATTTAACATGAATTGCATCTTCCACAATTTTGGTTTCTGTGTTGTATACTCTGTAGCCTTTAGAGCGTTCTGAGTATCCCAACATAATACCTTTTTGTGCTTTTGAATCAAACTTGTTCAAATGTTCTTTAGTATTAAGAATAAAGCAAGAGCATCCAAAAGGATGAAAATAAGAAATGTTGGGTTTTCTTCCCTTACACAGTTCATAGGGAGTCTTCTCCAGAATAGGTCTTATAGAGATTCTATTCTGAATATAACACGCTGTATTGACTGCTTCAGCCTAAAAGTGTTTAGCCACATTTATTTCATTGATCATGGTTCTGGCCATCTCTTGGAGTGTCCTATTCTTTCTTTCTACAACCCCATTTTGTTGTGGAGTTTTAGGATAGGAGAAATCATGGGATATTCCATTAGAATCTAATAGTTCTTCAAAAAAATTATTTTCAAATTCTCCACCATGATCATTTCTGACTCTGATGATTTTAGAGTCAAATTCATTTTGCACTTTGGAACAGAAGCTAGTGAATACAGAGTGAGACTCACTCTTGTACTTTAGGAATTTTACCCATGTCCAGCAACTAAAATCATCAACAATAACTAGTCCATATTTCTTTCCATTGACTTATGCTGTTTTAACAGGTCCAAACAAGTCAATGTGAAGAAGTTCTAGAGGCTTAGAGGTGGAAACAATATTTTTCTTTCTAAAAGATATTTTTGAAAATTTACCTTTTTAACATGCCTCACATAGAGCATCTGAAGAATACTTCAGCTTGGGTAGACCTCTGACTAACTCGAGTTTATTTAGCTGAGAGAGTTTTCTCATGCTAATGTGACTCAAGCGTCTATGCTATACCCATTGCTCTTCATGAAAAGACATCAGACATTTTACATTTTGTTCTTTTAAGTCTGAAAGATTTATTTTGTAAGTATTGTTTTTCCTCTTGCCAATGAATAGGACTGTTCCATTGATCTGATTAATTGCTTTACATGTTTTTTGATTGAAGATTACATCATAGCCGTTATCACTTAATTGACTTATTGATAATAGGTTATGCATTAATCCTTCTACATAGAGAACATCAGATATAGAGGGAAGAGTTCCATTACCAATAGTTCTGGAGCCTCTGATCCTTCCTTTCTGATTTCCTCCAAAACCTACGAAGCCAACATCTTTAAGTTCCAGGCTTTGGAACATATACTTTCTTCCCGTCATGTGTCGCGAGCATCCAGAGTCCAGGTACCATGACTGGTGTCTTAACTCTGCTGCATAAGATATCTGCAACATAAACAATCTTATCCCTTGGTACCCAGAATCTTTTAGGTCCTTTATGATTAGTTTTCCCAGAGTTTCTTAGAACTTTGGGTTTTCTAGCATTATCAAAATGTTGTGCTTGTGTATGTGTGTAGTGATAAGAAAATGAAGATTTAGGTTTGTCATTTATGGAAGATTTATCTTCACTGGGGTCATACCCTATTCCTCTTTTATTATTCTGACTTACTCCATAAATCATGGATGCCATTCTGCTTCTCTCTAGCCCATTTTTCAGAAACTTTTGAAAAGATTTTTCATATTCATAAATTACTGTTTTCGAAGTTTGTGGAGCTTGAGATAACGCTTCTTCAAGTTTTAAACATTGTTTATTTGTGGCGTCTCTTTCTAATATCAAAGTTCGGTTTTCATCTTTTAGTTCTGAAATTGTCATCTAAAGTTTACCACATTCTTCGATGGTTTCTTCAAGAACCTCTTTTACAACTTTAAATTTTTGTTTAAGTTTCTGATATGAGTTTAGAGTTTCAGAAAGGCATGATTCAAGGTCAGAGCGAGAAAGATCAAAAAATACCTCTTCAGATTCAGATTCTCCATTTGATGTATTTCTGGAGGTGGTAGCTATGAGTGCAACATTTACGTGTTCTTCAGAGTCTGATTCTGAGGAATCAGATCCACTGTCGTCCCAGGTGGCCATCAGTCCCTTTTTAGTTTTGAATGATTTTTTCTTGAAATTCTCTCTTCTAGAGCTTTCTTTCTTCAACTTGGGACATTCATTTCTATAATGATCTGTTTCCTTACATTCATAGCATGTTATATCTTTGTTTGACTTACCTCTAGAAGTTGATTCTGATCGATCCCCCTTGGGTCTTGGTCTTCTGAAGTTATTATTCCTTTTTCTCCAGAGTTGTTTTACTCTTCTCTTCTGGTTAAAAGGGATACTTCTTCTTCGTCGTCAGAGTCTTCCTTATCAGAGTCATCATTTTCTTCTTCTTCAGCCTGGAAGGCTTTGTTTCTATCTAGTTTGCGTCTTTCAGATCTGGACTTTAGTGCTACAAACTTGAGCTTTTTTTGAGGTTCATCTTCCTCCAGTTCTATCTCGTGGCTTTTGCGTGAACTGACGAGTTCCTCAAGGCTGATATTGTTCAAATCTTTTGATAACTTTAAAGTTGTGACCATGGGTCTCCATTTCTTTGGCAAGCTTTTAACAATCTTTTTGACATGATCTGCAGTTGTGTATCCTTTATCCAGCACTTTAAGTCCTGCGATTAAAGTTTGAAATCTAGAAAACATTACCTCTACAGCTTCATCATCCTCCATTTTGAAGGCTTCATATTTCTGGATTAGAGCCAGAGCCTTTCTTTCTATGACTTGAGAATTTCCTTCGTGAGTCATCCTCAGGGAGTCAAGTATTTCTTTAGCTGTTTCCTTGTTGGTGATCTTTTCATATTCATTGTAGGAAATAACATTGAGTAGTATCGTTCTGGCTTTGTGATGGTTTTTGAATTCACGCTTCTTATCATATGACATTCTGCTTTTGGGAATAGCAACGCCAACGTCTGTCACAGGTGGTGTGTAGCCAATTGTGACAATATCCCATAGATCAGCGTCGTAGCCTAGAAAGAAACTTTCAATTTTGTCTTTCCAATAATCAAAATTGTCTCCATCAAATATTGGAGGTTTAGCATTGTAACTATCTCTTTCATTGGTGTTGGCCATAGTTTTTCTCACGCTAGATCTCTCTACACTGTTAAGTGTTTGATTAGAAAATCAATAACAGAGCCATAGCTCTTATACCAATTGAAGGTTGAGAAAAACAAGAAAGGGGGTTTGAATTGTTTTGGAAATAAAATTTTTTTCTTCAGAAATCAGACACACACAGAATAAAAAGGAAATGACACGGAATTTTATACTGGTCCGCTTGAAATTCAAAGCTACTCCAGTCCACCCGACCAAGGTGATTTCGCCTTCAAAAAGGAATTAATCCACTAATCTTGAAAGATTACATAACCAAACGTCTAAGAGAATAATCTCTCAACCCTCTCAAGTATTCAGACTTCATAGAGTCACTTGAGGAAGCAGTTCAAGCAAGAGTATAAATTGTAATGTAAAGTTCTTCTAACAAAAAGCAAATATTACAGAATTATAAGAACAATAGCTTTTCACGTAAGAGCAACAGCTCGTGAAAAATGAGAGAGGATAAATGAGATTTCTTGTGTGTCTCAGATGTGTTCCCTTGTGAAGTATTTCGTCCTTTATATAGTCGTTGTGAAGGACCGTTGGAGTGATTACAGAATCTTGGTCATTGAAGAATGATTAATGTCATTACTCTCCTTGTTTCTTTCTAAAGCAGCTTTACACGCCTCATTATTCCCTTCTTGAAATACTTTCTTTCCATATTAAAATTCTTTTCGGTTACGCGTTCTGGACTGGTGAGTCTACGTCGGAGTCTTGATATATCAGAGTTTGTCTTTAGAAGATGATTATGTATAAACCCATCAGAGCTTCTCAATGCTCTAGACTTCTTTAGTATCAGAGTCTGGATTTAGTAGTTTTTTTATTGGAGCTTCTGACTTCTTAATGTTGCGCTGGTATCTGCGTTGATCAGAATCAGAACCTTCTGGATGCATCCTTTCTGAGTGGCATCTGATCATCGAATATTTTATATCTGATGTAATTTTCTATCTGATGTATGGTCAGAGTCCTGCACACTAAGAAAAAATCTCATTAGAGTACCATTTTTGTTTCATCCTTTGTTATCATCAAAATATTATAGATATATTATAGAACCAATTTTGTTCTTACAAATATAATATTTGTGAATTAATTACAAAGCAAAGGAGGTGTAATCCTCTAATAGGCCTAAACAATCATGTGGAATCAAGCCCAATCCTCATATATATATATATATATATAATATATATATATTATATATATAATATATATATATATATAATATATATTTCATAAAAAATAAAAAAAATGAAACAAACTAATTAAGTAAAGTCCCAATAATGAAACAAAATTCTAATAAAACAACATGAGGGTAAATATGAATCTTTCTGCAACTTATGATCTTCTTCTTTTAACGAACCGCAGCAAAGAGAGAGAATCATGGTTGCATCGCAGCAAAAAGAAAATAGTACCAATGAAATATAGATAAAGCATACTCAAAACTGAAGAGGAATGTCGAAAAAACCAACAACCAAACGACACAAAACAACACACGCACATAATTAGGGGGTATGAAACAAACACATAAAGCAAAACAAAGTCACACAAAATTGAAAGCTCGAAAACAAGAATCCGAGAATAAAAAAAACATTAGAAATGAATAAAAGAAGAGAATAAATTGATCGCTCACGAGCTTGATTCTTTGCTGACCTGAGTGATTGTCGAGTAGTGAAATAAAACAGAAGTTGTATCGCCGGAAAAAATGAAGCTAGATGGAAACAAAAGGTTGTTAACGAATAGTTACTAAATCGAAAATGTTGATGTTACTACAAGAGACCCTTTCTTCCTCTAGGTTCCTCTAGAGGACTAGTAGTTGTATGGTATCACCCATATCCTTATTTTTTTTTTTAATTTGTTGCACACCTTTAGGTTTCTAAATAATATTGATTTCATAACTTGCTTATTTATGTTACCTTTGTGTATGTATGTTATTTTTATAGGAATGTCTCCTTAAGGTGGATCTACATGTTGTATGGAATCCTCTGAGTATAGTTAACCTACTTACTGTAAGGTGGTAAGGATTCCTGTGTGAGGATCTATCATCTAATAACTTGAGGGATGGCAATGATTCATACGTAAAGATCCAAGTGATTTCCTCGAGTGGAGAAAAGGATTCCTACGCGAGGATCCATTATGTAATCGGCTCGATGGGAAGAAATGATTCCTATGTGAAGATCCATCATGTAATCACCTCGAGGGGTAGCAAGGATTCCTACGTGATGATACAACATGTAATCGCCTTGAATGGTGGAAAGGATTCCTATGTAAGGATCATACGTGCAGTCGTCTCGAGGAGTGAAAGGAATCCCACGTGGGGATCCTTCATGTAATTGCCTCAAGGGGGAAAGGATTCTTGCGTGAGGATTCATAATGTAATCTCCTTGAGGGGCGACAAGGATTCCTACATGAGGATCCAACATGTAATCTCCTTGAGGGGTGACAAGGATTCCTATATGAAGATTTAGCATGTAATCTCCTCGAAGGATGACATGGATTCCTAAGTGGGGATGTAACAAGTAATCGGCTAAGGTAAAACATGGATTACTACATAAGGATCCATCATGTAATCGCCTCAAGGGGTGGTAAGGGTTCTTACATGAGGATCCAACATGTAATTGTCTCAAGGGGAAGACTTGATACATTTTCTATATCCGAGATGACCTACACGTAAGATAACAAAAATGAAAACACTTATATAAATTAAGTGACAGACTCGTTAAAAACCACACGTTGGCTTAATTACACACGAAAATAGTATCCCAAATGGAACATCATTACCCATACAAGTACGAATTAGATAAAAATCTTACTTTTACATGAAATAAGCTAAACTAAATGAGGTTCATATATACATGGGTGTTGCTTCCTAGTGACAATCCTTCTTCATCAGCTCTTACATCCTCATTCTCGATAGCCCCGAGGCCTTCCTTTGCATCCTAAAATGTTCTAGAAATTCCCTGATCCCCTTGTATGACACATACTCGCCCACCAGAAAGGGGATATTTCATACACAAATACATGTTATATATGGGACACCAAACTAGTTAAAAGTTAGTCGTCATATGGTCATATTATATGATGAAGGTTCCTAAATGACTAACTATTTTACCTTGACATGCTTAGCATTTTCCTCCACCTCGAAGATAATCTTGAACATGAGGTGCCCATTTACCTAGAGTGGATCTCCCGAAAATACCACTAGGGATCCTTGGAAGGGTTTAAGATTATCTAATGCGTTCCAATAGAGGATATTAGTGGAGCTCTCCTGACCGATCAACACTCTTTTCATTTCTCATTCATCACATCGAACCCAAATTACCATGGAGTTATCATTGTGAGGATGAGTGGTGACTTCATCTTCCTTAAAAAAGGTTATCTTGTCCCTTAAACTATCGGTGCTTCCTGTCAAATGACCAACCGAATGATTATGAATGGCCAAGAAGTAACATGCATACCTTTTACGAACGGAGCTAGTTTCTATGCCCTTATCGCCCTCATATAATGGTATTGAGCACATGAAGTACAACCATATTGAGCATGTGAAGGACAACCATATCGCCCTCCTCCCCATTTAGTTCTCTTTCCAGGCAAGTCTTTGGACTTTTGTAGTCTTCATGCCCTTGGTACCGCGACCCACTTATCTCTCTATTGAGGTCGTACCTAATATATTTATTTAGATGTCCTCTTGGATGAGGCATTTGATAAACTTCTTGAGTTGCAATCAATCTCGAGTGTGGTGACTCTTGACTTTGTGGAACTTGGACCAGCTATTAGGCTTCGATCCCATGATGTCCATCTTTGGTGTTGTTGGTTGAGGAATGTTGTGCTCTAAAGGACCTCATGCCATATTTTTTATCGGCGAGTGTTCAACAGCACGAAAGTTTCGTTAAAATTTCCATCCCCTCTTGAATGTCACCGTGTTCCTCATGGGTGACATGTACACGTTCCTTCTCGAGCCATTAATATCGTAAGTGTGCTATTTTGCGTCACAAGCCTTGTTCTCGAAATTTATTCCGTGACCCTAATGTATCATTCTACTAGCGCTACTACTTTAGCCAACGTCCCCACTGGTTTTTGGGCGAGGGACTCATTTTACGTTCCCCCTAGAGACCATTTTGGAATTCTCCCACAAATACTTCCTGATTAGGGGTGGGCCACCTTGATGGTTGCCTCATTGAATTGGGCGAGATACTCTTTTAATAACTCTAATGGACGGCGAATCGATGGACTAATTTCTTCACAAGGTCCCGATAGTTGGTGACAAGGAGTCTAGGGAGGCCCATATGCCAACTCAGGGATCTATCCTTGAAAGTGTCAGACACGAGCTTTCACTTTATGGGGTTAGGTTCTCCGGTGATGGCCATCAGGATGTCGATGTAGGTCACATGCTCTTATGGATCGTTGCGTCCATCAAACTTATCCAACGCTGGTCGCTTGAGATTTTTGGAAATGAGTGCCTCCTGTATCTCAGCCAATATGGGTTAGGGGTCTAGGGCCTCAAAATCTTCCACCACATCAACTTCCTGATGGGGTTGTTGGATGTGGTGAACATTATCTTCTAAAGTTTGGTTCTGACGTCGAAGGTCATCCATGGCGGCACGCATCTCCTCCATGTCGCTTTCTTCGTTGTCTGATTCTTCGCATATCAGAGTAATTGTCTTCCTGTTCTCCATGGTACGCGTTAAAGGAAAAAACTATACTTTGGTTTGGTGTAATGAGGGAGACTTTGGTCAGTTTTACCGGGGGCCCACTGTGGAGGTAATTGTAGTGGATAAAACTACACTGAGCGTAAGCAAACCAAATGGATTAGGGTTGTCAGAGGTTTAAACTTTGTTGAGGGTTAGAACTAGCATGCACGGTGATAGTGAGACATTTTGGATGATGGTTTTCTCTATGTGTTCCCGATTGTCCAATGTTTTCACAATGCCCTTATATTCAGGAGATGAGCTTATACCCCACGGTTTCTTGAGCATTGTTTGTTGACTTATTACACACTACACCCACAAATACATGTTATTGACAACGAAATGGATGTTGGGCAAGAGATCTGATTAAGGCGCGATCGAACCTGAGGCATAGCGCTAAAACCGGTAGGAGAGACTTCGGAGAGACAGTGTGTGTGCCTCCCCCTCCTTTGCTTCATGGCCCTCTTAAATTATATATAGTTCATCAGTCTCAAAATAGGTGTCATCTTTCCCATTTTTATTTGTCTCAAATTATTTGTCCCTTTAGAATATCGATGTGATCTTTATTATTTCTTTACTAACTTACCCTTATTTATTGTATTTTAAATCATATAACTACTCAACTATCTATTATTAATAAGGTTATTTTATCATTGAAATCAACATAATAAATCATTATTTTAAAAAGTGTGAAAATCTCAAAGTGAACGCCTATTATAAGACGGAATGAGTATATATATATATATATATATATATATATATATATATATATATATATATATATATATATATATATATATATATATATATATATATATATATATATATATAGTTATAGTTATTGCAAAAATGAATAAGAGCCCGACCTATCTACCAAACTGTAAAGATTCATACAGATGGCAAAAGACTACTTATTAGGTCGGCATACAAAAATAGAAGAAAGCCAAAACAAACATGATTGAAATTAATACAACTTTTAAGTTATAAAATGTGACTCACTACATTATCGGTATGAATTGGCAGGTTTGAAAATACAGAGCAAAGAGCATGAAAATAATGTTATGTTTGTGCCTTATATACATTAATGCCGCTTTAATAGGTTAGACTTTTCTTTTATACTTCTCTTATGGAGTAATTGATCCAGCTACGATGGCTTACCCATTAATTCAAGCATGTATGATGAAAACATAAATGTATAAATTCAACTAGTTAGTTAAATAGTGGGCTAATTATGTAAAATTGCATGTGTAAAATTTTGTTTATGTAAACTTGCCAAATTTAGTTATGAATGTATAGTATTATTCCCTCCCATCATATCTATAGAAAAATAACTTTAACATTCCATGGACTCAAATATATCCTATCCGTCTATATTTACAAACATTTATTGAAAAAGTTGTTTTTAAATATAAATATTTTTAAATTAGAAAAAGTATTTATTATTAATTATAAATATATTTCTTTTAAAAATTGTTTATTTATAAATAATCCTTGATATGTTAGGTTTGTTATGTATAGTCGGTTTCCAGCTCGGATAAAATGAGAGTGTTGTGTTAGACAATCGACAAACAATACAAAATTTTGTCGAATCTCTATGACATGAATCAACTACAAAATAATGTGAGTTATAGGTCATTGTCCGTAAACACAACACAATTAAGGATGCCAATTTGTATCTGTTAATGAGAATCCCCATGGAGATTATCTGTACCGGGATCTGAAGAAGCACTTTAGTTTCAAATATATAAAAACAAATGGGATATACAAACATGAGAAAATTATAGTGAATTAACTTTATGAGACATACCATTAATTTATAGGAAATAGTGATTGAATTGAGATTAAGAAAAGATATTCAAGTCACTAAGAATCAATTTGGTTTTATACCTGGAGGTCAACCATGTAAGTAATTTATCTACTACGATGTATGATAGAATAGTATCAGACGGACCAACAACACTTGAACTTAATTTGTATTGATTTGGAGAAGGTGTATGATAGAGTGTATAGATATATTTTATGGAAAACCTTAAGAGAAGAAAAGGATTAGGATTGCATATATTCTAGATATACAATATGTGTATGAAGGGATATCTACTAGTGTGAAGACACATGTTTGAGAGATGGAGGATTTACCTAATACAATAGGTTTACATCAAGATTGAAGCCTATGCCCATATCATTTTACTTTAATTTTTAAAGTACTCAAGGAATACTTCCAAGATCTAACATCAAGAAGTATGCTTTTTACATATGATATAGTCCTAGAGAGTCGAGTGAGGATTTAAATAAAAGGTTGAAGACTTGGAGATAAGCTTTAGAAACACATGACTTTAACTTAAAAATTGTGAAGACATACCTTCTCAAATGTTTTGATGACGACAAACTTCTCTACAAGTCTAAGATTGAATAACAAAAAGGATCGATCAAGATTCAAGCTCATGAAGGAAGTTTTCAACTAAATGATCAAGTCTTGATGAAACTCATGAAGATTCGTATTTCAAATGAATAGGTATAACACTTGACCTCTAGATGATTATACAAGTGTTCAAAACATGTCTCATTTATGCCATAATCATTGGAAGTAATTTTATGCATCGAAGAAATCATAACACTTCATTTTTTAAGCTATTTTTCAAATCTGGGATGAAGTAATCGATTATCCATTTTAAGGTAATCGATTACTCTATGAAAAATTCAAATATTTTTGCACGTTGGAGGCAAGTAACCGATTACCCATATTAAGGTAATCGATTACCACTGAACCAGAGGCAAAAAGCAATGCATCTCTTCATGGAAACTTTTCTATTTTCTTTATCATGAACCATGGCATCCTTTGGGTAATTGCATCCATTTGAGGAGGTGATTAGACAACATATATACATCACTTTTTCAGATTTCAAATTGACCTCCTTGCAAAAATTTCAAATCAATTACTCATATTCTTTCAATCATTTTTTAAGTGTTCTTCCAAATTTTCGTAAGAGTGAAATCTTGCATAAACCTTCTTTTTAAGCATCATAGTTTCATTCCATACAAAGAACACTTGTATAATTATTGTGAGAATTAAGTGTTACAAAGGAGAAGATCAATTGATAAATTGATATACTTCAAATTTTCAACTATTTCATCTTCTACAAAAATTCAGAATTGTATCTCTTGATTACAACTTATTTGTAGGATTGTTAAGAATAAGTTTGTCAGGTTTTATCCTTACTATCCAATGTGTGGATGCAAGAGGTCCTTTTGTGAGAATTTGAGTCTGGATTGGACTTTAAACATTGTAAATCCAATAGGATTGTTCTTGGTGTGTTAGAATTAGATAGAAAGGCCTTAAGGTGTCTTGTCTAGGAATCTAACATTATAGTGAGTTCTCTTTCGTGTTGAAAGGGGAGTGGAGTACTCTCGATCTGTGAGGGGAACCACTATACATTGTGGTGTTTTTTACTTTCCGCACTTTACTGATATTCATCACATAAGCATCTCAAGAAAGTAAAAATCAATTAACCATAAAAAATCCAGAAAATCGTCTAAGTGCCTCATTCACCCCCCTCTAAGGCATTCGTTAAACTTACAATTGGTATCAGAGCAGGTTATAGGTAACCTGTTTCTAAAAGATCCGCATGGCTTCCACAAGCACGAATCCGGTTTTCAAAGACGGTGGAAGTAGTAACAAACCACCACTTTTCTCTGGAGAATATTTTGATTTTTGGAAGCCGTTGAAGATGGCCCGCATAATCCTATGAGTGTGGTCAATGGCATTGGTACTCCAAAGATAAAGAGTTCGTATGATGAAGATGATAAGAAAAAAATCTTAAATGAAAAGAAAGCAATAAACATTCTTCAAAGTGCTTTATGCATGGACGAGTTCTTCCGTGTATCTCAATGAAAATCAGCAAAACAAATATAGGACACCTTAGTGGAGACACATGAAGGCACCACCGAAGTAAAGAGATCAAGGTTGAATACATTAAGTCAAGAATATGAGATGTTTAGAATGCTGCCCGGAGAATCCATCGTGGCGCTACAAAAGAGATTTTTTCACTTGACTAACCACTTGATTGCTCTCGGAAAAACATTTACAAATGACGATCTCAAACTTAAAGTACTAAGATCATTGACTCAAGTATGGAAACCGAAGGTGACGGCTATCTCCGAAAAGAAAAGTCTTTCAACAATGACGTCCGCATCACTCTTTGGCAAACTTCAAGAACATGAGTTAGAACTTGGTAGGCTTGAGAAACATGAGAGTCAAGAAAAGAAATCTAAAGGAATTTCCTTGAAGGTAGACTCAAAAGAAGATAAATATGATGACGCATTAGAGGAAGATGAGAATTTCATGCTCCTTGTTAAAAGGCTTGGTAAGTTCTTTAACAAAAATGATAAATCCTTTAACGCTAAAAAGAATAGACATTTCAGGAAAAAGGAGGCCACCACATCTACGCAAGATATAACATGCTACGAATGTGGAAAGCAAGGCCACATAAAGCCGGAATGTCCTAAACTTTCAAAGAAAGGCAAATTCAAGAGCAAGAAGGATTTCAAGAACAAAAAGGCATATGTTGCATGGGAGGACAATGAAATTAGTTCTTCATCTGGATCGGATAGCGAGGAATGTACAAACTTGGCGCTAATGGCTTCTCATCATTCTGATGATGAAGAAGAGGTTAGTAATGATTTTTCTCTTTTTGATGATGATGCACAAGGTGCAATTAATGATTTGTTAAATGAATGCAAAATTCTTTATAAAACTATATCATCTCAAAAGAAACAAATTTCTTCCTTGGAAGAAAAGATTGAAATTTTTGAAAAAGATTTTGAAAATGAAAAACAAAAGATGATTAGTGAAAAGAAGAATTTTGTATGTCTAAAGTGTGAGTCTCTCTCTTTCCAAATTGTCCAACTTAAAAGAGTCCTTGAAAGGTATGCAAAAGGACAAATTGGTTCGGAAGGGGTTTAGCCAACAAAGGTACTCAAATGACAAAAGTGGACTTGGTTACTCCAAATTTTCTAAACCAAGTTCAAATAAAAATATCTTTGTTAGGCCTAAGGATCAATCTCCAAAAGAAAGAGTCAACACACCAAAAGTTGTGCATCAACGTCCTAAAAATAAAAGGTTTACAAAGAAAAGTCTTATGTTCCTAGATATAAAAGCAATTTTGAACCAACTTGTTTTTATTATGGTATTATTGGCCATACACCTAATGCTTGCTATGTTAGAAACTTTAGTGTAGCAAAGGGGCATTATGTATGGGTTGAAAAAGGTACTAATTATGAAGGACCCAAAGCAATTTGGGTACCTAACAAAATATAATTTTGTTTTGTAGGTATGCTTGAAGGCCACATCAATTCTTTGGTATTTGGATAGCGGATGCTCCAAGCATATGACTGGTGATGTGCACAAATTTTTAGATCTAATGCTTAAGGCCAAGGGTTATGTTACTTATGGAGATAACAACAAAGGAAGAATTCTTGGCATAGGCAAAGTAGGTGCACCAGATTTCATATCCATCGAAGATGTGCTATATGTCGAAGGACTAAAGCACAACCTCTAAAGCATAAGCCAACTTTGTGACAAAGGATTCAAAATAAGGTTCAAAAAAGATGAATGTTTAATTGAAGACGAAGTCACACAAGAGGTAATGCTTATAGGTAAGCGAATTAATAATATTTTCATGATTTCCCTTGATGATGTTTCTTTGAAGGTTAAGTGTCTTGTGGCAAATAACAACGACTCGTGGTTATAGCATAAGAGATTTGCTCACATTCACATGGAGAACTTGAATAAGTTTTTAAAACATGACCTTATTATTGGATTGCCAAAGGTAAAATTCATCAAAGATAGACTTTGCGATGCTTGTCAAAAGGGGAAGCAAACCAAATCAACTTTCACATCCAAGAATGTGGTGTCCACTTCTATGCCACTACATTTGTTACATATGGACTTATTTGGTCCATCAAGAACAAGAAGCTTCGGAGGTAACTTATATGCTTTAATTATTGTTGATGATTATTATAGATATACTTGGACATTCTTTTTAGTGCCGAAAAGTGATGCATTCAAAGCGTTCAAGAAGTATGCAATGCAAATTCAAAATGAGAAATCATTAACAATTGCCTCCATAAGAAGCGATCATGGTGGAGAATTCCATAATACTTCTTTTGAAGACTTTTGTGAAGATCAAGGAATATTTCACAACTTCTCGGCTCCAAGGACTCCTCAACAAAATGGAGTAGTTGAAAGAAAGAATAGGTCATTGGTGGAACTTGCAAGAACAATGCTTAGCGACTCAAATCTCCCGAAGTATTTTTGGGCAGATGCGGTTAGCACGGCATGTTTTGTAAGTAATAGAGTTAACATAATACCTATAGTAAAGAAGACTCCATATGAACTCTTCAAAGGAAGGAAACCCAACATTGTTTTCTTTCATATCTTTGGATGCAAGTGCTTTGTCCTTAACAATGACAAAGACAACCTTGGTAAGTTTGACGAAAAATCGGATGAAGGTATTTTTCTTGGTTATTCTCTTACAAGTAAAGCATATAGAATTTATAATAAAAGAACTTTAAATATAGAAGAATCCATGCATGTTAAGTTTGACGAATCTAACCCCTCGAAAGAGGAAATTGTTGTTTGTGATGATGATGATGATTTTGTAGAAATTCCTAAAGAAGATACTTCAAACAAGAATCAAGAAGAACCGATTCAACAAGAGTCAAATGAAAATGATCTACCTAAGGAATGGAGGACTCATAAAGATCATCCTATTGAAAAAGTAATTGGTGGCATTAGTCTAGGTGTTGCTACAAGATTGAATCTCAAGGATGCATGCTTAAACATGGCGTTCGTTTCGCAAATAGAACCCTCTAAAATTGATGAAGCTCTAGGAGATGATCAATGGATTGTTGCTATGCAAAAATAATTAAACGAATTCGAGAGAAATCAAGTTTGGGAACTTGTTTTTAGACCAAGTGGTAAGCACATCATTGGAACAAGATGGGTGTTTAAGAACAAACTTGATGAGAATGGAATAATTGTTCGAAACAAAGCAAGATTGGTCTCTCAAGGGTATAATCAAGAAGAAGGAATCGACTTTGAAGAAACTTTCACTCCGGTTGCAAGGTTTGAAGCTATTCGTTTATTACTTACTTACGCATGTTCAATGAATTTTCAGTTATTTCAAATGGACGTCAAAAGCGCCTTCTTGAACGGCTACATCAATGAAGAAGTCTATGTCAAAAAACCCCTGGGCTTTGAAGACTTCAAGCATCCTTCACATGTATACAAATTGAAGAAAGTGCTATATGAATTAAAACAAGCACCAAGGGCATGGTATGATCGTCTAAGTAATTTTCTATGTGAAAAAGGTTTTGAAAAAGGCAAAGTAGACAAGACTTTATTTATCAAGAAGATAAAAGGGAACACCTTACTTATTCAAGTCTACGTAGACGACATAATCTTCGGTTCAACCAACAAAGAACTATGTGAAGAATTTGCGTTGATAATGTAAGGTGAATTTGAAATGTCTATGATGGGAAAGATGAACTACTTCCTTGGATTGCAAATCAAGCAACTAAAAGATGGAATCTTTATCAACCAATCAAAGTATTGCAAAGAGTTGTTAAAGAGATTTGAATTGGATGGTTGTAAAGCAATGTCAACACCAATGGGCTCCGGAACCTATGTTAATCAAGACGAATCGGGTGTGTTAATTGATATTACGAAGTATCGAGGTATGATTGGTTCTTTATTATATTTGACGGCAAGTCGTCCTGACATAATGTTTAGCATGTGTTTATGTACTCGCTTCCAAGAAAATCCAAAGGAGTCACACCTCACGGTGGTCAAAAGAATCATAAAGTGTCTCAAAGGAACAACCAACGTTGGCTTATGGTATCCTAAAGGTAGTGTTTGTAAGTTTTTTGGTTATTCTGACGCGGATTATGCAGGTTGTAAAACAGATAGAAAAAGTACTAGTGGAACATGTCACATCCTTGGTAATGCATTAGTCTCATGGTCATGTAAGAAACAAGCGTGTGTTGCTCTTAGTACGGCTGAAGCAGAATATATAGAAGCGGGTAGTTGTTATGCACAAAATCTTTGGCTAAAGCAACAATTAAGTGACTATGGAATCGATCTTGGATGCATACCACTCCGATGCGACAACACAAGTGCGATTAATATTACAAAGAATCCTGTCATGCACTCAAGGAACAAACACATAGGCATTCGACACCATTTCCTTCGTGATCATGTGCTTAAAGGCGATGTCGAAGTTACCTTTGTCGATACTCATAATCAACTAGCGGACATTTTCACAAAACCACTCTAAAAAAACCATTTTATAAGATTCGAAGAGAACTTGGCATTTTGGATGAAGGTGATATATAAATCTTCCATAATTATTCACTATACATTATAATGAGGCAAAGGTACACAAGTTTTTAATTTTTTTTATTTCTGAAATTTCTCTTTAAAATGTGTATATGAAATATTTGCCACTTGTTGATCTATGTAACCGATTACCCTTTTTAGAGTAATCGATTACCACTATTTCTTCCAGAATTTTTTTAAAATTCTTAATACACGTGAGTTTTTGTCATAAAGAGTACTTTTGGTCTTAAGTGTTTTTTCTTGTTCTTTTTGCTTAAGCCAATCACTTCAGCATTGATACTCTCTTTCCAACCTTCACATTCATCTCACTCTTCCATCTTCCTTCTCCTCCATTAACTCTATTAACTCCATTCAGAGCAAAATTAAAACCTCACTCTCATTATCACTCTCCATCAACTCACCATATTCACTCTCCAGCTAGAATCTAGGAAACCCTTCCAAAACCCTAACTTTCTAAGCTTCCATGGCACCTCCAAGACAAGACAAAGAAAAGAAGAAAATGGATGAAGAAACCTCTCAACATACAGAAGAACAACATGCTACCACTATGAAATCCAGAAGGTTGAGCTATGTTGTTCGTACTCGAACTCTCATGCCGGTAAAATATGCTAACTTCCGAGCTTTTCCTTCTCATAGCTTTACCTTTCAAACTTTGCTGAGAAATTCAGGGGTAGATAAGTTAGCTTCTGATATTGGTGATTATTATCCTGATATGATAAGGGATTTCTTTACCACTATAATGTTTGGGACCGATGATTTTGGTGATTTGGTATTTACTGCTAATGTTAAGAATGTTGAAATTTGTATGGATCTGAAACAATTGGGAACCTGTATGGAAATCCCTTCTGAAGGTGAAGCATTCTGTCACGGAACTGAACCCGACACTGATGCCTGGAGCAATTATAACAGTTCGGAATATTTTGTGTCAATTTCTAGAGGCACTCAGGCTAGCCTCATGAGCCGGCAGAAATCAGAATCCTCAAGGGTGGTGAAATTTGTTAACCTCTTATCTGTGAGTGATAGGATGCTCCATTATGTTCTTGCTTATGTTTTGGTTCCAAAACATTCAAATCATGCCCAAGTTAGTGAACTTGAACTGCAGCTTATTAGAGCTTTGAAAATGAACATGAAGATTAATTGGGCTTATGTCATTTACCATCACATGAAACATCAATTATCCCTAAGTGGTTGACTTCCTTATGGTAGAGTTGTTTCGAGAATTTTGGAATTCCATGATATTCCTCTTCAAAGAGAACCAAAGACTCCTATGACGGTTAGAAACTGTGAAATCAATGAGATTACCGCAACTAAAAACATCGACATTAGTATCAGACCAAATGGAGTGTTTCGGTACAAGGATACGATCGCTTCTTCCGCTCCTCCACCAATTCCGGAAGGTGATATCACAAATGCTATGCTTTATAACAATATGTGTTCCATTGATACCACCATGAATCATAATCACAGTGTCACCCAACATGGAATCAAATCATTTCGGAAACTCTTCCTTTCTATGAACCGTCAACATGTCCCAAGTGAAGAAGGTGATGAGGAAAGTGAAAAGGATGATGGAGTCGATATGTCGGAAAGCGATTGAGTTGGCCATTTATTTTTTCTATTCCCTAGTTTATGGTTTTAAGTTACTACATTTCTAGTTTCTTTTAAGACTATGCTAAGTCCGTTGGCTTTTTATGTTTTATCTGTCTTTCCATTCCGTACTAAGTTTGGTTTATATTATGTTTGTATTATCTTTTATTTCATTCTTGTGTTATGTGGTGCTTGGTGTATGTTGTTTGCATATTGTTACTTATTTCACCCTTATTGTTAATGACAAAGGGGGAGAAGAGATTGTTATTGTGTTATTTCTTTGTTTTCTGTTTCTCTCTAACAAAATGCAGATTTCAAAAGACTCCTTAAATCATAAATTAAGGGGGAGCATCAATTAAGGGGGAGCATTTACTAGAGAAACATGCTTGGATCAAACTTTCATTTTTTGTGGGTTGTCATCATCAAAAAGGGGGAGATTGTGAAGACATGACTTCTCAAATGTTTTAATGACAACAAACTTCTCTACAAGTCTAAGATTGATTAACAAAAAGGATTGATCAAGATTCAAGCTTATGAAGGAAGTTTTCAACTAAATGATCAGGTCTCGATGAAACTCATGAAGATTTGTATTTCAAATGAATAGGTATAACACTTGACCTCTAGATGATTATACAAGTGTTCAAAACATATCTCATTTATGCCATAATCATTGGAAGTAATTTTATGCATCCAAGAAATCATAACACTTCATTTTTTAAGCTATTTTTCAAATCTGGGATGAAGTAATCGATTATCCATTTTAAGGTAATTGATTACTCTGTGAAAATTTCAAATATTTTTGCACGTTGGAGGTAAGTAACCGATTACTCATATTAAGGTAATCGATTACCACTGAACCAGAGGCAAAAATCAGTGTATCTCTTCATGGAAACTTTTCTATTTTCTTTAGCATGAACCATGACATCCTTTGGGTAATTGCATCCATTTGAGGAGGTGTTTAGACAACATATATACATCATTTTTTCAGATTTCAAATTGACCTCCTTGCAAAAATTTCAAATCAATTACTCATATTCTTTCAATCATTTTTTAAGTGTTCTTCCAAATTTTCATAAGAGTGAAACCTTGCATAAACCTTCTTTTTAAGCATCATAGTTTCATTCCATACAAAGAACACTTGCATAATTATTGTGAGAATTAAGTGTTACAAAGGAGAAGATCAATTGATAAATTGATATACTTCAAATTTATAACTATTTCATCTTCTACAAAAATTCAGAATTGTATCTCTTCATTAAAACTTATTTTTAGGATTGTTAAGAATAAGTTTGTAAGGTTTTATCCTTGCTATCCAGTGTGTGGATGGAAGAGGTCCTTTTGTGAGAATTTGAGTCTCGATTGGACTTTAAACATTGTAAATCCAAGAGGATTGTTCTTGGTGTGTTAGAATTAGATAGAAAGGCCTTAAGGTGTCTTGTCTAGGAATCTAACATTATAGTGAGTTCTCTTTCGTGTTGAAAGGGGAGTGGAGTACTCTCGATCTGTGAGGGGAACCACTATACATCGTGGTGTTCTTTACTTTTCTCACTTTACCGCTTTTCATCACATAAGCATCTCAAGAAAGTAAAAATCAATAAACCCGTAAAAAATCCGGAATATCGTCTAAGTGCCTCATTCACCCCCCTCTAAGGCAGTCCTTAAAGTTACAAAAATAAGAATGAAGAAGTATATGTAATGCAAGTTCAAAAAAATGATAAGTGTTTATAACCTAAGAGTGAAAGTTAGAGACCATATCATCCTACAAGTCACGCAGTTTAAATATCTTGCATTCATAAAACCAAATAATGAAGAAATAGAAGGGAGAAACCATAAAATTTAAGTTGGGTGGCTGAAATAAAGGAGGCCTTCATGGATTTTATATGACACAAAGCTACCACTAAAGTTGAATGGAAAATTCTATCGGACTGAACTAAATCATGTGGTGTTGTACATGACAAAATGTTGGCCAGTTAAGAAACAACAGGATAATGAAGTAAGTATATTATAGATGAGAATGTTATGTTGGATGTATGGTAAGATTAGACACGATAATATTAGAAACTAAAATATTAGAGAGAGTGTAGTGGTAACACCTATAATAGAAGAGATTGTGGAAAATAGAGTTAGTTGGTTTGAGCATATGGAGAGAAAACCTATAGATTGTGTAAAGAGAATATATCAGATAGAAATGAGCCAAATAACTAGAGGTAGATGGAGACCTAATAAAATATATGAGAAGTTATTAAGAAATATCTTGAGATTAAATTTGGATAAAAACATGATCTTGAATATAACATTATGGTAAAAGTTGATTCATGTAATCGAACCCGCTTAGTGGGATAAGGTTTAGTTGTTGTTCTTTATAAATATCAACAACTTGTTTACATTAATATACCAATATAAATAAATCAACAATTTATTTAAATTATTACATAAATAAATATAATACAAATAAATAATGTCGTTAGGAATTGAACTCTAGAAGAATAGTTTACACTCATTTAACTCAACTAGCACATATTAGTTGAGCTATTTTATAAATATATTTATAATTAATATTATTAATTTATTTTGTAAGGTACATATTTAATTTTAAATATATTTATATATAGATGCCAATTTAGTCATATTTGTTTATATAAAATGAACATATTAATTATAATATTAATTTTTCTAAAATAAAAATGGTATCGGAATTTTATTTTTTGGATGACAAATGTTGTAACAATGTGTATGAAAAGTTAAATGCATACCAGAAAGAATAAAGGAAAAATATAAATAACACGGTAGTTGGTAACCGAGTTCGGTGCCAAATCACCTACGTATGGAAGGCTTTAACCAAATAAAAGGAAATCCACTCTTAATAGTCTGAAGTACAAATTGATCTGATCTGAACTCTCCTAGTTCAATATCTCTTTTCCTAATATTATCCATGAGTTTCTATTCAAGACTTCCTATAGAAAGAAATCCACTTCTAATAGTCAGAAATATAATTGGTCTTATCTAAACTCACTTCGTCCATAGCCATTTTCCTAATACTATTAGTGAAGGTTCGATTAGGGCTCCCCCTAAACTTGAGACACTTGTCACTTTCACTCGAGCACTCTCGTAAAATATAACACTAATATAATTCAATATTCTATTTGGATAAATTAGAATTAATTCCCCCGAATAGAGTGTACAAACTACAAATATAAGACTCAACTAAAACTCTCCAATAAAGAAGATATTTCCTCTGAAGTTTTAAGTCTTTATAATGCAGATTTGTTTTGTATATAGAAACACAAAGTCTAGCTCCAAAATATACATGAGATCAATCGTCAATAATGTTAATTTTCAATCTTGATTGATCACGTCTATAATTAATTTGAATCTCTTGATTATAACAAATTCAATCTTGTCGAATTTGATTCATATTAAATATTTCTAACAAGGCACATAATCAATCAAATGTTCATTATAATGATTCAGATCCTTGATTGATACAAATCTTGAAAACATAAGAATAATACTCCGTAATAGAACCAAAAATGGAGTGGGGATTGGAGTTAATGACATATTTGAACTTCCAATGCGGCAGAGAGGGGGATGACCTGCAAGATTAGAACTCCAACACTAAAGTTAGTATGTGAAGGAGAAGAGTGAATTGAAATTGAGCATTTGAATTCTCTCTCTCTCTCTCTCTCTCTCTCTCTCTTCTCCTCTCTCTCTCTTCTCTCTCTCTCTCTCTATATATATATATATATATATATATATATTAATATATATATATATAATATATATTATATATATATATTATATATATATTAATATATATATATAATATATATATATATATATATAACCAACTTGCTATTTGTTTGGAGTGGACCACAGAGAGTCGTTACAGGCACTTGAAGTTTGGATCTTCTATATCAATTAGTAGGATAGTTCTCATGAACCAGAAAGATTCTAGAATGATTGCAACTCCTTCGGAGTGGTCGATCGGGATCAATGTGGTCATCGAAGAATAGTTTCCTCCGAGTCATTCTCTATACGGATCTACGAAAGTGTTTTTCATATTAATCTCAGCCTTTGACCACTTCCTCCTTTATCTTTGGAAGAGAAAAAAGGAACTTCCAGTTTTGTGCAGATTCACGCCTTTAATGCTCCATATTTAAAATGTCTTTTCAGAGGTATTTTCATTATGATCCTAGGGAACTAAAACACTCAAATTTTCTATGTGAGTGATTTGACACGTTTAATAAAATATACTTTATTTTGCATGCCAACATACAGTTCTTGAAAGTCACTGTTTCATTTCTTTGTGTCATTTTTCCTAATTTGCGATTACCCTATTTTCTTCTAATATTTTGCTTTCCTATATCCAGTAAAGTTAGTGCATTATGGGTAAAAAATCACATAAGAGTTCTAAAAAGTCCTAGAAGAATGTGTCACACCCTAAAATCTCCTCCCTAAAGTCATACATTTTCATATTTTCATTTGCATCTCATTATGGTATTAACTTCTTATGACCATTTTATCTGGTCATAGGATCTCATTTTCATGCATAGGTCATAATTAAGACTAAAGGAAATCTCTATGATGAGATTCATTTTGAAAAAAATATCCATATCATTTCATGCATTTAACATTACATTTTATGCACCATTAGAGTGTGGTTTTCCCTCTAACCATGACATTTGCCATCAAGATAAGCTTGTTTTTTTCTTTGATTATTTTCAATTACATCACCTTGTTCGTACATTTACTCATGCATATCTTAGTTTTTAAAATTATAAAATGTTTCAAATCATACATAAGCATCCTCATTTCTCAAATCATGTTCAAATATCCCTTTTGTTTTGTTTGAAGATGAGCTTGACCTAAGTATGCATTGTAACTTTGTCATTGCCATTTCATCCATTTAATTTAAGATATTTTTCAGTTTTCATGTTACTTAAACTCACCATACAAGATTGAATCTCATACTAGTAAGTCATAAAAAGTTTGAATTATTGTAATTGAATTATTGAAGAGAGTAATAAAGAAAACTTGTAATTTCTTTGCATTGGGAAACTACACAAGAATTGAGTTACAATGTCATCATGTCTTATTGAGCTATTTTTATATATTGAAATGGAACTACATAATGTATAATTACTTTTACAAGTTTCCTTGAACCTAAGAAACTTCCATTTGGTACTGATAAAAAATTAACAAAACACCTAAACTTTAGGAATTACAAGCTCTCTAAGGTCCTTTCTTCTTAATTCCAAGTCCTTAGGATTTTCTCTATTTCTCCACTTTCCTATTTTCCTCATTATTCAAACAATGCAAGGTTGCCAAACATTAAGAAAAAATCAAATGAATATCAAAACCTCATGCAATTCATATTCAGTCTCAAATTCATAAAAATACTCAACAAACACGTTTGAACCAAATTCTCATTTTGCCTAAGTTCAAACAAGAGGTGAAACTATTTTGAATTTGTTTGTTGATAACACAAAAAGGGGAGAGATACAAGTTTTAATTACTGCAGTAAAATCTACACACATTCAATTTCATTTTACCAAATTCATAAAGAAAAACAAATTCATAATCATAGCAAGGCATTTAAAAAAAGGGAGTTAATGAAGTAAAGTTGCAGTAGTGAAAAGTTCAAGCAAATTTCAAATTGCACAAAACAAATTCAGCAAGCAACCCAAATAGCATGGTACAATATGCTCCCTCCCCATTCCCAATTCCACTACCTTCCCACTCCCATTTCACAGCTCATTATACCAACAGATTCTCATCCTTACCCATAACCCTAAAATTGACACACACTTGAAAAACATCACATGTATATTATTCCTCAATTATCCTTATAAAAACTAATACTCAAACACAACATGGACACAATAGAAAAAATACATATCAGATAAAGAAACCCTAACGACCAATTCATATACATTGAAATGAAAATCGATGACCCAAATATCCATATTGTAGAATACACACAAAAGAACCCACTGCATACAACACTATCTGCATAGCAAGAACAATAACACGGAGGAAGAAGGATAAACGCAAAGAAGAAGAGAAAAATCAGAGACAAGTCATAAGGGAGAAGAGATGAGAGTTACCTGAGAATTTTTTTCTTTGCTCTGGTGATGATGAAAGAGGTAATCTTCTTTTCTAACCTTCAACTTTTTTTTTACGTTTGATTAATGTGATGTTGTTTGATCATTGAATATTTATGGACTTGTTGTCTCATTTTATTGTGCTTTGTGTTTTTTGGATGTTAGGGTGTCGACTTGTGGGCCTGGAAAATTAGGTTAGGAGTTTTAGTTGCCATTTTATGGTGTTTTTGAACTCAAGAGGGTTTTTAAGGTAGGTTTTAAGGTTTGAGGGGAGTTCCAGTGACCTATGGCGGCGACACATCGGCCTTCACGGTCACTGCTGGGTGTGCCGCCGCCTAGTTGCATATGTTCTTCCTTTTTTCTGGGTATGATGAAGGTGTTCATGAGATTGGTTTAAAAGTGTGGAGAGAAAGAAGATAGTTTGATAAGAGAAGAGATAGATAGAGAGAGAGAGAGAGAGAATTATCAAAATGAACCCTGTCTCTCAGGATGCATTGCTTATACCCTTTCCTCTGTCCATGGATGTGTTCCAAGTGACACCATCCCTATCCTCTCTTGTAAGTGGACTAGGACCTATTCAACTTAGGGATCTTGTGCATTATTCCCACCTCTAGCTATCATATGAACTCTCATATGCCATTGGATCTAGGTGGACTGATAAAATAAGCATATCCAACGCCCCCTGGTTGAGTCAACAGTGTTGACTCCCAAGTGGGCTCTTAAAACTTGGGCATGCACCCAGTTTGCTCTCTACACCCTCTTTATGCTTTTCTTTTGTTTGAGCTTTTTTTTATAGTATTTAGCCCATGTTTCATAGTTTTTTTTTTCTTTTATTATTATCTTTTTTTTCATGCATGATTTTTATATTATTTGTTTATTTTTACTTTTGAAATTTTATATTTTTTAAGTTTTTATATATTTGTTGTGTAAATATGGTGCAAGCATTTATTTTTCTTTTATTTAAAAATCATATCTAACTAAAAAATAAAAAATTATTATTTAAAAGAAACTTATTAAAAAAATCACAAACTAATTTCTCTTTTATTTTTCAATACTCATCTTTTTTTTTAAAACAAACAAAAAACAAGTTATTATATTTTTTCTATTTTCCTTTATCTTATTGATAATTTGTATATTATTGTATTTATTTACTTTTGTTCATTTATCTTATTTCCTAAATTGCAAATGTATCCCCCATCCTTTGTTTTTAATTTTTATTTAATTATTTTCTTTTATTTCCATTAGCTAGATAAAATAAATTAATAAAAATGAATGACAAAAAAGAATAAAATTAACCTTTTTCAAAGAAGTAAAAAACATTTGGTCAAGACGAAGGTTCATTTTCAAAAACACTTGGTCAACACCAAGTTTCCATCGATCTAACTTCAAATCCATTTCACCATCAACCATTTTCAAAACCATTCATCTCATTTTAAACCATCTCACAATGTAAACAAAAATGATTAATCTAACGTCAAGCCATCTTCCCAAAATAAAACAAAAAATACTCAATCATTATTAAACACCTTTTCGCAAATAAGGATGAAAAAAGAACATGGTATATATCATGAGCTCCGGAGGTTAGGATTCGAGATGGATGCCTCGCCCATCCGAGCTCTCCTCGTCCCATTAAAAACTTTCAACGCGATTGATGAAAATCTTTTCCAAATAAAACCAAAATACCTAAAAATGTCAAACCCTTTCACAAATAAGATGAAAAATGAACGTGGTGTATAGCACGAGCTCCCGAGGTTAGGATACGAGATGGATGTCTCTACCAAGCTCTCGTCATAACCCAAAAATATATCCAACACATTCAAACCATTTTTCCTCTTGGAATCCATTCCAATCTTTAAAAAACAAAGATTTGTCATCTTGAGACAATGCAAAACAATGTCGTGTCTACATATGTGTGTGTGAGATAAATGACGTTTTCCCATGAATTTTGATATGTAGAAATCCATTCAATGCGATGTAAACACCCGCTAGTTCACCATTTTGGGTAAAGCAATGTTTTTCGTCGATTGTGATAAAATAGCGTTCTCTAAAATTCACCAACATAAAAACAATTTCTAACCAGAACTACGTAACTTTGAGTTCTCCATCGCACCCGGAGATACGTAGGAGTGGGGATCAAAGTCTCGTCCGGAACCCTAATAAAAAACAAACCTTTTATTCCCATTATTTTCCCTTTTTATAACTCGAGAAGCCAAACTTTTCAAAAGCTAACACTAATGCACATAACTAACTAAATGGTTCATTTTGAGTACAATGGACGTGGGGGGTGCTAATACATTCCCCTTGCATAATCGACTCTCGAACCCGATTTGATTGCGAAGACCATATCATTGTCGCTCTTTTAGGGGTTTTATCGATATTTTAGTTTCCCTTTTTGGGAATAAATAAATTTTGTTGGTAACTCTATTAGTTCATTCCGCGAGCATGCAACACGCCTCACGAGGTCATGTTCTATTTATAAGGTACGACAGTTAGCGACTCTGCTAGGAGTTTTGATTCCCTCAATTGAGTCAAGCCTAGTTTTGTGTGTTTTGTGCTTATGTTTGTTTACTTGTTTGGATTTTCTTTATGTTATGTTTGTATCATCTATATTGTGTTATATATCGTAACCTACAACATAGTCACTAGCGTCACACATGATTTCAAAACGTAATCTCCAATCGGGCGGTTGCATGATAGGTGTGGTGATAAGAGCTGTTTTCAATTGTTCAAATGCCGCTAGGAATTTGTCGTCAAAGATGAATTTGACATCTTTCATCAATAAGCAAGTCGGTGGTTTGGTGATTTTTGAGAAATCTTTAATGAATCGTCGGTAGAAGCCGACATGTCCTAAGAATATTCGTATTTCTCTTACAGTTTTCGGAGGTTGAAGGTTTTCTATAACTTCTATTTTAGCCTTGTCAACTTCAATCCCTTTATCAGACACTATGTGTCCGAGTACGATTCCTTGTCAGACCATGAAATGGCATTTTTCCCAGTTTAACACGAGGGTCACTTTTACACATCTTTCAAGTACAATTTCAAGATTCGATAAACATCCTTCAAAGCTCTTCCTACAAATAGAGAAATCGTCCATAAAGACTTCCATGACGTCGTCTATAAAATCAAGGAAAATCGACATCATGCATCTTTGGAATGTTGCAGGAGTGTTACATAGTCCGGACGATATTCGTCGATAGGCGGACGTACCATAGGGACATGTGAAGGTCGTTTTCGGTCGTCAAGATGAATAGCAATCTGGAAAAATCCTGAGTAATCGTCTAAATAGCAGAACTTAGAATGCTTAGCCAATCATTCAAGCATGTGATCAATAAACGATAAAGTAAAATGATCCTTTCGAGTGGCATTGTTTAATTTTCTATAATCAATGCATATTCTACTTCCAGTAACCACTCTTTGTGCTATAGATTCTTCTTTTTAATTATTAACAACTGTGATGCCTCTCTTCTTTGGTACGACATGCACTGGGTTGACCCATTGATTGTAGGATATTGAGTAGATGATCCCTACTTCTAACAGCTTTTGCACTTCTTTCTTTACTACATCACTCAAAATGGGATTTATCCTTCTTTGATGTTCTCAAGAGGTCTTACTGTCTTCCTCTAGCATAATGTGATGCATTCATATGGAAGGGCTTATTCCTTTTAGATCTAAGATATTGTATCCTAAAGCAGTTGGATATTTCCTTAAAACGTGTAGAAGTTTTTCAGTTTCCATCTGCCTTAAGTCTGCATTAACTCTTACAGGTCGCTCGAGTTCAGTGTCTAGGAATTCGTACCTTAAATTTTTGGGTAGCTGTAGCGGTAAGTTCATGACCATTGAGCTATGGATAAACTTAACGTCAATAAAACCAAATTCGCCACCGCGTTTTTATTGTTTCCAAAGGAAAAGGGAAAAGTACGAACAAAACCCAAGGATAATAAGTTTTTAAATCAAAACTAATAAAATGCCAAAGATTACAGGTAAGGGGTTAGTTACACAGAGGGAAGGTATTAAAACCCAAAATGTTCTAGGTACTCCTAGGGAGTCCTTTTTTTATGTGTGTATGTGTTTTGGTATAAAAGATTTTTGAAATAAATAGAGTGTAGAGATGATAGAATAATTCATTAGTTATATTTTTGTGTTTGACAAGACCTTCGGACTTGTGCCTACGTACTGTTACCACGAAAAATCTCTAAGGCATGCTGAAAGCATAGTTAGTGATAGAGTCCTGTGAATTTGGGGGTTATACCCCATCAAAAGATGAAGAGGTGTTTGAGGCAAGCAAGAGTGGAAAAAACACAAGTCAAGGGATGAAGCCGACAGGAGAAGCTTGCTTGGACGACAGGCCATTCGGTCGACTGAAGTGAAGTATGAGACTTAAAGAATTTTCTTTTACGCCAAATGCGTAGAAGACAATGTCGCCCTAAACGTCTGGGCGGGAGAAAATGTGGAATTTAAAAATAACCAATAGTTACAAGAAGAATAAGAGTGCCAGAATCTGGAACAGTTGGCAAGACGTGGGTGCAACGGTTTGTAGATCGTGTGACATAACATCTGCTAGTTTCTAGGAGTTTTAGCTTATGAGCAGTTCCTTTAGTTTATTATAAATAGAATGACCCACGAGGGACTAGGGGTGTTCACTTTGTACTAACAAACCACTTGTAAGAAACTTCCCATTCCCAGCGCGAGGAACCAAGAGTTTTTGAGAGTGCTATGTATGTGAATCACCACATTTATTTCAATGCAACTTCCTCACTTTTCAATTGTTCCCGTTGAACATTTTATCTTAATTTCATTTACTTTTGAGTTATCATTTTACGTTGTCGTTTACGCTGTCGACACTGATTCTATTACGAAATAGAGTTTACCAAAAGCGTGTTCGTCGTGTACATCTTTTGAATGCTGTAGCATTGTCGGTCACGAGTCACCTATAGGCTGTAGCATCCTTTAAACCGTTCGTGTGGAAAATACTGGGCTTGTTCGACACTTTGTTAGGAGTCGTTCCTCATAAAGTCATCTCGTCGAATTGGACAAGCCTCACTTGCACTAGTACATGTCTTAGGATCAATTGGTCGATCCTGCAAGTAACCCTTAGTTTTAAGGCCTAGGGAGGACCAGCGGTTGTTTACCGATTTCCACAGTAAACAGTATGGCACGCCCAGTGGGATGGTGCTAGAGCAGTTGCGAAATTGCATGAAACTTAGAAGTGGAAAACTGTATAGTAAGCCACGAGACACTTTGAAAATGTCAGATACTAACACGGATGAAGTGCCACGAGGAACTTTATCCACTACGAAAACAGTAATCTCACAGGTTGCCACTTTGCCACCGATGACAAGTGCAGCCTCAACCATGTCGACCACGGGTGCGGTTGGAACATCAATTCCTCTACCTCCACCGGGGGGGTTCATGATCAATGATAACGACATTCAGACCTTATGTGCCTTATTTTGGAACCACAAATCCTCTTTATGGAATGCCGTATTCCTTAATGCCAGGATATCAGTCGACATCAAGTGCAACACTGTTTTCAGACAACGTCCAAAACACAAATCCACCCTTGCAAGGATCAGCGCAAGGGGGCAACATTAGGAATAATACTCAGAACAGAACCATGCCGCTGTCGAACACTTCAGTAGCGGTGTTGAGACAACAAATGGACGATAGTAACCATGAATTGGTTAACATGTTGACCAACCAAATGGGCACAGTGTTTAATCCAGTTATACAAGAATCTGCTGAAACAAATAGGTAGGTGGCGAATTAATTGACACGTTTGTGCAATTTTCTGGGGGCACCGGCTCGACAGGTGGCACATGTGGTTAGACCGACTATTCCTGGGTAGATGGAGATAGGGGCAGCGGAAGATGAGACAGTCCATGAAGGACAAATCATTAGACCCCTTTAAAATCAAGGCGTCGAATCAGGAGTCGCAGGACGTAACCAGATGGTACTGGTTAACTGACACCATGATGCTGATCAAATTGTCGATCAACATCGACAAGAAGACTTAGCAGTGGAAAATTTTTTGACAACTATTGTCGAAAGGATTATGGCCAGAAATGGTATGGGTGCTACATTGCAAAGGCCATTGTACGCCTCCCCGTTGGGTGAGTTTATTCTCCAAGCCGAGGCGCCTAGGGGAATGAAAGTGCCCAAGTACACTAAATTTGGGGGAGAATCTGGTGAATCGACAATAGAGCATGTTGCCAGATACTTAACAGAGTTAGGAGATTTAGCCCATAATGAATGTTTGAGAGTAAAAAACTTTCCTTCCTCTCTGACTAAGGCTGCCTTCACATGGTTTACTTCGTTGGCCCCAAGTTTGATCGATTCATGGGCCAAACTAGAGAAGAAGTTCCATGAGCAGTTTTACGAAGGACACTCCAAAATTAGTTTGGCAGAATTGTCTAGTATCAAGAGAAGGTTTGTTGAGAGCATTGACGATTATCTGAATCGTTTTAGGTCATTAAAGGCTAGGTGTTTTACGCAAGTGCCAGAACATGAACTCCGCAAGGGGTTTAGATTATTCCATTAGGAAAAAAATAGACCCAACTTTTCTGAAAAGTATGTCACAATTGGCTGATAGAGTTAGACACCTAGAACGACTAAGGTTAGAAAAAGTTAGACACAATAAATCTAAGAAAGAAAAGATAGCGTTTGTCGACTACGACGCAACAGACCCAATATATGAGGCTGATTATGCTTCATCGACCGAATTAGAAATCGACATGGCCAAATTAAAGTCAGGATCGGCCTACGAGTGTCGATCATTACTTCCTGCACAAGAAAAAAATCTTGTCGAAAACAATCCAAAATTCCCTGCGAAAACTTACACTTTTGATGTGACAAAGTGTGAAGAAATTTTTGATCTGTTGGTCAAAGATGGCCAAATGGTGGTACCACCTGGTACTAAAATACCACCGTTAGAACAAAGACAGAAAAGAGGTTTTTGTAAGTATCATAACTATCTTGGTCATAATACCACTAATTGTTACCTTTTCAGGGATTTGGTTCAGAAAGCGATTCAAGAGGGCAGGCTGAAATTTGCTGGCCGCAAAATGAAGATTGACGCTGATCCTCTTCACCGGGAGGAAGCCTTATTCATGGAGCCAGTCGAGATCAACATGGTCGAGATCACCGAATATGATGAGGCCAACATGCTGGAGCAAACTGGGGAAAGCCCAGATGTAGATATAGCTGAAGTTTACCCAAGGGCTAATGAAGACTTGGTAGATTTCCTGTATCCCTACAAGAACAAGGGTTCACAAGTTTGCCTATGCCCTAGATATGGTGTTGTCACCGACAAAATAGCAGCGAAAAATTTCCAGAAACTGCAGTTGGGTAAAAGTAAAAGAAACGGGCCGACCAGGGGTTACCAGAATGAATGAGGCTCAAAAAAGGTTGTGGGAAATGCCCAAGCAAGGCCTAAGAGCTTTGTACCGTCGGCAAGTGCCCCTAGGGGCACTTGGATCAAGCCTAAAGAAAAACAAGACACGCCACAAGGTGTTGTTGCTGCTACTAGAGGAGGTCTAGCAATTAACTACAGGCGTGAGTTTAAATCTGAAAAAAGGACTCATGTCTCTGAAAATTATTTGGGAAAGAACCCCATGTTGAGGACTCAATGGAGACGCTTTTAGAGGCGTAAACAGGCTGAAAGAGAGGCTGCAAGAGGCATGGCCAGTGGGGCGAATGCTGGGAAGAAGGTTGTTGTGAGGGTCGACACAGTAGCAAAAGAGCGGATCAGGGAGTATGTTTGTCGACCAACTGAGAGATGTGCTGATGAAGTTACTGATGACTTCAATTTAGAGTCCGAAGCGAGTCTGGACATCTTGGTCAATATGGTGGCAATTCTACCAAGAGAATATAATTGTGTGACTGAAGTAGAGGGGTCAGTAGACGATGTTGATGCTGAAGAAATGGCTCTGCACCAGCCAAGATGCTATTTTGTGTTGAACGATGGCTCTGCTGAAAGCCAAGAGGCAGTGTTCGAAAGACCAACGATGACTATGAAAAATCATTTGAAACCACTACTAATAAGGGCAAAAGTGGAAGGCGTAATTGTCAACAAAGTCTTGGTCGATTGTGTACGACCCCAAAATTTACCCTTCATTTTTTCTGGAAGCATACGCTTTACACCTCATGCATGCATTCATTTTTAGGTCATTTAGCATTTGCATTTCAACATGGCAATCGGAATCGGATCCAAGAAGCTTGAACATCATCTAGGACACTTTGTGGGCTCTATTTAGATGATCAGTCAACACAAGGGAAAGACTTGAGTTACTTCCAACAGGGGTCTATTCGTCAGTCAAAACGTTAATCTCGAAGGAGCAAAGGTTTGTTCATGAGCTGTCATGCTCGCTAGGCGAAGCCCACGTGTTTTGAAAAAAAAAAAAAAAACGAAAAAAAAAAATTAAAAACGAAAATAAATAAATAAATAAATAAATAAATAAAAGAAATTTTTTTGGACTTGGGCCTCTCTCATTTGAGCCCACAGATCCACAAAAATCAGGTTATAAATTCAGAGTTTCATGAAACAAAAGCAATTTCTATTCCTATTACCCTGGCTGGAAAAAGATAGTGAGAGAAAAGCTAACAGAGTTCAGAGCAGCCTCCAAACCTTGAAGGGAACTCAACTGCACAGAATCACCTCTGCCTCACATAAACCCTAAAGATTGTTTTGTAAACCTCACGGGTGCAACTCAATTTCAATCAAGCTCTCCAATCAGGTTTGCGCTTATTCCCATTACCTTTAAGCTTTGAATTTGAATAGTCTAAATGTATGAGGTATTATGGGTGAATTTGATACCCTTTTGATGCATGTCTTTTTTGTGAATTTTAATGGCATGATTCATGTGGTTACATTTTGATTTGGGGGCAACCCTTGATTACCCTATTTTTTTGTCTTTAACCTGTTTGTTGAGTTTTTGTGAGGGCTCACATGACTTTTGCAGGGATAACTTGCGTGGTTTTCCACTTTATTTGTGGGATACCGTCTGGAGGTTTTATTCCGATTACCTGTACTGACTCATTTTCTTTGATGGTGTTTAGCTGGGAAGGATCCCTGGGTTTGCCATTCCTCTAATTGTTGTTACTTCGGATCTTTATCCGCATGGTACTTTTACATTTTTCCCGCATTTTACTGTTTTCCTAGCTGGAAGACCTCGATAGGAGGCAATGTTTTTGTGTGTTTATTTTTTTTTACAGGTTCCTTCGTCCAGGACTGCCTTTTGCATGAGCATCACAAACCCTAACCCTTCATTGATTTTTCTTCTCCTAAACACACGTTTACTCCTTCTACTACAGGCGAGTAAGTCTCCAAAGGTCGAGCATCCAGTAGATTGCATAGTAACGTCGTTCGTCCAAAACCCAATCCATAACCCCGTAGTTAGCCGAACTACGGCTTGCTCTGATTCTCATTCCAGATGAGATACGTAGGCATAAGACGCGATGTCTTAGCGAGCACACATCCCCCAACCCATAGGTCAGCCGAGCTACGAAGACTCTGATTCTCATATTCAGATGAGATACGTATGCAGTGGATGCGACATCCGCGCGAGTCATTTTCATTTAACCCCCTTTGTTTAGTAAACAACACAAGATAAACTCACACCCTTTAGACAAGAACTACAAAAGTGGATCCCGTAGAGTACTACGGATGCGTAGGGGTGCTAATACCTTCCCTTTGCAGAACCGACTCCCGAACCCAAGATTTGGTTGCGAGACCTTGTCTTTTCCTTTCCTCTTTTCAGGTTTACTTCGAGCGTTTCCTTTCCCTCATTTGGGATAAATAACGCACGGTGGCGACTCTTCTGTCATTTTCTTTCGCCGGTTGTTTTTTCGCACACTGTATTTTTCAGGTTGCGACAGCTAGCGACTCTGCTGGGGACCCGGTTTCCCTAAGCGAGTCCCTCCTAGCTTTTGTAGTTTGTTTGTTTATTGGGTGTTCATGCTTTTGTACAGTTATTTATTTACCTGCTTTACCTTAGTGCATTGTGTACATATCATTGTTGTATCTGTTGGCTGGCTAGGGATGCTTGGTGACCTTTGTGAGATGAGTTCTATACCCGAACTCGACTGCACTTACGATAGGAGAATGGCATAGTCTTGTCGACTTGTGTGGAGTTATTCCTTAGCAAGTTGACTTGCAAGCCCATTCACTTGGTGGAGGTCATGTTGAGATCAATAATGTCACACAAGTAAGTTGTGGTTAGACATTACTTTTTCCAATATAGACCTTAGAAGTCGAGGACCTTAGTTTACCAAACCCATCTTGGCCTATTCGTAGGACGTAGTGCAAAAGTCGTTCAAGTGTAAGATTTGATACGATTGTTACGCGATACTACACTCATAAGAGTCTCTCTTGAGAATGTTTTTGGAATACGAGTAGTCGTTCCTCCGATAATATCCAAAAGATGGGATTATGACTATGAGAACCTTTTGTAGAACATGTTTGGCAGGTTTAAACCTTAGTACACTCCTTTTGGGTGGTTCTTAACCTAAACTCCATGCTCGTGACTTGCAACAAACCCTTGATTCATGGTTGATCCGATTAGGTATCCTTAATATCAATGAAACTTGGGTGTTGATAAGGTGTAAACCATAATCCACCACAATGGTTGGTTGATATTAAGGATAACATGATCCATCCCATGACCTTTGTTTGGTGTGCTCTTAATTTCTCTCTAGATAGTGCAACCTGACAGATGTTCAAGCAGATACAGCGATCTTGATTCCCATGCCACTGCACTGCATTCACATCATTTTGCATTCATAATCATTCACACATGTTTATCCATTTTTGTGGGGTTTATATCTTCTACTTGATTCTAGTCGGAATTTTCTTGGTTCTCATTAACGGCTTAGTCTTATTTTTTACATCGTTTATCTATTGAGAGACTGGAATCAAGGGGGTAGAATACCTTTGGAATTGATAAACATGTCATTGCATTTACATATTCATTAGCATGTCTTGCATAATAGGTACCGCCATAGTGTTCTCAGTTTGTTTGGTGTTCCATCAGCAGGATAGCTGACCCAGACATTCACCGGTACGGTACCCGCAGAAACCAACAGAGAGTAATGGAAAGCCTAGAGACAGAGTTCGTCGAGATGAAAATCCGCATGAATCAATTCATGGATGTGGTTCAAGGGGTGGTTCAGGGACAGCAAGAGCTCAGGCAGATGATACAGAGGAATCCCCCTGCTCAACCAGAGACGGTGACTGATCCTCCAGCTGGAGAGGCTAATGGACCCAATGGACCGGGGCCTATCCCAATCCTACATGTCACCTCCGATCAACAGCCCGTTCATGATGATCAGGACGATCAGTTCCCCCTGCTGCAGGAAAACTTTGGTATGGGTCATGGTGTGGACCCCATGTTTAGAAGATTGGAAGAGAGGTAGAAGGCAGTGGAAGGACATAATCCTCTGGGAGTAGATGTTGTTGACTTGGGGCTGGTCCCAGGTGTGAGAGTGCCACCGAAATTCAAGGTCCCGATATTTGACAAATACAATGGCAACTCTTGCCCGAAGACCCATGTGCAAGCCTATTTCCGTAAAATGGTTGCATACTCCGATGACGAAAAGTTTCTTATGTACTTTTTCCAAGACAACCTAGCTGGGGCATCCCTGGAATGGTATATGAGGCTGGACAGAGCCCACATCCGTTGCTGGAGGGATTTGGCTGAGGCTTTCGTGAAGCAGTATCAGTATAATGCAGACATGGTTCCGGACAAAACTCAACTTCAAAATCTGTCTCTTAAAAGCAATGAGTGCTTCAGGGAATACGCTCAACGCTGGAGAGAAACAGCTTCCCATGTTCAGCCTCCTATGTTGGAGAAGGAAATGGCTAACATGTTCATGAACACTCTGCTAGGACCTTATTTGGAGCGTCTAGTGGGTTGCAATGCCTCCAATTTTGCTGATGTAGTCTCTACCGGAGAGAGGGTGGAGAATTACCTGAGGACATACAAGACCCAGAGTGGAGATGGATCCTCATCAGGGGTGAAGAAGCCGTTCATTAAGGGACAGAAGAGGAGAGAAGGGGATGCAAGTGCCATATCTTCTTATCAGAACAGGGATAACTGGAGGAATAACTTTCAGAACTATCATCAGCAACCGTATGTTGCGGCTGTGACCATTCCAGCTGCAGCACCACTACAACAACAACAACCACAACGTCAACCAGCTCAGTACCAACCACAACAACCGGGTAACAGACCCGCCTATCAACCGAGGCCAAGGACGATGGACCAGCGTTTCGACACTCTTCCAATGTCGTACGCTCAGTTGCTTTCTAGTCTTCAACAACTACAACTTGTGCAGTTGCGCACTCTGGCTCCTCCCGTTGGTAGGCTTCCGGTGGGTTATGACGCCAATGCTAGGTGTAGCTTCCACTCTGGGGCACCTGGCCACAATATTGAGAACTGCAAAGCTTTTAAGCACGTAGTTCAGGACCTCATTGATTCAAAGGCCGTTAACTTTGCACCAACTCCTAATGTCGTCAACAATCCCATGCCCCAGCATGGTGGAGCCAATGTTAACATGGTTGAAGGAGAAGTCAAATTAGTCTCTGCGGTCAACAATGAAGATGGGGATAACTGGGTGCGTCCGAGGATCCCGGGTGAAGTTCTCAACAATTGGTCTTCTTAGGAGATTATCCAAGTCACTCTTCTTGAAGAGTAATTTTTCTTGTTTGTTCATGCATATCCAAGTCTTACGTTCCATTTTTTTTTCTTTTTTCACACTCATAAGCACATACCATCACTCATGCAGATGTACATCACCGGATCCTATTGATAACGGTTCTGCTATGGCTCGCTTGGACTTTGAAAATCCAATCTTTCAAGTTGAAGAAGAGGGTGATGAAGACTGTGAACTCCCTGAAGAACTTACCAGGTTATTAAAACAAGAGGAAAGGGTCATTCAACCGCATCAAGAGTCTGTTGAAGTGATTAATCTCGGCACCGAGGACGCCAAGAGAGAAATCAAGATAGGGGCTGCTTTGGAAGATAATGTGAAGAAGGGGTTGATTGAATTGCTGCAAGAGTATGTTGACATCTTCGCTTGGTCTTATCAGGACATGCCAGGGCTTGACACAAACATTGTGGTACATCTCTTGCCGCTCAAAGAAGGTTGTCCTCCGGTCAAGCAGAAGCTCAAAAGAACAAGACCAGAGATGGCTGTCAAGATAAAGGAAGAAGTGCAAAAACAGTTGGATGCAGGGTTTCTAGCAGTCACAAATTATCCGCCATGGGTTGAAAATATCGTTCCGGTACCTAAGAAGGATGGAAAGGTACGGATGTGTGTTGACTATCGGGATCTGAACAGGGCTAGTCCTAAAGATGATTTCCCCTTACCTCACATTGACGTTTTGGTGGATAACACGGCTCAGTTCTCGGTATTCTCCTTCATGGATGGTTTTTCTGGCTATAATCAAATTAAGATGGCACCAGAAGACATGGAGAAGACAACATTCATAACCCCATGGGGCACCTTCTGCTACAAGGTGATGCCGTTTGGTCTGAAAAATGCCGGAGCAACATATCAGCGAGCGATGGTGACTCTGTTCCATGATATGATTCATCATGAAATCGAGGTTTATGTTGATGATATGATTGCCAAATATCAGACAGAAGAAGAACATTTGGTGAATTTGCAAAAACTGTTTGAGCGTTTGAGGAAATTCAAGCTGAGGCTTAATCCGAACAAGTGTACTTTTGGGGTGAGATATGGAAAACTACTGGATTTTGTTGTTAGCGGAAAAGGGATTGAGGTGGATCCGCCCAAAGTGAAAGCAATACAGGAAATGCCTGAGCCAAGAACAGAGAAACAAGTCCGTGGTTTCTTAGGGAGGTTGAACTACATTGCAAGGTTCATCTCTCACCTAACAGCCACGTGCGAGCCAATATTCAAATTGTTGAGAAAAGATCAGGCTATCAGGTGGAATGATGATTGTCAAAGGGCGTTCGAGAAGATAAAAGAGTATTTGCAGAATCCTCCTATCCTTGTGCCTCCGGTCCCAGGGAGACCGCTGATTATGTATTTGACAGTACTAGACAATTCCATGGGTTGTGTTCTCGGTCAACACGACGAGACAGGTAGGAAAGAGCATGCCATCTACTACCTGAGTAAGAAATTCACAGATTGCGAGTCGAGATACTCAATGCTTGAAAAAACATGTTGTGCACTTGCATGGGCTGCTAAGCGATTGAGACAATACATGCTGTCTCACACAACCTTACTGGTCTCCAAAATGGATCCAGTCAAGTATATATTTGAGAAGCCAGCTCTCACCGGAAGAGTTGCTCATTGGAAAATGGTACTGACAGAGTACGACATCCAGTATACTTCCCAGAAAGCCATCAAGGGGAGTATTCTGTCAGACTATCTTGCTCAACAGCCGGTTGAAGATTATGAGCCGATGAAGTTTGATTTTCCAGATGAAGACACCATGTTCCTCAAGATGAAAGACTGTGAAGAGCCAGTTGTTGAAGAGGGACCTGATCCAGATGAAAAGTGGACTTTAATGTTTGATGGGGCCGTCAACGCCAGAGGAAGTGGAATTGGTGCTGTCATTACAACTCCGAAAGGTGCCCACATGCCTTTCACCGCCCGTCTGACTTTCGAGTGCACCAATAATGAAGCTGAGTATGAAGCCTGTATCTTGGGTATTGAGCAAGCCATTGATTTGATAATCAAGACTTTGGACATCTTCGGAGATTCAGCTCTGGTAATCAATCAAGTGAATGGTGATTGGAACACTATCCAGCCCAATCTGGTCCCCTACAGAGATTACACGAGAAGACTGTTGACTTTCTTCACAACAGTAAAGTTGTACCATATACCTCGTGATGAGAACCAGGTGGCAGATGCTCTTGCTACTCTATCCTCCATGATCACGGTGATCTGTTGGAACCATGCTCCCAAGATCGACGTGATGCGCCTTGATAGGGCCGCGTATGTGTTTGCTGCTGAAGTGGTAGTTGATGACAAGCCCTGGTATCACGACATCAAGTGTTTTCTGAAGAATCAAGAGTACCCTGCAGGGGCATCCAACAATGATAGAAAGACTTTGAGAAGATTGGCAGGCAGTTTCTTCTTGAACAAAGACGATGTTCTGTATAAGAGGAACTTCGACATGGTTTTGCTCAGATGCGTGGACAGACACGAAGCAGACATGTTAATGCAGGAAGTTCATGAAGGCTCCTTCGGTACTCATGCCGACGGACATGCAATGGCTAAGAAATTGTTGAGAGCAGGTTATTACTGGATGAACATGGAATCTGATTGTTTCAAATATGCTCGGAAGTGCCATAAATGCCAGATTTATGCTGATAAGGTGCATGTGCCGCCGAATCCTTTGAATGTGATGCCTTCGCCGTGGCCTTTCGCTATGTGGGGCATCAATATGATTTGAAAGATTGAGCCGACCGCTTCCAATGGGAACCGCCTCATCCTTGTTGCCATTGACTATTTCACCAAGTGGGTCGAAGCAGCGTCATTTGCGAAGGTCACCAGACATGTGGTTGCCCGTTTCATCAAGAAAGAAATCATTTGTCGCTATGGGATTCCCGAAAGAATCATTACTGATAATGGTTCTAATCTCAACAACAAAATGATGAAGGAGTTGTGCCAGAACTTCAACATTCAGCATCACAATTCTTCCCCTTACCGCCCTAAGATGAACGGTGTTGTTGAAGCGGCAAATAAGAACATAAAGAAGATTGTGCAGAAGATGGTCGTTACGTACAGAGATTGGCATGAGATGCTACCCTTCGCCTTGCATGGGTACCGTACCTCAGTGCGTACATCGACCGAGGCAACCCCTTACTCCCTTGTGTATGGTATGGAAGTAGTCCTACCTGTTGAAGTGGAGATTCCTTCTCTAAGAGTCTTGTTGGATGTCAAGTTAAACGAAGCTGAATGGATTCGGACAAGGTTCAATGAGTTGAGTCTTATCGAAGAGAAGCAAATGGCAGCCATTTGTCATGGGCAGTTGTATCAAAGTCGGATGAAGAGAGCCTTTGATCAGAAAGTGCGTCCTCGATGCTTCCAGGTCGGAGATTTGGTGTTGAAAAGGATCCTTCCTCCTCAGACAGATCACATGGGCAAGTGGACTCCTAACTATGATGGACCGTATATTGTCACTAAGGTTTTTGATGGTGGGGCCTTAATGCTTGCAACGATGGATGGTGAAAACTTCACTTCCCCGGTGAACTCAGACGCAGTTAAAAAATACTTCGCATGAAATAGACCCGCTGGACAATAAAAAGAGTAGTCCAGGCAAAAATGGGCATCCCGGCGAACCAAGAAAATGAAAAAGGTTCGGGCAAAAATTAGGGATTAAAAGTGAAAAGATTGTACACCCGGTAAGTTGAAAACCTGAAAAGGCAACTTAGGCAAAAATGGGTATCCCGGTGGATTGAAAACCCGAAAAGGGCGATCCAGGTAAAAGTTAGGGATTAAGCGAATGACTGCGTTCTGAGTAGTTCTGAATCTCATCTCGTGTCAATGACTGGAAACTTTTGAAGGATAGGAAACAGTCCAATCACTCTTTCAGAAAGCTGATCATCTGGAGGATCTTGAAGACGAGCAAGTCATAGCAGAATTGGAACCCAATAGAAATCCATTTCACATTGCCATTAGATTAATGTTTGTTTTTATCTGTTGTGCGATTACCTCTTTCCAGGGATTGGTTCCTGATGTAAATGCCTATTCAGAGGTCGTTCAATCAATAAAATCATGTTATTCAGTATATCTCTGTTTTCACTTTCATTTTTCTGTTTTGTTTGCAAAAATGACGTCCGAATTTTTTGATAAACATTGCATCATGACACATAAGAGCTTTACAGGTACATGCTTAATAAACATTTAAAATTGCTGTAAATTTTAAATGCTTTGGATCGTCTATTCAGAACAGGTACCCTCGGGGCATTTCCTTAAAATCCCCTACAGATGATCGTGAATGTTTTTCGCCAACAGACGAATTCGGTATCTTATCCCTGCAGAGCTGATCAGAGCGTTGGATTCTTCAATCCCCAGCAGGTTCTCACCACTGTACCTCCCCCCAAGCGGTGGTTTCAGATTATACACTCCCCAGTAGAGTTGACAGTGTCAGACTATATACCCCCAGCGGAGTTGACAGTGCAAGACTGTATCTTCCCAGCAGAAGCGGCTGCTCCTCAGAGTTCGAGGCTAGATCGATAATCCCAATGCCAGATCCATGGTTTCTTTCCTTGAAGCAGAACCTCGGTACCGTATCGGTGTTTGCTTCCCCTGCTGAGTCATCTCTCGCAGATCGTGGTTGCCAGAACCACTATCGCTTTCCCCAACAACAGGTTTTCAGTGCCATTCTCTCCCCAGTCAGAACCTCGGTATTTCGTCATTGCTAGAACACCGTGTGGCAGATCATTTCCCCACAGAATTCTTTGCGTTGTGCATCTCCAGCAGCCTTGCCAGGGTCCAGAAGATGGTGATCATTTCCCCAGCAGATCCCCTTGCCTCAGCTTGGCATTCTACCCAGCATTTCGCATCCCTGCATGTAGAATCATATTGCATTGCAAATCGCGTAGCATTTCCATTTTCATGGAGCATTACGCCACTGAAAAATTCAAACATACGTATGTAAGTATAAAACATTCTCGGTATCCCAAGTGATAAGCCAGAAGTCGTTTCCAGTACTCAGACTGAAGATTGTTCATGACTTACCTTTGTTATCCCCAGCAAGTGTCATTGGCCAATGCGCCTCCTCTATTATCGTTCCCTATTTCTGCCGATGCTGACAGGCATGAAGTTTCCGGTATTCAAACCGAAGTGGCGTTCAGGCCAATTTTCCGATGTTCAGATCGAAGAAGTTTCTGACGTTCAGGTCGATGCAACTTGTGGCATTCAGGCCAGTTTTCCGATGTTCAGATCGAAGAAGTTTCCGACGTTCAGGTCGATGCAACTTGTGGCGTTCAGGCCAGTTTTCCGATGTTCAGATCGAAGAAGTTTCCGACGTTCAGGTCGATGCAACTTGTGGTGTTCAGGCCAGTTTTCCGATGTTCAGATCGAAGAAGTTTCCGACGTTCAGGCCAATGCAACTTGTGGCATTCAGGCCAATTTTCCGATGTCCAGATCGAAGAAGTTTCCGACGTTTAGGTCGACGCAACTTGTGGCATTCAGGCCAGCCTCTTGGTGTTCAGACCGATATTAATAATCTCATATCTCCCGATGTTCAAATCGAAGTCATTTCCAGTATTCAGACTGATGAGCGACATTCAGGCCATGGTTATTTCTGTGTTACTATTTATTTTGGTATCCAGGTTAACATTCTTTTTCGGTATTCAGACTGACTCTCACCATATCAGACGGATTCTTATTTCAAGACCACCTCTTTGCCGATTCTGACAGGCATTGTTACTTCACTTCACTTTAGTGCAAATTTTCGTGCTTTTATTGTATTCAATCCCTTGATACCTCGAAAGCACGAAAGTCGCTGCTATCTTCTTTCCAGGTCTCCAGTTGATTGAATAGGGGCAGCTGTAATACCCCAAAATTTACCCTTCATTTTATCTGGAAGCATACGCTTTACACCTCATGCATGCATTCATTTTTAGGTCATTTAGCATTTGCATTTCATCATGGCAATCAGAATCGGATCCAATAAGCTTGAACATCATCCAGGACACTTTGTGGGCTCTATTTAGATGATCAGTCAACACAAAGGAAAGACTTGAGTTACTTCCAACAGGGGTCTATTCGTCAGTCAAAACGTTAATCTTGAAGGAGCAAAGGTTTGTTCATGAGCTGTCATGCTCGCTAGGCGAAGCCCACGTGTTTTGAAAAAAAAATGAATAAAAAAAAACGAAAAAAAAAAACGGAAAACAAAAAAAAAATAAAAAAATAAAAAATAAAAAAATAAAAAAATAAAAGAAAATTTTTTGGACTTGGGCCTCTCTCATTTGAGCCCACAGATCCACAAAAATCAGGTTATAAATTCAGAGTTTCATGAAACAAAAGTAATTTCTATTCCTATTACCCTGGCTGGAAAAAGATAGTGAGAGAAGAGCTAACAGAGTTCAGAGCAGCCTCCCAAACCTTGAAGGGAACTCAACTGCACAGAATCACCTCTGCCTCACATAAACCCTAAAGATTGTTTTGTAAACCTCACGGGTGCAACTCAATTTCAATCAAGCTCTCCAATCAGGTTTGCCCTTATTCCCATTACCTTTAAGCTTTGAATTTGAATACTCTAAATGTATGAGGTATTATGGGTGAATTTGATACCCTTTTGATGCATGTCTTTTTTGTGAATTTTAATGGCATGATTCATGTGGTTACATTTTGATTTGGGGGCAACCCTTGATTACCCTATTTTTTTGTCTCTAACCTGTTTGTTGAGTTTTTGTGAGGGCTCACATGACTTTTGCAGGGATAACTTGCGTGGTTTTCCACTTTATTTGTGGGATACCCTCTGGAGGTTTCATTCCGATTACCTGTACTGACTCACTTTCTTTGATGGTGTTTAGCTGGGAAGGATCCATGGGTTTCCCATTCCTCTAATTGCTGTTACTTCGGATCTTTATCCGCATGATACTTTTACATTTTTCCCATATTTTACTGCTTTCCTAGCTGGAAGACCTCGACAAGAGGCAATGTTTTTATGTGTTTATTTTTTTTACAGGTTCCTTCGTCCAGGACTGCCTTTTGCATGAGCATCCCAAACCCTAACCCTTCATTGATTTTTCTTCTCCTAAACACACGTTTACTCCTTCTACTACAGGCGAGTATGTCTCCAAAGATCGAGCATCCGGTAGATTGCGTAGTAACGTCGTTCGTCCAAAACCCAATCCATAACCCCATAGTTAGCCGAACTACGGCTTGCTCTGATTCTCATTCCAGATGAGATACGTAGGCATAAGACGCGATGTCTTAGCGAGCACGCATCCCCCAACCCATAGGTCAGCCGAGCTACGAAGACTCTGATTCTCATATTCAGATGAGATACGTATGCAGTGGATGCGACATCCGCGCGAGTCATTTTCCTTTAACCCCCTTTGTTTAGTAAACAGCACAAGATAAACTCACACCCTTTAGACAAGAACTACAAAAGTGGACCCGGTAGAGTACTACGGATGCGTAGGGGTGCTAATACCTTCCCTTCGCATAACCAACTCCCGAACCCAAGATTTGGTTGCGAGACCTTGTATTTTCCTTTCCTCTTTTCAGGTTTACTTCGAGCGTTTCCTTTCCCTCCTTTGGGATAAATAACGCACGGTGGCGACTCTTCTGTCATTTTCTTTCGTCGGTTGTTTTTTCGCACACTGTATTTTTCAGGTTGCGACAGATTATGGTGCCACTGTCAACATCATGCCGCACCATATTCTGAGGAAAGTTGGCAAGTATGATACCGACATTAGATCTAACAACGTGGTTTTGGCTGACTACGGAGGAAAGACGAAAAGCACCATGGGAGTGATTATGGTGAATATCACGGTGGGTTCAATAACCAAACCGACACTATTTATGGTCATAGATGCTAAGCCAAGTTACAACTTGTTATTCGACAGAGAATGGCTCCATTATGTCGGAGTTGTACCATCTTCAACGCACCAAAGGTTGGTGATTTGGAGAGAACATGGGGTGGTCGAAAATATCGAAGCCGACCAAGGGTACTTCATGGCTGACGTGAATAATGTCGGTAAGAAGGAGTTCGAAAGAAAGCTGGCCAACATCTCGCCTTGCTTTCCAGCTGAGGATGTATATGTTAATCTAAGTGAAGCTTTCGTTTCTCTAACTCTGCACGAGACTCATGGCTTTATTTGGGATGTGGAACGTCTGGATGATCCACCCTATACAGGTATCCGGCCGACAGGCTGGGCAGACGTCACTGATGATGACTGAGCTAGAAGCTCTAAGAAAGATTTCGGCATACGTTGCCGAGAATAAAATAAAGTCGGCTCTAGAGGTTGAAGAAAACATGATTGTTGAAGCCTATGCGTTAAATAAAGAGGGTCATATGGCTATTGGGCCAGGACCCACAGATGAGCCCGTTTTTGCTCAAGGAAACGTCAACATGCAGCGTTTAGACTTCATTTATGACAATGAACCTTTAGGGTTTGAGAAAGACCCAAAGACGCCAGAGAAGATACGACCAAAGGACCCTTTGGAAGAAGTCGACCTTGGCGAGAAAAGGCCATTATACATAAGCGCCAACATCGACAAAGAACTAAAGTCTGAGGTAATATCCATACTTAAAGAATTTAGGGAATGTTTTGCTTGGGATTATAACGAAATGCCTAGTTTAAGTAGGGATTTGGTCGAGTTAAAGCTGCCAATAAAAGCTGGAAGAAAGCCAGTAAAGCAGACGCCCAGGCGTTTTGCCCCAGAGATCATGGCAAAGATAAAAGCAGAAGTGGAAAGGCTCCTGAAAAGCAAGTTTATTCAAACTGCAAGGTATGTCGAATGGTTGGCCAATATTGTGCCAGTCATCAAGAAAAATGGGTCTTTAAGAGTATGTCATGCCCGTGGCGGAAATGCTGGTCGATTCGGCCGCTGGTTTCAAATATTTAGGTAGGTTAGATGGTTATGCTGGGTATAACCAAATTTTTATCGCAGAAGAAGATGTGCCGAAAACGGCGTTTCGATGCCCAGGAGCTTTGGGGACATATGAGTGGATTGTCATGCCATTCGGCCTAAAAAATTTCGGAGCAATGTTCCATGATTTTATTGAAGATTTCATGCAAGTATACATTGATGATATTGTGATAAAATCAAATGGTCGACATGCCCACGTCGAACATCTTCGAAAGGCCTTTCTAAGGATGAGGAAATGTGGATTAAAAATGAATTCGTTGAAGTGTGCTTTTTGTGTGCAAGCAGGCGACTTCCTTGGTTTTGTAGTGCATAAAAAGGGTATTGAAGTAAACCAAAGCAAAACAAAATCCATTATGGACGTCAAGTCTCCGTCGACCAAAAAGGAGCTACAATCTTTTCTGGGAAAAATAATTTTTCTTAGAAGATTTATATCAAATTTAAGTGGCAAAACAAAAGCTTTCTCCCCACTACTTCGACTGAAGAATGAGGAGTTCAAGTGGCAGGATGAGCACCAAGAGGCTTTTAACAAAATCAAAGAGTATTTGACTAGGCCTCTAGTACTGGCCCCTCATGTTAGGAATAGGCCAATGAGACTGTATATTGCAGCCTCATGATCAACTATAGGAAGTATTTTAGTCAAAGAGGATGAAAAGTGTGTCGAGAGACCTGTGTATTACCTTAGTCGAATGCTTAATGACCCTGAAACTAGGTATAGCGATATAGAAAAACTATGTCTATGCCTGTACTTTTCTTGTATGAAACTAAAGCATTATATTAAGCCTGTTGATGTGTATGTATCTTCTCACTTTGATATCATTAAGCACATGTTATCTAAACCAATTCTGCATAGTCGAATTGGTAAATGGGCTTTAGCGTTAACTGGGTATTCTCTGACATACGTGCCTTTAAAAGCGATGAAAGGGCAAGTGGTGGCAGATTTCCTTGTCGACCATTCAATGGTCGAAATGGTGCAAAATTACGTAGACTTAGCGCCATGGAGGTTATACTTCGACGGTTCAAGACATAAGCATGGATCTGGGATAGGAGGAGTCATAATTTCTCCAGACGGAATTCCAGCAGAGTTCAAATACAGAATTGAAGTGGTATGCACAAATAATGAAGCAGAATATGAGTCACTGATCACAGGACTTGAACTACTACTAGAATTGGGGGCAAGGAATGTCGAAATTATGGGAGACTCGGAGTTAGTGATTAAGCAGGCATCAAAGGAATACAGATGTGTGAAAGAAAATTTAATTATGTATTTTGTGGTCACCATCAGATTACTCAAGAGGTTTGAGCAAGTTAACCTCCAACACATACCACGTAAAGAGAACCAAAGAGAAAATGATTTGGCGCAGGAGGCTTCAGGTTACAAAGACCAGGATGAAGAGGTCCAAGTAAGAGAGAAAGTAAGAGCGACATTGCCGTCACCGTCAGATTTGTCGATTGTGAAGTTGGGGGCTGTAGATAATAATCATTTTGAAATTTTGACCATCGACGACGAGGGGGAAAGTGATTGGCGTAAACCGCTAGTTGATTACTTACGCAATCCCGTACGATCGACAAATCGAAAGATAAAATATAGGGCCCTTAGCTACGTCTTAGTAAATGATGAATTATTCAAAAAGACGGTCGAAGGGGTATTACTAAAGTGCCTAGGAGAAAGCGAGGCATATGTGGCTGTGTCTAGCGTACATAGTGGGGCATGTGGGGCGCATCAAGCAAGTTTGAAGATGAAATGGCTCTTGATGCGCTCAGGAGTTTATTGGCCTTCAATGTTGAAAGATTGCATTGAATTTGCTAAAAGCTGTCAAGAATACCAATTACATGGGGGCATACAACATGTGCCTGCAAGCGAGCTGCATTAAATTGGGAAGCCCTGGCCTTTTCGATGGTGGGCACTAGATGTTATAGGAGAAATAAAACCAGCCTCGTCGAAACAACTAAGGTATGTTTTAGTCGGTATCGACTATTTCACAAAATGGGTCGAAGCCATAGCATTAACAAATGTAAACCAAGAGGCTGTGATAGATTTTGTCCAAAGTTATATCATCTACAGATTTGGCATACCAGAAACGATTACAACTGACCAGGGGTCAGTTTTCACTGGGCGAAAAGTGCAGGATTTTGCAAAAGAAATGGGAATCAAATTACTGACTTCTACCCCCTATTATGCACAGGAAAATGGTCAGGTTGAAGCTGCTAATAAGGTGATCATCAGCCTAATAAAGAAACACATAGGTAAGAAGCCAAGAAATTGGCATAAGACGTTAGACCAAGCTTTGTGGGCATGTCGAACGTCACCAAAAGAAGCAACTGGAACGACCCCATTCCGACTGGTATATGGGCATGACGCAGTGCTGCCAGTAGAGATTCAGGTCCAGGCGGTCAGAACCCAAAGGAAATATGAAATACCTTCTGAAGATTACTGGAGTATGATGACAGACGAACTGGTCGACGTAGATGAAGAGAGAATGTTAGCCTTGGATTCCCTGTAAAGGTAGAAAGAAAAAGTCGCCAGAGCCTACAATAAAAAGGTAAAAGGTAAAATGTTTTCTGTCGACGATCTAGTTTGGAGAGTGATCTTGCCTATGGACAGAAATGATAGAATTATGTGTAAATGGTCCCCTAATTGGGAAGGACCGTTTAAGGTTTTGCAGGCCTTTTCTAACAACGCCTATGAGGTCGAGGAGTTGGCACTAGATAGGCGAATCCTAAGAGTGAATGGAAAGTACTTGAAAAAATATAGGCCTCTCCTCTAAGAGGTCAAAATTTTGATAGACTAAATAGCTGTCGAATGAACTATGCTGGAGAAAACTATGTTGGAAACCAGCTACAAAAGGCACGAAAAATAAATACACAGTGCTAAAAGTAAGAAGGATAACAGTAAAGTGGAAAGAAGTATTACAAAAAATTCATACAACAATAGAAACAATCAAAGTTGGCCGAACTTGGATTGGAAAAGTTTAAGCTCAAAATTATAATGCAAGGACGTAGGCTCCAAGGTGTCGGCGTGGGCTTTGAGCTGCTCAAGCTTCCCCTCAACAGTCATAAGCTCTTCAGCGACCGCTAAGGCATCACCGGTGGTGTGCTCCATAGTGGCCTGGGCAGCGTTTAGGACTTCGTCGATAAAGCGTGACTCCTCCTTGGTAATTGACTCCAATTCACTGTCCAGAGTGGCAATTTGACGCCGAAGGGCATCAATTTGTTGGCGAATCTCAGTGGCCCTTGTTTGTTTGGAGATCAATTCTTTCTTCCGCTCCTCTATAGCCCTCAACATTTTGGTGACTTCCACGTTGACGCGCATCACCAACTCCCACTTTTCCTGCACAGAGGCCTCAGTGGCAGCAATCTGGCATTCAGTTTCCCTAACGCTATCGACATGGTGCAGCATGGGAACCAGAAGTTATTCTAAAGCGTCCGTTGCATGCTTGGCATAGTCTAAGAGCTGAAGATCTTTAAGTTGGGCAAGCGCGCGCAAGATCTCTGGACCAACAACGGGTTCATGCATGAGCACAAAAGGAATGTCAGGATTCAAGGCGTGAACGCGGACTTTATCCATTAAAGTTTTGGTCTTCGCCGCCTCAGAGCCCATTTTGCCAAAGTGAAGCTGCTCAGAGTCGGATGAGGCATCACGTGATTTCACATGATTACGGAGTCTAGAAATTGCTTCCAAAGCAGAGGGTTTGATCGCCAGCCCCGGGAAAGACAAAGGAGAAGCGGCTGACAAAGGAGTAGTCTGAGAAGATGGTTGTTTGTTCGTATTGGTGTCGACACCCGCTGGTTCCCTTGGATCCTGCAAAGGCAAGGAAGCTGAAGAAAGACTAGAGTCAGAACTAGTCGAACTGGAGTCCGTATACGTTGCAAGACTAGTGACTTAGTCAGAGTCACTATCTCTAATCTGGATAGGGAAGTCGATGAACTCACCAGCGGTGTCGACAGACTGTAGTGGGCGAGCTAGAGAAGAAACCGGCGACGAAGGAGTGTAGTCGGCAGCAGGTTGAGTCGGCTCAGCAGAAGCATCAGCCTACTGTAAGGAGAAAATATGTGTAAGAGAATTACAATAATCCAAGGGAGTAGATAGGAAAACAAGTAATTACCTGTGTCGACGCAGGCGAGACTACATCCCGATTTTCTTTCCCCAAGGCAGCAGCAGGGGAGGTACCAGTCGACTGTGAAGCTCCCACAGTTGGATCAGGGACCTTGTCGAGGATGGAAGTGTCGACCACAATAGTGTCGACGTCTTCAGCGGGAACCTCTGAAGTGGGCATCGTATGGTGTCTCTTCTTCTTGGTTTCACCAGTCCTAGAGGGAGAATCATGCTTCTTCCTCTTGTGGCCATGGTGGCTTTTGGGTTTATGTTAGGAAGTGTGCTGGAGACACGAAGAGAGGTTATAAGCAGATATTCTATCTAGAAGACCAGGCAAGCCGACAAGAAATACCTCAGAGCCTGTGGGGGCAGATCGTTTGTGTTTTTTGGATTTTTTGGAGTGAGAGGAGACAGTGGGGTCTGTCGAACGTGGTTGACCCTGCATATAAGTGAGATATTAGAGACCACATAGTATTTCCCTTAAAAAGTCATAAGAGTAAATGAGAATGCTGCAGATAAGTGCATACCGAAGAATTGGGTTTTCTCAAGGCTTGAGCCATAGGGCGCTCATCATCATCGGAGGATTTCTCAGGAGCATCCTGCAAAAAGGGAGATGATGGCTAAGAATAAAAACAAAAAATCTAGAGGAAACAACAACTCAGCCAGAATCAAACCTGAGCCTCCTGTGTCGAAGGAGTAGGTTCTTTAGCAAGAGCAGGACCTACAGGGGCTAGAGGGATCGCTGCAAATAAACAGAAGAAATGCAAGTGAGTGACGAAATCCAACTAAGAGGAAGTTTAACTTTCCAGAAAAATGTTACCAATTTGTGTGGATTCGAACACGCTAACATATTGAGGATCAATATGAAGTGGCCCTGAATAATCAGGTAGATAATGCTTCGTCGGGACCACTCTGTCGGCCTTCTTCTTATATGAGTTTTGTACGTGCGAAATAGGAGAATAAAACCACTCCGGGACCAAATGGCCAAAGGCCAGAGCCAAGGGGCTAGATGGCAAAGGAGGAAACTTGAGGTTTCCAAAATGAAGGGCGTAAAGATACTTGTCTTTCACGTAACCCGAGACTTTAAGTTTTGTGATCCTGTCGGTTACTTTCTCCTTTAGTTCGACCGCGGCCTCCCAGATGGTTCGATGAAGATTATCTGGTCGATACACAACTTGGAAATAATTCTGGAAAACGCGAATTTGTTTGGCATGAAGAGCCTTACACTTGGTCGACTTCGCCTGCAAGTAAACAAAAGCTTGAGTTAATTCGGAGAGTTTGGCCTCAGGAGCGCCAACATAAATAGTAAAATACGACTGCCACCAATCATGGAATTCTTTTGTACAGAAGTAGGCTGGTCGAAAAGGAATAGAGGGAAGCCGTGGTCGGTTTTCCCAAATGGTTTCAAGTTCCTCGTGGATCTCACTCCAAGGTTGGCCACAGAGGATATTAGTGAGTAGTTCTTAAGAAGAGAACAGGGACTTGGGAATGAATTGGCAAAGGCCAAATTGCCTAGCCACCAAGTTAGGCTGATAAGCCACTAAGCTAGGATTGCTGCTAGAGGTTTTAGCCGACAAGAATCGAGGAACCAAGAAACGCCTCCAAATGAGGAAGGTTTCATCTCTATGTTCCTCCTTAGTCAGCGGAAAGGGGCCATAGAAGGTAAAAAATCGACACGGGTTAGCATGATGTTGAACAAAAGTCGAAACACTTGGAGGTCAGGGAAGTTATTGTCGATGGGCGTCAGAGGGATCAACCGTTTCCAAATAAGGTGTCGTTCCTCTGGGGGACACGCAACCCTCCTCGTCTCGTAGGGGGCTATATCTTTTGAGAAAGTGGCATTAAGCCACAGTTGCAAGAACCAAAAAGGGCCATGGACCAATACATTTTTCTTTCTGGAGTTCTCAGAGTCGAAGAGTCTAATTTGGAAGACAACCTCAGACAGAGACTCATAGAGAGAAGCTAAAATCAGTTGGCCCAAGGCAATGTCACGCTCTTGGTGCAGTTGGGTGGCCAGGAGAGCAAAATGCTTGGCTACCTGCATAAATCTGGAACAGAAGACAAAGCGGGATAGCCAGAGGGTCAGGAAAGTCACATGTTCCTCGTCGGTCACAGGGCCTGCAGAGGTGGCATGATGATCAATAAAATTGTTGTACGTTGGCTTGCGAGAGTCACCAACGTCGAACGTCAAGGAAATTGGCGCTACAGCTTCGCAGTCGAAGACTTCGCCTGTCGGTTTTAAGCTAGTGATGGAAGCAATGTCCAGGAGTGTCGGCGTGATCATCCCAGACTTGGTATGGAAGGAGTTGGTCGAACTCTCCTAAAACTGAAGGGCAGCTAATAGCATGCCACAAGATTGGGGAGGGCCACAACGGGCAATCTGTAGAAGGGTGTAGATGCCTGTCCTTTTCCAATGGTCGATTTTCTCTGATTCTAAACGATCCATCCAAGCACAAAACTTAGGAAAGTTTTTGGGAGGAGCAGTCCTGAAGTTCCTGTCGACGTAGCAAAGGGAAAAGGATTTTTGAGCAGAAATCAAGGGTTCAGAGATGTGACTGGAGGGGAAAAGGGAAGAATTTGTTCTGGTAATCTCTGGGTGTCGGTTTTCTGGGAGAGGACCTATGAACGCTAGGGGTTCATCAGCCAAAGAAAGAGGAATCAATACCTAAGAGCGCCAGATTTTTGCTTTCTCTTCTGTAAACGGAGGCTCAGGAACATATTCCCTACCATCAATGGTGATGGGATGTGTGAGTTTAGCAGCAGAGGGTTTGTTGGAGCTTGCCATGGAGAAAATGGAAGATTTTTGTTTTGGAGAAGAGTTTTCACAGAGCGCAGGAGATGAGTGTATGCTGAAGCAAAACGGCGAAAAAGGGAAGAAGAAGAAAGAATGAGGGTTTTATAGGGGTTAAACCCTGAGTAGAGAAGACTGAGCGTTTGAGCTTCCACCTTCGACACGTATGCCCACGTTCCCACGATTGCAGACACGTCGAGGAGAGAAGGCAGGCGTAATGACAAACACGTTTCAGTCTTAAAGACGTGAAATGATAGAGACGTGATTTTGTGCGTCTCGAGGAAAAAGGAAACGTTCGTCATGATTATATGATGTCAACAACGTGGGGCAAACAGAGGTCCCACTAAGCAGAAGTGGAAGTAGTCAGAGGTAAGTGGACATTCCAAAGATGCCATCATCTCACCAACTTTGACAATCGAAAATGGCATCTCTGGGGGGCATTTTGTTACCACGAAAAATCTCTAAGGCATGCTGAAAGCATAGTTAGTGATAAAGTCTTGTGAATTTGGGGGTTATACCCCATCAAAAGATGAAGAGGTGTTTGAGGCAAGCAAGAGTGGAAAAAACACAAGTCAAGGGATGAAGCCGACATGAGAAGCTTGCTTGGTCGACTAAAGTGAAGTCTGAGACTTAAAGAATTTTCTTTTACGCCAAATGTGTAGAAGACAGTGTTGCCCTAAACGTTTGGGCGGGAGAAAATATGGAATTTAAAAATAACCAGCAGTTACAAGAAGAATAAGAGCGCCAGAATCTGGAACAGTTGGCAAGACGTGGGTGCAACGGTTTGTAGATCGTGTGACATAACATCTCTAGTTTCTAGGAGTTTTAGCTTATGAGCAGTTCCTTTAGTTTATTATAAATAGAATGTCCCACGAGGGACTAGGGGTGTTCACTTTATACTAACAAACCACTTGTAAGAAACTTCCCATTCCCAGCACGAGGAAGCAAGAGTTTTTTAGAGTGCTATGTACGTGAATCACCACATTTATTTCAATGCAACTTCCTTACTTTTCAATTGTTCCCGTTGAACATTTTATCTTAATTTCATTTACTTTTGAGTTATCATTTTATGTTGTCGTTTTACGCTGTCGACACTGATTCTATTACAATAATAGAGTTTACCAAAAGCGTGTTCGTCGTGTACATCTTTTGAATGTTGTAGCGCTCTCGGTCACGAGTCACCTATAGGTTGTAGCATCGTTTAAACCGTTCATGTGGAAAATACTAGGCTTGTTCGACACTTTGTTAGGAGTCGTTCCTCACAAAGTCATCTCGTCGAATTGGACAAGCCTCACTTGCACTAGTACATGTCTTAGGATCAACTGGACGATCCTGCAAGTAACCCTTAGTTTTAAGGCCTAGGGAGGACCAGGGGTTGTTTACCAATTTCCACAGTAAAAACGTACCAACATAAAAATGAGGGATCAAAACCTCGTAGTTCGTGGTATCAATTTCAAAATGAGTGGATTGCTTTTAATCAAAATTTAAATTTAAAAGAGGCACAAAGGCCCAAGAGAGTTTTGAATGAGTGTTAGTTCTTTTTGTCTTTTGAAATTTTAAGTCCATATGGTTAAGTTCATTTACAAGTTTGATTTAAGAAAAAAGAGTTTTAAAAAAAGGCAATGGCATAAGGCCAAAGTTTCTAGTTTGCAATAAAGTCTACATTTTGAAATCACAAGCAAAGAAGGTTTTTGAAAAAGGGGGAGAGATTTTGAAATTTAAAAAATGGGAGAAGATGAAGAGACTAATCCTAAGCATAAAATTAAAAGTTAAGAGTTAAAAATAGCCCGACCAATGGGATGCAATCCAACAGACAAGAGTGTCATATAGAAAATCCACTTTCCTCGTGTACTTTGAATCAAGCAATAATCAGCAAGCAATTAGCAATATCAAGCAAGGCATCAAATGAAGATGGCCACATCCAAGCTAGCAACTTCACAACTAACAGTCTTCTTTGTCTTCTCATGTATCAGAAAACATACTCCTTGACTGGCTCAGAATAAGGCATTAGACACAGGTTCAAAGTAACCGTTGCATCAAGACCATGTAGCAGATGAATTCATGTGGATCCCAATACTTGCATAAGATGAAAGCTCAAATCACAATAACTTGATCTCAGAAATGTTGGCATTGGCCAAGTCCTTTTGCATAGGGAATGTTGCATAATTCTAAGTCCAAAAGCTCAGATGAAATCCAGCAGTCCACACAAATATTTTTTGGGTATTTTGTTGTTTATTAAATATTTTAAGGTCCTAAGACCACAAACACAAACAAATACATACAATCACAATATATGGCTCAAATGAGCAAAGTGAAAATGATAATAAACATAAACAAAAACAAGTTAAATGATATGTAAATGACAAATGAAATGGTAAATGACTTTAATTTAAATTGCATAAAGTAAATGATTTGGAAATAAAAGCAAGAATAATAAAAGTTAGTTAAAAGTTAGTTAAATGTTAGTTGATTAGATGTTAGTGATGTTTTTCTTTTCAATTGATTAAGTCATTCTTTGGAGAACACTCAATCCTCTATTCATAAGCATGGATCCTTGAACCAAGACATCTTCCAAAGGAAGAAAAAAAGGCTAAGTTTCCACACAATACCATGAAAGGGTGGAGACTTACAATCTCACTTACTAGAATGCTATGCCTATAGGGTCAAAATTTAGCGTTATGTTAAGCAATCGTAATTGGACTTATGAGGAAGTTACAATTATCTAAGGTCGGACAATAGAAATTTTGGTGTTAATGCATGTTAGAGATATGGTATAATGAACCATAATCTTAAAACATAACACACACAAATATAAAAAGGATCAAAGGATGGACCTATCTCATCCATACTTGTATTAGTTCATCTAACACAAAGTTATTGATGAACCAATTAACCTTAGGATATTGAGACATCATTGGTCAATGAAAGGGAAGAGATAAAATGGGATTAAATATTAAGAGGGAGGGGAAATGATAGAAACACAAATTAGTCATAAGAGGAATTTTATCAAATTAAAATCATTCATTCATTTTGGGAGATGAAATGTACATTTCATCAGTCCCCTAAATCCAATGATTTTAATCCAACAAAAGTACGATCAACCTTGACCAAGGCTCAAACCCATAGTCAAACTTCACAAGTCAATAAAAATGGCTTAACATAATTTCTACACAATTAATCAATTAAAAATCAAATTAAAAATGCATTTAAATTAAATTTAGTTTGGTCAAAATCTAAAACCTCTTCAAAACACCAAATAAATGACCAAGAGATTTATCCTAGGTCAAACAAGGTCAAAGGACCTTAGACAAAAAATTTCATAATTTTTGAAAAGTCAGAAGTATTTTTAAACAATTAAAAATATGCATAAAAATAATTAAATCACGAAAAGTATCAAAATCAATACAAAAAATAATTTTCATTAATAAAATGAAAGAGGAAAATATTTGAAAATATTTAGGGAAAGTCCCATATTTTTTGGATTAAAAATGAAATTAATATGAATTAATCAAAATAAATGGATTAAATGAAAAATCACAAAATGAAATATAAATAAAAAAACAAGGGCCATCATATCTCGCTCATTAATTGAGGTGATAGATCTGATGGCCACACCCGCGCGTTCCACCATGCACTCAAGTCAACTTAATGTATGCGTGGTATGCAAAAGCAATGGCTGAGATTATAACGTGAGATCATGATCCAATGGTTTTGGACACGCCAACACATCACCAGAGCCCTAGCTCCGATCTTCTTCTCCGGTGAGAGCCATCGGACTGGTCCAATCAAAACCTCATGAAAAATGGAAAATGAATACACTAATTTGAGGGGAAAATGCTCAAGAGCACGAATCTGACCTCAATTTTCTTCAATTCCAAGTATATAAAAAGATACAGGGATTTGAATTTTGAGGATCATGAACTGAGTTGCGTCGATTTGACCTCAAAGCAACTCAATCTTCTTGCCTACATTGATAGGACTTCAGACAATCAAAAATCACAAAGAATGGTGAAGAATTGCGGGAGAATCGAAGAGAAGAAAATTCTGAATATTCCCCTTCAGTGGAGCTTCAGACTAGCACGACCTTAATTCCAATTGTGTTTAGCCTTGCTTCAGATGCTTGTTGGAAGCGATTAGGATCAATAAAAGGTATGGACTCTTGGAGTTTCAATCTCAAAATAGATAGAGATTTGAAACTTGATTTCAAAGAAAACCTTCAAGATTATCCTTCAATGGTGAGGGTTTGGGATTGCAGGTTCAAAGCTTGGGCATGAGGTCCTTAATTCTGAGTAATGAGGGTCTTATTTATAGGCCATGAGATTCATTTCCACACACTTCTATATTTGGCAAAAATGTGAAATTCTCTTTGCATGCTTGCATGGGCGTGTGATAGGCCCAACAAGTGATGCAATTAGGTCCAAAAATGAGCGTGAATCATGTTGAAACCATGTTGAAAGGCCATGCAGTCGTGTATGAAAAGTGGAAGTGGAAATCATCCAAATGGTTCTTCATGTTGCACGCATGCGCAAGTCCTTCATCCTTGGGCCAAATGAGACGATCTTAGACTTTTTAGAAAGGTGAGAGCAAGGGGAACAACTTTCATGTTGAACATGTTTTCATTTTAATCATGGATCATGATGAATTTTAAGGTGAAAGTTTGGGAAATCAAACATATTTGAAAATTTTCTAAGTCCCAAGTCAAATGTTCACTTCTTCCATCTTGAATACCTTTTTCTATGGACTTAAAATGAGAAAGGTTACTTCATCAAATTTGTAACTATTTCAAACCTATTCAATTTGGTCACAAATTTGACCTCATTTGGATTTGGCATGAAGGAGTTATGCATTTTTAAAAGTTGAGGAAAATCACTTGTTCAATGGTAGTGGCCCAAAATGACCTATAATGTTTCCTCTTGGCACATGCATTTGCAAGTTGAATTTGAACTTCCTACAAACATAAGCGTTGAAGTAGACATATTTAATTTGATCATGGAATTTTAATGGCTTTCATCTCACAAAAAATTATCAAGTTATGGTCTTGGGAAGTTGACCTCCAAACTAGGGTTCAGACAAAATGACCTATAATCTTTTACCATAAAAGATGACTTTCTAAGCAAAACTAGATCTTGACTTCAACATGAAAGTTGTTTGGAATGTCATTTTGAGTAACTATGATCTTATAATCATTTTCAACTGACAACAATTGCAGGAGATAGGGTCCAGGGAACCCCAGTTTTGACTAGTTGAGTTTCTCTAGTCAACCACCATGAACCATCTTGCTAGATTGACATTATATTGACTTTTTGGAATCATGGAGGATAATATATGCATAAGATGATGTAATGTGAAGTATCCCTTGAACTATTTGATTAATTGTTGAAGAAACTTGTTGAATAAGTCACACAAGATACCCAGATAAATTAGGGTTTCCAAGGCAAACAAACTCCAAACTCTTGATGATTCCTTGATCAAAATAACATGTGAAGATCACGGGGATCCATATATGATGCTTAGAATCAATGTGAACCAATTCTTGATTGAACTCCTTACATTGAGGGTCTTAAACCCTATATATGAGCTTGATGGAGCATAGGTGAGCATACACACTACCTACAAAAGCAACAAACTATACATTGACATATTTTTGGTATTTTGGTTAGTAAATAATGAAAATCAAAGTATGATACAACCATATGTGCTTGGTGATCTCTCCCAATGCAAACCCAATGAATGGAGGGGTAAGGAGAATGCCAAGGTGTGATCCCAATGCTAATGCATATGATGAGATAACATGAGGGGTCTTAGGGTTAAAATTGGGGTCTTACAGTAGCGTTTTAAGTTCTAAGGCTGGTTTCTTTGGGCAAGACATTCGCTTTGGTTGTCATCTTGGTATTCCTTACTCCAATTTTCATCTTCAAAAATAGGAGGCCTTGGAATCTTCAGTATTTCGGAGTATCATATTTGTTCATTCTCCATTTCTCTTACACATTTGTCAATGACATCCAGCAGACAACATGTATCGTCTATAGCTGGTGCCTTTAAGAATTGCGTCAAAATAAATTTGACTTTTTCCTCACCAACTTCAAAGCTTAGCTTGCATTTTTTAACATCTATAATAGCTCTGGAAGTGGCTAAGAATGGTCTTCCTAATATGATAGGGATATTGGAATCCTCTTTTATGTCCATGATTATGAGATCAGTAGGAATATAGAATTGACCTATGCGCACCAGAACATTCTCTAACATAACAGAATGATCCGCAAGTTGTACGGACATCCTAGTAGGTCTTAGTTCTCCCATTTTAACCCTTTCACATATGGACAAGGGCATTAAGCTAATACTGGCTCCTAAGTCGCACAGTGCTTTGTCTATGACAAACTTTCAGATTACACAGGGTATGGAGAAACTCCATGGGTCTTTCAGATTATGAGGCATGTTGTATTGTATTATGTCGCTACACTCAGCAGTAAGTGTAACAGTTTTGTTATCCTCAATCTTTTTCTTGTTAGATAAGATCTCCTTAAGAAACTTAGCATATGAGGGCATTTAAGTGATGGCTTCTGTAAAGGGCATTGTGATATTTAATTGTTTTAGAAGCTCTATAAATTTTTTAAATTGCCCTACACTATTAGATATAACAATTCTTTGAGGATAAGGGATATGAGGTTTATACGGTGGTGGAGGCACATAAGGTTCTTCTTTCTCTACGACCTCTTCGCTTTTATCTTCCTTTAATTCGTCTTCCTTCTCAGGTAACTTACCAGGGTCTTGGTGCATGACTGGGTTTTGAATTCTAGGGTCGGTCGGTCCGTCTAGTTCTGTCCCACTTCGTAGTATAATAGCATTTGCATAACCTTTCGGGTTTGGTTGCGGCTGTCCGGGGAATGTGCCTGCAGGGGCAACAGTAGGTGCTTGTTGTTAAGCCACTTGCGAAATTTGTGTTTCTAACATTTTGTTATGGGTGGCTAAAGTGTCTACCTTGTTTACTAACTGCTTGATTTGCTCACTAGTGTGTATGTTTTGATTTAGGAAATCCTTATTTGTTTGGGCTTGGGTAGCTATGAAGTTTTCCATCATTATTTCAAGGTTTGACTTCCTAGGAGCATTTTGAGCATTCTTGGAAGCTTTATGATATCCTGGTGGTACAACAGGTGCTTGGTTAGGTGCATATAATGCAATATTGTTTTTGTACAAAAAGTTAGGATGGTTCTTTCAACCTGGGTTATAGGTGTTTGAGTAAGGGTTTCCATGAGCATAGTTCACCTGGTCGGTGGAGACTCCCATCAAAAGCTAACATTCAAGGGAAGCATGCTCAAGAACTCCGTATATCTCGCAGTTTGGTGCTATGGCATCCACGGTGGTTGCGGGTGTTATGGTCAGGTTGTCTATCTTTTAAGTAAGAGCATCTAGCTTAGAATTGACATGGTCAAGACTTCTTATTTCATACATACCGCGTTTCGTTAGAGGTTTCTCTACGGAGTTTCTTTCGCTTCCCCACCAGTAGTGATTATGGGCCATACTTTTGATAAGTTGGTCGACCTCATTGTAGGGTTTATCCATCAGTGCGCCACCTGCGGCAGCGTCTATTATTAATCTTGTGTAGTACAAGAGACCGTTGTAAAAGGTATGGATGATCAACCACTCTTCTAGATCGTGATATGGACAAAACCTCATCATGTCTTTGTATCTCTCCCAAGCTCTATAAAGTAATTTGTTGTCTTTTTGTTTAAATCCGTTTATTTGGGCTCTTAGCATAGCCGTCTTACTAGGTGGGAAATATCGTGCTAAGAAAACTTTCTTCAACTCGTTCCACATAGTGACGGAGTTGGACGGTAGAGACTGGAGCCAATCTATCGCTTCATCTCTTAATGAGAAAGGGAAAAGACGTAGTCTTATAGCTTCAGGGCTGACACCATTCGCTTTCACTATGTCTGCGTATTGCAAAAAAAATGACAAATGTAGGTTCGGGTTCTCCGTGGGACTACTTGAAAATTGGTTTTGCTGTACGGCTGACAACAATGAAGGTTTTAGCTCGAAATTATTTGCCTCGATAGCAGGGGCAGCGATGTTGTTATGTGGTTCATCCGACGAAGGGATGGCATAGTACTTGAGAGGACGGTTCAGGGGTTCTTCGGTCATCTCTGGTTGTATAACCGATTCAGGAATATGGATATTAGGATCAGGAAGATTTTGCTTGATGCGGTGTTCTTGTATCAGGTCTTGTATCCGGCGTTCTAATCTTAGATAACGCTCTAGTTAGTCGAATGGTAGTTTTAATTTCTCGCCTTGAGAGTGAGTACTTGACATCCCCTCAACAAATTAGAAAGGGAAATAGTTTTGTTTTCCTTAGTCTATACTGGGCAACATTGGAGTTACGATATCGACTAAATTAGTCCCCGACAACGGCGCCAAAAACTTGATCGAGACTTAGTAAGTCTATGGGATTCGTGACTGCAAGTGCACAATTTTATCGCGTAGTTTTAAAGATTATCGAACCCAAAGGACTAATAATCGAACGTACCTTTATCTAATGTTACTATGTATATCTAAATCTGAGGATCTTTCTAAGAGTGGAGGGATGAAGAGAAATAACTACTAACGAAAACACAATATTAATAAAAATATTTAATAGCGGGATATCGGTATGTAATGCATCAAACTTAGGGGATTCGATAGATAGTTGGTGTAATCTTAAAGACCAAAATATTCTTCAGTATAAATTATTCATTTAAAAGACTTTGTCTCACACTCTCATTTTTATTGACTCTGACCATACTCTTAAACTAGAATGCTTGGCTCTCGCTGTCTCATTTGAATTTAAAAGTAATTTTTGGAAATAAATAAAGTATAATTAATCCTAAAGCGCTCTCGCTGTGTTTAGGATTAATGCCTAGTTTCAGCTATCCGGTTAAAATCTCAAACTCTCGTTCTTATTGACCGTAACCTTTATTTGTTTTGTACTCTCGTATGAAAGACAAATTTGAATTTAAAACAAGAAACTATAATCGGAATATAATATTTTATAAAAGACAACACCAATTATTTACGAATCCCGTCATTTCAACGGTCTTTACATACTGATACATATTGGTTTAGCCGAACATGGATCCAGGAACAGACATGATATTCAGATAATTAAGCATACAATAAGGCATAAGCAATTAAAATGGTAATTAAAATAGAACTTGGAATATAAATCGAAAACTTAGAATGAATGTTGATTCTTCAAATTAAACAATGCCGACACGCTTTGGAAATCGAGTACACCGTTACAATCAAATTCAGTTGCTTAAACAAAAATCGCAATAGTCGCCGATGTGGAGAATTTATTGCCTTAACAAGGTAAAAATCTTCCTAAGAAAATCTAACAACAAAATTTGACTAAAAAGATGCACCCTCATCCGTGAAGACTAACATCTCTATATATACCCCCCACTCCTCCTTAAAAGTAGCCTTGAATATCTACTAGTGGGGAGCGATTGGTCGAAAGAGTAAAAACCAGACGTGGTGAAAAGTGGGGAGAAGAACAAGGAAGACCGGGTTAATGGAGGCTACCACAACCCTAATTTGGTCCACGTGGCGGGCGCCACCTTCATGTAATATGGTGGGCGCCACTACTTCATAAACCCTTGTGGCGGACGCCACTCTCCCAAGTGGTGGGCACCACCCTTCATCTAGTGTGGTGGACGCCACCCTTCATCTAGTGTAGTGGGCGCCACTATTCATATTTTGCTCCATTATCTTCCCTTTTTCTTTCCTTTTTGCTATTTTCCTCTTTGCTTGCCTAAACATCTTTTATTCGATAAATACCTGAAATAAACATAAAATACGGCGTAATACTATAGAAAATCAAATAAAAAGCAATGCATGTTAAATCAAATATACGATACATTTTCGCATTATCACAATACTCGGCTAATCTAAATAGGATGGAAACACCAACTAGAGAAAAATGTTGGGAATGAACATAAGTCATCTAGCTCTGAATAACTCAATCCTGGTTGGGGAGAGAGAAAGGATCTGATGAGGATCTAAATTGTCAACTCTGCGGGGAATTTTAGGTCAATACCATATCAAATGGGAGACAACCTTACAAGGAACCAAATCAAACACTGCTCAAATTCCAAAAACTGTCGGGAACAAGGGATCTTCGATATCTGAAGATGAACTCTATCGGAGAATATAAGAGATAAAACTCTGCACGGGGATCTAAGCCAATTTCTCTGATGTGACCCTATAACTCAGCTGGGAATTCCTGACGAACTGTTGGGGAAAAATCACCGAACCAAACTGCTTGGGGAAGACCAACAAGGCTTCGCATTTGTAGACTTACCTGTTCTCAGACTGTTGTTGATATTCCTTGCTGAAGTCGATTATTCTTAAAGTAATTGTTTTTATATTCTTAAGAAAAAATGATTTTTATTAATTTATTTCAAAATTATCATCATAAAAATTCTTAAAGCATTGGGATCACCAAGAACATTTTATTGTATCATACTTTGTATTTTATCATCTTTACTAACCAAAATACCAAAAATATGTCTTTGTATAAACTAACTCTTTTGTAGGTAGGGCATGTGCTCACCTTTGATCTATCAAGTTCACATCTAGGGTTTAAGACGCTCAGTGCAAGGAGCTCAATCAAGATTGTTTTACCATGGCTCTAAGCATCATATATTAACCCCCATGGTCTTCACATTTTATTTTGCTCAAGAAATCATCAAGAGTTTGGATTTGGTTTGCCTTGGAAACCCTAATTCATCTGGGTATCTTGTGTAACTTCTTCAACAAGCTTCTTCACCAATTGATCAAATATTTCAAGTAATACTTCAAATTTCATCATCTTATGCATATATGATCCTCCATTAGTCCCAAAAGTCAAGAGAATATCAAGCTAGCAAGTTGGTTCATGGTGGTTGACCAGAGGAATTCAACTGGTCAAAACTGGGGTTCCCTATACCCTATCTCCTACAATATTTATCATATGAAAATGCCTCCAAGAGAAAAGGTACTCTAAATTACATTAAAAACAACTTTAATGTTGAGGTCTAGAGCTAGGTTTTCTTGGAAAGTCATTTTTATGGTGAAAGATTATAGGTCATTTTGTCTAAACCCTAATTTGGAGGTCAACTTCCCAAGGCCATAACTTGCTCATTTTTTATGATATTAAACATTTCCAAGTTGCAAAATCATCCATACAATCCATACAACGCTATGATATCATTTTTTATGATATTAAACATCTCGTGCCTTGGTTTTGCATACCATCCATACAACGCTTTGACTTGACTCCACCATGGAACACGTGCTAGCAGCCACTTGATCTGTCACCTCAATTAATGAGGGAGATCAAGTGGTCCAGGTTTTTTTCCTATTTTCTGATTTTCATTTTATTTGGTTTATTTACACTAAATCATATTAATTTTAATATTGATCCAAAAAAATATGAGAGTTTCACCAAAAAAAATTAAATAAATTCCTTTTTAATTTTCTGAATTAAAATTTTTTTTTGGATCAATATTAATATGTTTTATGATTTAATTGTTTTTGTGACTATTTTTAATAATTTTAAAATACTTTTAGGTTTCCAAAATTAATGAAATATTTTCTCCAAGGTCCTTTGACCTTGTTTGACCCATGATAAATCTCATGGCCATTTATTTGGTGTTTTGATAAGGTTTTAGGATTTTGACCAACCATAATTTAATTTAATGTATTATTTAATTGATTTTAATTGTTGAATTGCAAAATAAATTATATTGAGGTTTTGATATTGACTTGTTGAGTTTGACTTGTGTTGTTGGGCCTTGGTCAAGGTTGATTTGACTTTGTTGAGTTAAAATCATTGGATTAAGGGGATTGATGAAATGTACATTTCATCTCCCAAAATGAATCAATGATTTTAATTTGGTAAAAGTCCTCCTTTGACCAATTTGTGTTGATTCTATTTCCCCTCCCTCTTCATATCAATCCCATTCTCTTCTCATTCATTTCATGGACCCATGATATCTCCATATCCTAAGGCTAGTTGATTGTAAAATCAACATGAGTGTGCAAGAGATTAGGTCCACCTCTTTTGCATATTCTTTTAAGTGTGGTATGTTTTAGGAGTATGGTTCATAATACCACATCTCTAACCTGCATTAACACTAAAATTTCTATTGCCCGACCTCAAATAGTTATGACTTCTACATAAGTCCAATTACGATTGCTTAACATAGCGCTAAATTGTTGACACAAAAGGCATAGCATTATAGTAAGTGAGATTGTAAGTCTCCCATTTTTCATGGTATTGTGTGAAAACCTGGCCTTGTTTTCCTTCCTTTGGAAGATCTCTTGGTTCAAGGATTCATGCTTATGAATAGTGGGTTGAGTGTTCTCCAAAGAATTACTTAAACAAAATAAAGCTAAAGCAATACTAACTTCTAATCAACTAACAACTAACATTTAATTTCATGTCATTTACTTTTATGCTCTTTAATTTCAAGTCTTTATTCATTTGCCATTTTTCATATCATTTAACTTGTTTACTTTAATTCCATTTTCACTCTGCTCATTTGAGCCTCATTTTGTGATTGCATTGTGATTGTATATACTTGTTTGTTTTGGTGGTCTTTTGACCTTAATGTACATAATAATAACAAAAACCCTAAAAGACACTTGTGTGGACTGTTGGTTTGATCTAAGGTATTAGACTTAGAATTAGGCAACACTCCCTATGCAAAAGGACTTGGCCAATGCCAAATTTCATGAAACCAAGTGCTTGTGATTTGAAACTTCATCTGAAACAAGTATTGTGATCCCATCTGAGTTCATCTGCTACATGGTCTTATTGAAGCTGTTAGTTTGAACTTGTGCCTAGTGCCTATCTTTGGATTCATCTGATACATGGAAGATTATGAGGAAGATCATGGTGTTGCTAAGCTTGGATGTGGCTATCTTTATTTGATGCCTTGCTCTTGATCTTGCTCTTTGTGTATTGATATTGCTTGATTCTAAAATCCAAGGGAAATTTGGGTTTCTATATGACATTCTTGTCTATTGGATTGCAGCCCATTTGTCAGATCTTTTCAACTCTTAACTTTTAATTTTGTGGTTAGGATTAGTCTCTTAATCTCCTCCCCACTTATTTAATTTCAAATCTCTCCCTGCTTTTTAAAATATTCTTTGCTTGTGTTTTCTAAACTTAGACTTTATTGCAAATTAGAAACTTTGGCCTTATGCCATTGCATTTTCAAATTATTTTCTTAAATCAAATTTGTAAATGAACTTAACTATACTTAACTTAAAATTTCAAAAGACAAAAAGAACTAACACTCATTCAAATCTTTTTAGGACTTTTGTGCCTTTGTTAAACTTAATTTTTGTTAAAAGCAATGCATCCACTTTGAAATTATTACCACGAACTACGAGGTTTTGATCCATCATTTTATTTTGGTACGTAGGCACAAGTCCAAAGGTCTTGTCAAACACAAAAATATAATTAATGAATTCTCTTCTCATCTCTCCACTCTATTTATTGCAAACATCATTTTATACCAAAACACATAGCCACACAAGAAAGGGCTCCCTAGGAGTACCTATGACACTTTGGATGCTAACACCTCCCCTCTGTGTAACCAACCCCCTTACCTGTAATCTATGGCATTTTATTAGTTTTGATATGAAAACTTCTTACTTTTGGGTTTTGTTCGTACTTTTCCCTTTTACCATGGAAACAATAAAAGTGTCGTGGCGACTCTAGTTTAATTGACGTCTAGCTTATTCATAGCTTGATGGTCATGAATTTACCGCTACAGAAATTAAGTAGCGACTCTGTTGGGGAGTAGTCTCCAGTGGGTTAAGCCTACTTTTTTGTGTGTATATAATTGTATATTTGATGTATGTATATTTGTTTGTGTGATATAATTTTCTTGTTGTGCTTGGTGATCTCTGAGTGGTGAGATAAGTTCTAACCCGAACTTGAGTGAAATTAAGATAGGAGGATGGTATAGTCATGTTCGACTTATGTGGAGTAGTCCTTAACAAGTTGGCTTGAGACTCATCTACTCAGTTGAGACCCTTTTGGAGTTATGATTGTCACACAAGTTATTTGTGGTTAGGCATTAGTATCTTTGATTTAGGGTCTGGGAAGCTGAGGACCGTAAAACATTTAACCCCTCTTGGTCTATTTAGGATGTAGTGCGGAGACTGTTCAGGTGTAGACTTGATAACAGTTGTTACGCGATACTATACTCAGACGAGTCTCTCTTGAGAATATTATGGGTTAATGAGTCAGTCATCCTAACCTGTAATATCTGATTGACGGAATTAAGACTGTGGGAACTTTTTAGAACATGATCTACATGTTTTATCCTTAGTACACTCCTTCGGGATGGTTCTTAACCTGACTCCATGCTCGTGACTCACAACAAACCCTTGATTCTTGGTTAGTCCAATTAAGTCTTTTCAAAATCAATGGAACTTGGGTGTTGATAAGGTGAAAACCACAATCCACCAAAATGGATGATTGATCCTGACAATGGTTCGATTCATCCCTTGACCTTTGTTTATTTTCCTTGTGTGTGATCCCTTATTTGTGATTGTTGCATTCATGCATTCATGCGCATCATAACATTCATCACACAGAAATAATTTCAAGGAACTAAGGTCTTGTTTGCAAATGTTTTCAGACCATGGATTATGGACGAAGGAACACTAAGTAGTACAACTTCAGATGTCCAAATTTGAAAGAGTTAAGGAAGCTATCATCTTTGTATTAGATACCTTGGATTTCAAACAACTTCATGGGAAGCTTCTGTCTATCTTGTCTGCTGATGTGGTTGAAGGACTTCTGAGTGTGTTGGTTCAGTTTTATGATCCTCTATACCATTGCTTCACCTTTCCTGATTATCAGCTTGTGCCTACGTTGGAGGAGTATGCCCATCTCTTCGGAATACCTGTTTCTAGCAAAGTGCCTTTTAGTGGATTGGAAGAGATCCTCAGATCTCATATCATAGCTGAAGCTCTTCATCTGAAGAAGTCTGAGATAGAGGCTCATTGGGTGAAGAAAGGAGGATTGTTTGGATTGACTTCTGAGTTCCTCATCAAGGAAGCTACTACCTTTGCTCAAGACGGTAGTTTGGATGCTCTTGAAGCTATCTTTGTGTTGCTCATCTATGGGTTGACTTTGTTCCCTAACATTGACGATTTTGTTGATGTTAACGCCATTAGAATCTTCTTGATTGGGAATCATGTGCCTACTCTGTTACGAGATATGCATTTCTCTTTGCATCTAAGGAATTCTAAAGGTGGTGGAACTATTGTCTGCTGTGTTCCTCTTCTGTACAAGTGGTTTATTTCGCACTTGCCCTAGACGTCTACTTTTGTGGAGAACAAACAATGTCTACGGTGGTCTCAGAGACTTATGTCTCTCATTAATGATGATATAGTTTGGTATGACCCTTCTTTGAGCAGTTTGGAGATTATTGGTTGTTATGGTGAATTCTCTAATGCACCTTTCATTGGTACACGAGGAGGAATTAGCTACAACCCTGCTTTGGCTCGTCGTCAACTTGGGTTCCCCTTGAGAGACAAACCTAATAACACTTTGTTAGAAGGTCTTTTCTATCAAGAGGGTAAAGATCCCCAAAATTTGAAGCATAAGATTGTGCATGCTTGGCGTAATGTGCATAGGAAAGGAAGATTAGAGCTTGGTCCATGCAAGTGTGTTGCTTTGGAAGCTTACACTCTTTGGTTGAAGAAGAGAGATTTGGAATTGAAGATGCCTTATGCTTGTGAGAGACCTGTGTCTATGGTTGTGGTTGAGCCATCAACTCTCCCTAACCAAGAAGTAGAGGAGTTGGAAGACGCACTCGCCAAGATGAAGCGAGAGAAGGATATGTGGGAAGAGTGTTTCTAGGATTTGAGCAGAAAGCATGAGGAGTTGCAGCTTGAGTCTAAGGATAAGGATGCACTTATTGAGCTTCTTGAAGACCGAGTTATGAAGAGACAGAAAGAACCAGAGGTGTCATCTTCGTCTAGTATGCCTCAGCCTTCCGTTGCTTGGAATAAGATTGTTGATCAGCTTGTCCTCGAGAAGACTCAGATGAAGACTTCTTTTGAGTTCGAGATTCGACGCATCCAAAGGAAGTACGCGCCTGCGGCCCGATCTTCTGACATTGTTGTTAGGGATCCTTAGGATGATTATTCTCCTTTTCTCTTGTATTTTTATTTTGGTTTCTGAAATTGTATTAAATGTAATCCTTCCAATTATATAAATAAAAAAGAGATTTTTATGGTCAATCTAATTGTGCAATTGTTATTATATATATGTTTGCAAATAAAATAGTAAGTTCCGTGAAAATAAGAACAATCAAGCATGTACTTCATGCATCATTTGCATAACTGGTTTCTCTTTCGCTAGATGTCTTATTGGTTCTTCTTCTGTGTTTCAGCCAAGCTGACTCATCGATACAACACCCATGCCAATCATCCAAGGATCATGGAACATCAAGAGCAAGAGAACTGAGACTTAAAGGACGAGATTTCTCGTCTGACTGCCAAGATGGAGTCGACCCTAGCTGCTCAAAGTCAATCTTCTCCAACGCCTTCAACTCCTCCTCCTCAGAGGACGGTCATATCAGAGGTTGCTTCTTTAAGCGTTCCTGCCGCTCATTTCACTCCTGCCAGATTCCCATGGGGAATGTCGCCCAACGTTGTACCTAAGGGTTTTGCGCCTAAATTTGCTTCCATACCGATATCTAGCCCGATCATGTCTGTTCCACCACCGATTGTTCACACTCTGCCTCGTGTGGAGGATACCATCTATCATTCCGAGCCGTCTGAGGGTCCGTATGTCTATGAAAATATGGATGAAATGAAAAATCAACTCCTTAAGCTGTGAAAGGAGTTGAAGACCCTGAGGGGAAAAGAATTGTTTGGTAAAAGTGCTGCGGAACTTTGCTTGGTTCCTAATGTCAAGATCCCAATGAAGTTCAAAGTCCATGACTTTGAAAAGTATAAGGGGAATACCTGTCCACTTAGTCATCTCGTCATGTATGCTAGAAAGATGTCGATGCCAACTGATAATGATCAGTTACTGATCCATTATTTTCAAGACAGTATGACTGGTGCCGCTCTGAGGTGGTACATGGGTTTGGATAGTGCGAGTGTCCGCACGTTCAATGATTTGGGTGAGGCTTTCGTGAAGCAGTACAAATATAATATGGATATGGTTCCAGATACGGACCAGTTGAGGTCATTATCTCAGAAGGATAAGGAGACATTCAAGAATATGCTCAGCGATGGAGAGAGCTCACCGCTCAGATTACCCCTCCTTTGGAAGAAAAGGAGATGACCACGATTTTTCTCAAGACCCTGAGCTCATTTTACTATGAGCGCATGATTTCCAATGCCCCCAACGATTTTACCTAAATGGTAAACATGAGGATGAGGTTAGAAGAAGGTATCCGAGAGGGACGGTTGTCTAAAGAGGAGGTTTCGTCTAGCAAGAAGTGTGGCAGTGGGTTTTCCAGAAAGAAAGAAGGCGAGACTAATGCAGTATCAGTTGGGAGGAAGAGGAGGCCTCATGTTAGAAGGAATCCACAACCCCGTCAACACCATAATCAAGTATCATCTGTCATTCAAGTATTTTCAAATAATCAATCAATGCCCCTTCAACAACAACGTCAACAATAGCCACCGCAGAGAACAAAAACGTACAACAACAACAACACCAAGCATCATCATCAACAACAGAATTTTGAGAGGAAGAATGTCTCTTTTGACCCGATTCCTATGACTTATGTTGAATTGTATCCATCATTGGTTCTCAAGAACCTTTTGCAACCGAGAAATCCTCCGCAAAGTCCAGAACCACTTCCATGGTGGTACAAGCCAGAGCTTAACTGTGCCTTTCACCAAGGGGCTCTTGGCCATGATATTCAGAATTGTTACTCCCTGAAGTACGAAGTCCAGAAATTGGTTAAGAGTGGGTTGGTGTCCTTTGAGGACCGTGCCCCGAATGTCAAAGTTAACCCACTACCTGCTCATGGTAACCCTTCTTTTAACATGATAGATGAATGTCAAAGCTAATCCACTACCTGCTCATGAAGGTCCATGGTGACGATGCACAAGGATATCTGTTTGGTAAGTGATTGTAAGCATTACCATGATGGTTGTGCAATCTACAGTGTTAATCCTCGAGGTTGTGTAGTTGTGAAGAGAGACATCTAAAGGTTGATAGATGAGGGTATGATCCTGATTCTTCAGTCCTGTCACTTGGGTGACGATGTGAATGTTATAGTTGTAAGAACAAAGTTGGTTCTACAATATATCTCTAAGATTTTAATGATAACAAAGGATGAAACAAAAATGGTACTCTAACGAGATTTTTTCTTAGTGTGTAGGACTCTGACCATTTATGCAAGACTCTAACCATACATCAGATATAAAATATTCGATGATCAGATGCCACTCAAAAAGGATGCATCCAGATGGTTCTGATTCTGATCAACGCAGATACCAACGCAACATTAAGAAGTCAGAAGCTCCGATAAAAGACTACTAAATCAAGACTCTGATACTAAAGAAGTCTAGAGCATTGAGAGGCTCTGATGGGGTTATACATAATCATCCTCTGAAAATAAACTCTGATATATCAAGACTCCAACGTAGACTCACCAGTCCAGAACGCGTAACCAAAAAGAATCTTAATATGGAAAGAAAGTATTTCAAGGAGGGAATAATGAGGCGTGCAAAACTGTTTTAGAAAGAAACAAGGAGAGTAATGACATTAATCATTCTTCAATGACCAAGATTTTGTCATCACTCCAACGGTCCTTCACAACGACTATATAAATGATGGAATACTTCAAAAGAGAACACACATGAGACACACAAGAAATATCATTTATCCTCTCTCATTTTTCATGAGTTGCCGCTCTTACGTGAAAAGCTATTGTTCTTATAATTCTGTAATATTTGCTTTTTGTTAGAAGCACTTTACATTACAATTTATACTCTTGCTTGAACTACTTCCTCAAGTGACTCTGCGCAGTCTAAATACTTGAAAGGGCTGAGAGATTATTCTCTTAGACGTTTGGTTGTGTAATCCTTCAAGATTAGTGGATTAAGTCCTTTTTGAAGGAGAAATCACCTTGGTCGGGTGGACTGGAGTAGCTTTGAATTTCAAGCAAACCAGTATAAAATTCTGTGTTATTTCCTTTTTATTCTGTGTGTGTCTGATTTCATAAAAAGTTTTTGTTATTTCCAAAACAATTCAAACCCCCTTTCTTGTTTTTCTCAACCTTCAATTGGTATCAGAGCTTCGGCTCTGTTATTGATTTTCTAATCAAACACTTAACAGTGTAGAGAGATCCAGCGTGAGAAAAACTATGGCCAACACCAATGAAAGAGATAGTTACAATGCTAAACCTCTAATATTTGACGGAGAAAATTTTGATTATTGGAAAGATAAAATCAAAAGTTTCTTTCTGGGCTACAACGCTAATCTATGGGATATTGTCACAATTGGCTACACACCACCTGTGACAGACGCTGGCGTTGCTATTCCTAGAAGCAGAATGTCAGATGATCAAAAGCGTGAATTAAAAAACCTTCACAAAGCCAGAACGATACTACTCAATGTTATTTCCTACAATGAATATGAAAAGACCACCAACAGGGAAACAACTAAAGAAATACTTGACTCCCTGAGGATTACTCATGAAGGAAATTCTCAAGTCAAAGAAACAAAGGCTCTGACTCTAATATAGAAATATGAAGCCTTCAAAATGGAGGACGATGAAGCTGTAGAGGTAATGTTTTCTAGATTTCAAACTTTAATCGCAGGACTCAAAGTGCTGGATAAAGGATACACAACTGCGGATCATGTCAAAAAGATTGTTAGAAGCTTGCCAAAGAAATGGAGACCCATGGTCACATCTTTAAAGTTATCAAAAGATCTGAACAATGTCATCCTTGAGGAACTCGTCAATTCACTCAGAAGCCATGAGATAGAACTGGAGGAAGATGAACCTCAAAAGAAGATCAAGTCTGTAGCACTAAAGTCCATATCTGAAAGACGCAAACTAGATAGAAACAAAGCCTTCCAGGATGAAGAAGAAGAAAATGATGACTCTGAGAAGGAAGACTCTGACGACGAAGAAGAATTATCCCTTTTAACCAGAAGAGTAAAACAACTCTGGAGAAAAAGGAATAATAACTTCAGAAGACCAAGACCAAGGGTTTTGCTCCAACTCTCGCTTCTCTGCCGGCATCTAACCCGGTCCTTTATGTGCCACCTCCCGTTGTGCACACCTTACCAAGAGTTGAAGACACCATCTATCATTCTGAGCCATCTGAGGGCCTAGTTGTTTATGAAAATATGGATGAGATGAAAGACCAATTCCTTGAGTTGCGTAAGGAACTAAAGACTTTGAGGGGTAAGGACCTCTTCGGTAAAAGTGCTGCTGAGTTATGCCTCGTGCCCAATGTGAAGATCCCTATTAAATTCAAAGTGACTGACTTTGAGAAATACAAGGGAAACAAATGCCGACTCAGCCATCTTGTGATGTATGCTCGCAAGATGTCAACTCAAACCGACCATGATCAACTGCTTATCCATTACTTCTAGGACAATCTATCTGGTGCTGCACTCCGGTGGTACATGGGTCTGGAGAGTGCGAACATCCTCTCTTTCAACGATCTTAGCGAGGCCTTCGTCAAGCAATACAAATACAATGTGGATATGGCTCCTGATAGGGACCAACTGAGGGCGATGTCGCAGAAGGACAAGGAGACCTTAAAAGAGTACGCCCAGAGATGGCGCGAGTTGGCAGCTTAGATAATGCCACACCTAGAAGAGGAGGAGATGACAAAGATCTTTATGAAGACTTTGAGCTCTTTCTACTATGAAAGGATGCTTGCCAGTGCTCCCTCGGACTTCATCGAAATGGTGAATATGGGAATGAGATTGGAGAAGGGGTCCGCGAAGGACGTTTGTCTAGAGAAGACAGCTATTCAGCAAAGAGATATAGGGGCTTTGCTAAGAAGAAGGAGGGAGAGGCATATGTTGTGTCCTCCCATATTAAGAGAAGGCCCTCTGTAATGGGGAAGAACGTGTGCCCTTCCGTTAACCAACACCAGGTGGCTCATATAGCACCTGCCTTTCGAGAAGTTCATCTTCAATAACAAAAACAACAGTATCAACAACAACATCATCCGCAACAGCAGGCCTACCAGCCTCGAAACAATAATAACACCAGCACCAACTACGAGAGGAAGAGGGTCACTTTTGATCCGATTCTAATGACTTATGCTGAGCTCTATCCATCTCTGATTGAGAAAATTGATTACTCTACGAGACCCTCCTACTGTACCAACCAACCCTCAGTGGTGGTATAAGCCTGAACTATATTGTGTATATCATTCAGGTGCTCCCGAACATGATGCGGAGAATTGCTACCCGTTGAAGACCAAGGTGCAAGACCTTGTGAGAAGCGGTATTTTGTTTTTCGAGGACGTAGGTCCTAATCTGAAGAAGAACCCATTGCCCAAGCATGGGAAAGCTGCTGTGAATATGGTCCAGGGATGCCCTAGCAAATATAAAGTCCTGTATGTTAATGATATCATGCAATATTTGGTCGAGATGTATAAATTGTTGTGTGGATACAGTCACTATGAGCATGACCATGATAGGTGCCAGGTGTGCACTATTAACGAAAGAGGATGCCGACAAGTTAGAAAGGACATCCAAGAGATGTTGGATAAGGGAATGATTGAGATACTTCAGAATCGCAACGAGGATGAAGTTGATGTTATCTCTCCTGTATTCAGGATTCTAGAGCCTGTTGTTGTCAAATATGATGGCAACAAGAAGAATGTTTCTCTAGTTCTTGTGATCAAACCGGCGGGTCCTGTCCGGTATTCATCAGACAAGGCTGTTCCTTACAGGTACAATGCTGTGATGCTGGAAGATGGAAAAGAGGTGTCGTTGCCCTCAACTTCCGTAGTAAGCATTTCCGATGTTAGTGGTGTGACCCGTAGTGGTCGTGCTTTCTCGGCGCAGCCGAAACCCCATGAATATGTCGTGAGAAGAACAATTAATGATCCTGCCGGTCCCGTGGGGATTTCTTCTTCCAATCCTACTACTATTGTGAAGGGTGTTGACCCTGTTGTTGATAAATCTGTGAAAACTCCTATCCTACTTGGCCAGTATGGCATTTTGAAAGAGGACGGCGATGAGATGTTGAGGCTCATCAAAAGGAGTGAATACAATGTTGTTGATCAGCTGCTACAAACTCCATCAAAGATATCTGTCTTATCTTTGTTGATGAATTCTGAGCCACACCGTGAAGCGTTGTAAAGGGTGTTGGACGTGGCATACGTGGACCACGATGTCACCATTGAGTAGTTTAATAGCATTGTTGCAAACATAACCGCTTGTAATAATTTGAGCTTTTGTGATGTTGATCTTCCCGAAGAGGGAAAAGACCATAATTTGGCTCTACACATTTCTATGAACTACAAGGATGATGCCTTGTCCAATGTGTTGGTAGACACAGGATCATCGCTTAATGTGTTTCCAAAATCCACTTTGGCTAAAATTTCTTATTAGGGGCCTCCCATGAGGCAGAGTGGAGTGGTTGTTAAGGCATTTGATGGATCGCGCAAAACTGTGATCGGCGAAGTAGAACTCCTGATCAAGATTGTACCTAGTGATTTCCAAATCACTTTCCAGGTCATGGATATTCATCCATCGTACAGCAGTTTGCTTGGCAGACCATGGATTCACAAGGCAGGCGCCGTGACATCCACCCTACACCAGAAATTGAAGTTTGTAAAGAACAAGAAGTTGGTGGTGATACGGGGAAAGAAGGCTCTCTTGGTCAGTCACTTATCTTCCTTCTCCTACATTGATGCTGAGGATAAGGTTGGGACTCTGTTCTAAGCCTTGTCTATTGTTGAGCCTTCAAGGAAAGGACTTTCTTCATTTGTCTCCTGCAACGATGCAAAGTTGGCCATTGAGCATGGTGCAACTACTGGTTTGGGGAAAATGATCAAGTTGGAAGATAATAAATCCTGAGCTGGCATAGGGTATTCTTCAGGTGCTTCCAATGAGCGTGGGTTATTCCAGAGTGGAGGTTTCATCCACACAGTTAAGTATCAAGAGGCTGCTGCCATAGTGGAAGATGATGAAGAGGAAGATCTTGGCAACTTTGTCATCCCTGGAGGAAGATCTTGGCAACTTTGTCATCCCACGTAATATGTTCATTTTGTTTGAAAACCCTTCTCCCATGCCAAAAGGAGAAGTGATAACATTGTTGGCAATTTGATTAATACAAATGATATTCATTCAATAATCACATGTTAAATGTTTGTTTTTCCAAATTATTTTTCCTTTTTTCTTTTTGCATGAAATTGGTGATCACCATAAAACCCTAAAAAATAAAATAAAATCAATCTTTTCATTTGCATAATGATTTGCCTTGTTTGAATTCTGAAATCTCTTTATACTCAAAATTATTATGCAGGTTGATCAAACCCATTGAACATAATAATCCAACACCATCTCCCAACTTTGAGTTCCCTGTATTTGAGGCCGAAAAAGATGATGTTGAAGATATTCCTGATGAGATTATCCGTCTGTTTGAGCACGAGGAGAAGATCATTCAGCCGCATCTTGAGAATCTGGAAACAGTCAACTTGGGGTCTGAAGACTGCATTCGTGAAGTGAAGATTGGGGCACTCCTTGAAGAGTCTGTTAAGAAGGGGTTGATTGAGTTGCTACGAGAATATGTCGACATCTTTTCCCGGTCATATGAAGACATGCCTGGTCTAGATACTGATATTGTGCAACATTTCTTGTTGTTGAAGCCTGAGTGTGTGCCTGTGAAGCAAAAGCTCAGAAGAACTCATCCTGATATGGCAGTGAAAATTAAAGAAGAAGTTCATAAGCAAATTGATGCGGGGTTTCTGATGACTTCTACATATCCTCAATGGGTGGCCAATATTGTCCCTGTGCCTAAGAAAGATGGAAAAGTCCGAATGAGTGTGCATTACCGTGACTTGAATAAAGCTAGTCTGAAAGATGATTTGCCTCTACCACATATTGATATGTTGGTAGACAATACAACTAAATTCAATGTCTTCTCATTTATGGGTGGATTTTCCGGTTACAACCAGATTAAAATGGCACCCGAGGATATGGAGAAGACAACATTCATCACACCTTCGGGAACATTATGTTATTGAGTGATGCCCTTCGGTTTGAAGAACGCTGGAGCCACGTATCAACGAGCTATGACAACCTTGTTTCATGATATGATGCACAAGGAGATCGAGGTATATGTTGATGATATGATTGCGAAGTCGAAAACGGAAGTTGAACATGTAGAACACTTGTTGAAGCTTTTCCAGCGTTTGAGGAAATACAAACTCCGCTTGAATCCGAACAAGTGTACACTTGGAATCCGTTCCGGCAAGTTATTGGGCTTAATTGTCAGTGAAAGAGGTATTGAAGTTGATCCTGCCAAGGTCAAAGCAATACAAGAGATGCATGCGCCCAAAACTGAGAAGCAAGTCCGAGGTTTTCTTGGCCGCTTGAATTATATTTCGAGAATCATATCCCACATGACTGCCACATGTGCGCCTATATTCAAGCTCCTCCAGAAAGATCAGCGTCCTGATTGGACCGAGTATTGCCAAAAGGCCTTTGATAGTATTAAAGAGTATCTGTCCTAGCCTCCGATTCTGTCTCCGCCTGTGGAAGGGAGACCATTGATTATGTACTTGACTGTGCTTGATGACTCCATGGGTTGTGTATTGGGTCAGGAAGATGAATTATGGAAGAAAGAATATGCAATATACTACTTGATTAATAAGTTTACTGATTGTGAGTCTCGGTACTCAATGCTTGAGAAGACATGTTGTGCTTTGGCTTGGGCTGCCAAGCGCTTACGGCAGTATATGTTGAATCATACGACTTGGTTGATATTCAAAATGGATCCGATCAAGTATATCTTTGAGAAGCCTGCTTTAACTGGGAGGATTACCTGTTGGCAGATGTTGTTGTCTGAGTATGATATTGAGTATCGAGCTCAAAAGGCTATTAAAGGTAGTATCTTGGCTGACCACTTGGGTCATCAACCAATTGAAGATTATCAGTTTGTTCAGTACGATTTCCCCGATGAGGAAATTCTGTATTTGAAGATGAAAGATTGCGACGAGCCTACGCTTGATGAAGGGCCAGAGCCTGGTTCCCGATGGGGTATGGTGTTCGATGGCGATGTTAATCAATATGGAAATGGTATTGGGGCAGTGATTATTACTCCTCAGGGCACACATTTTCCTGTTACAGCAAGGCTAACTTTCAAATGCACGAATAATATGGCGGAGTATGAGGCCTGTATTATGGGTTTGGAAGAATGTATTGATCTTAAAATCAAACATCTTGATGTTTATGGTGATTCGGCCCTTGTTGTTAATCAGATTAAGGGTGAATGGGAGACGAATCATCCTGGCCTTATCCCATATAGAGATTATGCGAGGAGGATTTCAACTTTGTTTAGCGAGGTTGACTTCCATCATATTCCTCGAGATGAGAATCGGATGGCAGATGCTCTTGCTATGCTTGCTTCGATGATTGTGGTGAAATATTGGAATGAAGTCCCCAATATCACTATGATGCGCTTGGATAGACCAGCTCATGTATTTGCAGTAGAAGAAGTGGAAGATGATAAGCCATGGTATTATGATATTAAGTCCTTTCTCCAAAGTCAAATTTACCCGTCTGGGGCATCTGTTAAAGATAAGAAGACTTTGAGGAGATTAGCTGGCAGTTTCTACCTTAATGGTGATGTGCTTTATAAGAGGAATTTTGACATGGTTCTGCTCAGATGCGTGGATAGACACGAAGCAAACCTGTTGATGACTGAAGCCCATGAGGGTTCATTTGGTACTCATTCCAATGGACATGCCATGGCAAAGAAGATGTTGAGAGCAAGCTATTATTTGCTGACAATGGAGTCTGATTGCTGCAAATATGTGAAGAAATGCCACAAGTGTCAGATTTATGCGGATAAGATTCATATTCCCCCGATACTTGTGAATGTTATTTCCTCACCATGGCCTTTCTCCATGTGGGGAATTGACATGATTGGCATGATTGAACCAAAGGCGTCAAACGGTCACCGTTTTATTCTCATAGCTATTGATTACTTCACCAAGTGGGTTGAAGTGACATCATATGCGAATGTTGATGCGTGCTTTTCGCAAGTATACGAACGCTTCAGAGTAATATAAAAGATTGTAGAATCCACAGAGACCATGTGTCAATCTATCGTTATCTATTGTTATGGTGTTTATCTAAGATAATCAAAATAGGGGTTTTTAGAGTGTGCAATGAAAAGTAAAGTATTAAATTAAATTTAATTAATAGAGACAGGCTCGAATGTAATTCACATAATCAATTAATAATCCAAGTACTTGCTAATAGAACTACTTATGGGCAGTGTTTCCTACTTTGAAAAGAACCAATTTAACAGGAACTGTCGCTTTCGCGTATTCAGAATCGAGTTGTACTCCCTAATCAAACCCTCTTATTGTCACTTATAAAAAGGCGCGTATTGCGTTAGAGTAGTAAACCTATTTTTAAGAAATATAGTATCTTGACTAAGTTGAAAAGTATTTTAACTTGGATTTCTTAACAGAAAGAGGTTCTCACGAACCAGAATCTAAACTTATAAACGCGTCCGATAATAGTTTTTAAAATCACTTTTCTTTTTATGTTAAAAACTCCTATTGAACTAAGCAAAGCGCTTTCGCTGTATTTGAAATAGTTAAAAACAATTAAGTTTAAATAGACGTTGGACGACTTTCGATCTTACCGAACGGAAATTAAGTGCGGGAAAACTTAAGTTGAAAGTTAAAATAGCCCTTAAGTATTTCTACGAACAATTGTACGGGTTATCGGTTCAATTACGATCCTTACATTCTAACCTTTATAGATTTAGTTAGACATGGTAAAGTAAAGGTGCATTTTAATTTAAATAAAAGTAGTGCGAGTGCGGAAGGTAAATAAAAGTAGTGCGAGTGCGGAAAGTAAATAAAAGTAGTGCGAGTGCGGAAAATAAATAAAAGTAGTGCGAGTGCGGAAAGTAAATAAAAGTAATGCGAGTGCGAAAAATAAATTAAGTAAAGCGAGTGCGAGAAATAAATAAAGTAAAGCGAGTAAGAGAAATAAATAAAGTAAAGCGAGTGCGAGAAATAAATAAAGTAAAGAGAGTGCGAGAAATAAATAAAGTAAAGACAGTGCGGGAAAGTAAAGTAGATAAAGGTAAAGCAATAAAAACCTGCTCCAATCGGAGGGTTGAATAAAATGCGAAGCGGAAATGAAAATGGCGGCAGGATTAACTTCCTTCCAAAGTGCTCCAAACTCGATTACAGACTCGATCACAGACTTGATTACACAATTTGTGGTAACACCCTAATGCAAAGCAATTACCACTTTAAAATACTGAATATATGCCTAAGTGAAACTAAGTTTGCTCTAAGTTTGGATCTGCTCTAAGTTTGGATGATTAAACAAATGAATTCGAGTCTCTATTTATAGGCAAGAAAAATAATGGAAAAGACAAGGATGCCCTTCAGTTTGAAATTGGGAGGGAAAAACTTCCTTCTTGTGGCACCCGCCACAACCCCATGGCGCCCGCCATAAGAGCAAAGTGTGTCGCCCAAGTGGAGGTAGTGGGGAACGTGGCAGTTGAGGGAAGTTGAGCTGTGACACGTCATGGCTGGACCCATGGCGCCAGCCACAGTGGGAGCCACAAGTGTAAAATGCTGGATTTTAGGGTTTTTAGCTCGTTTTCACTCCTTTTCTCGATCGGGGCTCCGATTAGACTGAAAACCTGAAAACAAAGAGAAACATAGTAATAACAACAAAATAATAATAAAACAACTCAAATGCATGCAAAATAGGAGTCGAAAATACGGTGAATTTCAGTGTCATCAAATTCTCCCACACTTAAACCCTTGCTTGTCCTCAAGCAAAAGACTAAAAGGTTCATATAAGAAAAACTGGTGTAAACGAGTGATTCGGGCTACAAAAGGTTTCTAAGTTCAAGTTGGGGTGCAGTGATAGGTACTAACTGAGTGAACTAAGGGTATCATGATGACACTTATCCGCAAATGTGGACATAAACTCCATTCCTATATTAACCAACCCATATTATCCCACAATACCTAGGCCTGCCTCTTCATCTCTTTTTGTGTCCTTTTCATTCAGGCGCAATCACATTAAGCCCGTTATCCATACATGCTTCATAGCAGAGTGACCTGTTAGTGATTATGATCTAAACATGTGGTTCCTGGCACATAGATTTATGTAAACCCTTTTATTTCACCCAACTGTAGTTGTGGGGGATCGGATCGTAATCCGCCCTACCGAGTTCAGCGCTAGATACCTTTGAACCAACTAACAGCGGGTGAGCTTTTCTTTTTCTTTTGCAACAAATTTTTACAACTTTTTGGTTTAAATGACTTTGTGAGGGTCACCTATACCGGAGTTACCTTTTTGCTTTCTTTTATTTTATTTATTTCACTGGATTATTCACTTATGTTCATCGGTCCCCTACGTAGAGGATGCGTAGGCCGGAGCTGACTGCTGGAATAAACTACTGAGGACTTATACTGAAATGATGATTAAGGCCATGGTATATGGGATTTTCGGGAATGATTCCTATATTCATGAAGTGTATGGTGCTAAAACAATACTGATGTTTCAAAAAGTTCTCCCAAGTCACCGCATCCTTACTCAAACCCGTCTTTAAAGCCCAAAAACTTTCAGAATAACACCGTTTTCTTTTGCAAAAAAATTTCGGTAGGGCTAAAGGAATGTGGAGATTAGACTGTACTAAAGATACACTATACTGGTGACTCGTGAGACTCATGCATTATCTAAAACACTCAAACTAAAAGCAAAATGAAATAAAGTAAACAACTTAAAAGCAATAAAAATAAACAAACTAACTAAAAAAAGCAAAGAAAAATAGAAAGCGATAAAGTCTCCTCCCACACATAAATCGAACATTGCCCCCAATGTTTCGAAATAAGATAAGGGGAGACTCACCTGACATCCTACTGCTGACCACTGGTGCCATCGCCATCCTGAGGTGGACGACGGGATCGGCTGAGACGACGGTCTCTCTGATCTATCCTGGCCTGTAAGGCGTCCTGAGCAGTCCTCACCTCTCGAAGCTTACCCAAAATGGAACCCTGAGTGGCTTCTATGAGTGTAGTATGTTGACGGTGGTAGTGCTGCTGACGGGCTTTCTCATTTGTGATCGTAAGCAGGGAGTGTACAACAGTCTCGTAGGATCTATCTGTCATCCGCTGCGATTCTTGCATGAAGCTCATGTTATCCGCCAGTTGTTGCTGAATGGTAGAGAGTAGGTCATCACGCCTTTGCTCTCTAGCCATGTGGTCACGCCACATCTCCTCTGTAATATAGATGCCAGGAGCAGAACCTGCAAAAGAAGAAGATGGTGCGGTGTGTGGTGGTGAAGGGTGATGGGGGGACACATGAGGTGCAAGAGATCGCTCTCTTCGATCAGTGTCGTGTCCCTCCTCCTCAGGAACATTAGGAGGAAGAGGACCCAAAACAGGTGGAGCATCTAAAACATAGGTCCAATTCCTTTCATTACGTACATCAGTACGTCTAGTGCACGGTTAAACAACAGATGGGATAGCTATACCATGAACCATAAGCACATAACCTCCTTCTCTCCTCAATCGGCACAATTTCATATCTCTCAAAAATTTTAGGTTGAATGTGCGAGGAGGTAAGGGATCTAGGGTAGTTATCTCATTGTTCAGGTTAAGCACCCGAGCAATAGACGTAATGAGTCCTCTGAAAATAATAGGTCCCGCTTTATTAAGAGTTAAATCCATATGTGCGAGCATAAACGGGACCAAATTAATTCTTCTATTTGTGAGGCTTCCTTGCAAAAATAGAAGCTCTCGAGCATTGACCTTGTTTGGATTCTCCCAGGCAAAAATAGTACATGCCAACAGATATCTAAAAAAACTGATGGTCGGGTTATGGATGGTCGAGGCGAGAATTCCTTCAAAAGAATTTATTGAAGTGTTTGATAATCTCTGCCAGAAGGAAAACACCTCGACCGACCAATCTGAATCCAAAGGGGCCTCACAATTAGCACCGTCCCCATGAGGAATTCCTAACAGGCTTGCTAGTTCGTCGGTACTGAATTCATATTCAACAACAAACATTCTAAATCGGATAGTACCAACTGTGCTAGAAGTGTTAGGATTGACAATACAAATTAAAGAACTTAAAAATTCGATTGTCAATCTCTCAAAGGTAGGTTCTTTGTTTGAAAAGATAGTATGCAAGCCTAAATTATCTAATAAATAAAAAATGCTATGGTAGATACCCAAAGTGTAAAGACAATTTTCATCCACATACCTTGTCGGGAGGATTTCCCGATTTTGCAATCTTTCGATAATCTTCCTTTGCCTATCTCCCGGTTTCCCTCCGCGAAGAATAAATCCATTGAACTCCATTATTTAGCTCTTGCAATGTGATGAAGAATATGAAGATGGGTTTGTAAAAAGGTGGGATTTTTATGAAATTCGACGGATGAAAATGAAAATGGAAGTTAGGAAAATGGTTTGTATGGTGTGAAGATGAGAAATGTGGGAGCATTTGTGGGGTTCAAGGGCGTTTTTGTAAGGTGGAAAAATGGGTTTTGAAGGTTTGAAAGTATGAAAATGGTGAAAAATGGGAGTCTGCCCCGAGCTTATACAGACGTTGTGGTGGGCGCCACAACATCTATGGCGGGCGCCACAAGGCTAAATTCGGCTGGGCCGGATTTTGGTCATTTGGCTTGGGCTTCTCGTTCTCTTTTCGGTTGGGGGGTTTGGATAGCATTTGCATTGTATTTTCCTATTGACATAAGGCTTGCATAATTTTATAAAAAAAAATTTAAATATTAGACTAATAAATAAATAAACAATTAATATAATTAGACTATAATAAAAATATAAATATAATAAACAAACATAAAACATATATATATATATAGATGTGGAAATATCAATATGCTGACATAGTTAAGAAAATATCCCAAATGCAATGATATAAAATAACTTAGGTAAATGCGAAAAATATAAGCATAAATGAGACAAAATAAAATGAGATGGTAAAATCAAATAGTAGGGGGTTCGTCTGCCTGAATAGATCTACGAAGCATGGTTATCTCCTAGCGAAGCTCGGCAATCTCCTGGTATAAACAGTCAGCCTCAGTAGTGTGTGTGAGATCGGATACTCCCATCTGTAAGGTGAGGTCAGCCACCTCTTGTCTAAGCCCGACAATCTCTCGAAGACACTCTGCAATCTGGGTGCGGATGTCTGGGGTCTGCAATGATAAATTGTTAGATAATACAATGATCCTGGGCGAATGCGGTGTAGGGTTATACTCAGCAATAGGTGGGGATCTCGGCTCCTCGATAGTCTCTCCCTGGCCCTCCAAAGCATAACTCCAGTTAGTAAGGTCATGAACGCTAGTCATCATAGGATCAGGCAGTGTAAAATAATGAATCGCCTCGCTATCGACCAGCAATCTGAACTGTCTTAAGTTGAAGGAGGATCTCCTCATCAACCCTCTGGTCAAGCAAAAGTCGATATCCATGGTAGTGTACCCACAGTAGGTCCGGAGATGTAACAGCTTGCGAGATAGACCTAAGGAGATGGCGATTTGTGTGATGATCCCTCCTACATGAAAGACTCCTTCAGACGATCTGGAAACACCGCTGAGGCAACACAACAGAAAGTTCCCACATGCCACTGGGCGAGACTGGGATGCACAAAATAGTAGGAATATCTCCTCCTCACTTAGTAACGTCTCAACATCTGGTCTTCCTAGGAAGGAGTGTGCCAGTATCATATGGAAGTATCTAAAAGCAGGGTTACGTATAGCCCGGGACAACTGAGTAGAGGGATCCTGACTCCCTCCTCCAGAGATATCGCTCCAGAACTTTTCCACTTCCTTACGCAGAAAGTATCCCATCAGTGTCTCAGGGATAGCGTCAGGGGTGGTCTGGAAACCCAATAGGTCACCGAACTCCTTCTGGATGAAGGAGTACTCAATTCCAAAGATCCTGAAAGTAGCATACCCATCCGGTCCAGAGTAAGGGTCATAATCAAATGAACTGAGGAACTCCAATGTCAAGTTCCTGTAGGTGTTTCTCAGGTCGTCAGCGAACTCGTCCCAATGGAGCTAGTGGCTCAGAAATCAGATACTCGGCTCAATACCCAGGGCTTCCATGCAGTGCTGATCTGGATAGCGTGTGGGCGCCATAGGGCGCTAGTAAAGAGCTATGTAGCGCTCTCTCTGGGCATCATCTCTATAGGCCACGTGAATATAGCCCAAGTCCTGCATCCTGTAAAAGTTAGGAAAAGGGATCCTGAAAATACAAACATTTCAAATATTTAGTCTCGGTGAAAATATGATTAAAAAATAAAATAAAATAAATAAATGCAAAAAAGAGTAAAACAAAATAAAAAACCATGGGTTGCCTCCCAAGCAGCGCTTGTTTAACGTCATTAGCTTGACGATCGGAATTTGTACACCTGTAGTAGGGATCGATGGATCAATCAGAGTGTGGCTTGAGTAGTCTGTTGGAATGTCTCCTCCTTCGTAGAGCTTCAGTATTTGTCCATTTACAATGAATGGACTACATGTTTCGTTCTTGATTTCTACAGCTCAGGATCTCAGAATCTTGGATACTTTGAAAGGGCCAGTCCATCTTGAGCGCAGCTTCCCAGGGAAAAGTCGTAACCTAGAGTTGAATAAGAGAACAGGGTCGCCTATATTGAAATCTTTCTTAACTATTCTTTTGTCGTGCTAGGCTTTTGTTCTCTCTTTGTAGATTTTGGCATTCTCGTAGGCAGATTGCCTGAGTTCTTCTAGTTTGTGAATGTCAAGGATACGCTTTTCACCAGCGATCAGGTAGTTTAAATTCAAAGTTTTAATGGCCCAATAGGCCTTATTCTCTAATTCGAAAGGTAAGTGACAGGATTTTCCATAGACTAGTGGGTAGGGAGTTGTCCCTATAGGGGTTTTGAAAGCGGTTCGGTAGGCCCATAATTCTTCTTGAAGCTTCTGAGACCAGTCTCTCCTAGAGATTGAAACAGTTTTTTCTAGGATTTGCTTTATCTCCCTATTGGATACTTCTACTTGGCCACTAGTCTGTGGGTGGTATGGTGTTGCTACTCTATGCCTCACTCCATATTTTCTTAAAAGTTTATCAAATATTCTCGATATGAAATATGATCCTCCATCACTTATGACTAACACATGGTGTTCCAAATCTAGGGAATATGTAGTTTTTAAATAACTTGATCACCACCCTAGTATCGTTTGTGGGTGCAGCTATGGCTTCAATCCACTTAGACACGTAGTCCACAACTACTAAGATATACTTGTTTCCTAAGGATGGTGGGAAAGGTCCCATGAAATCTATACCCCAAACGTCGAAGAGTTCTACTTCCTAGATGTTTCTTAGAGGCATTTCGTCACGCCTTGAAATGTTTCCAGTGCGTTGGCATCTATCACATTTGACAATGCAAGCATGGACATCGCGCCACATGGTAGGCCAGAATAGGCCAGCTTGAAAAATCTTGGCGTATGTCTTAGAGGTGCTCGCATGTCCACCATAGGGTGCAGAGTGACAATGTTCAACTATACTTTTTACCTCCTCTTCTGGAATGCAACGATGAAAAATGCCATCTTTACCCCTTTTGAAAAGGAGCGGTTCGTCCCAATAAAAGTTTCTCACATCGTTGAAGAACTTCTTCTTGCGGTGGTAGTCAAGATCAGGGGGTACGATATCAGCAACTAGGTAATTAACAAAGTCTGCATACCATGGTACGTTACTTACAGCTAAGGATTTTTGGAAGTGCTCATGAGGGCCTAGGCTATCGTCTTCAATGGTTTCTAGTCTAGCTATCAATCTATCATAGAAAAAATCATCATTTATAGGTACTAAGTCTGGTTTTAGGTGTTCTAGCCTAGAAAGGTGATCAGCTACTACATTTTCAGTGCCTTTTTTATCTCTTATATCTAAATCAAACTCTTGTAGTAACACAATCCATCAGAGTAACCTGGGCTTGGCATCTTTTTTACTTAATAGGTAACGAATGGCAGCATGATCGGTGTAAACTATAATTTTGGCTCCTACTAGATAAGATCTAAATTTGTCTATAGCGAAGACTACAGCGAATAATTCCTCTTCAGTTGTTGCGTAGTTAAGTTGGGCAACGTCTAGGGTTCTACTGGTATAATAAATGGCATGTAATTTTTTATCTTTCCTTTGTCCTAGAGCGGCTCCAACGGCATAATCACTAGCGTTGCACATTATCTCAAAAGGTTCTGACCAATCAGGGGGTTTCATAATGCGTGCTGATACTAATGCTTGCTTTAAAATATTAAATGCTTCATTACATTTTCCATCGAAAATGAATTCAGTATCTTTCATTAAAAGGCCAGTTAAAAGTTTAGTTATTTTGGAGAAGTCCTTGATAAAACGCCGATAGAATCCAGCGTGTCCAAGAAAACTTCGGACTTCTCTGATAGTTTTGGGTGGTTTTAGGTTCTCTATAACTTCTATCTTAGCTCTATCTACCTCTATACCTTTTTCAGAAACTATATGTCCTAAAACAATTCCTTTGGTCACCGTGAAATGACACTTTTCCCAGTTTAGCACGAGGTTCACCTCCACGCATCTCTCCAGGATTTTCTCAAGGTTAGCAAGACAATTGTGGAAATCAAATTCGAATACCGAGAAATCATCCATAAACACTTCCATGATACCATCTAGGTAATCTGCAAAGATTGACATCATGCAGCATTGGAAAGTAGTTGGAGCATTACAGAGGCCGAATGGCATTCGTCTGTAGGCAAAAGTTCCATAAGGGCATGTAAAGGTAGTTTTTTCTTGATCTTCGGGGTGGATAGGTATTTCGAAGAATCCAGAGTATCCATCTAGATAGCAAAAGTAAGAGTGTCTGGCTAGACGCTCCAACATCTGGTCTATAAATGGTAAAGGGAAATGATCCTTCCTGGTTGCTTTATTTAACTTTCTATATGTTCGCCTTCTATCGTTTTGTACGACTGTAATGCCTCCCTTTTTAGGTACTACATGCACAGGGCTCACCCACTTACTATCCGAGATCTGGTAGATTATACCTGCCTCAAGTAACTTAAGAACTTCCTTTTTAACAACATCATTCATTATAAGGTTTATTCTTCTCTGATGTTCTCTGGAGGGTTTTGAATCTTCTTCGAGCGAAATCCGATGCATGCATACGGATGGGCTTATACCTTTCAGGTCAAAGATATTATATCCTAAGGCTGAGGGATATCTTCGTAAAACGTTGAAAAGTTGGTTATGTTTCCTCTTGGCTCAAGGTAGCACTGACTATAACTGGACAGTTCATCTCTTCATCGAGGAACTCATATCTCAGGTTCTTACGCAGTTCCTTGAGTTCTAAGGTTGGTTTCTTAGGGCATGGCATAGGATCTGGGGTAAGGGATAAACATTCGTAAAGGTTATCTTTGATGTAGGGTTTCCTAAAGTCATCATCTTCCATTATGAGAGTTGATGGTAACTTAATTGTTTTTATGATTTCTTCTTGTTATAATTCCCTAACACACTCATCAATGATATCTAAGGCGTAACATGCGTCTCCCATCACAGGTGCCATAAGAAATTTCAAAAGTATAAATTCTATTTTCTCGTCACCTACCTCAAAGGTCAGCTTTCCTCTCTTGACATCTATTATGGCTCCTGCAGTTGATAAGAATGGTCTACCTAGAAGGATTGGTATATCATTGTCCTCTTTGATGTCCATGACAACAAAATCAGTAGGGATAAATAACTGACCTATCCTAACAGGGACATCTTCTAAAATGCCTATCGAATACTTAACAGATCTATCGGCTAACTGAAGTGACATCTTAGTAGGTTGTAATTCTCCTAAGTTTAACCTCTCACAAACTGCTAAAGGCATTAAGCTCACACTAGCTCCTAAGTCTAGAAAAGCTTTTTCGATGACATGAATTCCCAAAAGACAAGGAATGGAGAAATTTCTAGGATCTTTATCCTTTTTGGCTAACTTATTCTCGGAAATGGAATTGCATTCCAAGGGTTTCAGATCGTCGAGTCTACGTTTGTTGGTAAGGATGTCTTTGAGAAACTTTGCATAAGAAGGTATTTGGGTGATGGCTTCTATGAAAGGGACTTCTATGTGAAGTTTTTCTATAACTTTAATAAATTTCTGATATTGGTTATTGATCTGGGTTTGTTTGAGTCTTTGCGGATATGGTATAGGTGGTTTATATGGCGGGGGTAGTACGTAAGTTTTGTCTTTAGGTTCTTCTCCTTTTCCTTGACCTTCCTGTTTTTCAGGTTCCTCTGGTTCCTTTACTTCGTCCGTGGGTTCGATATATTCCTTAGAAGTTTTGGGTTCACTCAATCTTGGGTTTGGTGGCTCATCATAAGCGTTCCCACTTCGTAGGGTAATAGCATTGGCTTGTCCTCTCGGATTCTGTTGAGGTTGTCCAGGGAACTGTCCTCCAGGTGTGGTCTGAGGGGCTTGGTTTAAAGCTACCTGAGAGATCTGGGTTTCAAGCATCTTGGTGTGAGTAACTATTTGGACAACCTTGGTTCCTAACTGGGTAATCAGTTCGTTAACATGAATGTTTTGGTTCATGAACTCTTTATTTTGTTGCGTTTGAGCAGTGATAAAATTTTCCAATTTTCTCAAGGATCGGCTTTAGGGGTACAGGTTGCATAGGTTGATTTGGTCTAGGGGCTTGATAACTAGGTTGTCTCGGAGGTGCATTATTTTGGATAGGGTTATTGTTTTTATAAGAGAAGTTCAGGTGATTCCTCCATCCAGGGTTATAGGTATTCGAATATGGGTTCCCTTGGGTGTAGTTCACTTGCTCATAGTGGGTTTCGTTTAATAGACTGCATTCTGCAGATTGGTGTCCTTTGGTTCCACATATCTCACAATCCGACGAAACCGCGGCTGCAGTATTCAGGTTTATGCACATATGCTCGACCTTAAGGGCTAATGCGTCCATTTTAGCTTGCATCATGTCTATAGAGCTTAGTTCATGCACTCCTCCTTTGGCTTCCTTCTTCTCAACTGTCGCTCGTTCGACTCCCCATGATTGATGGTTTTGAGCCATATCTTCGATGAGGGAACTAGCTTCAAGATAAGGTTTGTTCATCAGCGCGCCGCCTGCGGCAGCGTCGATGGTCATCTTAGTGTTATAATGAAGTCCATTATAGAAGGTTTGAATGATTAACCAATTTTCTAAACCATGATGTGGGCATGCTCTTAACAGCTCTTTATATCTCTCACAAGCTTCAAACAACGATTCTCCTTGGTTCTGGGTAAATCTAGTTATATGGTTTCGAAGAACGGCGGTCTTACTTGGGGAAAAGTATCTAGCAAGGAATACTCTTCTAAGGTTATCCCAAGTCGTAATGGAATTGGGTGGAAGGGAATCTAACCAAGATAGGGATTTATCTCTAAGGGAAAAGGGGAATAATCTTAAACGGATTGCCTCAGGAGAAGCTCCATTGGTTTTAAAAGTGTCTGCTAATTGGAGAAAGATTTTTAAATGTAGGTTTGGGTTCTCAATAGTGACACCTGCGAATTGTCTCTGTTGCACTAGTTACAACAGGGAGGGTTTAAGTTCGAAATTATTAGCTGGGATGGTTGGGTTTACTATACTAGAACTAGGTTCTTCGTTGGATGGTTGGGCGAAATCCTTAAGAGGTCTTTGGTTTTGATCTTCGGCCATAGCTCTCCTAATTCTATGGAAGAATAAACGTACGCGAGCGTAACGTTCAGGTTCCTCTAGAGGGTATACTAAGCTTCTGGTGCTGCGAATTCTTCGCATTGACCGGCGGGTAATAACCTAAGTCTAAACGATATAAGAACAGGGTATGAAATTTGACGAAATTGGTCCCCGGAAACGGCGCCAAAAACTTGATGCGTGCTTTTCGCAAGTATACGAACGCGTCAGAGTAATATAAAAGATTGTCGAATCCACAGAGACCAAGTGTCAATCTATCGTTATCTATTGTTATGGTGTTTATCTAAGGTAATCAAAATAGAGGGTTTTAGAGTGTGCAATGAAAAGTAAAGTATTAAATTAAATTTAATTAATAGAGACATGCTCGAATGTAATTCACATAATCAATTAATAACCCTAGTACTTGCTAATAGAACTACTTATGGGCAGTGTTTCCTACTTTGAAAAGAACCAATTTAACAGGAACTGTCGCTTTCGCGTATTCAGAACCGAGTTGTACTCCCTAATCAAACCCTCTTATTGTCACTTATAAAAAGGCACGCATTGCGTTAGAGTAGTAAACCTATTTTTAAGAAATATAGTATCTTGACTAAGTTGAAAAGTATTTTAACCCGGATTTCTTAACCAAAAGAGGTTCTGACGAACCAGACTCTAAACTTATAAACGCGTCCGAAAATAGTTTTTAAAATCACTTTTCTTTTTAAGTTAAAAACTCCTAATGAACTAAACAAAGCGCTTTCGCTGTATTTGAAATAGTTAAAAACAATTAAGTTTAAATAGACGTTGGACGACTTTCGATCTTACCCAACATAAATTAAGTGCGGGAAAACTTAAGTTGAAAGTTAAAATAGCCCTTAAGTATTTCTACGAACAATTGTACGGGTTATCGGTTCAATTACAATCCTTACATTCTAACTTTTATAGATTTAGTTAGACATGGTAAAGTAAAGGTGCGTTTTAATTTAAATAAAAGTAGTGCGAGTGCGGAAAGTAAATAAAAGTAGTGCGAGTGCGGAAAGTAAATAAAAGTAGTGCGAGTGCGGAAAATTAATAAAAGTAGTGCGAGTGCGGAAAGTAAATAAAAGTAGTGCGAGTGCGGAAAATAAATAAAGTAAAGCGAGTGCGAGAAATAAATAAAGTAAAGCGAGTAAGAGAAATAAATAAAGTAAAGCGAGTGCGAGAAATAAATAAAGTAAAGCGAGTGCGAGAAATAAATAAAGTAAAGACAGTGCGGGAAAGTAAAGTAGATAAAGGTAAAGCAATAAAAACCTGCTCCAATCGGAGGGTTGAATAAAATGCGGAGCGGAAATGAAAATGGCGGCAGAATTAACCTCCTTCCAAAGTGCTCCAAACTCGATTACAGACTCGATCACATACTTGATTACACAATTTGTGGTAACACCCGAATGCGAAGCGATTACCACTTTAAAATACTGATTATATGCCTAAGTGAAACTAAGTTTTCTCTAAGTTTGGATTTGCTCTAAGTTTGGATGATTAAACAAATGAATTCGAGTCTCTATTTATAGGCAAGTAAAATAATTGAAAAGACAAGGATGCCCTTCAGTTTGAAATTGGGAGGGAAAAACTTCCTTTTTGTGGCGCCCGCCACAACCCCATGGCGCCCGCCATAAGAGCAAAGTGTGGCGCCCAAGTGGAGGTAGTGGTGAACGTGGAAGTTGAGGGAAGTTGAGTTGTGACACGTCATGGTTGGACCCATGGTGCCAGCCACAATGAGTGCCACAAGTGTAAAATGCTGAATTTTAGGGTTTTTAGCTCGTTTTCACTCTTTTTCTCGATCGGGGCTCCGATTAGACTGAAAACTTGAAAACAAAGAGAGACATAGTAATAACATAACAAAATAATAATAAAAAAACTAAAATGCATGCGAAATCGGAGTCGAAAATACGGTGAATTTCAGTGTCATCAAATGTGACCAGGCAAGTGGTTGTGAAGTTTATCAAGAACCAACTCATATGCCGATATGGTGGGCCAGACAAGATCATTACTGATAATGGATCTAACTTGAACAACAAGATGATGAAAGAGCTGTGTATCGAGTTCAAGATTGCACATCGTAATTCTTCTCCCTATAGACCCAAGATGAATGGGGATGTTGAAGCTACTAACAAGAACATCAAGAAGATTATTCAGAAGATGGTTGTTACGTACAAAGATTGGCATGAGATGTAGCCATTTGCTTTGCATGGTTATACTACATATGTCCATACTTCAACAGGGGCAACCCCTTTCTCTCTTGTTTATGGCATGGAGGTTGTTCTCCCCGTGGAGGTTGAGATCCCGTCAATGAGAGCCTTGATGGATGCCAAGTTGACTGAAGCTGAATGGGTTCAGAGTCGTTATGACCAACTAAACTTGATTGAAGAGAAGAGATTAACTGCCATGTGCCATGGTCAGTTATATCAGCAAAGGATGAAGAAAGCCTTTGATAAGAAGTCAAGCCTCGTGTGTTCAAAGAAGGTGACCTCGTGCTCAAGAAAGTTTTGTCTTTCGCGCTCGATTTCAGGGGCAAGTGGACTCCAAACTATGAAGGTCCATATGTTGTTAAGAGAGCCTTTTCAGATGGTGCTTTGTTGCTTACAATTATGGATGGGGAGGATTTCACTCGTCCTTTGAATTCAGATGCAGTTAAGAAATACTTTGCCTAAAAATAAAAATAGAATGGCTCGCTAAGTTGAAAACCCGAAAGGGCGACTTAGGCAAAAATGAGCGTCTCGGTGGATTGAAAACCCGAAAGGGCGGTCCAAGCAAAAGTTAGAGACATAAAAAAAATGAATATGTACATCCCGCTAGATTGAGTACCTCATCCTGGGGAAATCTAGGCAAAAATAAGGGATTTGGCAAGTAACTGCATCCTGACTAGACTTTGTTCTATAGCTGTCAACTGTCAAAGATTCTCGCTCAGTCATCGTCAACTGAAGCTTCAGATATATCGGATTCAGAGTTGGTGGAGAAATGGTCATTATGTTCAATGTAGCCTTTTCTTTCCAATATATATCACCAATTTCAAATTTGTAAAGATCCGTGGAGTCTTGCCATTGGCGGACTACCATTCCATCAAATAAATTTGAGCCTTTATCAAATTCTTTGCACTCTTATTTGTTTCTGTTTAACAAATGTTTGCATGTTTTAATTGATAAATATCATTGTTTTAAACGAATGAAGTTTTCATAAACTGTTTTTAAACAAAGTGAACATTCACAAAAGACTAAAAAGGATAATTGGAATGTCTTCAGTGCTCTCCCAAGGATAGTACGATCTCCAAAAGGTAAGACATTTGGTCATACTTCTGGCATGTTTGTATCCTCTTCATCATCTTTCAGGTTGTCTCCAACATGCGCAGAAAGAATAAAACCTCAGCAACTCTCCAGAGAGTCTGGAGTTTTTGCCTCGATCTTTTAGAGATGTGTATACCTCTATATCAGGCACTAGCATTTGTGTTTTATCAAATATATGGTTGTCATCCCTTATGTGGATTAACCTAAAATCCCTTATAGATTGATAAAAGTTGATATGCTTTCTATTCATGAGGAAGTTTGTCTTTCCCCAGTGAGCAGAAATTCCCAGCATGAGTAGAAGTCCTTAGTAGAGTAAGCATGTGTTCCCTGCAAAGCTATCTTTCATATGTCTCTCAGCAGTAGTTACCCTCAGCAGGTTGGCTTACAGCTCATCCCCATTAGGGTTTCTTGTCAGTAGACTATCCCCAATTGGGTCGCCTACAGTCCATACCCAATGAAGTTTCCTGATCCTAGCCTGATATTTGTATCCCCTCCGTGGTTAAAGATTTCTTCCAGTATTGGACGGCGAAGAGGAAGATGTGTTATTTCCTTCCCCAATGGAGCCAATGGTTCTCTCTCCCCTCAGCAGTGAATTTTCTCCAGCAGTTAGAAGGGAGTGTTTGATTGATGAGACTGTTTGGTGGTTGCTCCCCACAGAATTTCATATCATCCCTTGATAAGATCCCCAGTAGAGTTCTTATGTGACAGATCTTATTGATATCTCTGCATGTTCCCCAGCTGAGACTTCACCTATCCCCAACGGTGGTCCATGACTCTTGGTAGTTGATGTATCCCCACTGTCGCAACCTGAAAAATACAGTGCGCGAAAAACAACCGGCGAAAGAAAAAGACAGAAGAGTCGCCACCGTGGGTTATTCATCCCAAAGGAGGGAAAGGAAACGCTCGAAGTAAACCTGAAAAAAGAAAGGACAAGACGGGGTCTCGCAACCAAATCTTGGGTTCGGGAGTCGGTTATGCGAAGGGAAGGTATTAGCACCCCTACGCATCCGTAGTACTCTACGGGATCCACTTTTGTGGTTTTTGTCTAAAGGGTGTGGGTTTACCTAATGTGTTTATTTACTGAAAGGTTAAGAGAAATGACTCGCGCGGATGTCGCATCCACTGCATACGTATCTCATCTGAATATGAGAATCAGAGTCTTCGTAGCTCGGCTGACCTATGGGTTGGGGGATGTGTGCTCGCTAAGACATCGCGTCTTATGCCTACGTATCTCATCTGGAATGAGAATCAGAGCAAGCCGTAGTTCGGCTAACTACGGGGTCATGGAATGGGTTTTGGATGAACGACGTTACTACGCAATCTACCGGATGCTCGACCTTTGGAGACTTACTCACCTGTAGTAGAAGGAGTAAACGTGTGTTATGGGTTTTAGGGTTTGTGATGCGCGAGGGCAAACGGGCAGTCCTTGACGAAGGAACCGCGTTACATGTGGGGATACGAATACAAAACACAAAACAAGTATCTCAAAGTAAAATGCCACCAAGGGGCTCAAACATTTCCTCCTATCGAGGTCTTCCAGCTAAGAAAGCGATAAAGTACGAGAAAGGGAAAAAATTACCACACGGATAAAGATCCGAAGCTATAGCAGTTAAAGGAGCAAGAAACCCTGAAATCTCTCCACCTGGACCGTCAAAGGAAATCAGTCAACACGAATAATCAGAATAAAACTCCAGGGGGTATCCCACAAATAAAGTGGGAAAGCAAGCGAGTGTCTCTGCAAAAGCCATGTGAGCCCTCACAAAACTCGACAAAGGGTTAGAGCAGCAGGATGAAATCAAGAGAAAACAATGCCATGGAAACACAAGACAGGTTAGAATAAAGAGAACAAAAAAACGAATACTATCACGTTCGCGACTGCTTCGCCTAGCGAAGGCTTAGCGAAGCTTCACTGCAGGCTCGCCTAGCGAAGCGGCTAGCGAGGGCCTGCGGGTTTTGGATTTTTCGTTGATACCTGCACGATGTTAAGGACTCCAAACCCTATGGAATTCATCTCAGAAACGAAATTATTAAAACATTCGATGCATTGTTCATATATTTATACACAAACATAAACCCGTGGGCAACACCTGATGTTACCTCATACATTCATAATATTCAAATTCAAGGCGTAAAGTAGTAGGAACAAAGGCATACCTGATGAGAGAGATCGATCGAACGGCCCGGCTGGATTTGTAAAGCTCTATTAGGTTTGCGTGAGGCGGAGGCAAAAGAGCGTGTGAATCGGAGTGAACTCCTCAGAGCTGCCTGAAGGTTGCTGCAGAGTAATTCCTAGGTCTCCTTCTCTCAAGATCTTTCTCCCGTGGTTCTCCCAGTGTAACTCCAAGTGTCTTTTCCTCTACTGAAACTTCAGTATTTATAGACTGATTTCGTGGGTAATGGGCTTGGGATGAGGATCAGTTGAGGCCCAAAGCTTTCTGATATTTTCTGAAATGCGCGCCCTTCGCCTAGCGAAGGATCTGCTCGCCTAGCGAGCATGATAGATCATCAGCCGATTCTTGCTTCTTCAAGCCTGGAAATTTGCACGGTGAATAGGCCCCAATTGGACCTGTTGGTAGTACCTCAAGTCTATTCCTTGCGTTGACTGACTGTCTAAGTAGAACCCACAAAGTGTCCTGGATGATGTTCGAGCTTCTTGGAGCTAATTCTGATTGACGCGATGCAATATGGCATGAAATGCTAAATGACCTAAAAAGTGAATGCATGAATGAGGAGGGCAAATTTTGGGGTGTTACAGCTACCCCTATTCAATCAACTGGGGACCCGAAAAGAAGATAGCGGCGGCTTTCGCACTTTCGAGGTATCAAGGGATTGAATACAATAAAAGCCCAAAAATTTGCACTGAAGTGAAGTGAAGTAACAATTCCTTGAAAGAAGAATCCGTCTGGTACAGTGAGAGTCAGTGCGAATACCGAAAAAGAATGCTAACCTGGATACCAAAATAAATGGTAACACAGAAATAACCATGGCCTGAATGCCGCTCATCAGTCTGAATACTGGAGATGACTTCGATCTGAACATCGGGAAAACTGGCCTGAATGCCACTTCGGTCTGAATACCTGAACATTGGCCTGAATGCCACTTCGGTCTGGAAACCGGGAAAACTGGCCTGAATGCCATAAGTTGCGTTGACCTGATCGTCGGAAACTTCTTCGATCTGAATATCGGAAAACTGGCCTGAACGCCACTTCGGTCTGGATACCGGAACATTGGCCTGAATGCCACTTCGGTCTGAACACCGGAAAACTGGCCTGAATGCCACTTCGATCTGAATATCGAAACACTGGCCTGAACACCACAAGTTGCATCGACCTGATCATCGGAAACTTCTTCGATCTGAACATCGGACAACTGGCCTGAACGCCGCTTCGGTCTGGATACCGGAACATTGGCCTGAATGCCACTTCGGTCTGAACACCGGAAAACTGGCCTGAATGCCACTTCGGTCTGGATACCGGAACATTCATGCCTGTCAGTATCGGCAGAGATAGAGAATGATGATAGAGGCGGCGCATGGGCCAATGACACTTGCTGGGGATAACAAAGGTAAGTCATGAACAATCTTCAGTCTGAGTATTGGAAACAACTTCTAGCTTATCACTTGGGATACCGAGAATGTTTTATGCTTACAATGCGTATGTTTGAATTTTTCAATGGCGTAATGCTCCATGAAAATGGAAATGCTACGCGATTTGGAAGGATGCAATGCAATATGATTCTACATGCAGGGATGCGAAATGCTGGGTAGAATGCCAAGCCGAGGCAAGGGGATCTGTTGGGGAAATGATTACCATCCTCTGGGCTCTGGCCAGGCTGCTAGAGATACACACCACAATGAACTCTGTGGGGAGATGACTAGCCATGCGGTGCTCTGGCCATACCGAGACTCTGATCGGGGAAAGAATGGCATTGGAAGCCTGCTGCTGAGGAAAGCTACAATGATTCTGGCAACCACGATTTGCCAAAGATGACTCAGCAGGGGGAGTGATCAGGAAAATAGCAAGTGTACTATTTTACCAATGTAGTAATGAAAGGAATTATCCTGAGTATCGATCTCGAGGACTGCGTAGGAACTATCAGTGTTGATAATGATTCAATTAAACAAAATAACCTTGGGTTGGTAAGTGAAGAGTGAATTTGCTTTGTAAAATATAAAGGCAAAATAGAGATTTTTGAATGCAGAAAAGTTAAACATGCTAGATCAAGGGTGTATGAATTGCTCTGAAATAAACTTAATCCTTATTTTATGATATCTATGTTCGAATGATTCAATATGGTTCTCAAGAGTAGTTTCCCCTAATTCCTTAGCCAGAAACCATTAACATTCAATTTTAAATCCCAATTCCTTAGCCATTCAAAAGAATATTAGTCCCATGTATGAATATCAAGAATTTCCATTCATCACTATTAGATCCTCATTCCTAAGAGAAATTAGCGATGTTGTTATACACATAGTGATAAAGGGATTTGTCAGACCTCCTTTACCTCCAAATCAATACCTAATTTTCCAATACGGCAAGCATTACATTCGTGATATAACAAATTGATTTCATAAAAACATAGACATTCATAACATTGTAGGAAAGAGGTTCATTACAAAAGCAATTCAGGGACACCCCCTAGCATTGGGGGGTTTAGCTCATTATAGTATTCAAAGAAGGTACAAATATAAGATTAGACATTACAAGAGATTAGATAGCTTTGATCTTCAATTGCTTCCGGGCTTGATGATCTCCGTTCTCCCAAAAATCTTGATTCTCTCGTTCTCTTTGTTTTCGTCCCCCTCTTTGTCTTTCCATTAGGTCTAAATAGTGTAGTACACATTACAGCCAAGTCAAAAAGTCAAAATTGCCCTTCGGGATCACTTCATGAGTGAAAATAGAAAATCAGAAAAATTCAGCGCGCAGCCAACACGGGCCGTGCCAAGCAACACGGCCGGCCGTGTTGGCTCTTCAATTATTTTATTTTTGATTTTCCTTCAGACTTGCTGACACGGGCCGTGCCAAGCAACACGGTCGGCCGTGTCAGCCCCCTGGTTTTTGTATGGGAAGAAGGTCTTCTTGCAGCACGGGCCGTGTCAGGAGACACGGGCCGTGTTTGGCTCCAGGAATTTCCTTCTATATTTTATTTCTTTTTCTTTCACTCTTCCATTGTTGCCTTGGCACTTCCGACTCTTCAACTACTTCTGAAACATGCACAATACCATGGAAACGACATCAAACGCATCTAAAAACTTAAATTAACACCAAAAGCAAAATAAGCATAAAACTTACTCAACTATGAAATACTTAAAATTCAAACACTAAAACTCAAAATAAAAGGTTACCACATTGATGAATTTTGGCCGAGAACATGATGAAAATCAAGTAAAATGGTGACCGATCAGGGAGCAAACACTGATATGGTACCGAGGTTCTGCTTCAAAGAAAAAAATCATGGATCTGGCATTGGGATTATCGATCTGGCATCGAACTCTAAGGAGCAGCCACTTCTGCTGGGAAGATACAGTCTGGCACTGTCAACTCTGTTGGGGAGTGTATGTCTTGAAACAACCGCTTGAGGAAGTACAATGGTGAGAACCTGCTGGGGATTGAGGAATCCAACACTCTGATCAGCTCTGCAGGGATAAGACACCGAATTTGTCTGTTGGTGACTTCACTGGGGAAGATATTCACGATCATCCGCAGGGGATTTTAAGGAAATGCCCCGAGGGTATCTGTTCTGAATAGACGATCCAAAGCACTTAAAATTTACAGCAATTTTAAATGTTTATTAAGCATGTACCTGTAAAGCCCTTATGTGTCATGATGCAATGTTTATCAAAAATTCGGACGTCATTTTTGCAAACAAAACAGTAAAATGAAAATGAAAACAGAGATATACTGAATAACATGATTTTATTGATTGAATGGCCTCTGAATAGGCATTTACATTAGGAAGCAATCCCTGGAAAGAGGTAATCGCACAAAAGATAAAAACAGAAATTAATCTAATGGCAATATGAAATGGATTTCTATTGGGTTCCAATTCTGCTATGACTTGCCCGTCTTCAAGATCCTCCAGATGATCAGCCTTCTGAGAAGGTGATTGGACTGTTTCCTACCTTTCGAAAATTTCCAGTCATTGGCACGAGATGAGATTCAGAACGCAGTCATTCGCTTAATCCCTAACTTTTGCCTAGATCGCCCTTTTCGGGTTTTCGATCCACCGGGATACCCATTTTTGCCTAAGTTGCCTTTTCAGGTTTTCAACTTACCGGGTGTACAATCTTTTTTTTATTTTTGTCCCTAATTTTTGCTCGAACCTTTTCATTTTCTTGGTTCGCCGGGACGCCCATTTTTGCCTGGACTACTCTTTTTACTGTCCAGCGGGTCTGTTTTTATACGAAGTATTTTTTAACTGCGTCTGAGTTCACAGGGGAAGTGAAGTCTTCACTATCCATAGTTGCAAGCATTAAGGCCCCACCATCAAAAACCTTGGTGACAATATATGGTCCATCATAGTTAGGAGTCCACTTGCCCCTGTGATCTGTCTGAGGAGGAAGGATCCTTTTCAAAACTAGATCTCCAACTTGGAAACAACGAGGACGCACTTTCTGATCAAAGGCTCTCTTCATTGAACCTTGTCTGAATCCATTCAGCTTCGTCTAGCTTGACATCCAACAAGACTCTTAGAGAAGGAATCTCCACTTCAACAGGTAGGACTGCTTCCATACCATACACAAGGGAGTAAGGGGTTGCGCCGGTCGATGTACGTACTGAAGTGCGGTACCCATGCAAGGCGAAAGGTAGCATCTCATGCCAATCTCTGTACGTGACGACCATCTTCTGCACAATCTTCTTTATGTTCTTATTGGCCGCCTCAACAGCTCCGTTCATCTTAGGGCGGTAAGGGGAAGAATTGTGATGCTGAATGTTGAAGTTCTGACACAACTCCTTCATCATTTTGTTGTTGAGATTAGAGCCATTATCAGTAATGATTCTTTCGGGAATCCCATAACGACAAATGATTTCTTTCTTGATGAAACGGGCAACCACATGTCTGGTGACATTCGCGAACGACGCTGCCTCGACCCACTTGGTGAAATAGTCGATGGCAACAAGGATGAAGCGATGCCCATTGGAAGCAGTCGGCTCAATCTTTCCAATCATGTCAATGCCCCACATGGAAAACGGCCACGGCGAAGACATCACATTCAGAGGATTCGGCGGTACATGCACCTTATCAGCATAAATCTGGCATTTATGACACTTCCGAGCATACTCGAAACAATCTGATTCCATGGTCATCCAATAATAACCCGCTCTCAACAATTTCTTAGCCATTGCATGTCCGCCAGCATGAGTACCGAAGGAACCTTCATGAACTTCCTGCATTAACATGTCCGCCTCGTGTCTGTCCACGCATCTGAGCAAAACCATGTCGAAGTTCCTCTTATACAACACATCGTCTTTGTTCAAGAAGAAACTTCCTGCCAATCTTCTCAAAGTCTTTCTATCATTGTTGGATGCCCCTACAGGGTACTCTTGATTCTTCAGAAAGCACTTGATATCATGATACCAGGGCTTGTCATCGACTACCAGTTCAGCAGCAAACACATACGCGGCCCTGTCAAGGCGCATCACATCGATCCTGGGAGCATGGTTCCAACGAATTACCTTGATCATGGAGGATAGAGTAGCAAGTGCGTCTGCCATCTGGTTCTCATCACGAGGTATATGATACAATTTTACTGTTGTGAAGAAAGTCAACAGTCTTCTCGTGTAGTCTCTGTAGGGGACCAGAGTGGGCTGGAGAGTATTCCAATCACCATTTACTTGATTGATCACCAGAGCTGAATCTCCGAAGATGTCCAAAGTCTTGATTCTCAAATCAGTGGCTTGCTCAATACCCAAGATACAGGCCTCGTACTCAGCTTCATTATTTGTGCACTCAAAAGTCAAACGAGCGGTGAAAGGTATGTGGGCTTCTTTCGGAGTTGTAATGACAGCACCAATTCCACTTCCTCTAGCATTGACAGCCCCATCAAACAACAAAGTCCACTTTTCGTTTGGATCAGGTCCCTCCTCAACAACTGGCTCTTCACAGTCTTTCATCTTGAGGAACATGATGTCTTCATCTGGAAAATCAAACTTCATCGGCTCATAGTCATCAATCGGCTGCTCGGCAAGGTAGTCTGACAGAATACTCCCTTTGATGGCTTTCTGGGATGTATACTGGATATCGTACTCTGTTAAAATCATTTGCCAACGAGCGACCCTTCCGGTGAGGTCTGGCTTCTCGAATATGTATTTCACTGGATCCATCTTAGAAATCAACAAGGTAGTATGGTTCAACATATACTGTCTCAGTCGGCGAGCAGCCCAGGCCAAAGCACAACAAGTTTTCTCAAGCTGCGAATATTTGACTTCACAGTCGGTAAACTTTTTGCTAAGGTAGTATATGGCATGCTCTTTTCGACCAGACTCGTCATGCTGTCCCAATACACACCCCATCGAGTTCTCAGTCACTGATAGGTACATTATCAGAGGTCTCCCAGGAACTGGAGGTATAAGGATCGGAGGTTTCTATAGATACTCTTTTATCTTCTCGAAAGCCCTTTTACAATCTTCATTCCACCTGATAGCCTGATCTTTCCTCTGCAATTTGAAAATTGGCTCACACGTGGTTGTTATGTGAGAGATGAACCTTGCAATGTAGTTCAACCTCCCTAAGAAACTACGGACTTGCTTCTCTGTTCTTGGCTCAGGCATTTCCTGTATTGCTTTCACTTTGTCAGGATCCACCTCAATCCCTTTTCCGCTAACGATAAAACCCAGCAATTTTCCCGATCTCACCCCGAAAGTGCACTTGTTCGGGTTAAGTCTCAGTTTGAATTTCCTCAAACGCTCAAACAGTTTCTGCAAATTCACCAAATGTTCTTCTTCTGTCTGAGATTTGGCAATCATATCGTCCACATAAACCTCGATTTCATGATGAATCATATCATGGAACAGAGTCACCATAGCTCGTTGATATGTTGCTCCGGCATTTTTCAGACCAAAAGGCATCACCTTGTAGCAGAAGGTGCCCCATGGGGTTATGAAAGTTGTCTTTTCCATGTCCTCTGGTGCCATCTTGATTTGGTTATAGCCAGAAAAGCCATCCATGAAGGAGAATACCGAGAACTGAGCTGTATTATCCACCAAAACATCGATGTGAGGTAATGGGAAATCATCTTTAGGGCTAGCTCTGTTCAGATCCCGGTAGTCGACACACATCCGTACCTTTCCATCCTTCTTAGGTATTGGGACGATGTTTGTAACCCATGGCGGATAATTGGTGACTGCTAGAAACCCTGCATCCAACTGCTTTTGCACTTCTTCCTTTATCTTGACAGCCATCTCCGGTCTTGTTCTTCTGAGCTTCTGTTTGACCGGAGGACAACCTTCTTTGAGAGGCAAGCGGTGTACCACGATGTCTGTGTCCAGCCCAGGCATGTCCTGATAAGACCAGGCGAAGATGTCAACGTATTCTTGCAGCAATTCAATCAGCCCTTTCTTCACATCATCTCCAAAAACAGCCCCTATCTTGATTTCTCTCTTGGCGTCTTCGGTGCCGAGATTAATCACTTCAACAGACTCTCGATGCGGTTGAATGACCCTTTCTTCCTGTTTCAATAACCTGGTAAGTTCTTCAGGGAGTTCACAGTCTTCATCACCCTCTTCTTCAGCTTGAAAGATTGGATTTTCAAAGTCGAAGCGAGCCATAGCAGAACCGTTATCAATAGGATCCGGTGTTGTGCATCTGCATGAGTGATGGTATGTGCTTATGAGTGTGAACAAGAAGTGAAAACTAAACAAAACATTGCCATTTTTTTTTATTTTGAAAAACTGCAAAAATAGAAAGACAGGGAACGAAATATTTGAATGCAAAAATACGTCCTTTATTTATAATAAAAAATGCAAGTGTCACATAGATGGGCCCTACAATGAGTCATTACGCCCTGGGCGGAACGTAAAACTTGGATATGCATGAATAAACAAAGAAAATTACTCTTCAAGAAGAGTGACTTGGATAATCTCCTCAGAAGACCAATTGTTGATGACTTCACCCGGGATCCTCGGACGCACCCAGTTGTCAATGTCACAATCACTATCCCCATCTTCTTCGTCGATTGCAGAGACTTGACCATACTGAATGATGCCAGCACTGGAGAAAGTGATCGGCCCCTGAAGTGTTGTAGAAGTCAGAGTTGGCTGATATCCAATCCCGAACTTATCTTCTTTCACTGGTAATTCCAACAGACGCCCCCAACGGGGAGCAACACCTGAATCCACCACGGCCTGTGCTTGCTTAAAGGATGAGATTGAGGCACCCGCTTTAACCTCTTCCACCGGAGCTGCATCCTTGATTTGAACTGATTCAAAAGCCTGACACAGAGTCTCATGAATTTCACCTTCTACTTCTACATACTTGAACGTAGACAGGTTACTGACTAGGATGTCTTCCTCACCACAGACGGTGATAATTCGTCCGTTGACCGGAAACTTAATCTTCTGGTGTAGAGTTGAAGAGACTGCCCCAACATTATGGATCCAAGGACGACCCAGCAGGCAACTGTAGGAAGGACTGATATCCATCACGTAGAAGACAGTGTTGAAGGTTTGTGATCCAATCAGAATTGGCAATTCTACCTCTCCAAACACCGATCTCTTAGAACCATCGAAGGCTCTCACAATAAGATCTGAAGGTTTCAAGACCAAACCCTCTACTTCTAACTTCGACAGGGCTCTCTTGGGTAGCACATTGAGAGAGGAGCCTGTATCCACCAGAACATGCGATAGCACGGTGTCTCTGCATTCCATCGAGATGTGCAGAGCCTTGTTATGATTGCGTCGGACTGGTGTTAAGTCAGAATCAGTAAAACCTAACCCGTTGCTTGTATGCACATTGGCAACGATCCCTTCTAGTTGGTTTACCGAGATATCTTGAGGTACATAAGCTGCATTAAGAACCTTCAGAAGTGCCTCCCTATGTGCCTCCGAACACAATAGGAGTGAGAGAATGGATATCTTGGACGGAGTCTGAATCAACTGATCGACTACCTTGTAATCGCTTTTCTTTATGATTCTCAGAAGCTCGTCCTCATCCTTTGCAAAAGTGGGCTCAGAACCTCCCTGGGGTGCAGAGGTACCCCCATTCACGGCTTGCTTGCCCTTGGCTTTCGCCACAGCATCAGCATTATCAGCTTGGGTAACCGGTGGTGAGAACAGTCTACCACTCCTGGTGAATCGCCCGATTCCTCCAACATTATCCACTGTGGGACCGTCAAGTTCAGGCTTCCGACCCTCTTCTACTTGCAGTGGCCGTTCCACCCTATGATCGTGCGTATACACGCTTCCCCCATAATGCCACGGAATGGCCCTTTCACTGGTGAAGGGTAAAGGACCAGGGGTTGTGATGGTCATAGTAGATCGTCGCACTGGTGGCACGGGTTGCGCTTCTGGCGCACTGATCTGATTAGTTGGGTAGAAAATAGTGATAATAGCAATATCACAGTCGTACTCAAAAATCTCATTCATTGAAATGCAAGCATCCAAGACATCGGAATCAAGATTCAATTACATCATCATGGTTTATAGAAACAGTAGGAACAACATCTGCGAATTCATCAGCAGCATCTTCAAACCCTTCTTTCTCAACCCCTTCCACAGACTCTTGGACAGACAAATCCTCAACCTGGAGGATACCTTTGTCGAGCAAGGCCTGGATACCTTGCTGTAACTTCAAACAACCTCCGCCCTGAGTAGCACAATCCAAACAATCCTTCCCACAACCGGGGAAAACGTCGGCCTTCAGCAAGCATCCTTTGATATCCGACAATGGAGTCTTCAGTTTCAACACATCCTCAATGGACTTGGCTTCTCCCTCTACCAAATTAACATTCGCACCACCATGCTGGGGCATGGGATTGTTGACGACATTCGGAGCTGGTGCAAGGTCGATGGCCTTTGAATCTATGAGGTCCTGAACTACGTGCTTAAAAGCTTTGCAGTTCTCAATATTGTGGCCAGGTGCCCCAGAGTGGAAGCTACACCTAGCGTTGGCGTCGTAACCCACCGGAAGTCTACCAACAGGAGGAGCCAGAGTGCGCAATTGCACAAGTTGTAGTTGTTGAAGACTAGAAAGCAACTGGGCGTACGACATTGGAAGGGTGTCGAAACGCCGGTCCATCATCCTTTGCCTCTGTTGATAAGCGGGTCTGTTACCCGGTTATTGCTGCTGTTGATACTGAGCTGGTTGACGTTGTGATTGTTGTTATTGTAGTGGTGCTGCAGCTGGAATGGTCACACCCGCAACATACGGTTGCTGATGATAATTCTGAAAGTTATTCCTCCAGTTATCCCTGTCCTGATAAGAAGATATGGCATTTGCATCCCCTTCTCTCCTCTTCTGTCCCTGAATGAACGGCTTCTTCACCCCTGATGAGGATCCACCTCCACTCTGGATCTTGTATGTCTTTAGGTAATTCTCCACCCTCTCTCCGGTAGAGACCACATCAGCAAAGTTGGAAGCATTGCACCCCACCAGACGCTCCAGATAAGGTCCAGGCAGCGTATTCATGAACATGTTGGCCATTTCCTTTTCCAACATAGGAGGCTGAACACGGGAAGTTGTATCCCTCCAGCGTTGAGCGTATTCCCTGAAGCACTCATTGCTTTTAAGAGACAGATTCTGAAGTTGAGTTCTGTCCGGAGCCATGTCTGCATTATACTGATACTGCTTCACAAAAGCCTCTGCCAAATCCCTCCAGCAACGGATGTGGGCTCTGTCCAGCCTCATATACCATTCCAAGGATGCCCCAGCTAGGCTATCCTGGAAGAAGTACATAAGTAGCTTCTCGTCATCAGAGTATGCAACCATTTTACGGAAATAGGCTTGCACGTGAGTTTTAGGGCAAGAGCTGCCATTGTATTTGTCGAATATCGGGACCTTGAATTTCGGTGGCACCCTCACACCTGGGACCAGCCCCAAGTCAGCAACATCTACTCCCAGAGGATTCTGTCCTTCCACTGCCTTCAACCTTTCTTCCAATCTCCTAAACATGGGGTCCATGCCACAGTCTTCCTGAAGCAAGGGGAACTGATCATCCTGACCATCCTGAATGGGTTGTTGACCGGAGGTGACATGTAGGATTGGGATAGGCCCCGGTCCATTGGGTCCATTAGCCTCTCCAGCTGGAGGATCAGCCAACGTCTCCGGTTGAGTAATAGGGGGATCCCTCTGCACCAATAATCTAAGCTCCTGCTGTCCTTGAGCCACCCCTTGAACCAAATCCATGAATTGATTCATGCGAATCTTCATCTCGGCGAGCTCTTCCTGTAGGCTTTCCATCACTCTCTATTGGTTCTTTCGGGTACCGTATCGGTGAATGCCTGAGTCAGCTATCCTGCTAGTGGGACACCAAACAAACTGAGAACACTGTGGCGGTACCTGTTATGCAAGACATGCAGATGACTATAGAAATGCAATGACATGTTTATCAATTCCAAAAGTATTCTACCCCCTTGATTCCAGTCTCACATTTGATAAACAGTGTAAAAAGAAAACCCCGACTAGAATCAAGAAGAAGATTTAAACCTCCTTGAAAAGGATAAACATGTGTTAAATGATATGAATGCAAATGATGTGATGATGTGAATGCAATGCAGTGGTATGTCAATCAGGATTGCTGTATCTGCTTGAACATCTGTCAGGTTGCACTGTCTGGAGAGAAATTAAGAGCACACCAAACAAAGGTCATGGGATGGATCATGTTATCCTTAATATCAACCACCCATTTCGGCGGATTATGGTTTACACCTTATCAACACCCGAGTTTCATTGATATTAAGGATACCTGATCGGATCAACCATGAATCAAGGGTTTGTCGCAAGTCACGAGCATGGAGTTTAGGTTAAGAACCACCCAAAAGGAGTGTACTAAGGTTTAAACCTGCCAAGCATGTTCTACAAAAGGTTCCCATAGTCATAATCCCATCTTTCGGATATTATCAGAGGAACGACTACTCGTATTCCAACAATATTCTCAAGAGAGACTCTTATGAGTGTAGTATCGCGTAACAATCGTATCAAATCTTACACTTGAACGACTTTCGCACTACGTCCTACGAATAGGCCAAGATGGGTTTGGTAAACTAAGGTCCTTGGCTTCTTAGGTCTATATTGGAATAAGTAATGTCTAACCACAACTTACTTATGTGACATTATTGATCTCAACATGACCTCCACCAAGTGAATAGGCTTGCAAGTCAACTCGCTAAGGAATAACTCCACACAAGTTGACAGGACTATGCCATTCTCCTATCTTAAGTGCACTCGAGTTCGGGTATAGAACTCATCTCACAAAGATCACCAAGCAGCCATAGCCGGCCAACAGATACAACAATGATATGTACACAATGTAATAAGGTAAAGCAGGTAAATAAATAACTGTACAAAAGCATGAACACCCAATAAACAAACAAACTACAAAAGCTAGGAGGGACTCGCTTAGGGAAGATGGACCAGCAAGAGGTCAACTTCTTAAAATCCCCAGTGGAGTCGCCAGCTGTCGCAACCTGAAAAATACAGTGCGCGAAAAACAACCGGCGAAAGAAAAAGACAGAAGAGTCGCCACCGTGGGTTATTCATCCCAAAGGAAGGAAAGGAAACGCTCGAAGTAAACCTGAAAAAGGAAAGGACAAGACGGGGTCTCGCAACCAAATCTTGGGTTCGGGAGTCGGTTATGCGAAGGGAAGGTATTAGCACCCCTACGCATCCGTAGTACTCTACGGGATCCACTTTTGTGGTTTTTGTCTAAAGGGTGTGGGTTTACCTAATGTGTTTATTTACTGAAAGGTTAAGAGAAATGACTCGCGCGGATGTCGCATCCACTACATACGTATCTCATCTGAATATGAGAATCAGAGTCTTCGTAGCTCGGCTGACCTATGGGTTGGGGGATGTGTGCTCGCTAAGACATCGCGTCTTATGCCTACGTATCTCATATGGAATGAGAATCAGAGCAAGCCGTAGTTCGGCTAACTACGGGGTCATGGAATGGGTTTTGGACGAACGACGTTACTACGCAATCTACCGGATGCTCGACCTTTGGAGACTTACTCACCTGTAGTAGAAGGAGTAAACGTGTGTTATGGGTTTTAGGGTTTGTGATGCGCGAGGGCAAACGGGCAGTCCTTGACGAAGGAACCGCGTTACATGTGGGGATACGAATACAAAACACAAAACAAGTATCTCAAAGTAAAATGCCACCAAGGGGCTCAAACATTTCCTCCTATCGAGGTCTTCCAGCGAAGAAAGCAATGAAGTACGAGAAAGGGAAAAAATTACCACACGGATAAAGATCCGAAGCTATAGCAGTTAAAGGAGCAAGAAACCCTGAAATCTCTCCACCTGGACCGTCAAAGGAAATCAGTCAACACGAATAATCAGAATAAAACTCCAGGGGGTATCCCACAAATAAAGTGGGAAACCAAGCGAGTGTCTCTGCAAAAGCCATGTGAGCCCTCACAAAACTCGACAAAGGGTTAGAGCAGCAGGATGAAATCAAGAGAAAACAATGCCATGGAAACACAAGACAGGTTAGAATAAAGAGAATAAAAAAACGAATACTGTCACGTTCGCGACTGCTTCGCCTAGCGAAGGCTTAGCGAAGCTTCGCTACAGGCTCGCCTAGCGAAGCGGCTAGCGAGGGCCTGCGGGTTTTGGATTTTTCGTTGATACCTGCACGATGTTAAGGACTCCAAACCCTATGGAATTCATCTCAGAAACGAAATTATTAAAACATTTGATGCATTGTTCATATATTTATACACAAACATAAACCCGTGGGCAACACCTGATGTTACCTCATACATTCATAATATTCAAATTCAAGGCGTAAAGTAGTAGGAACAAAGGCATACCTGATGAGAGAGATCGATCGAACGGCGCGGCTGGATTTGTAAAGCTCTGTTAGGTTTGCGTGAGGCGGAGGCAAAAGAGCGTGTGAATCAGAGTGAACTCCTCAGAGCTGCCTGAAGGTTGATGCAGAGTAATTCCTAGGTCTCCTTCTCTCAAGATCTTTCTCCCGTGGTTCTCCCAATGTAACTCCAAGTGTCTTTTCCTCTACTGAAACTTCAGTATTTATAGACTGATTTCGTGGGTAATGGGCTTGGGATGAGGTCAGTTGAGGCCCAAAGCTTTCTGATATTTTCTGAAATGCGCGCCCTTCGCCTAGCGAAGGATCTGCTCGCCTAGCGAGCATGACAGTGTTCTTCGCTAGGCGAAGCATCTGCTCGCCTAGCGAGCATGACAACTCATCAGCCGATTCTTACTTCTTCAAGCCTGGCAATTTTCACGGTGAATAGGCCCCAATTGGACCTGTTGGTAGTACCTCAAGTCTATTCCTTGCGTTGACTGACCGTCTAAGTAGAACCCACAAAGTGTCCTGGATGATGTTCGAGCTTCTTGGAGCTAATTCTGATTGACGCGATGCAATATGGCATGAAATGCTAAATGACCTAAAAAGTGAATGCATGAATGAGGAGGGAAAATTTTGGGGTGTTACACCCACCAGAATTGATTTCTCCTGTGGGCCCGGCCTTTCTCTTTTGAGATGTTATACCAGATGTCTGTCCATTGATTCTCGGACCTGTTTGTGTTAGATATGTCTGTTTGTCAGCATTAATCATACATAAACCACGCATATACATGCATAATTATAGCATTCAGATATTCATGTTGCATTCTTTTCCATATATCTTTGCTTGTTATCTCCTACTATTGGTGAAATGTTTTCCCCTAAGAAGATGTTGGTATCTGATCTCTCCATTTAGAGTCAGCCCTGTAGGCAGAACGTTTCTATCTTTCCTCCATTATTCCCCCACTGAGTTATGTCCTCGTGGATGATTTTGTTTCAGTTTCCTCCCTAATTGTGTATGGGGATGGAATTACTCCCCTGAGTTATATCTTCATCGGGTTGAGTCTTGTTTAGTTATGTCTCTCTAGTTTGTTCCTAGATTGACTCCTTTCTTGTTATTCCCTGCAGTTCCCTATGGTTTAGTTATTCAATTGCTCAGTAACCAGCAATTGTCAATCTTTTCCCCAGTGGATTTTGTGGCCTTCTACCCAGTAACCGGTAGTTGTAAGTCCTTTTTCTGTTGTTTTCTACCTAGTAACCGGTAGATGTAATCCCCTCTTTGTTGGTTATCCTTATCCAATATTCGGTATGGATATTCCTTCGTTTTTGAGTATTTCACCAAGTAACCGGTGATATATCTCTTGGATAAGTGCTTTTTTTAAGCAATCTACCCCCCCCCCCCCCCCCCCCCCCCCCGCGAGTCATCTTTCATTTACCTTTGTTTGGTTATGATTGTTTCTCCTTCTGGTTGGTCATCATTTATACCCAGTAACCGGTATCCCGATGTCCTTTCTTTTTGGTCGATTTATCCTTTATTAACCTAGTAATCGGTTATGGATAATCTTCCATGCGAGTATGTTATCTATGTTATGACGGTAATAGATAATATGTCTTATGCACTCTTCAGTCGAAGTCTTTGTTCTTCCCCAGTTGAATAAGATTTGTATTTCCTTATGGAATCAAATGCCCATCCTGTAAGATGAGTTTGCCTTTTCATCCCTCCTTTTGGATGATGAGTGTCTTGGATATGTTCCCAATTCACGCCTGGTTAGTCACCTATTATATGCCCAGTAACCGATATCCCTGGTGTTCCTTCCCTCTGCTCCCTATTATGACTTTTTTGTCCCCTGTGGAGTCAGATTTCTTGAGTTGAGATATGCCTTTTAGGTCCTCCTTAGATGTTCCAGATGATTGATATCTCTCACCCTTATACCGGTCTTAGATATTCTTTCTCCCTGAGCATGTTATTCTCTCGCCTAGTAACCGGTGTTTTGATAACATGTCTCTCTTTGAGTTTATTACCCAGTAGCCGGTAATATCTCGTTGTTTCTGCCTCAGTTGAGTCCTTTGTGGACATCCCCGCCTGAGTCCGGATTTTTATCCGAAGTATCCTTTGCGGATAGTTTCTTTGTATTGGCATATTCCCCAATACATGTATCTTTGTGTCAGCTCGAGTCTTTACATCGATTTATTTTCGTGGAATCCCTTCGTGTCTCCCAGCAAGTTTTCAAGTTGTGACCTGCAAACGCATTCTTATCCTATTTTCCCCAGAGTCTCTGTCTCCCTAGTGAGTGTGTTACTGCTATGGATTTTTTCAGTTTCTCCTGATTTCAATTCCTTTGTGGCAATTATTCACCATGAGGATATTATTTTTCATGCATACATTTTCATCATGAGGTCTCTTAGGGAAAAAAAATCATCTCTTTGTTATTATTTAAGCCGATTCTACCGCGTCGAGACGAAGATTTTAACCTTCACATCACCGGCTAGAATGACCTTAAATAGGGGCATCTGTAAGACCCTAATTTTGACCCTAAGATCCCTCATGGCATCATATCATTTGCTCAGTGCATTGCCTCAAGGATCATAGCATGTTTAGCTCCTTAACCCTAGGGTTGAGACTCGTGTGAGTGGTTTGAGACCACCAAGAATGCTTGTATTGTATATTATTGCTTTTCTCATTTTGATTACTAACCAAAAGCACATAAAATATGTCACTAACTCTTTTTTTTTTGAAGCTCAAGTGATCAAGTGTTCCAATGCTCCTAGGAGGCTCCTAAGCTCAATGAAGTGGCTAAATGAAGATGAGAGCAAGCATGAAAAGGGTCCACAAAGCTCTTAATCATCATATATGCCTCCCAAGTATCTCAGTTTGCCAATTTGATCAAGATAACCCAAAGGGCTTGAGGATTGTTTCCCAAGGAAACCCTAATTCAACTGTGCATTGACTGTGCCTTGCTCATGAAGCAACCTCAACCTATGATCAAATTCAATCAAGGGAAGTTATTTCATTAATTATTTTATGCATATATGAGCCTATGTGAAAATCCTCAATCATTCATTCATCAAGATTCGAAGTTTGGCCTTGAGAAGTTGACGAGTCAAGTCATCTGACTAAACTGAGGATCATTGAGACACAACTTTTGATGTGTTTGTTAAATGAAGATGACCCCAAGAGAAATTGTTTTATTAAGAACCATATTAACAACTTTAATTTTCATCAAAAATACATTTGAAACTTGGAAGGTCATCATTCATTTCAAAACATTATAGGTCATTTTGACTGAAACCCTAATTTTGGGTCAACTTCCCAAGGACCTAACTTCCTTATTTTTTATTATTTTTAGGTGAGACCAATTGCATTGGAAATATTAAGATGACTACTTCAAATGTTATGTTAGACAAAATTTCATAATCCTAAAATAAACACATGTGATAATACAAAACATTATAGGTCACTTTGGACCAAAGCCATTGAATTTGAAAAATGTCCAAATTCAAGTTCCCATAACTTTCTCATTTAAAATCCAAATGATGCAAACTTTAAGTCCACATTGATCATCTTGACAAGATATACAACTTTGATATTAAAGGTTTTTCCATTTGAGGCTTTCATCAGTGAAACCGAAGGGCTTGAAGTTGCTTGTTTTTGGAAAAAAAATTCAAAGACATGTTTTGTACCCCTAACTTTAAAGTCAGTTTGCATAAATTTCCAAACTCCAAATGGATTTTTTTCCAACATGACTTTTGTTCCTTATATCAAGAGCTTTCCAACCATTACTCACACCACCATGTTTGGATTTTCCATGTGGGACTTTCGAAGAGCTCAATGTTTAGGTTCAATTATGCAATTCACATCATAATGTCATGCACAAGCCAATGCAGCTCCAATTACACGTCCAAACCATTTGCATTTGAGTTCAGCTTGCAATTCCATCCATTTTTGGGCTTTGCACGCGCCTGTACAGGCCCATGCATGAAGGGTCCAAGTTCCATGCTCACGAGAGAAAGCAAGCAATGTATCATCTCCATCTATAAATAGAAGGGCTTCCCCATTCAAAATTCAACCTCAAAGGGATCTGAAACTCTGTTGGATTGAAACCTCACCCTCACTCAAAGGAATTTCAGTTTTCATTTCTCAATTTCAAGCTTGAATTTCAACATCCTTAGTTGATCTTCAAGTCTTAATTCCGTAGCCTTGCATCATCATCACATCTCCAGATCAGAATTGGATCAAGAACTTGAGCAAATCGTGTTGTTCAAAGCTGCATTTCAGAGGTATATCACTAAACTTGTTTGATATGGATCTTGAAATACAATGTGAATTGCTTGAGTTTGAACCGTTTTCTGAAGTCCTCGAGTAAGAGGCAGGCCAGTGGTGGTCTTAATTTCATGAATTATGCCATTTCAGTTTGTATACCATGATTTTCAATCTCAGATTTCTCATCAAATAAAAACTTTGAGGAAGATCCAAGGTTACAGGGGTGTTGTACATCACCCCAGCTTCAAATTGATACCATTGTTTTTCATTTTCATTGAAGTTGAAAAACCTGCACGTGGTGGCCGGAACCAGTTGGTTGGCTGAAGAAGATGGTGGTTTCCACCACCATCCCCACGTGGATGCTTCAGATCCCTTGGATCTCTTCCAAACGATCTAATCATGGCCTTTGCTTTTGTTGACTTCTTTTAATTCATTGTGTAACGCGCTTGACCATGGAATATGGTATGGCCGCGCCTCTGGACCGTGTGATGACGCCACGTCAATTAATGAAACAAATCCAATGGCAGCGTATTTTTCCTATTTTCTATTTTTCTGTTTTAATTTCATTTATTCCTTTTATTTTCAAAAATTCATAAATATTTTATTTGAAGTTACAAAAATATGAGACCAATGTCAAAAAAATTCTTGAAAAACCTAGTTTCATATTTCGATTTTTAATTATTTTTGTGACTTCATTTAATATTTTTTGTGAATTATTTGGTTTTTATTAGTTTTTAATTCATTTTAAATACTTTTTGATATCTGAAAAATCCAAAAATATTTTTTTAACACATATCGATCATGATAAGTCAATGATTTAAAATAGTTTCTGATTTCAAAAATTGTTGAATTTTTTTTGTCAAACCTTGTTTGACCATGTTAGACCTATGAGAATTTAATTGGACTTGTTCAAGTTGATTTGAATTGAATTTGAGGTTTGACCATATTTTGTCCATTTTAATTTTGCATTTATTTTAATTCCAAAAAATATGTTTGACTTGTTGACTTCTAATCTTCATTTCTCTTCTGTTTTATATTGGTTGATGATGATTTGATTCACTTTGGACCAATTGTATTTGACACTTTATTTCTTTGTCCATTTCATTTCATCTTCATCTTATTTCTTTTTATTTTGGCCAATGAGTTAATGTCTTATGGTTGGTCTTGAAATATGAGAGATTTAACCTTCTTTGATCCAAATCAAACTCAACTTGATCCATGATCAAGTGAGTTGCTTTGTGTCCAAGATAGGTTGCTTCTTGGTCAAGCAAAAAACCTAAAGTCCATACAAGGCTTTCATCTTTTCTTTTGGCATGGCAAGTTATAGGAACTTGGCTTACTTGTCATGATCTCTAACTTGTGTTTATTTGCCTATAGTTTTATTGACCGACCTCAGATAGGTGTGACTACTATATTAGTCCATTTACGATTGCTTAACATAGCGCTAAATTGTCTTATGACACACTAACACAACTACTAACTACTAACTTTAATTTGAGCATTTAATTCCTTGCAATTTACTTTAATGCAATTTACGTTCTTGCTCATTTATTCATATTGATTTTTTCCCTTTGCTCACTTGAGCACATATTTTATGTTTATGATATTTTCCTTTTGCTCATTTGAGCACATTATTGTATATAAATATATTGTTGCCTTGTGTTTGCTTTGTGTTTGTTTGTGTGAATCCAATGCAAAAGGAGAAAGGACTTAAAATTAGGACCTTACCTATGCTTAAAGGAGTTCAAGAGCAACTAGGCCTCATGCCTTTAGAATGCTGAAATTGTTGAAGAGCAACTAGGCCTCATGCCTTTAGAATGCTAAATCTTAAAGTTGACTTTTAAGGACCCCTAATCTAAACTCATTCCTTGTCCATTCCTCTTATTGTGTTGTGAACTTTTTGATGTTTGCTCTTGTGTGATAGGGATTCCATCTTGAGATAGTAAGAAGGACCATTGTCATGAGTAGCCAAGTTAAGAGAGACAAGCCAAATGGAGATCCTAGGAGCTTGAATATAATATTTGTTTGATTGCTTGAGTGATTGCTAAAGTCCAAAGGAAAGGAGCATCTTGAATCATCTTTATGATTTCAAGAAAAGGAACTCCAAGGGTTTTATTTCTTCTCTTATCTTTGTATGCTTTAAGACTAGCCCAAGCCAAACTCATTTATGTGCAAACTTTGACTTTGTTTCAAATTAGAAACCTAGGCCTTATGCCTTTGATTTTTCAAACTCTTTTCTTCAATACTCATTGTGAATAAACCTTAATTCAACTTTGACTTCATTTGGTAAATAAATCTAACTTGTAAATATAACTCACTTCAAGTTGATTTTGTGGTTCCAAGGGCCACCTTTGTTAAAACTTTTCATAAACATTAGCCATAGGTTTGAGTTATCATAGTGGTTGATGTAAACCTCACCTTATCCTTAGTGATTGGACTATAAGTCTTCCATGCTTATTATAGGGTTAACCCCTCACTAGTATGTTGAAGCTCTCCTCACATGGTGGATTGTTGGTTTAGGTTGAGTTTTCTCCCTTTGATAACAAAAGACCTTAAGGCTTTTGATCAAATCAATTCACCAATCTTTGAGAATTTTACCCCGAACTACGAGGTTTTGATCCTACCTTTGTGATGGTACGTAGGCAATGGGTTCATCCATTCAAACAACAAAATTTTAAATATAATTCATTCTCTTCTCATACCCCCTAGTCTTTTACACATATTTTCACAAATACCAACCTACAATACGCATTTGCAAAAAGAGGTTCCCTTAGAGTACTAAGCATGTTTTGGGTGCGTAAAACCTTCCCATTTCATAACCAACCCCCTTACCTAGATCTCTGACATTTTTATTAGTTTTTGATTTGATAAAACTTCTTACTTGGATTTTGTTCGCTTTTTTGCCTTTCCTTTGGACAAATAAAAGTGCGGTGGCGACTCGAATTGTATGTTTACTTTTGGTTTAGTCAATAAACCATAAGGTAACGAATACCCCACTACAGAAAAGTGGCGACTCTGCTGGGGAAAAATGTTTCACCTTGTGGGTTTAACCTACTTTTTGCTTATGTGTGTTGTATGTTTATATTTATTTGTGACATATTTTTTGTGCAAATTTGGGATGATTGTATTGTTTGTAATGTATGAATTGCTTGATACATTACTTGCTTGTATGCTTGGTTGTCTCTTGTGAGATGAGTTCTATACCCGAACTCGAGTGCACTTATGATAGGAGAATGGCATAGTCTTGTTGACTTGTGTGGAGTTATTCCTTAGCAAGTTGACTTGCAAGCCCATTCACTTGGTGGAGGTCTTGTTGGGATCAATAATGTCACACGAGTAGTTGTGGTTAGGCATTACTCTTTCCAATATAAACCTTAGAAGCCAAGGACCTTAGATTACCTATCCCATCTTGGCCTCTTTTAGGACGTAGTGTGAAGGTCGTTCAAGTGTAAGATTTGATACGATTGTTACGCAATACGACACTCATAAGAGTCTCTCTTGAGAATACTTTTGGAATACGAGTAGTCGTTTTATCCGATAATATCCAAAAGATGAGATGATGACTATGGGAACCTTTTTAGAACATGATTGTCAGGTTTAACCATAGTACACTCCCTTTCGGGGGTTCTTAACCGGGACTCCATGCTCGTGACTTGCAACAAACCCTTGATTCGTAGTTGATCCGTTCTTGTATATCCTCAATATCAATGGACCTTGGGTGTTGATAAGGTGTAAACCATAATTCACCAAAATGGATGATTGATATTGATGATGACTTGAGCCATCCCGTGACCTTTGTGTGGTGTAACTTGCTTGATCCTTGAGTGTGATTGTTGCATTCATGCATTCATTTGCATCCATATCATCAACAATGAAAATTTTAAGGAACTTAAGAGGTCTATTTGCAAATTTCCAAACATGGATAAGCAAAGAAGGAATACGAAGAAGTATAGTTTCAGACAACCCGACTTGAAAAAGTTAAGGAGTTTGACATCTTATGTACTAGAGCCCTTGGATTTCAAAGCTCGCCATGGGAATCTCTTGTCTATTCTTTCTACTAAGGTGGATGAAGGTCTAATGAGTGTGCTAGTGCAGTTCTACGATCCTCTGTACACTACGCCAAAAACTGGAATAGACAACGCACCTTAGAGGGCGCTTTATTACAAAAGCGCACTCTAAAGTGAAGCGAAAAAATAAGGAGCGAACAACTGGAATAGACAGCGCACTTTAGAGGGTGCTTTTGTAATAAAGCGCCCTCTAAGGTGAAGCGAAAAAATAAGGAGGAGATAGAGGGACAACAATACAAGGCGCTTTTTAGAAAGCGCCCTCTAAGGTTACCCTTAGAGGGCGCTTTTAAAAAAACGCTCTATAAGTCCATGTGCATTTCCAGTTTATAAAGCGATTTTGGAAAGCCTTAGAGAGCGCTTTCATAAGCGCCCTCTTAGGCCCCCTTTAGAGGGCGTTTTTTTTCCACAAGCGCCCTCTAAGGTCCCCTTTAGTAAACATTAAAATTATAACATACTGCGCGTTTTGTTATTTCACTCTCTGTTATTTTCGTTCTTTTTCACGTTAGGGTTCTCACTGCTACGATTTTCGCTACTTCTAAGGCGTTCTCCTTCCACCTCTGTTAGATCTACGACGTTTCCTCCTTCTATTAATTCGTTGTTAGCTGTTCTATTTTGACACCATAGGTATTTTTCTAATCTTCATATTACTTGGTTTCTCTTCTGACGTTCGCTATTGTTCATATTTGGTTTCATTTTTCTTGGTTCATACATTTATTGAGTATTCTCAACAATAATTATTATGTTGCAATGCTAGCAATGGAGACTAGGCATTATGGGTTAAATTTCACCAACTATTCCATTTGTTTCTCGATGTAGAAAAAGGAGGCAGCAATATCTAAAACACCTTCTACCAATCAAAGGTACACTATGCAGCTTATGAGTGTATTTATTCTAGCATACATAGCGTAGCTAGTAACTTAAGAAGTTTAGGTATGGATGTTATTTGATAGAGTAAATTAGAGTCGACTATTCTTCTGTTAGCTTTCAGTTAGACCATTATACAATTCTACATATATATTTTCTAGTCAATGTTTATCTTTTGTAAAAACTATATGATGATATATAACTATGCTACAAATTAGTGCATACCACTAATGCTTAATGCATGGTTCATACCTTCTCATGCTATTGAAGTCAGAGATATCTGAAAATGTTGAGAAACTAACTCAATAAACCAAAATTGTTTTGGTTTTGGGTTGTTGTTGGAGACATGAATGCCCTGCACAGAGACTAACTCAATAAAGCGAAATTGTTTTGTCTCATCCCATTTTTGGTTTCTCTTCTGAAATTGTTTTTTGTTTATTCTAATTAGTAATGGATAATACATGGATGTCTTCCAATCGATTATCGAGAGAGTACGAGAATGGGGTATCAGAATTCGTTAAGTTTGCCGTTGCGCACGCCGAAGACCCCAGTAGAATGATATGTCCTTGCTTGGGTTGTTGTTATGGGAAACGGGTTGACGCAGTTCAGTTGACATCGCATCTAATGAGGCATGGAATTGATCGAAGTTATACATGTTGGAATTTGCATGGTGAGAAAAGTAACGAGAATGTTGAACCGGGGGATAGTATGACCTATGCCTCAAACTATAGTGGCGCAGATACATACGATTGTGATCGAGTTGAAGAGATTGCAGAAGCACTTGAAGGAGATGTTAAGGATTGTCCCGAAATGTTTGAGAGGTTGGTAAGTGATGCAGAGGAACCTTTGTATGATGGTTGCACTAAATTCACAAGATTGTCTGCGGTATTAAAGTTGTACAACTTAAAGGCGGGCAATGGATGGTCGGATAAAAGTTTCACAAAGTTATTAGCCCTTTTGAAAGATATGCTTCCTGAGGATAATGTTCTTCCCAATCGAACATATGAGACCAAAAAGATGTTGTGCTCTATTGGCATGAGCTATGATAAGATACATGTATGTCCAAACGATTGCGTTTTGTTTCGAAATGAGTATGCATCGTTAAATGAGTGTCCTAAATGCGGTGTCTCGCGATATAAGAACAAGTTGTCTCCAGCAAAAGTCTTGTGGTATTTTCCTGTTATTCCGAGATTTAGACGCATGTTTTGTAGTGAAACCGATTCAAGACACTTGACCTGGCATGCAAATGAAATAATTATAGATGGAAAGTATCGACATCCGGCAGATTCACCACAGTGGTTGAAAATTGATAATGATTATCTTAAATTTGGAGAAGAATCAAGAAACCTTCGCTTGGCATTATCTACTGATGGAATGAACCCACACGGTATCTAGAGTATCTCACACAGTACATGGCCTGTGATTATTATGATTTATAACCTACCTCCATGGTTATGTATGAAGCGTAAGTACATGATGTTGTCTATGTTGATTTCTGGACCTAAACAACCAGGGAATGACATAGACGTGTACTTGAAGCCCTTAATCGAAGATTTAAAGATTTTTTGGGAGACCGGTGTGGAGGTTTATGATGGATATAGGAAAGAAAGTTTCAACTTGAGGGCGATGTTGTTTGGCACAATTAATGATTTTCCAGCATACGGAAATCTATCAGGGTATAGCATAAAAGGTCAATGTGCGTGTCCTATTTGTGAAGATAAAATAGATTGGAAGCGCTTGGAGTTCGGTCAGAAGAATGTCTTTCTCGGTCATCGGAGATTCTTAAATTCAAATCATCACTACCGTGGATGGAGAAAGGCGTTCAATGGAGAGACAGAACAAGGCAGAGCTCCACCTATATTGACGGGTGATCAAATTTTTGAAAAGGTGAAAGATATGGATACTCAGTTTGGCAAGCCTTTTGCCCACACACTTGTCAAAAGTGGGTGGAAGAAGAGGTCAGTTTTTTTTGAATTGCCGTATTGGAAGTCCTTGTATGTGAGACATTTTCTTGATGTTATGCATATTGAAAAAAAATGTATTTGAAAGTGTTATTGGCACGTTACTCAATATACAAGGAAAGTCTAAGGATGGCCTTAAGGCAAGAAAGGACTTGATAGCGATGGGAATAAGAACTGAATTAGGACCCTTGAAGAAAGGAAAACGAACATATCTACCGCCTACTGCTTATACTCTACCTAGAAAGGAGAAAAAAACATTGTGTAAGTTTCTAAGTGAAGTTAAAGTTCCAGAAGGGTAGTCTTCAGATATTAGAAGACTTGTGTCTATGAAAGACCTCAAGTTAAAGAGTTTAAAGACCCATGATTTCCATGTTATAATGGAACATTTTCTCCTAATAGGTATACGTTCTATTCTTCCAGAAAAAGTAAGAAGCTCTATAACTAAGTTGTGTTCTTTCTTCAAGTCAATTTGCAGTAAGGTGATCGATCCTGCGATCTTACCAATGTTGCAAAAAGAAATCGTCATTACTTTGTGTGAGCTTGAAATGTTTTTTCCTCCATCATTTTTTGACATAATGGTACATCTAGTTGTTCATCTTGTGAAAGAGACACAATTATGTGGACCAGCTTATATGAGATGGATGTACCCTATTGAACGTTATATAAAAATATTAAAAGGGTACGTGAAGAACCGAAGTCGACCAGAAGGTTGTATGGTTGAAAGATACATTGTTGAAGAAGCGATTGAGTTTTATACTGAATATTTGTCTAATGTTCAGTCAATCGGACTCCCCAAGTCTCAGCTTGTCGAAAAGAAAGAAGGAAAAAATCTAATTGGAAATAAAATCGTGGCAGTATCAAGGGTCGAATGGGATCAAGTGCATTTGTATGTTCTGCACAATGAGAATGAGGTTGAGCCGTATGTTGAAATTCACAAGGATGTTCTCCGAGGTTTAAATCCCAATAGAAATGAAAATTGGATAGTACGAGAGCACAATCGATGTTTTATACCTTGGTTTAAGGATCATATTTATTCAAAGTATTATTCAGATCCCGCTTCAATAACAGAAAGGTTGAGATGCTTAGCATATGGTCCAAGTTTCTATGTTTTTTCTTATAGCGCATACGCGATTAATAGATACACATTTTATACCAAAGAACAAGATGATAAAAGTACTATGCAGAATAGTGGTGTCACCGTGGTAGCTGAAGCAATGCACATATCAAGTGTGAAGGACTTAAACCCCAAATTTGCAAATCTGTCGTATTTTGGTGTTATCGAGCGCATTTGGGTGTTTGATTATGAGAAGTTTCAGATTCCTATATTTGGTTGCAAGTGGGTTGAAAATAATAACGGCATTCGAATGGATAAGTCAGGATTTTTGCAAGTGGATCTTAATAGGGTGGGATACAAAGATGAGTCTTTTATTCTAGCCTCTCAAGCTAGACAAGTGTTCTATGTCAATGATCCGAAAAGTACGAAATGGTCTATAGTTCTTTTTTCCAACAAAGTAATTGATGAAAACACTGAAGATCAAGGTGATGTTGATGTTTAGATTGAATCGTTTACCAGAAATGATCAAGATGAGAATATTATATCAAATGATTCATATATTAGAAATGATCATAATGAGGGTATTTGGATCAATCCAACCGTCCGTGTTGTTAAGAGACATGTAGAACATATTCCAACCAAGAAAAGAAAGAAAACTTAATGAAAAAGGTACAGGTCAAATGATTTTAATTGTTTTCTTTATTACAGGTAAAATGGCTTTTATTACAGCAAATCGAGTCAGTTGCATAAAAAAAAAGGTATAAACACAATTATATGATATTTATGCATAGAAAATGTTAATTCTTGATCTTATACTTCACCTAACTAATTTTATGATATTTTAGGTTCATGCTATTGATATTGAACAAAAAGAGGTTGTTGCTAAGAAGACTGCGGCTAGCAAAAAAAACATACATCTCAGAGATGCTTTTGCTACTTAGTTTTATTTCTTTTTAAGTTATGAATTGGTTGTATATTTAGAATCTTTAGAAGTTAAACGATTATATATCAGTGGATTGTTGTATATGTATGGATTGTTGTATATAAGGCTTGTTGAATGCAATGTGTGAAAAGGGCTTCAAATTATACAGTTTTAGGTGTACTGCTTCAATATACAGGTTGTCTAAAATAAATAAATAAATATAGCGCTTTTTAAAAAAAAAAATTTAAATAACCACCAACTTTAGAGGGCGCTTTCCAAAATAAGTGCCCTCTAAACCCTTTAAATTTCCACTTTAGAGGGCGCTTTCCAGTAAAAGCGCCCTCTAAACCCTTAAAAGTTTCCACTTTAGAGGGCGCTTTCCAGTAAAAGCGCCCTCTAAACCCTTAAAAGTTTCCACTTTAGAGGGCGCTTTCTTTAAAAAGCGCCCTCTAAAGTGCCCCTTAAAAGGCTTAAAGAGCCACTTTAGAGAGCGCTTTCACCAGGAAAAAATGCGCTGTCTTTACCTATGCCAGCGCCAGATTAGAGGGCGCTTTAAAGCGCTGTTATAGGCAAAAAAAAAACGCCCTCTTTTCCCTTATTTGGTGTAGTGGTATCGGTGCTTCACTTTTCCGGATTTCCAGCTATTGCCTACACTTGAGGAGTATGCCTATCTCATGGGTATACCCATCTTGGATCAGTTGTCGTTCAGTGGTTTGGAGAGGATTCCTTCTTCCCAAGAGATTGCTGACATGCTTCATATAGATGTATCTGAGATTGTTGCTCATATGACTACCAAAGGTGGAATCCAAAGTCTCCCATCTGATTTTCTCATTGCCCAAGCTACTTTGTTTAGGAAGGCCATGAGTGAGGACACCTTTGAAGCCATAGTTGTACTTCTCATCTATGGGCTAGTGTTATTTCCCAACATCGACAACTTCGTGGATGTGAACGCTATTAGGATTTTCTCTACTCTTAATCCCGTTCCGACTCCGTTGGGCGACACTTATTTCTCTTTGCATATGAGGAATGCAAAGGGTGGCGGATCCATTGTGTGTTGTCTGCCTCTGTTGTATAAGTGGTTTATTTCGCACTTGCCTCAGACGCTCGCCTTCAAGGATAACAAGGGATGTCTATGGTGGTCTACGAGACTTATGTCTCGCACTAATGATGATATCTTTTGGTATAATCGTGTGTATGATGGCACTCAGATTATTGATTCTGGTGGTGAATTGTCCAATGTGCCTCTTCTTGGTACATGTGGTGGGATTAACTACAACCCTGTCTTGGCTCGCTGTCAGCTTGGGTTCCCCTTAAAGGATAACCTAATAACATTTTGTTAGAAGGTGTGTTCTTTCAAGAGGGTAAATATCCCCAAAACTTGAAGGAGAGGATGGTCCGCACCTGGCGCAAGGTTCATATGAAGGGAAGGAAGGAGCTTGGTCCGAAGAATTGTATTGCTTTGGAACCCTACATCACTTGGGTGAGGAAGAGAGCTCTCGAGCACCGCATGCCTTATGATTATCCGAGACCTACCCCTATGGTTATGGTTGGGCCTTCAATCCTACCTAACCAAGGAGTAAAGGAGTTGAGAGATGAAGACCGTTCGCGTGCATGGGTTCGTGAGCGAGAAGAACTTCTTCAGCAGCTTAGAGATAAAGATGCAATGATAGAGTTTCTAGAGCATCAGGTTATTGATGAGCCTGATGATGTGGTTACTTCTCTTCTTCCTCAGTCATCCAAGTTTTGGAAGAGAAAGTATGATCGACTCGCCAAGGAGAAGGCCGACAAGGAAGCAGCTTATGAGAGGGGGGTGAAGAGGCTTCGTGCATCTTATCTTCCGGTCTCGAGAGCTTTGGACGATTGCTTCTAGGGCTTCATAGGATGTTTATTCTCCTTTTCTCTTATATTGTATTTGGTTACCAAAACTGTACTACTTCATTGGTGTAAAAATTTTCCAAATAGTATTGCTATGAGTATTCCATATATGTCTTAAAAGATTAATATTTTCAAATATTCGCAAATAGATCTCTATAAAGTTCCTCTAATATAAAAACAAATCATATGCATAAACATTGCATGCATCATATGCATAAGTAGGTTTTGTTCTGAGCTTCTTGATCATTGGTCTAACTCTTTGCTCCTCATTTATTTTGAAGACAAGCTGATGCACCGGTATAACACAAGAGCTAATCTTCCCAAGATCATGAAGCACTTAGAACAAGAGAACCAGGATTTGAAAGAAGAGGTTGCTAGGCTGACTGCCATGATGGAGTCAGTGCTAGCCGCTCAGAGCCAAGCCTCACCTACTCCTGCAACTCCTCCCTAGAGGACTGTCATCTCTGAGGTTGCTACCTCGATTGTGCCTGCTGCAACAACCCATTTTGCGCCATCTATGCCAGTCGGGCTCCCTTGGGGAATGCCCGCCAACTTTGTGCCCGAGGGTTTGGCTCAAACTCTCGCTTCTCTGCCGGCATCTAGCCTGGTCCTTTCTGTGCCACCTCCCGTTGTGCACACCTTACCAAGAGTTGAAGACACCATCTATTATTTTGAGCCATCTGAGGGCCCAGATGTTTATGAAAAGATGGATGAGATGAAAGACCAATTCGTTGAGTTGCGCAAGGAACTTAAGACTCTGAGGGGTAAGGACCTCTTCGGTAAAAGTGTTGCTGAGTTATGCCTCGTGCCCAATGTGAAGATCCCTATTAAATTCAAAGTGCCTGACTTTGAGAAATATAAGGGAAACACATGCCCACTCAGCCATCTTGTGATGTATGCTCGCAAGATGTCAACAGAAACCGACAATGATCAACTGTTTATCCATTACTTCCAGGTCAATCTATCTGGTGTTGCACTCCGGTGGTACATGGGTTTGGAGAGTGCGAACATCCGCTCTTTCAACGATCTTAGCGAAGCCTTCGTCAAGAAATACAAATACAATGTTGCTTATGCTTGTTGCTTGCTCAAAGGTCCAAAGGATATTGGGTTTCTATCTGACATTCTTGTCTTGTGGATTATATCCCATTGGCCAGATCTTTTCAACTCTTGACCTTTAATTTTCTCTACCGATAATCCCTTCATCTCCTCCCACTTCTTAAATTTCAAATCTCTCCCTCTTTTCAAAACCTTCTCTGTTTTTGTTTTTTAACTTGGGTATGTTTTTAATGATTAGAAACTTTGGCCTTATGCAATTGAATTCTTAAACTTTTTCTTAAATCAAACTTGTAAATGAACTTAACCATATTTACTTTAATTTCAAAAATACAAAAAATAACTAACAACCCCATTCAAGTATTTGCCCTTTTATACATTTTCTTTTAAACTTCTTGATTAAAATCAATTCACCAACGTCTTTGAAATTTTTACCATGAACTACGAGGTTTTGATCCCTCATTTTTATGTTGGTACATAGGCATAACACCGAAGTACTTGCCAAACACAAAAATATAATTAAAGAATTCTTTTCTTAACCCCTCACTCTATAATTTATCAAACATCATTTTGACCAAAAACACTTGCACACAAAAAAGGACTCCCTAGGATTACCTAGGACACTTTGGGTGCTAACACCTTACGTCTAAGTAACCAACCCCCTTACTTGTAATCTCTGAAATTTTATTAGTTTTGATTTGAAAACTTCTTATCTTTGGGTTTTGTTCGTACTTTTCCCTTTTCCTTTGGAAACAATAAAAGCGCAATGGCGACTCTGGTTTTATTGACATCAAGTTTTTCCATAGCTTGATGGTCATGAATTTACCGCTACATAAATTAAGTGGAGACTCTGATGGAGAATAGTCCTTAGTGGGTTTAGCCTATGTTTTATGTGTGTGTATATATTTGTATAGTTGATGTTCGTTTGTATATATTATTGTGTGATACTCTGTTTGTTATGCTTGGTGATCTCTGTGTGGTGAGATAAGTTATAACCCGAACTTGAGTGGAATCTAAGATAGGAGGATGGTATAGTCATGTTGGATTTGAAGGAGTAGTCCTGACAGAGTTAACATGAGACCCCCCACTCAGTGGAGACCTCTTTGGAGTTACTAATGTAAAATGAGTAAGTCGTTGATATGCATTACTTCCTCTAATTTGGGGGTTCAAGAAGCTGAGGACCGTAGAACATTTAACCCAACTTGGTCTATTTAGGATGTAGTGTAGAGACTGTTCAAGTGTAGACTTGATAACAGTTGTTACACGATACTACACTCAAACGAGTTTCTCTTGTGAATACTATGGGTTGATGAGTCAGTCATCCTAACCTATGGTATTCGATAGATGGGATCACGACTCTGGGAACTTTTTAAAATATGATCTACAGGTTTTTATCCTTATTACACTCCTTTTGGATTATTCTTAACCCAAATCCATGCTCGTGACTCACAACAAACCCTTTGAGTCTTGGTTGATCCGATTGGTCTCATCAATATCAAGGGAACTTGGGTGTTGATAAGGTAAAAACCATAATCCACTAAAATTGATGATTGATCTTGATGATGACTTGCTACATCCCTTGACCTTTTATTATGTTTGCTTCGTGTGTGATCCCTTGTTATTGATTGTTGCATTCATGCATACATGCGCATCATAAAATTCATTGTAGAAAATAAATTTCAAGGGAAATAAGGTCTTGTTTGCAAATATTTTCAGACCAGGAATGTGGACGAAGGAACACTAAGAAGTACAGTTTCAGGTGTCCTAGTTTGAAAGATCTAAGGAAGTTGGCATCCTTTGTATTAGATCCCTTGGACTTTAAGCAACTTCATGGGAAGCTCTTGTTTGTATTATCTACTGATGTGGTTGAAGGAATTCTGAGTTATTTGGTTTAGTTCTATGATCCTCTTTATCGGTGCTTCACTTTTCCCGACTACCAGCTTTTTCCCATGTTGGAGAAGTATGCCCATATCTTGGGTAATACCCGTATCTAGCAAGGTACCTTCCATGGATTGGAGGAGATCCCGAGATCTCACGTCATAGCCGAAGCTCTTCATCTGATGAAATCTGAGATTGATGCTCATTTGGTGAAGATAGGAGGGATTCTAGGGTTGACTTCTGAGTTTCTCATTTGTGGAGCTACTATTTTTGCTCAAGCCGGTAACAAGGATGCTTTTGAAGCCATCTTCGTATTGCTCATCTATGGTCTAACTTTGTTCCCTAACATTTATGGTTTTGTTGATGTTAATACCATTAGAATCTTCTTGATTGGGAATCATGTTCCGACTTTGTTGGGCGACATGTATTTCTATTTGCATTTGAGGAATTATAAAGGTGGTGGAACTATTGTGTGTTGTGTTCCTCTTCTATACAAGTGGTTTATTTCGCACTTGCCTCAGACGCCTACTTTCTCACTAATGATGATATTGTTTGGTATGATTTTGCATTGGGTAGCATGTATTTCATTGACAATTGTGGTGAGTTCTCTAACGTGCCTCTTATTGGTATGCGAGGAATCAACTACAAACCAACATTGGCCCGTCGTCAGCTTTGGTTCCCCTTGACAGATAAGCCTAAAAACATTCAGTTAGAGGGTTTATTTTATCAGGAGGGTAAAGATCCCCAACTTTTGAAGAGTATAACGGTGCGTGATTGGCACAATGTACATAATTTGGATGAAGAAAAGAGCTTTAGAGCTCAAGATTCCTTATGCTTTTGAAAGACCTATGTTTGTGGTTGTGGATGAGTCATCAACTCTCCCTAACCAAAATGTAGAGGAGTTGGAAGACACACATGCCAAGATGAAGCAAGAGAGAGACTAGTGGGAAGAGCATTTCCATGCTTTGAACTGAAAGCATGAGGGGTTGTAACTTAAGTAGAAACACAAAGATGCACTTATTGAGATTCTTGAGAAACATGCAGTGAAAAGACAGAGAGATCTAGAGGATTTATTTTCCTCTAGTAAGCCTCAGCCTTCCGGTGTTTGGAAGAAGATTGTTGATCAGCTTGTCCTCGAGAAAGCTCAGATGAAGACGTCCTTTGAGTCAGAGATTCAATGCATCCAAAGGAAGTACACTCTCGTGGCCAGATCATCTGATGCAATTGCTATGGATCCTTAGGATTATAGTTTCCTTTTCTGTTGTATTCGTATTTTAGTTTCTTAAATTGTACTTAGTGTAATCCTTCCAATTTTATGAATAAAAGGAAATTTTTATGGTCAATTGAATTGTTATTATTAATTGTTATTACTAATCGAAAATATTTGCAAGTGAGATTTCATGCGTTCCTTGAAATTAAAAAAAAATAAAAACATTGCATTTCATGCATCATTTGCATAACATGTTTCTTCCGCCAGATGTCTTATCAATTCTTCTTCCGTGTATCAGCCAAGCTGACTTATCAGTATAACACCCGAGCTAATCATCTAAGAAGAATGGAGTATCTTGAACAAGAGAACAAAGAGCTTAAGGATGAGATTTCCAGACTCATAGCCTTGATGAACTCTGTGATTGCTGCTCAGAACCCACCATCTCCGCCTCCTACAACTCCTCCTCAGAGGATTATTATTTCAGAGATTACTTCATCATCTGTACTTGTGGTCGCTAGCCAGTCTATTCTTGCCATGCCTGCTGGGTTCCCGTGGGGAATGCCACCAAACTTTGTGCCTGAGGGGTACGCGCCAACATTTGTTTATGTGCCGACATCTAACCTGGTCCTGTATGTGCCTCATCCTATTGTGCATACTCTACCTTGTGTCGAAGATACCATTTACCACTCTGAGCCATCTGAAGGTCAAGATGTTTATGAAAAAATGGATGAGATGAAGGATAAGTTTCTTGAGTTGCACAAGGAATCGAAGACCCTAAGAGGAAAGCATCTACTTGGTAAGAGTGCTGCTCAGCTGTGTTTAGTTCCCGATGTCAAGATTTCTATGAAGTTAAAGGTTCTAGACTTTGAAAATATAAGGCGAATACTTGTCCTTTCAGTCTTTTTGTCATGTATATTAGAAAGATGTCTACTTAGACCGACACTGATCAGGTGCTTATTCACTACTTCGAAGATAGTCTGACAGGTGCTGCACTTAGATGGTACATGGGCTTGGACAATGCTAGTGTCTGTAATTTTAATGACTTGGCGAGAATTTTGTCAAACAATACAAGTACAATGTTAATATGGCTGCCGATCGGGATCAGTTGAGATCGATGTCTCAGAAGTACAAAGAGACATTCAAAGAATATGCTCAAAGATGGAGGGAGTTGGCTGCTAAGATTAGTCCACCTCTAGAGGAAAAAGAAATAAATAAGATATTCTTGAAGACTCTAAGTTCATTTTATTATGAACGTATGATTGTAAGTTCCCCTAATGATTTCACCGAGATGGTGAAAATAGGGATGAGATTGGAACAAGGAGTCCGAGAGAGACGATTATCCAAAGATGAAACGTCATCGAGCAAGAAGTACGGTGGTAGCTTCTCCAAAAAGAAGGAAGGAGAAACTAATGCAATATCAACAGGGAGCCAGGGAAGGCCTCATGTGAGGAAGAATTTCCAATCCCATCAACATCATAATTAAGTATCATCAGTAACAACATCAACAACCATAATAACACACCAAATACAACAACAACAATCATCATCAGAACTTTGAGAGGAAGAAGGTCTCTTTTGACCCTATTCCTACGACATATGAAGAATTATACCCTTCCTTGGTAGTCAAAAATCTTATCTATCCAAGAAATCCTCCACAAACTTTTGAATCGTTACCATGGTGGTTCAAACCTGACTTACATTGTGCTTTTCACCAGGGAGCTCTTGGTTTATGATAATGAAAATTGTTATCCTTGAAGTACGAGGTTCATAAGCTGGTCAAGAACGGTATGGTGTCCTTTGAGGATAGAGCACCTAATGTTAAAGCTAACCCTCTTCCTGCTCATGGCAACGTTTCTTTGAACATCGTAGATGGATATCCTAGGAATTTCAGTGTCTTTGATGTCCTTTGTATCCGTAGGTCCTTAGTGGAGATTCACAAAGACTTGTGCCTGGTAATCAATTTTGAACATGACCATGATGGTTGTGTTATTTGTAGCGTTAACCCTCGAGGGTGTGTAATTTTTAAGAGGGATATTTAAAAGTTGATGGATGAGAATGTTATTCAAGTTTAATAGTCGAGGTATGTGGGAAATGATGTGAATGTTCTTATACATGTGTTCAAAAACCCCGAGCGGGTAGTTATTCAATTTGATAGTAGCAACAAGAAAGAAAACAAATCGGTATCACTATTGGTTATATGGTTAGCGGGCCCCATCCCCTACTCATCCGATAAAGTTGTGTCGTATAAGTATAATGCCACCATGATTGAGAATGGTCCAGAGATTCCTTTTCCAATTTTCGATTCAGTGGTGAGTGTCGTAGATATAGTGAAGGTGACCCGTAGTGGTCGTGTGTTCAACTCAGTATTTCTTAAAATTGTAGAAGATGTTTTTGTGGGTGAAAAGGAAGAAGTTCCTACAGTTGATCCGGTTAGTGCTACAACTTGTCAGTCTGGTGAATCCAGCGGGTTGAAGGCTAATGATGCTGATGAGATTATGCCTGATTAAAAGAAGTGAGTTCAACATTGTGGAGCAGTTGCTTCAAACGCCGAAAAAAATTTCCATGTTTTCATTGTTGATGAATTATGAGGTACACATGTGTAAGACCCCAATTTTCACCCTAAGATCCCTCATGTTATCTCATCATATGCATTGGCATTGGGATCATACCTTGGCATCCTCCTTACCTCTTACTCATTGGGTTTGTTTTAGGAGAGATCACCAAGTACCATGTTATTGTATCATACTTGTTATTCTATCATTTACTAACCCAAAATACCAAAAATACGTCTTTGCATTTGCCTAACTCTTTTGTAGTTAGGGCACTTGATCCCCTTTGATCCATCAAGTTCACATCTAGGGTTTAAGACCCTCATTGCTAAGATATCAACCAAGGAATTCTCCACATTGGCTCTAGGAATCATATATGAGTCCCCATAATCTTTACATGGTATTTTGATAAATATTTCTTCAAGGGTTTGGAATTGGTTTGTCTTGGAAACCCTAGTTCATCTGGGTATCTTCTATAACTTCTTTAACAAGCTTTTTCACAAATTGATTAAATATTTCAAGGGGCATCTCAAATTTCATCATCTTATGCATATGATCTCCCACAAGTCCCAAAATTCAAGAGAATTGCAAGTTAGCAAGGTGGTTCATGGTAGTTGACCAGAGAAAGTCAACTAGTCAAAAATGGGTTCCCCTAGACCCTATCTCCTACAATTTTCATCATATTATAATGATTCCAATAGAAACTTTACTCTAAATTACATTCCAAACAACTTTCATGTTGAGGTCTAGAGCTATTGTTGCTTGGAAAAACATTTTTTATGTTGAAAGGTATAGGTCATTTTGTCTAAACCCTAATTTGAAAGTCAACTTACCAAGGCCGTAACGTGCTTAATTTTTATGATATGAAACATTTCCAAGTTTCACAATCAAATTCAAGGTATTTACTTCAACTTTTATTTTGGTAGGAAGAGCTAATTCAACATTTATGAGCATGTGATATGAGGATACATTATAGGTCATTTTGGACCAATACCATTGAACACGTGATTTTCCTCAACTTCAAAAATGAATAACTCATTCATCCTAAATCCAAATGAGGTACAATTTGTTACCATTTTGAATGTTTTTGAAAGATCTACAACTTTTATGAATACACTTTTCTCATTTGAAGCTCACACAAAAAGTTAGTCAGGGTGGAATAAGTGAACATATGGCTTAACACTTAGAAAAAAATTTGACATGTTGAAATTTCCAAACTTCCACCTCAAAATTCATCATGATAAAAGCTTCAAATGGAAAAATGTTCAACATAAGAGTTGTTCCTCTTGATCTAACCTTTCCAAAGAGTCTAAATTTATTCATTTTGGACAAATTTTAAGGGGTATGTGCATGGTCTGAACATGGCTGCATCAATTGGCAAGGATCAATCTTCAAACATCACTACACTTTTGCCTTGCATCACAATCCACATTCAGACTCAATCTCACTTGCATTTGGACTTAATTGAGTTGCTTCATGGGACTGTACATGCCCATGCAAGCATGCACTTCACTTTTCCAAATTTGTAAACATTTTGAAAGTTGCAAATAACACTTGGAATTGCTGTAAATAAGAGGCCATTGGCATCAGAAATTGGACCCTTGCGCACCAGCTTTTCCTCCCACATTTGAAACCCTCATATTTGAAAGGAAAACCTGAGAAATTTCATTTGAAATTTGAGTTTGAATCTCACTGTTTGGAGATTCAAAAACTCCAGGATCCAAAGCCTTGTACCAATCCTAATCTACTTCTACAAGCTTCTCGAGCAAGAACAAACACGAATTGAAGCAGGAGAGATCAAGTTCTGCACAACATTGAAGGTATTTTTCCAGATTTTTCTTCTCTTTGATTCTCTCTCAATTATAATTAATTCTCTTGGATCATTGGTTGTCTGAAGTCCTACCAATGTAGGCAAGAAGATTGAGTTGCTTTAAGGTCAAATCGAAGCAACTCAGTTCATACACCTCAAAATTCAACTCCATGTATCTCTCAATATACTTGGAGTTAGGTTGAATTGAGGTCAGATTCGTGATCAGTGCCATTTCTTCTTTAATATCATATCCTTCTTTTTCATTTTTGTGATGGTGATGAGAGGACCAGTCCGACCAAGGTCATCGGAGAAGATGACGGGTTGTTTGCTTCGGCGGTGTGCTGGACAGGTTCTAAGCCACATGATCAAGCCAATGCATTTTAATCCTGAGTGTTCTTTGTGATTACCATTGATGTCGTGCTGACTCGTGTGTTTGGTGGAACGCAAGTTTCAGACCACTTGATCTGCCACCTCAATTAATGAAGGAGATCAAGTGGTCGACGTTTTTTCAGGTTAATTGATTTTCATTTTATTTCCTTTATTTTCATTCATTGATATTAAATTTAATATTGAACCAAAAAATATGAAAGTTTCAACAAAAAAATTTAAATAAAATCCTTTTTCATTTTCTGAATTAAAATTATTTTTTGGATCATTATTAATATTTTTCATGATTTAATTGATTTTGTGAATATTTTTAATTGTTTAAAAATACTTTTAAGTTTCCAAAATTTCTGAAATTTTTTCTCCAAGGTCCTTTGACCTTGTTTGACCTATGATAAATCTCATGGCCATTTCTTTGGTGTTTTGATGAGGTTTTAGGAAATTGACCAACCATAATTTATTTTAATGCATATTATTATTATTATTTTAATTATTTAAATGCCAAATTAATTGTGTAGAGCCATTTTAATTTTGTAAGTTTGACTTGTGTGGTTGGGCCTTGGTCAAGGTTGATTTGACTTTTCTAGATTAAGATCTTTGGATTTAGGGGATTGATGGAATGTACATTCCATCTTCCAAAATGAATGAATGATCTTAATTTGGTAAAAGTCCTCCTTTGACCAATTTGTGTTTGATCCATTCCCCCCTCCCTCTTCATCTTGTTCCCCTTCTTTATCCATTCATGTCATGGACCTATGATATCTCTATATCCTAAGGCTAGTTGATTGCAAAATCAATATTAGTATGGATGAGATTAGGTCCCCCACTTTGCATATTCTTTTTGTGTGTGATATGTTTCATGAGCATAGTCCATTATGTTATGTCTCTAACATGCACTAACACCAAAATTCCATTGTTCGGCCTCAAATAGTTGTGACTTCTACATAAGTCGAATTATGATTGCTTAACATAACGCTAAATTTTGACACAAAAGGCATAGCATTATAGTTAATGAGATTGTAAGTCTCCCCTCTTTCATGGTATTGTGTGGAAACTTGGCCTTTTTTCCTTCCTTTGGAAGATATCTTGGTTCAAGGATCCATGCTTGTGATAAGTGGGTTGAGCGTTCTCCAAAGAATGACTTAAACAAAAACAAAGCAAAGAAAATACTAATCTCTAATTCATTAACAACTAACATTTAATTTCAAGTCATTTATTTTTAATGCACTTTAATTTTTAAGCCTTATTCATTTGCCATTATTCATACCATTCAAGTTGTTTACTTTTATGTCATTTTCACTTTGTCCACTTGGACCATATTTTGTGATATATTGAGTTTGTATATACTTGTTTGATTGTGTGGTATTTTGACCTTAATATACATAATAAGAACAAAAACCCTAAAAAACATTTTGTGTGGACTGTTGGTTTGATCTGGGACTATTGGACTTAGAATTTAGGCAACACTCCCTATGCAAAGGACTTGGCCAATGCCAAATTTTATGAAACCAAGTACTTGTGAAGTGAACATTCATCTGATACAACTTTGAAGATCCATTTGAGTTCATCTGCAACATGATCATTGTTAAGTTGTTATTTTGAACTTGTGACTTATGCCATCTTTGAAGTCATCTGACACATGGGAAATTATGAAGAAGATCATGGAGTTGCTAAGATTGGATGTGGCTATATTTATTTGGTGCCTTTCTCTTCAACTTGCTATTTGTGTATTGTTTGTTGCTTGATTCATAAGTCCAAGGGAAATTTGGGTTTCTATATGACATTCTTGTCTATTGGATTGCAACCCATTGGTCAGATCTTTTCAACCCATTGGAAATAATGAATCAGTAACTGATCATTATCAGTCTGCATCAACATCTTTCTAGAATACATGATAAGATGACTAAGTGTACAAGTATTCCCCTTGTACTTTTCAAAGTCAGGGACTTTGAACTTCATCGGGATTTTCACATTAGGAACTAAGCAAAGTTCCGCAACACTCTAACCAAACAAACCTTTTCCCCTCAGTGTCTTTAACTCCTTTCGCAGCTCAAGGAATTGGTCTTTCATTTAATCTATCTTTTCATAAACATCGGGGCCTTCAGACGGCTCAGAATGATAGATGGTGTCCTCAACACGGGGTAAAGTGTGAACAACCGGTGGTGGAACAGACATGACCGGGCTAGATGCCGGCATGGAAGCAAAAGTAGGCACGAAACCCTCAGGCACAAAGTTAGGCAGCATTCCCCACAGGAATCCGGCATGCATGATCGGCGCTAAGTGAGCAGCAATAGCAGGAATGGTACATGTAGCAACCTCTGAAATGACAGTCCTCTGAAGAGGAGGAGTTCCAGGCATTGGAGATGATTGACTCTGAGCAGCTAACACTGACTCCATCATGGCAGTCAGGCGGGTGATCTCGTCCTTCAAGTCTCTGTTCTCTTGCTCTAAATGTTCCATGATTCTTGGATGATTGGCGCGAGTATTGTATCAATGAGTCAGCTTGGCTGAAGCACAGAAGGAGAACCAATGAGACATCTGGCGAAAGAGAAACCTGTTATGAAAATGATGCATGAAATGCAATGCTTTGATTGTTTTTATTTTCAAGGAACTTATTGTTTCATTTGCAAATGTATAAATAATAACAATTGCACAAGTTGATTGACCATAAAATCTCTTTTATTTATATAATTGGAAGGATTACGCTGAGTACAATTTCAGAAACCAAAATACAAAATACAAGAGAAAAGGAGACTAGTCATCCTAAGGATCCCTAACAACAATATCAGATGATCAGGCCGTAGGCGCGTACCTCCTTCGGATGCGTCAAATCTCGGACTCAAAAGAAGTCTTCATCTGAGCTTTCTCAAGGACAAGCTGATCAACAATCTTCTTCCAAGCAACGGAAGGCTGAGGCATACTAGAGGAAGATGAAACCTCTGGCTCTCTCTGTCTCTTCATTACTCGGACTTCAAGAAGCTCAATAAGTGTGTCTTTGTCCTTAGACTCAGGCGGTAACTCCTCATGCTTTCTACTCAAAGCATGGAAACGCTCTTCCAACATATCCTTTTCTTGATTAATCTTGGTGAGTGTGTCTTCCAACTCCTCTACATCTTGGTTAGGGAGAGTTAATGGCTCAGCCACAACCATAGACATAGGTCTCTCACAAGCATAAGGCATCTTCAATTCCAAAGCTCTCTTCTTCACCCAAAGAGTGTAAGCTTCCAAAGCTACACAATTGCATGGACCAAGCTCGGATCTTCCTTTCCTATGCACATTATGCCAAGCATGCACAGTATTCTGCTTCAAAAGTTGGGGATCTTTACCCTCTTGATAGAAAAGACCTTCTAACTGAGTGTTATTAGGTTTATCTCTCAAGGGGAACCCAAGTTAACGACGGGCCAAAGCAGGGTTGTAATTGATTCCTCCTTGTGTACCAATGAGAGACACATTTTAGAACTCACCACAACTATCAATAATCTCCAAACTACTCAATGAAGAATCATACCAAACTATATCATCATTAGTGAGAGACATAAGTCTCTAAGACCACCTTAGACATTGTTTGTTCTCCACAAAAGTAGGCATCTGAGGTAAGTGTGAAATAAATCACTTGTACAGAAGAGGAACACAACACACAATCGTCCCACCACCTTTAGAATTCCTTAGATGCAGAGAAAAGTACATATCTCCTAACAGAGTAGGCACAGGATTCTCAATCAAGAAAATTCTAATGGAGTTAACATCAACAAAACCGTTAATGTTAGGGAACAAAGCTAAACCATAGATAAGCAACACAAAGATAGCTTAAAAAGCATCCACACTACCGGCTTGAGCAAAGGCAGTAGCTTCTTGATGAGGAACTCAGAAGTCAATCCAAACAATCCTCCTTTTTTGACCCAATGGGCCTCAATCTCATACTTCTCCAGATGAAGAGCTTCAGCTATAAGATGAGATCTCGAAATCTCTTCCAATCCACTAAAGGGAACTTTGCTAGAAACAGGTATTCCCAAGAGATGGGCATACTCCTCCAATGTAGGCACTAGCTGATAATCAGGAAAAGTGAGGCAATGGTAGAGAGGGTCATAAAACTGAACCAACACACTCAAGAGTCCTTCAACCACATCAGCAGATAAAATAGACACAAGCTTCCCATGACGTTGCTTGAAGTCCAAGAGTCTAATACAAAAGATGTCAGATTCCTTAACTCTTTCAAGTCTGGACATCTGAAACTGTACTTCTTAGTGTTCCTTCGTCCATAATCCATGGTCTGAAAATATTTACAAACAAGGCCTCAGTTCCTTGAAATTATTCTTCGTGTGATGAATGTTATGATGCGCATGAACGAATGAATGAAACAATCACAAATAAGGGATCACACACAAGGCAAACAAACAAAGGTCAAGGGATGAATCAAGTCATTGTCAAGATCAATCATCCATTTTGGTGGATTATGGTTTTCACCTTATCAACACCCAAGTTCCATTGATATTGACAAGACTTGATTGGATCAACAAAGAATCAAGGGTTTGTTGTGAGTCACGAGCATGAAGTCTGGGTAAGAACCATTCCAAAGGAGTGAACTAAGGATAAAAACCTATAGATCATGTTCTAAAAAGTTCCCAGAGTCTTAATTCCATCTATCGGATATTACAGGTTAGGATGACTGACTAATCAACCCATAATATTTTCAAGAGAAACTTGCCTAAGTGTAGTGTCGCGTAACAACTGTTATCAAGTCTACACTTGAGCAGTCTCCGCACTACGTCCTAAATAGGCCAAGAGGGGTTAAATGTTCTACGGTCCTCAGCTTCTCGGACCCCAAATCAGATATAGTAATGCCTAACCACAAATAACTTGTATGACATTAATAATTCCAAAAGGGTATCCACTAAGTAGATGGGTCTCAAGCCAACTTGTTAAGGACTACTCCACACAAGTCGAACATGACTATACCATCCTCCTATCTTAATTGCACTCAAGTTCGGGTTAGAACTTATCTCACCACTCAAAGATCACCAAGCACAACAAGCAGATTATATCATACAAATAAATATACAAATATACATACACAAAAAAGTAGGCTAAACACATTGGAGACTACTCCCCAGCAGAGTCGCCACTTAATTTATGGATAAGCTAAACGTCAATAAAACCAGAGTCTCCGTGCTTTTATTGTTTCCAAGGGAAAAGGGAAAAGTGCGAACAAAACCCAAAAGATAAGAAGTTTTCAAGTCAAAACTAATAAAATGCCAGAGATTACAGGTAAGGGGGTTGGTTACACAGAGGGAAGGTGTTAGGCACCCAAAGTGTCTTAGGTACTCCTAGGGAGCCCTTTTTGTGTGCATATGTATTTTTGTAAAAACGATGTTTTCAATAAATAGAGTGGAGAGATGAGAAAAGAATTTATTAATTATATTTTTGTGTTTGACAAGACCTTCGGACTTGTACCAACGTACCAACATAAAATGAGAGATCAAAACCTCGTATAACAATTTCAAAATGAGTGCATTGCTTTTAACAAAAATTTAAGTTTAGCAAAGGCATAAGGGGCCTAAAAATGGTTTGAATGAGTGTTAGTTTTTTTACTTTTGAAATTTTAAGTCAAGTATGATTAAGTCCATTTACAAGTTTAATTAAGAAAAGAGTTTTAAAATGCAATGGCATAAGGCCAAAGTTTCTAATTTGCCAAATGGTCTAAATTTAGAAAACAAACACAATCAAAGAAGATTTTAAAAGGAGGGAGAGATTTGAAAATAAAGAAATGGGGAGGGGATGAAGAGAATAATCCTAAGCACAAATTTAAAAGTTAAGAGTTGAAAAGATCTGATCAATGGGCTGCAATACAATAGACAAGAATGTCATATAGAAACCCAAATTTCCCTTGGACTTTAGAATCAATCAATATCAATACACAAGTAGTAAGATGAAGAGCAAGGCATCAAATAAAGATAGCCACATCCAAGCTTAGCAACTTCATGATCTTCTTCATAATCTTCCATGTATCAGATGACTTCAAAGATAAGCATTAGACATAGATTCAAAATAACAACTCCAAAAGATCATGTTGCAGATGAACTCAAATGGGATCACAGTACTTGCATCAGATGAAAGTTCCCTTCACAAGCACTTGGTTTCATGAAAGTTGGCATTAGCCAAGTCCTTTTGCATAGGGAGTGCTTCCTAATTCTAAGTCCAATGTCTCAGAGCAAACCAATTTTCCATACAAAATATCTTTTAGGGTTTTTGTTGTTGTTATGTACATTAAGGTCAAAAGAACACAAACAAGTATATACAATCACATAATAATCACAAGATGTGGCTCAAATGAGCAAAGTGAAAATGACATTAAGGTAAGCAAGTTAAATGGTATGAATAATGGAAAATGAGTAAGAGCTCAAAATTAAAGTGCATAAAAGATAAATGGCTTGAAATTAAATGTTAGTTGTTAATTGATTAGAAGTTAGTATTGCTTTTGCTTTTGTTTTGTTTAAGTCATTCTTTGGAGAACACTCAACCCACTATTCATAAACATGAATCCTTGAACCAAGATATCTTCCAAAGGAAGGAAAAAAGGCTAAGTTTCCACACAATACCATGAAAGAGGGGAGACTTACAATCTTACTTACTAGAATGATATGCCTTTTGTGTCACAAATTTAGCGCTATGTTAATCAATCATAATTGGACTTATGTAGAAGTCACAACTATTTAAGGTCGGGCAATAGAAATTTTGGTGTTAATGCATGTTAGAGACATAGTATAATGGACTATGCTCCTAAAACATACCACACACAAAAAGAATATCCAAAAGAGGTGGACCTAATCTCATTCATACTTATGTTGATTTTACAATCAACTAGCCTTATGATATAGAGATATTATAGGTCCATAACATGAATGAATAGAGAAGGGGATTGAGATGAAGAGGGAGGGGGAATGGAATCAACACAAATTGGTCAAAGGAGGACTTTTATCAAATTAAAATCATTCATTCATTTTGGGAGATGAAATGTATATTTCATCAATCCCCTAAATCCAATGATTTTAACTCAACAAAGTCAAATCAACCTTGACCAAGGCCCAACAACATAATTCAAATTCAACAAGTCAAGATTAGAAGCTCAACACAATTTATTTTGAAATTAAACAATTAAAATCAATTAAATAATGCATTAAATTAAATTATGGTTTGTCAAAATCCTAAAACCTCATCAAAACACCAAATAAATGGCCATGAGATTTATCATAGGTCAAACAAGGTCAAAGGACCTTGGAGAAAAAAATTCATAATTTTTGGAAACTCAAAAGTATTTTTAAACAATTAAAAATATTCACAAAATCAATTAAATCATGAAAACTATTAATAATGATCCAAAAAATATTTTTAATTTAGAAAATGAAATGGGAATTTATTTTAAAAAAAATGGTGAAACTCTCATATTTTTTGGATCAATATTAAAATTAATATGAATTAATGAAAATCAACTAAATAAAATGAAAATCAGAAAATGAGAAAAAAAAACGTGGACCACTTGATCTCCCTCATTAATTGAGGTGGCAGATCAACTGGCTGCTAGCGCACATTCCACCATAGTCACGAGTCAAAGCGTAACACAAGCGGTAATCAATATCAACGCGTGAGATTAGATCATTTCAAATGGATCAAGTGGCTCATATGAATGTCAACTCACCACCGGAGTTTAAGCTCCGGTGAGCTTCACCGGACTGGTTCATCCACAACCTTCACCAAAATTAAAAATAAGGACATGAATGCCTCAATTTATCCTAACTCCAAGTATATTGAGAGATACAAGGAGTTGAAATTTGAGATGCACGATCTGAGTTGCTTCGATTTGACCTCAAAGCAACTCAATCTTGTTGCCTACATTGGTAGGACTTCAGACAACCAAAGATCCAAGATAATTCTGGAGAATTGAGTGAGAATCGAAGAGACGAAAATTTCTAGAAAATACCTTCAATGCAGGTTTGTGCTTGATTGACCTTGCCCTTGCTTGCTCTTGATCTTGTTTAGGACACTTGAAGGAGTAGAATTGAATGGATGAAAAACTCGAGACACTTGGAGTTTCGAATCTCAAAACAATGAGATTCAAACTCAATTTCCAATGAAAATTAGCAAGGTTATCCTTTGAAATGAGAGGGTTTGAAGGTATGGATTCAAAGTTGGTGCGCAGGGTCATCAATTCTGATGGCAAGGGGTCCTATTTATAGCAAAACCAATTGATATTTCCACACTTGAAATGGAATCCAAAAATAGCAATGTACATTGCATGGGTGCATGGGCATGTAACAGGCCCATGTAATCAGTTCTTCCGATCCATAATTGAGTACAAGCATTACTGAGATCATGTTGGAATGTTATGCATTGGTGTATGGAATGTTTAAGTTCAATTTGTGCCAAATGATCATTCATGTTCAAGCTATGCGCAACCCGTTCAAATCTTGTCCAAAATGGATGAAATTAGACTTTTTGGAAAGTTTGAATCAAGAGGAACAACTTTCAAGTTGGACACTTTTTCATTTGAAGCTTGGATAATGATGAGGTTTGAGGTGGAAGTTGGGAAAGTCAAACATGTCAAAAAAAATTCTAAGTGTCAAGCCATATGTTCACTTCTTCCACCTTGGCTAACTTTTTATGTAAGCTTCAAATTAGAAAGTTTCCTTCATAAAAGTTGTATCTCTCTCAAATTACTTCAAGATGGTAACAAATTTGACATCATTTGGATTTAATATGAAGGAGTTGTGAATTTTTGAAGTTGAGGAAAATCATTTGTTCAATGGCATTGGTCCTAAATGACCTATAATGTATCCTCATATCACATGCACATAAAAGTTGAATTTGCTATTCCTCCAAACATCAAAGTTGAAATAGACATCTTGAATTTGATTGTGAAACTTGGAAATATTTCATATCATAAACATTGAGCAAGTTATGGTCTTGGGAAGTTGACCTCCATATTAGGGTTTAGACAAAATGACCTATAATCTTTCACCAAAAAAAATGACTTTCCATGCAAAAGTATCTCTAGACCTAAACATGAAAGTTCTTTGGAATGTAATTTAGAGTAAATTTTCTCTTGGAATAATTTTCATATGACAAACATTATAGGATATAGGGTCTAGGGAACCCTGTTTTGATCAGATGAATTCCTCTAGTCAACCACCATCAACCAACTTGCTAACTTGCAATTCTCTTGACCATTGGGATTCATGGGATATCATATATGTATAAGATGATGAATTTTGAAGTATCCCTTGAATTATTTGATCAATTGTTGAAGAAGTTACACAAGATACCCAGATGAATTAGGGTTTCCAAGGAAAACCATCTCCAAACTCTTGATGATTACTTGATCAAAATAACATGTGAAGATCATGGGTATTCATATATGATACTTAGAGACATATTAAACCACTTCTTGATTGAGCTTCTTGCAATGAGGGTATTAAACCCTAGATGTGAGCTTGATAGAGCATAGGTGAGCATGTGCACTACCTACAAAAAAGTTAAACTATACAATGCCGCATTTTTGGTATTTTGGTTAGTAAATGATAAACATACAAAGTATAATACAATCAAATAGTGCTTGGTGATATCTCCCAATACAAACCTAATGAATGAGGGGTAAGGAGGATGCCAAGTTGTGATCCCAATGCCAATGCATATGATGAGAAAGCATGAGGGATCTTAGGGTAAAAATTGGGGTCTTACAGCGAGAACCTACAGGGTCACACACAAAAGGACGGATTGATGAGAGATAGAGTAAATAAGGAACACCGTAAGGTACGATGCACTTAAGTGAATTGTAGAACATCGTAAGGTACGGTGCACTTAAGTGAATTGTAGAACATCGTAAGATACAGTGAACTTAAGTAGAATACCAAATATGGTAAGGTACCACGTGCTTAAGTGATTTTGGTATATCATAAGATATGGGCCACATACACTTAAGTGGGCTTTTTAGCTTACAGCCCACACAAGTGGTTCTATAAATAGAACCCTTATTCAGAAGCATTTATTCAGTTGTCATTTCGTTTCTCTCTCTCTCTCTCTCACTTAAAGCCTTCATTCGTAGTAACTAGCACTGAGATTGAAGGAATCCATTTGTGTGGACTGAGTAGAGGCGTTGTCACCATTCAACGTCCGTGATCACTCCATAGATTTGCATCAAAGGTTTTAATCACCACAAGAGGTAACGATTCTATCACTAATCATGCCCATTCGTAAGGATCACTAAAGGAGAAATTTGTAAATTCCGTTGCGTTTTGGATCACTATTCTCCTTCAATTCGATGGTGACTCTGTTCAAACAATTTTCCACGAGTGTGTGATATGCTTCATGAAGGATCATATTTTTTTAGGTACGAAAGCATCGGATAGAAGGCAGTTACTGAGTATGTCCCAGAAAGATAATGAGTCTTCTAAGGAGTATGCGTAATGATGGAGGGATGTGGCCTCTCAAGTTGAACAACCTTTTGACTAGAAATAGCTACTTGATTGGTTCATGGACACCGTGCAACCTGTCTTTTATGAAAAGATGGTAGGTAGTGTATCTTTAGGTTTCTCTGATCTTGTTGTTGTGGGTATAAGAACTGAGCATGGAATGAAGAATGGAAAAATGGTAATTACTATAGGAACCTCCAACAACAATGCCAAGAAATTTCCCGGAGGTTTCCAAAAGAAGAAGGAAGATGACACGAATGTCATGTCTGCTAATTGAGGAAGAAACCGTTCATGGAAGAAGCAACAACAAAAAATTGACTATCAACAACATACCTATCCCTTGAAAAAAATTCAACAACCATATGTGGCAGTCATTGCACCGACCTTTAATCAACAACCTGCATTTGAACAAAAATTGTTTTAAAAAATTTATGGCATAGCGGTAGTGACCCGAATCGAATCGTCTAACTGAACCGCTATCGAAAAACTCAGATATGCGTATAGTGAATCAAAGTGATGATAATGACAACAAATTAGTCACAAAAATACTATTTAGTCAAATTATTGAACATCTTGTATGCAATTGATTTTGTTTGGAAATATGTATGGTTTTGTTGATCTTAAAATCCAACCACAATTTAATTGATTATTATCACCTTAACAAAACCTCTTTCAAAAGGTTTATCAAAAATTTATCCAAACGTATTGATCGCACAATTGATGACTTCAATAATTTGCAAGTAAAAAATAAAAGACATATATATATATATATATATATATATATATATATATATATATATATATATATATATATATATATATATATATATATATATATATTATATATATAATATATATATATATATATATATTATAGAGAGAGAGAGAGAGAGAGAGAGAGAGAGAGAGAGAATACAAAAGTATTTATTTAGGAAGTTCCCCAATCAACCTCACTATGGGTACGTCTTCCCTCAATTCGAACTCGAATTGGGATAAAGAAATTAACCTTACTTTGCAAAAGTAGAATACAAGAGAAATGTAGCAATCCTACAAATCCTAAGTTTGATTTTGATTCTGACACTATTTCTTCCCTTAATCAAATCTTGATCAAGTAACCCAACAATGCCAATTTGATTCATCATCTCACACTACTCCTTTGCAGGAATCTTCTGTTCTTCAAAGCCTTCACTCGATCAAATCCAAATTGCGAATTGTTATAACCCAAGATTGTAAGACCCTAATTTTGACCCTAAGATCCCATGGCATCATATCATTGCTCAGTGCATTGCCTCAAGGATCAATGCATGTTTGGCTCTTTAACCCTTGGGTTGGGACTTGTGTGAGTAGACCACCAAGCATGCTTGTATTGTATATTATTGCTTTTCTTATTTTGATTACTAACCAAAAGCAGAAAAATATGTCACTAACTCTTTTTTTTAAGCTCAAGTAATCATGTGCTCCCATGCTCCTAGGAGGCTCCTAAGCTCAATGAAGTGGCTAGATGAAGATGAGAAAAAGCATGACAATGGTCCACAGGCTCTTAATCATCATGTATGTCTCCCAAGTATCTCAATTTGACAATTTGATCAAGATAACCCAAAGGGCTTGAGGATTGTTTCCCAAGGAAACCCTAATTTCATTATGCTTTGCTTGTGCCTTGCTCATGAAGCAACCTCAACCTATGATCAAATTTAACCAAGGGAAGTTCTTTCATTCATTATTTTATGCATATATGAGCCTATTTGAGGATCCTCAATCATTCAATCATCAAGATTTGAAGTTTGGCCTTGAGAAGTTGACCACTGAAGTCATCTGACTAAATTGAAGATCACTGAGATACAACTTTTGATATTTTTGTCAAACGAAGATGAACCCAAGATAAAAAATGTTCTTAAGAACCATATGAACAACTTTAATGTTCATCAAAAATCCATTTTAAACTTGTAAGGTCATCATTCATTTCAAAACATTATAGGTCATTTGACTGAAACCCTAATTTTGGGTCAACTTCCCAAGGACCTAACTTCTTTAATTTTCATGATTTTGAGGTGAGACAAAATGAATTGGAAATATTAAGATGTTTACTTAAAATTTTATGTTGGAAACAATTTCATAATCCTAAAAGAAATACATGTCATAATACAAAACATTACAGGTCACTTTGGACCTAAGTCATTGAATTTGAAAAATGCCCAACTTCAAGTGTCCATAACTTTCTCATGAAAAATAAAAATGATGCAGAATGTAATTCTAAATTGATCATCTTGAAAAGATATACAACTTTGATGTTGGAGGTATTTCCATTTGAAGCTTGCATCATTGAAACAGAAGGGCTTGAAGATGTTTGCTTTTGGTGAAAATTTTCAAATATGACTTAAACATGTTTTATGACCAAACTTTCACAGCCAGTTTTAATTTCCAAATGCCAAATGAATTTTCGCCCAACATGACTTTTGTTCCTTATTCCAAGATCTTTCCAACCATTACTCACATTACTTTTTATGAATTTCCATGTGTGAGTTTCGAAGAGCTTTCTATTTAGGTACATTTTTGCATTTCACATTAAAACTTGATGTGCAAGCTTGTGCAATCCATTGTGCACGTCCAATTCATTTCCAGATGGTATCAGCAAGGATTTGCACCCATCATTGGGCCTTACATGCGCTTGTACAGGCCCATGCAAGGGGAATTCAAATCCCATGGACACGAGGGAACCATGCTTGCCAATCCATTTCAGCTATAAATAGGAGCTCATTCTCATTCAATTGGCAACCAAGTGGAGATCTGAATTGCTGCTGAATTGAAATCCCAACCCTCACTAAAGGAATTTTCAGTTTTCTCTTTCTCTTTCAAGCTTGAAATTCAACATCATTAGTTGATTTTCAAAGCTCAATTCCTTAACCTATCATCACCATCACACTTCCAGAGCAAAAGTAGATCAAGAACTTGAAGGATTTGTGCTGTTTGAAGCTTCATTTCAGAGGTAGAACCTTAAATTTTTTTGATCTAGATCTTGCAATACAATGTGATTTTATTTGGTTTGTGTTGTTTTCTGAAGTCCTCTCACTTGAGGCAGGCCAGTGGTGGTCTTCATTTTGCAAATTGTGCCATTTCAGTTCATACACCATGATCTTAAAGCTCACATTCCTTTCTAAATAGGAATGGTGAGGATGATCCATGGTTACAGTGGTGATGTACATCACCTAGGCTTCATTTTGATGTCCTTACATTTCATTTTCATGACAAAAAAATTTCCTGCGCGTGGTGGCCGGATTCTGCTACTTCACCGGAGAAGAAGGTGTTTTCCACCGCCTGTACCACGTGGTAGCCTTCCCAGCCCTTGGATTGTGCTTCCACGTTCTAATCTGGACCTTTCTTTGTGTTGACTTATTTTAATGCAAGGTGTTGCGCGCTTGACTCAAGCGTATCATGTAGCTACGCCTCTGAGCCCTTGATGCCTTGCCATGTCAATTAATGAATTGATCTGATGGCGTTGGATTTTTCTATTCTTTTTTATTTTCTTTTAATTTCAGTTAATTCCTTTTATTTTCAAAAATTCATAAATATTTTATTTGAAGTCACAAAAATATGAGACCAATGCCAAAAAAATTCTTGAAAAATCTAGTTTCATATTTTGATTTTTAATTATTTTTTGTGACTTCATTTAATATTTTTTGTGAATTATTTGGTTTTTAATGGTTTTAATTCGTTTTTAATTACTTTCTGATATTTGAAAAATTCAAAAATATTTTCCTAACACCTATGGATCATGATAAGTCAATGAAAAATAGTCTCCACAAATTCTTATTTGATTTGAGATTTATTTGAGAGTTTAACTCATACTGTATTATTTTTCATTGTTTTTAATTGTTTTTAAATAGTTTCTAATTTCAAAAATTGTTGAAAAAATTTGTCAAAGTTTGTTTGACCATGTTAGACCTATGAGAATTTAATTGGACTTGTTGAAGTTGTTTTGAATTAAATTTGAGGTTTGACCATATTTTGTTTATTTTATTTTGCATTTATTTTTAATTCAAAGAATACCAAAAAATTATGGTTGACTTGTTGACTTGTAATCTTCATTTCTCTTCTGTTTGGCATTGGTTGATGGTGACTTTGTTCATATTTGATCAAATGAATTTGATATTTGATTTCTCTTTCCATTCATTTCATCTTCATCCCTTTCTTTTTATTTTTGGCCAATGAGTTAATGTCTTGTGGTTGGTCTTGACAAATGAGAGGTTTAATCTTCTTTGATCCAAACCAAACTCAACTTGATCCAAGATCAAGTGAGTTATTTTGTGTCCAAGATAGGTTGCTTCTTAGTTAAGAAAAAAAACCTAAAGTCCATACAAGGCCTCTCCCCTTTTGTTTTGGCATGACAAGTTTTAGGAGCTTGGCTTACTAGTCATGATCTCTAACTTGTGTTTATTTGCCTATAGGTTTATTGATCGGCCTCAGATAGGTGTGACTACTATATTAGTCCACTTACGATTGCTTAACATAGCGCTACATTGTCTTATGACAAACTAACATAACTTCACTAATTACTAACTTTAATTTGAGCATTTAATTTCTTACCCTTTACTTTAATGCACTTTATTTCTTGCTCATTTATTCACATTGCTTTTCATTTTGCTCACCTGAGCACATATTTTATGTTTATATCATTTTCCTTTTGCTCATTTGAGCTCATTATTGTATATAAATATATTGTTGTCTTGTGTTTGTTTTTGTCTTTGTTTTGTGTGAACCTAATGCAAAAGGAGAAAGGACTTAGAATTAGGACTTACCTATGCTTAAAGGAGTTCAAGAGCAACTAGGCCTCATGCCTTTAGAATACTAAATTTGTTGAAGAGCAACTAGGCCTCATGCCTTTAGAATGCTAAATTTCAAAGTTGACTTCAGAGGACTTCCTTTCCAGAACTTATTCTTTGTCCATTCCCATTATTATATTGTGAACTTTTTGATGTTTGCTCTTGTGTGATAGGGATTCCATCTTGAGATAGTAAGGAGGACCATTGTCATGAGTAGCCAAGTTAAGAGAGACAAGCCAAATGGAGATCCTAGGAGTTTGAATCTAAATTGTTTGATTGTTTGATAGTGTGCTAAATCCAAAGGAAATGAGCATCTTGAATCATCTCTATGGGTTTTATCTTCTCTCTTATCTTTGATTGCTTTAGGACTATCCCTTCTCTTCTTCTGCTCACTCTAACCAAGCCAAAGTCTTTCTTGCAAACTTTGACCTTGTTTTAAATTAGAAACCTAGGCCTTAAGCCTTTGACCTTTCAAAATCTTTTCATCAATACTCATTGTGAATAAATCTTAAATCCAACTTTGACTTCATTTTGTAAATAAATCTAACTTGTAAATATGACTCACTACAAGTTGTTTTTGTAGTTTCAATGGCCACCTTTGTTAAAACCTTTTCATAAACATTAGTCATAGGTTTGATTTATCATAGTGGTTGATGTAAATCTCACCTTATCCTTAGTGATTAGATTATAAGTCTTCCATACTTATTATAGGGTTAACCCCTCACTAGTATGTTGAAGCTCTCCTCACATGGTGGATTGTTGGTTTAGGTTGAGTTTTCACCCTTTGATAACAAAGACCTTAAGGCTCTTGATATCTTTGAGATTTTTTACCCCGAACTACGAGGTTTTGATCCTACCTTTGTGATGGTACGTAGGCAATGGGTTCATCCATTCAAACAACAAATTTGTAAATATAATCTATTCTCTTCTCATCCTTCCAATCTTTTGCACATATTTTCACAAATACCCACCTACAACACATATTGGCAAAAAGGGTTACCTTAGAGTACTAAGGATGTTTTGGGTGCGTAAAACCTTCTCATTTCATAACCAACCCCCTTACCCAGATCTCTGACATTTTTATTAGTTTTTTGACTTGATAAAACTTCTTACTTGGCTTTTGTTCGCTTTTTAGCCTTTCCTTTGGACAAATAAAAGTGTCGTGGTGACTCGAATTGTATGTTTACTTTTGGTTTAGTCAATAAACCTAAAGGTAACGAAAACCCCGCTACAGAAAAGTGGTGAATCTGCTGGGGAGATCTCCATCTCTAGTGGGTTTAGCCTACTTTTGCTTATGTGTGTTGTATGTTTATGTTTATTGGTGACATATTGATAACGCGAAAACACATCAGATAATTGCCTTGATTTACACTCAAAGATCATACCATTTCAGTTAATAACCTAATTATTCCGCAAGTATTTGAGTTGTTTTTGCAGGTATTTAAATCTCCAAGCATTAATAAGCAAAATGAAGAAAAGGAAGAAAAAGAAGAAGAAACAGATGAGAAAGCCCGGCAAAATGCAGAAAAACCAGAATGTGCAGAATTTGTTGATGTGACCACCGTCACAGATTCATGACGCTCGTCATGACCCCGACTGTGACGATCGTCAAGGGCCCATGATGAGCGTCACGCGGCCACAATATGCGCTTTGAAACAGTCAATCACAGGCACCCAAACGTGCCTAAATTCCCTCCAACAAACTTACTCCCACGGATTCCTCATTCAAACCAAGTCTTCCTTGAATATCTCAACCACCAATACCTAAAGGAGCACTATATAAAGGACAAAAATGGGAAAAATTAGGGAGGCCTACTTTTACACTTATGCTCTGCAGTTTAGTTTTACAGCTTTCTAGCTTTTAGCATTTTCTTTCTAGCAACCTTGTTTCCGTTGCCTTATTTTATTCGCCATTCTTTTTAGAGTTTCCCTTTTTCCTTTCCGTTTTCCAGTTAGCCATAGTAGTAGTTTCCTATACTGGGGAACTATTACACTTTATTTAATTTTAGTAGTAATTTGTATTGAAGAAGCAAAGCCTACCGACTTGTGGAGAACTGCTCAAGTACTCCAAGAATCGTTATACTCTGTTACTTCGATCTTCAGGTTTTTATTGAATTATTATTGTTATTGCCCATTTATTATTATAAGCATGTTTGCCGCAATGTTGATCTGTTTATGCCTTGTGTTTGCCTTATTTAATATGTCTGGCTAAATTACCGGTATCGGTATGTAGCAACTTAATTTGATGGGATTTAATAATAACCGGTGGAAACCCTTTTTCTCAAACAATCTTTTAGGCTGAAGTTTTTAATTTAAATTTAATTAACTTTATCACAAAAGCGTGAAAAGCTATTTAATACGGTTTTGCCACGAGAGTGGGAAATTAACTAAGGTGAGAACCAACAATCACGAGAGCGTGAGGCTCGAGCTGGATAGTAAAAATTAAGCATTGAGTTTAAAAACAGCGAGAGCACTTTAAAAGCAATTAGAACTTATTTATTTTCAAAAAGTAATTTTGACTTCAAATGGGACAACGAGAGCGTACATTCTGACTTAAAGTTATAGGCCGAATCAACAACCACGAGAGTGTGAGATAAAGCCTTTTAAATAAACATTTTTTACTGAGATATATTTGGCATTTAAACTATTCACCGGTGACTTATCGAATCCCTGACAATTAATGCGCTGCATACTGATTCCTTCCATTAATTCTTTCTTAAAACCAAAAATTCCCCTTAGATTTACTATATTGCCCCCGAACTTCTACTAATCAATTCCCTTAGCTAAACATAGTGACGTTAGTAACACTAGTTTGACCATAGGTCCCTGTGGGATCGATATCTTTTAAAACTAAAGCGACTAGACTGTGCACTTGCAGTCAAATACCCGACAGACTATATTTTATATATAGCCACTACAAGCATCAAGTTTTTGGCACCATTGTCGGGGACCTGTTTTAGTCGAATAGTGCGATTCTTTCGTTGCACGGTATAGACTAAGGTAAAAAAAAATCTAATCTTCTCTCCCTTCTTTCCCTGATTGTATGCCAAGTACTCGCTCACAAGGCGGTAACTTAGCACCACCAATCCCTGAATTAGAGCGTTTCTTATACGTGAGACGCCGGATACACGAATATCAACAAAAGTACGGTATTCCCGATATCTCCTTTCCTCCTAAATCAGAAGAAGAACCAAACATGGCTGAAGAAGGACCGCAGAACCGTCCTCTTAAATTCTACGCTACCCTGTCTCAACAAGAACCTCACAACAGCATTGCTGCCCCCGCTATTAATCGAAACGATTTTGAGCTGAAACCCTCACTCTTATCAGCCGTCCAACAACATCAATTTGTTGGAAATCCAACAGACGATCCTAATGAACACCTGACCAAGTTTGTGCAGTACACCAATACTGTAAAAGCGAATGGTGTATCTCAAGATGCGATAAGATTGCGCCTCTTTCCTTTCTCACTAAGAGACAGAGCTTGGGCTTGGCTGCAATCCTTTCCCTCCAACTCCGTTACAACATGGGAAGAACTGAAGAACGTTTTCTTATCCCAATACTTTCCGCCGAGCAAAACTGCTATACTGAGAGCTCAAATCAATGGATTTCGACAAAAAGATGTGGAATCTCTCTACTAAGCGTGGGAGAGATACAAGGAATGATGAGGATATGTCCACATCACAGTCTCGAAGACTGGGTGATCGTTCACACATTTTATAATGGGCTTCTGTATAAACAAGACATACAATAGACGCTGCCGCGGGTGGTTCACTTATGGATAAGCCATACACCGAAGCCTAGCAACTCATTGAAAACATGGCCCAAAACCATTGCCAATTGGGAGGTGAACAAACTCCAACGGGAAACTCCCAGACAAAGAGTGGAATGTACGAAATCAGTAGCCTTGACCATGTTCATGCAAAGGTAGACGCCCTTGTCCAAAAATTAGATAACTTGACCATACCACCCGCAGCCACCGTGGCTGCTGTAACTCCAAATTGCGAGTTATGTGGAAACCCTGGACACACTGCACAAGAATGTCAAATATTAGCAGGAGTCCCAACCGATCAAGTGAACTACACACAAGGAAATCCCTATTCAAATACCTACAACCCAGGTTGGAAAAACCATCCTAATTTCTCGTATAAGAATAACAATGCCCTGTATGCACCTGGCCAAGCACCAGCTGTTCCGCCTGGATATCAAAAGCCAGCTAATAATGCTCCTAACATGCCTAGGAAGTCAAATCTCGAATTGATGATGGAAAGCTTCATAGCTACCCAAGCTCAAACAAACAAAGACTTCTTGAACCAAAACATACATACTAGTGAGTAACTCAAACAACTAACGAACAAAGTAGACGCCTTAGCCACCCACAATAAAATGCTTGAAACACAGATTTCCCAAGTGGCTCAACATCAAGCATCTACAGCCGCTCCAGCTGGAACATTTCCTGGACAGCCACAACCTAATCCAAAGGGGCATGCAAATGCCGTTATACTGAGGAGTGGAAAAGAAGTAGACGAACCCGTAGACCCAAGACTCCAAAACCCTGCCATGTACCAAAAACCAGATAAAACCTCAACTGAGCAGGTAAATGAACCAAAGGAAACAGAAGATAATACCAGGAGGCCGAAGAGAAAGAGAAACCTTATGTGCCTCCCCCTCCGTATAAACCACCCATTCCGTATCCTCAAAGACTTAAAAGTTCAAAAACTGCAAATCAATTTAGGAAATTTGTTGAACTTCTGAAGCAATTAAACATTACGATACCCTTTACAGAAGCCATCACACAAATGCCCTCCTATGCCAAATTTCTTAAGGAAATCCTATCCAATAAGAAAAAGATTGAGGATGACGAAACAGTTACACTTACTACCAAGTGTAGCGCCATAATCCAGAATAACATGCATCCCAAACTAAAAGACCCAGGTAGTTTCTCCGTACCCTGTGTCATTGGAAAATTCGTCGACTATGTCTCAAAATGGATCGAGGTTGTAGCCTCTCCAACAAATGACACACGAGTAGTGATCAAGTTATTCAAAAACATTATCTTTCCCAGATTCGGTGTGCCAAAATTAGTAGTCAGTGATGGTGGCTCCCACTTCATATCGAATATATTTGGAAAACTCCTTCTGAAGTATGGAGTCCGACACCGCGTAGCAACACCGTATCATCCACAAACTAGCGGGCAAGTCGAAGTCTCTAATCGAGAAATAAAACAAATTCTTGAGAAGACTGTAGGAATATCCAGAAAAGACTGGTCATCCAAACTAAACGAAGCTTTGTGGGCCTACAAGACGGCTTACAAAACCCCGATAGGAACCACACCCTTCAAAATAGTTTATGGTAAATCATGCCACCTCCCTGTGGAATTGGAACACAAAGCGTATTGGGCAATTAAAACCCTAAACATAAACTACACTTCCGCAGGCGAGAAACAGATTCTGGAAATCCACGAATTAGAAGAGCTGAGATTGGACGCTTACGAGAATGCCAGGATCTACAAAGAACGAACCAAAAGATGGCATGACAAATGCATTTCTAGGATGGAGTTTAAAGTTGGTGACGTAGTGCTGCTATTCAATTCAAGACTTAAACTTTTTCCAGGAAAACTCAAATCAGGTTGTTGATACCTTTTGTTCTGCAACCTTTTATTGTTGATACCCCAAGCAAGTCTTACCCAAGCAAGTCTTACCCCAGAGAATATTTGTTCTGCAACCTTTTGTTGTTGATACCCCAAGCAAGTCTTACCCAATAATGTTCCCATACTACCCAACAAATCAGGTTTACTGAACTTTGACAGTAGCCTTATTTTTTTCCAATATTTTTCTCACTATCATCCTTCTGGTGAAAGTCCATTGAGGAATAATATTAATCATCACCCTGTTTACGATAACCATTATCCTTTTGGTAATGGTAAATCCTTGACATTTGTGATCTTACCGTCATCCTTTTGGTGTCGAAGATCATTGAAGTTTTGGTTCAACCCTCATCCTTTTGATGAATGATGACCTCTACAATTATTACAGCCTACCGTTATCCTTTTGGTGTCGGCGATCCTTGTGGTGATAAGCAATCCTTGTCATTCTGGTTCAACCATCATCCTTTTGGTGATGACGTCTAGTTTAATCTAAATATCATCCTTTTGATGATAGAGATTATAAAGTTTGGTTTAAGCTATCATCCTTTTAGTGATAGTGACATTTGGAAAGTCCAATCCCACTGTCATCCTTTTGGTGTCAGCAATATTTGAAGTTATTATAACTTATTATCATCCTTTTGGTGGTAACAAGTTTCGAAGTTATGATCTCACCTTCATCCTTTTGGTGATGGTGATTGTGGATTCATTATCATCCTTTTGGTGATAACGAGTTTTGTTGTTTGTAGTGCCTTCATCCTTTTGGTGATGGTGACTATTGACTTATTATCATCCTTTTTGTGATAACAAGTTTTGTTGATTGGTCTTACCTTCATCCTTTTGGTGACGGTGACCATTTGAGTTATGGGCTCATTATCATCCTTTTGATGATAACGAGTTTTGTTTTGATCTTACCCTCATCCTTTTGGTGATGGCGATCATTGAGTTTGTTTCAGCTTATTATCATCCTTTTGGTGATAACAAGTTTTGAAGTTCTGTCCTTATTATCATCCTTTTGGTGATAACAAGTTCGGTTTGTTTGATCTTACTGTCATCCTTTTGGTGTCAGTGATATTTAAGGTTATTGACTTATTATCATCCTTTTGGTGGTAACAAGTTTTGTCGTTTGACCTTACCTTCATCCTTTTGGTGATGGTGATTGTCGACTTATTATCATCCTTTTGGTGATAGCGAGATTTGTTTGATCTTACCCTCATCCTTTTGGTGATGGCGATCATTGAGTTTGTTTCAGCTTATTATCATCCTTTTGGTGATAACAAGTTTTGAAGTTCTGTCCTTATTATCATCCTTTTGGTGATAACAAGTTCGGTTTGTGTGATTTTACTGTCATCCTTTTGGTGTCAGTGATATTTAAGGTTATTGACTTATTATCATCCTTTTGGTGGTAACAAGTTTTGTCATTTGACAACACCTTCATCCTTTTGGTGATGGTGATTGTCGACTTATTATCATCCTTTTGGTGATAACAAGTTTGTGTCTTGATCCTACCTTCATCCTTTTGGTGATGGTGATCAATTGCAGTGTGTGCTTATTATCATCCTTTTGGTGGTAACAAGTTTTGTCGTTTGACAATACCTTCATCCTTTTGGTGATGGTGATTGTTGACTTATTATCATCCTTTTGGTGGTAACAAGTTTTTGTCTTGATCCTACCTTCATCCTTTTGGTGATGGTGATCAATTGCGTTGTTGACTTATTATCATCCTTTTGGTGATAACAAGTTTTTGTCTTGATCCTACCTTCATCCTTTTGGTGATGGTGATCAATTGCGTTGTATGCTTATTATCATCCTTTTGGTGGTAACAAGTTTTGTCGTTTGACAATACCTTCATCCTTTTGGTGATGGTGATTGTTGACTTATTATCATCCTTTTGGTGGTAACAAGTTTTATATTGTATCTTACCTTCATCCTTTTGGTGATGGTGATCATTGAGTTTCGACTTATTATCATCCTTTTGGTGGTAACAAGTTTGTTGTGTAACTATACCTTCAACCTTTTGGTGATGGTGATCATTGAAGTTATTTGACTTATTATCATCCTTTTGGTGATAACAAGTTTTGTTGTTGGATCTTACCTTCATCCTTTTGGTGACGGTGATCTTTGAAGTTGATGAGTCAACTATCATCCTTTTGGTGATAGCCTTGATATTATACTCTTGGTAATGGGAAACGTTATCAGAATAACCATCATCCTTTTGGTGACGGACATCATCCTTTTGGTGCTGAAAATCTTTGGATTGTGTCTACCTCTCATCCTTTTGGTGATAGCAAGATTTGTTGTTGATCCTACCATCATCCTTTTGGTGATGACGATCTTTGTTGTATCCACTATAACCATCATCCTTTTGGTGATGACTACCTTTGAAGCTCAGCTTATCCATCACCCTTTTGGTGATGACAATCCTGACAAACATGGTGAATTACTATCATCCTTTTGGTGATAGCAAGTCCTACTGTCATCCTTTTGGTGCCAGAAAACATGTACAGTTTTGTCTTTACATCAAAAACGACTTTTGAAAGATCGAGTGCCGACTCGAGGGTTGGCTTTGATTTGGCATTTTACCCCTATTACCTTGGTATCCATTGCATTTTCATCTGCATCCATTCCATTGCATTTTCAAAGGACAAAATTTGAATCTTTTTGTATTTAATTACCTTCTACCACGAATTTATGAAGACTGTCGTCATTCTTACCTTCTAGTTCAAGTTAATTAAATAGGGGCAGTTGTCATACCCCAATTTTGTCCGGGCATATTTTAATTTTCATACAATTGATTTCATTTTTTATTTTGCATCATATGCATAGCATGACATACATTGCATCACGAATAACACCTAAAATGTCAGTCGGAATGAATTTATTTGAGAATACAGACAAATCGGTTGAATCGTTAAAATTTGAGGAAACAGTGTATTTTTCAAATAATGTGTTTTGTGCTGACAATCTTGGTTTGATTGATTTAATTTTCCGAGCAAATTTATACTCGTTTTCTATTTCTAATTGGTCAACATTTTTGTTTAGTTATTTAATTAAAACAATTAAAACTTATTTAAGTCAAATATTAATTAGAATTTGTTTTTATGATTCTACTTTTTTTTAAGTAAATAATAATTATAAAAAATCTATGTGCCTTGGATTCCCTTCCACTCCTCTCATTCCACGCGTCCCTCTCATACCTCTCACTCACACTCCTCACGTTTCTCCCTAAATCTCTCTAACGGACACCTCACTTACTCACACGCGTCTTTATCTCTTACCTCACCCACCTCTCTCTCATTCACTCATTTTCCACGCCTCTCCTCACAATTCACTCACTCTAACAATCCCTCACACTCCCTTCACAACCCTTTCATTTTCCTCAAACGCCAGAAAACCCTCCGCACCACATTCATCCATCTCCATCGTCTTCTTCATCGCAACCCAACCTTTCATCATCCAAAACCCACCGTGAATCGCGATTCACCTCACCGTTCATCTTCATCATCCTTCAACCTTCGACAAACTCGCCGGAAGAACAACAGTCACAATCTCTACCCTCACACCATCGTAAATCCGCCGTCAAAATCGCGACCTCACACAACAACACTACAACCACCTTCGCACCGTCCACATGCCTCTGAACCACCCAATCACCTACAAATGTCGCCGCTCACCTTCACGAACCCAACCTTCAAACTTCCGTTTTCTTTTCCCTTCGCAAACCCCATCTTCCGTCGCTCGTACCCTCTTTCCTCTTTCGGCAAATATTGACCCACTGTTTCTAAGACTCACGTTTGTTGCAGTTTATTTCCACTTGTGGATGATGTGTTTGCAGGTGATTTTAGTAGCTGGAGTCTTGTTGTGAGAATGAAGGGAAGAACATTAACAGAACTGTGAGTTCTAAAAGAGACATCAAAACAGGGACAAGCAAGTTTGGCTCAAGATTGTGGATTGGTTTGGAAATTCACCACCTGATTTGACCGTCCAAGGCCATCCAACACAAACCATTCATCATCGTTATTCCGAGGCCAGCCATAACCCAACAACACAACTCAACTTTTGATAATGCAGCTGGTTTTCTGTTTCTATCACGCATTTGAATGTTAATCGAGTTGTTGTTTCAGTAATCCCTTATGCCCGTTTCCGTATTTACTTGGTTTATTTTCGATCCAGATCTTTGTTTCTTTGCATCCAGTTTTAAGCAATTCATTTCAAGTGCGGTTTAGTTATATTGATTTGGGTAGATCTTTTTGACCGTAAAACATTCATTTGGTGATAGGAAGATTTATATTGTTAAGCTGTTATTATAAGGTTCAGATAGGTTGTATATATGCCATAACTCCAGTTTAAGGTTTTGTAAATTTGATTCCATGATTAATTCTCTAGTTTCGCTCGGCTTAGGCGGGGATGAGCATCATGCTGTTTAGGGTTACCATTGGTTTTGTGTTGTGCCTCATGGTAAACAAAAGATTGGGGGTTAATGAGGATGTGTAGGTTTATGTTTAAAATCCAATTATCATGAATCACTTCCCGGATGGTTATTAGTGAAGTTTAAAAAACAACTTAGTTAAATTTCTTTTGTTCTACACATTTTAATTTACTTAATTGATTATTAGTGTTTGGAAATAATAAGAATTAAATTGAATTTAATGTTGTTTTCGGAATTGGGCCCGAATTAATTTTAATAAGTCGCGGCCCATGCGTATGTGTGCATTGATCTTCAATTTCTTTTCCTCTATTCCTTTTTGTAAAATGCATTGGATAATTAAGTAAATTATTAAATAAGTAAAGACTAAATCAATTGTTAGTTGAAATAGGTCTATTTTTACTTCTGTTGTTCACATTTGTGGTATTTAGACGATAGAAATCTATCCATGTTCGATTCATGATAAGTATTCAATTCTGTTTGAATTTACTACTAATTCAAAAATAACTTCTCAATGTTTCACCATCATTTTCCACCATGTTTTCATAATAAACAAATTCAGTTTCAATTCTTCATCAATCCAAACCAATTTCAAAAAGCACATCATAACAATTCTTGATTCAAACATCGAGCCCATTTTTAAAACACCCTTGTAAGTCGATTGCTCTTCGCATCGCCATCAACCTCACATAGCTTAGTCTTGGGCTTCCTTACAATGAGACCTACTTGGTTATTGATTAATCGAGTAGATGAATAATACACTAAATAAAATTCATTTCATTCATAAGCACGAATTCAATCCTTTTCCAAACCATTCAATTTCAAAAGAATTTTCTCTTTTAAACATAAACTTGGGATGAAAAGGAGATAGGAAGCGTACGCTTCACTATTTCTCAAGCACTTGAATAATTGGCATACACCATATTGCGCGAGTTCTTGTCACCCGATTAAATCTTAAATCACACAATTTTAAATCACTTCTCAAAATCAAATATAATTTCCAAATTCAAATTATTCCAACTATGACACTTCAAATCATAATATTTCAAATCACTTCTACAAATTCCAAATCCTTTTAATTCCATATTTTGGATGAAAAGGGGAATAGTGAGCATCCGCTTCATTATCCCTCGATTATTCGAATAATTGGCGTACGCCATATTGCTCGGATTTTTGTCATTCAAATAAAACCCTAATAATCATACAATTTCAAATCACTTTTTTCAAATCAAATATAAGTTCTAAATTCAAATTGTTTTAAGACCACGATTAAACCTTCAAATCATTATATTTCAAATCATTTCTACAAATTCCAAATCCTTTTTATTCCATATTTCAGATGAAAAAAAGGATAGGAGGCGTACGCCTCACTATCTTTCGATTATTCGAATAATTGGCGTACGCCACATTGCTCGAATCTTCGTCATCAATTTAAAACGCAATCGAATACGACATCTAAACATGTCTTTTACAATTTAAACCTCGGGTGATAAAAGAGGGGAGGCGTACGCCTCACCATCTCTCGATTATTTGAATAATTGGCGAACGCCATATTGCACAAATTATCGACTTCCGATTAAAATACTCTAAATAAACTTGTATAAAGGAATAAGGGGCATACGCCTCATTATTCTTTGAATAAGCAAGTAGGAGGCGTACGCCTCACTACCGTGCGTATTCAACATCCACAAACAAACTTTCAAAATAATTCGAACAAAAAGGGACTAGAAGGCGGACGCCTTATTATTCCTCGAAAGAATTGGATAATTGGTGTACACCATATTGCTCAATCTTTCGTCGTTCTTCAAAAACATCTCAAACAAATCAAACCTAACTTCTCGCCCCCGTGCGATCGAAACCAATCAAACATCAAACACATCAATTCAACTCGTCACCCCCGCGTAACCAAAACCCTTCTCAAAAGAACACTGTCAATCCTTTCTGATGCGCACAACAAACCAGTGCTAGAGCCTCCACCGAGAGTAGACAAGCCAGCGTTTAGCCGTTAGAACGCCGACCTACACAATCGTTCATCAAAAAAAAACCCACCAATTATTCGTAGTAGCCCGAACTACGAATGCTCTGATTTCCTTATTGCACCATAAGGATACGTAGGCAGGAGATTGCTGTATCTTCGCGAGCACACTAATAAACAACCTCCCATTCCCCTCCTAAGGTCTTCATCCATATCTATCATCAATTCTAATCACTCGAAGCTATCAGATAACATTCAATTAACAGTCAAATAGAAAAATCAGACTAAAAGGTTCCCGTTGAGTACAACGGACGTGAGGGGTGCTAATACCTTCCCCTTGCGTAATCTACTCCCGAACCCGAATATGGTTGCGATGACCATTATTCTTATTTCTAAAGGTTTTCTCGATATTTTCCTATTCCTTCATTGGAATGAATAAAGTTCGGTGGCGACTCTGTTTCGAACTAACTTTTTTCCGCGTTCCATCGCGAGGGATCGCATTATCATTTTTTGAGGTGCGACACTGAGCATGGTTACGGACTTAACAAAGGGTTGATATCCTTTAGGCTATTTAGCATGGATTTCACCTATACCCGTCGAGACCTTGCTAACCTCCTAGGATTCCCTAGTGGCCCTTTCGTTTTTACTACCCGCCAGGAGGACCTAATCGATGACATCGACCTCGATGACTTCTGGGGTAGCATATCTGGAGAATCCAACCCTAACCCAAATGAGATGCACTCACAAAAGATCCATAACCCTGCTATCCGATACTTTCATAAGATACTAGCCCACACCTTATTTGGTAAGGAAGAGAATAACACCTTAGTGTCCCGAGATGAACTCTTCATCTTGCTATGTGTCGATCAAGGTCGACACGTCAATATAGTGACATTCATGATGGAAAGATTTGTCCACCTTGCTAAGAATAACCGTACCCCAATAATCATAGGTGGCCTAGTAACCATGATAGCAGACGCCATCGGACTTGTACGCCCACTTTATGAGCTTGTACCTTTTGGAAACATCCGTCCAATGGATATCGAATTTTGCTTTGACCGCATAATCATAGGAAACATTGGGACGGATACCTTTGATTATTTAATAAGTAACAAAGTGGTTCTACTTTTTACCTTGCCTAACCATGAGAAAATGAGTGTTCACAACCGCGATAAATGGATCTATGACTTAGAGGAACACCCTATTGATCCACCTTCACTTCCCGCTACACCGTCCAAATATGAGTGTATCAATGACCCTATCCATAAGGAAGAATCTGACCCTGAAACACCTCCTAACTATTATAACATTGATGAACCAGTTCCTCCATCTTATGCTGATAATCATGCCATGCTCATCACCCGTCTGAATGCTTTCCAAGCTGACATCACCATTGTGAAAGAAGAGAAAAGCTCATACGCTTTGATGTCCTAGGCCTGATGGATATAGCCGTTGAGCAGTTTCATTATCTGAACGAACCTGTCGCTGCATTGGGACAAAAATGTGGCTAATACTACTGACCACTGATTTCTCCTACTCGCACTAAGCAATGAGGACACTGCTTTGTTTTGTGTGGGGAGAGAGCACATTTATTTATTTCATTACTTTTGTTCTATTGCTTTTGTTTTCTATGTTATCGCTACAATTTTTTCCTATGTTACATTTAATTTCAATTTATTAATTCAATTGCTATTCATTTAATTATGCTTATTTCATCTATTTATTTATTTTTGCATTGATGCTGTTAAAATTAAATTGCTTAGTTATCATTTTTGCTGTTATTATATGCTGCTGAAACCTGTGTTGAAAAATTGAAAATCAGCGTGTAACGACCATCACAATAGGGTGACGTCCGTCTCATAGACGTGACGACCGTCACGGATCTGCCACGATCGTCACACGGCATGCAAATGACCGTTACGAGCATCTGACCGTTGTAGACGACCGTTACGCACCCGTTGTGCGTGACGATCGTCACACCCCTGTGACGAATGTCATAAATTCCAGAGAGCTCGCCTATAAATGCAGCGCTCTTTCTCTCTTCAACCTCACCAACATGAACGCAACGAGCTAGAATACGCTTAACGCAAGATATATCCACAACCCATCCATTAGATACTTTCACCGAGTCCTGGGGCACACAGTTTTTGGAAGAGTCAGCAACCACAAGGTAAACTCCACGGAACTTTTCCTTCTTCACTGTGTGTTTGCCCAAATTGCGTTCAATGTTACCCCTTTCCTACTAGCCAACATCCAGGCTGCTTGCATGAGAGGCAGTCAGGCATTCTGTTGTGGAGGAATCATCACCTCCATAACATTAGGCTTAAACCTGGGAGATAGGCTAGCCAACTTACCAGCCCTGGAAGCAGAATTCCTCGACATCGACTACTGTCGTGCTTCACACCTGATCAAAGCAAGAGATGATGGGAAGTATCATCCTGTCGTCAGAAACAAGGTAGTTAGAAGTATCATCATGCCCAACAGGAACCGCACAGATCCAAGAGAAATGGCAAATTGGATTTTCGATCTGGAGGCCCCCGAGCAAAATGATGGAAATCCTGGTAATGGTGCAGATGAAGTCGAAGAGGAGCTTGACAGAGGCATGCCTCAACCACCTCAAGAGCACGCTGCAGAGACTTCTTCCTGAGGACAGCGGAGAAGCGAACGAAGACTCGCCTCCATGGAAAACATCTACATTGAGATGTTACGACACAACCAAATAATGGAAGACCTCCAAACGAAAATGATGCAAGCGATCTAGCAAATGCAGCGGGATCAGCACAATTATGCTAACTGGCATGATCAGGGGATGACAGAACTTTCAGACCAGATGAGTGCCCTAACTTACCGCGTAGAGGCCATCTAGGAATACACTCAGCATGTGGGATTGGATCCTACCCAGCAAGGAATAGGTGAGCACGCAAGAGCAAGAACCAGAGCACGAAGAAGCCAGCCGCGTAATGACGAGCAGTGATTTTTGTTTCTTTCCTTTTTATTTCTATATACTGTCGCATTGAGGATAATGCATTGCTTAAATCTGGGAGGAAATCCTTTTCACTCCTCTACTTGTTTCTATTGCTAATATTTTCAGCCAATACAAAAAAATTTCAATCATTTTTACATATTTTGGGCATACCAAAAATTTTCCTTAAGATTAAATGCATACCCTACGAGTACATAGGTTGTCTCGCGGAGGCTTTGTCAGGAAACTGAGAAAGATCTAACAAGATTGATACTGTCCCGACACCCTAGATCCCTTATTCCTACGAGATCAGTTTGAATAACCGTTATACCAACACCTTAAATCTCCATTCTAGATTAACCCCTAGTAGTTTATACTAGCAGTCAGCATCGTCTCAAGCACAAACCACGCGGAGAGCCGATGAATATAAGTATTTGATGACTACAAATTAAGAAACTCCTTCATAATATTGCTATCAAGAAATTGATAAAAGAACCATACAAAAGGTTGCAAAGTTATGCATAAAGAAGGAATAGAAACCCCAGTTGGTTGGTCCAGAGGTACCTGGTACTGGACTTGGTAGGGCGAACTACGGTTCGATCCCCCACAACCTTCAAAAAGGGGATAGATAAAGGGGTACCACACTAGTGTACCAGACCCCCGTGCTAAGAAAAGGATCAAAGTCAGTAACCGGCTACTTCACTAAGTGTGTGCGAAGGAAAAGGGCTTAATGTGATTGCGCTAGAATGAAACTGGGTGGAATAGAAACAGAGACACTAGGTTGCGCTATAATAGCATGATTCGAACTGCCTTGTGCAAAGGAGAGATCTACGTTAAAGTTGAAAGCTCGTGTCGTCATAGTATCTTTGGTGTTTTACTCGAATATCGGCCATCTTAACCATCCACCTGACAACCACGTACGAATAGGTAATGTATTCGCGTTTAACTTTGTTTTCAAATTGTATTTGCTTGAGGACAAGCAAGGATTCAAGTTTAGGGGAGTTTGATAACGCGAAAACACATCAGATAATTGCCTTGATTTACACTCAAAGTTCATACCATTTCAGTTAATAACCTAATTATTCCGCAAGTATTTGAGTTGTTTTTGCAGGTATTTAAATCTCCAAGCATTAATAAGCAAAATGAAGAAAAGGAAGAAAAAGAAGAAGAAACAGATGAGAAAGCACAGCAAAAAGCAGAAAAACCAGAATATGCAGAATTTGTTGATGTGACCACCGTCACAGATTCATGACGCTCGTCATGACCCCGACTGTGACGACTGTCAAAGGCCCATGATGAGCGTCACGCGGCCACAATATGCGCTTTGAAACAGTCAATCACAGGCACCCAAACGTGCCTAAATTCCCTCCAACAAACTTACTCCCACGGATTCCTCATTCAAACCAAGTCTTCCTTGAATATCTCAACAACCAAGACCTAAAGGAGCACTATATAAAGGACCAAAATGGGATAAAATTAGGGAGGCCTACTTTTACACTTATGCTCTGCAGTTTAGTTTTACAGCTTTCTAGCTTTTAGCATTTTCTTTCCAGCAACCTTGTTTTCGTTGCCTTATTTTATTCGCCATTCTTTTTAGAGTTTCCCTTTTTCCTTTCCGTTTTCCAGTTAGCCATAGTAGTAGTTTCCTATACTGGGGAACTATTACACTTTATTTAATTTTAGTAGTAATTTGTATTGAAGAAGCAAAGCCTACCGACTTGTGGAGAACTGCTCAAGTACTCCAAGAATCGCTATACTCTGTTACTTCGATCTTCAGGTTTTTATTGAATTATTATTGTTATTGCCCATTTATTATTATAAGCATGTTTGCCGCAATGTTGATCTGTTTATGCCTTGTGTTTGCCTTATTTAATATGTCTGGCTAAATTACCGGTATCGGTATGTAGCAACTTAATTTGATGGGATTTAATAATAACCGGTGGAAACCCTTTTTCTCAAACAATCTTTTAGGCTGAAGTTTTTAATTTAAATTTAATTAACTTTATCACAAAAGCGTGAAAATCTATTTAATATGGTTTTGCCACGAGAGTGGAAAACTAACTAAGGTGAGAACCAACAATCGCGAGAGCGTGAGGCTCGAGCTGGATAGTAAAGTTTAAGCATTGAGTTTAAAAACAGCGAGAGCACTTTAAAAGCAATTAGAACTTATTTATTTTCAAAAAGTAATTTTGACTTCAAATGGAACAGCGACAGCATACATTCTGACTTAAAGTTATAGGCTGAATCAACACCACGAGAGTGTGAGATAAAGCCTTTTAAATAAACATTTTTTACTAAGAGATATTTGGCATTTAAACTATTCACCGGTGACTTATTGAATCCCTGACAATTAATGCGCTGCATACTGATTCCTTCCATTAATTCTTTCTTAAAACCAAAAATTCCCCTTAGATTTACTATATTGCCCCCGAACTTCTACTAATCAATTCCCTTAGCTAAACATAGTGACGTTAGTAACACTAGTTTGACCATAGGTCCTTGTGGGATCGATATCTTTTAAAACTAAACCGACTAGATTGTGCACTTGTAGTCAAGTACCCGACAGACTATATTTTATATATAGCCACTACAAGCATCAAGTTTTTGGCGCCGTTGCCGGGGACCTGTTTTAGTCTAATAGTGTGATTCTTTCGTTGCACGGTATAGACTAAGGTAAAAATAAAAAACTAATCTTCTCTCCCTTTTTTCCCGGATTGTATGCCAAGTACTCGCACACAAGGCGATAAATTAGCACCACCAATCCCTGAATTAGAGTGTTTATTATACGTGAGACGCCGGATACATGAATATCAACAAAAGTACGTATTCCCAATATCTCCTTTCCTCCTAAATCAGAAGAAAAACAAAACATGGCTGAAGAAGGACGACATAACCGTCCTCTTAAATTCTACGTTACCCTGTCACAACAAGAACCTCACAACAGCATTGCTGCCCCCGCTATTAATCGAAACATTTTCGAGCTGAAACCCTCACTCTTATCAGCCGTCCAACAACATCAATTTGCTGGAAATCCAACAGACGATCCTAATGAACACCTGACCAAGTTTGTGCAGTACGCCGATACTGTAAAAGCGAATGGTGTATCTCAAGATGCGATAAGATTGCGCCTCTTTCCTTTCTCACTAAGAGACAGAGCTTGGGCTTGGTTGCAATCCTTGCCCTCCAACTCTGTTACAACATGGGAAGAACTGAAGGACGTTTTCTTATCCCGATACTTTCCACCGAGCAAAACTGCTATGCTGAGAGCTCAAATAAATGGATTTCGACAAAAAGATGTGGAATCTCTCTACGAAGCGTGGGAGAGATACAAGGACATGATGAGGATATGTCCACATCACGGTCTCAAAGACTGGGTGATCGTTCACACATTTTATGATGGGCTTCTGTATAACATAAGACTTACAATGGACGCTGCCGCGGGCGGTGCACTTATGGATAAGCCATACACCGAAGCCCATCAACTCAATCAAAACATGGCCCAAAACCATTGCCAATGGGGAGGTGAACGAACTCCAACGGGAAACTCCCAGACAAAGGGTGGAATGTACGAAATCAGTAGCCTTGACCATGTTCATGCAAAGGTAGATGCCCTTGTCCAAAAATTAGATAACATGACCATACCACCCGCAACCACTGTGGCTGTTGTAACTCCAAACTGCGAGTTATGTGGAAACCCTGGACACACTGCACAAGAATGTCAAATATTAGCAGGAGTCCCAACCAATCAAGTGAACTACACACAAGGAAATCCCTATTCAAATACCTACAACCTTGGTTGGAAAAACCATCCTAATTTCTCGTATAAGAATAACAATGCCCTGTATGCACCTGGCCAAGCACCAGTTGTTCCTCCTGGATATCCAAAGCCAGCTAATAATGCTCCTAACATGCCTAGGAAGTCAAATCTCGAATTTGAAGATGGAAAGCTTCATAGCTACCCAAGCTCAAACAAACAAAGACTTCTTGAACCAAAACATACATACTAGTGAGCAACTCAAACAACTAGGGAACAAAGTAGACGCCTTAGCCACCCACAATAAAATGCTTGAAACACAGATTTCACAAGTGGCTCAACATCAAGCATCTACAGCCGCTCCAGCTGGAACATTTCCTGGACAGCCACACCCTAATCCAAAGGGGCATGCAAATGCCGTTATACTGAGGAGTGGAAAAGAAGTAGACGGACCCGTAGATCCAAGACTCCAAAACCCTGCCATGTACCAAAAACCAGATAAAACCTCAACTGAGCAGGTAAATGAACCAAAGGAAATAGAAGATAATACCCAGGAGGCCGAAGAGAAAGAGAAACCTTATGTGCCTCCCCCTCCGCATAAACCACCCATTCCGTATCCTCAAAGACTCAAAAGTTCAAAAACTGCAAATCAATTTAGGAAATTTGTTGAACTTCTGAAGCAATTAAACATTACGATACCCTTTACAGAAGCCATCACACAAATGCCCTCCTATGCCAAATTTCTTAAGGAAATTCTATCCAATAAGAAAAAGATTGAGGATGACGAAACAGTTACACTTACTACCGAGTGTAGCGCCATAATCCAGAATAACATGCCTCCCAAACTAAAAGACCCGGGTAGTTTCTCCATACCCTGTGTCATTGGAAAATTCGTCATAGACAAAGCTCTATGCGATATAGGAGCCAGCATTAGCGTAATTCCCTTAACCATTTGTAGAAGGCTCAGTATGGGAGAATTAAGACCGACCAAGATGTCTGTTCAATTAGCTGACCACTCAATCAAATATCCTGTCGGTATACTAGAGAATGTCCCAGTACGTGTAGGACAATTTTACATTCCTACCGATTTCATAATCATGGACATTAATGAAGATGCCAGTACACCTATAATACTAGGAAGGCCATTCTTGGCTACCGCCGGATCCATAATAGACGTAAATAGAGGTAAGCTGACAGTCGAAGTTGGAGAGGAAAAGGTTGAATTCATCTTGACCCAATTCTTACAAGCACCAACTATAGACGACGCCTGCTATCTACTTGATGTCATAGACGAATGCGTGAGAGAGATGGAGATGGAAGAAACCACATACTCTGAAATAATGAAAATCCAAATCCCTCCAATCTTTGAAGACAATAATTGGCACGAACCATACAAAAACGAAAGTCTAAGCGAATGTTTAGAACTTACACCCGACCACATGCCATGCCCAAAGAAACCTGACTTGGAACTAAAAACACTACCAAAGAACCTAAGATACGAATTCCTAGACACTGAACAGAAAAGACCAGTAATAGTCAACGCTGACTTAGGACAGATGGAAACTGAGAAATTATTAGATGTCCTAAGAAAATATCCAACAACGTTAGGATATAACATCGCCGATCTAAAAGGAATAAGTCCTTCAATCTATATGCATCGTATTATGCTGGAGGAAGACTGTAAAACCTCTAGAGAACACCAGAGAAGGATCAACCCAATCCTAAGTATCGTAGTCAAGGATGAAGTAAAGAAACTTCTAGATGCTGGAATAATATACCTGATCTCAGATAGTTAGTGGGTTAGCCCCGTTCATGTAGTACCCAAAAAAGGGGGTGTTATAATCGTTAAGAACGAGAAGGGAGAATCCATAGCACAAAGAGTTATCACCGGAAGTAGAATGTGCATTGGCTATAGAAAACTAAATAAAGCCACTCGTAAAGATCATTTCCCTCTATCCTTCATTGACCAAATGCTTGAACGATTGGCTAAGCATTCTCACTTCTGCTATCTAAACGGTTATTCAGGATTCTTTCAAATCCCAATACATCCTAACGACCAAGAAAAGACTACCTTTACATGCCCTTATGGTACATTCGCCTACCGACGAATGCCATTTGGCTTATGTAACGCTCCCGCAACATTTCAAAGATGCATGATGGCTATCTTCGCCGATTTTATAGACGACATCATGGAAGTCTTTATGGATGAGTTTTCTGTTTGCGGGAAGAGTTTTGAAGGATGTCTATCTAACCTCGAAATGGTACTCGAAAGATGCGTGAAAGTAAACCTCGTTTTAAACTGGGAGAAATGCCACTTCATGGTTCAACAAGGAATTGTATTAGGTCACGTGGTATCTGACAGAGGAATTGAAGTAGGCAAAGCTAAAATCGAAATTATAGAGAACCTTCAACCTCCGAAAACCTTACGAGAAATAAGAAGCTTTCTAGGACACGCCGGTTTCTACCGACGTTTTATTAAGGATTTCTCAAAAATAACCAAGCCACTTACAGGATTACTAATGAAAGACGCTGACTTCATATTTGATGAAAAATGCTTAACAGCGTTCAACCAACTGAAGACATCTTTAATCACCGCACCCATAATGCAACCACCTGACTGGAGATTACCATTTGAAATCATGTGTGATGCGAGTGGATACGCAGTAGGCGCAGTACTGGGACAAAGGAAAGATAAGAAGCTTCATGCTATTTACTATGCGAGTAGAACGCTAGATCCTGCCCAATTGAACTACGCCACCACTGAAAAAGAACTTCTAGTTGTCGTGTTTGCTTTGGACAAATTATGTTCCTACCTAGTAGGGGCAAAAATTATCATCTATACCGACCACTCCGCTATTAGATATCTGTTAAGTAAGAAGGACGCCAAACGAAGACTTTTAAGATGGATCCTGCTCTTAAAAGAATTTGATTTAGAAATAAAAGATAAGAAAGGTACTGAAAACGTAGTAGCAAACCACTTATCTCGTATCGAAGGGAACAAGCGTGAACAAATCCCAATTAATGACGATTTCCCTTACGAACGACTCATAGCCCAAATGGAAAGTGATATGTCTGAACTGACTTTAAACGATACAGAAATAGAAGAATCAGTGGAAGAAGTACACGCGAATGCAACTCAACCATGGTATGCTGACTTTGTCAACTACCTAGCTGTCGGAGTACTTCCATCGGACCTATCTTATCAACAAAAGAAGAAGTTTTTTCACGACCTAAAACAATATTACTGGGATGAACCTCTTCTTTTCAAAAGAGGGACCGACGGTATTTTCCGTCGATGTGTTCCTGAGGATGAAATCGATGATATAATCTCTAATTGCCATTCCGCCCCCTATGGAGGGCATGCAAGTACCTCAAAGACCTGCACTAAGATCCTGCAATCCAGCCTCTTTTGGCCTACTCTATGGAAAGACGTCCATAACGCGGTTATAAAATGCGATTGGTGCCAACACACTGGCAACATCTCAAGATGCGATGAAATGCAACAAACGGGAATCTTAGAAGTCGAAGTCTTTGACGTATGGGGGATTGACTTCATGGGACCATTCCCAGCTTCTTTTGGTAATAAATACATACTTGTTGCTGTCGACTATGTCTCAAAATGGATCGAGGTTGTAGCCTCTCCAACGAATGACACACGAGTAGTGATCAAGTTATTCAAAAACGTTATCTTTCCCAGATTCGGTGTGCCAAAATTAGTAGTCAGTGACGGTGGCTCCCACTTTATATCGAATATATTTGGAAAACTCCTTCTGAAGTATGGAGTCCGACACCGCGTAGCAACACCGTATCATCCACAAACTAGCGGGCAAGTAGAAGTCTCTAATCAAGAAATAATATAAATTCTTGAGAAGACCGTAGGAATATCCAGAAAAGACTGGTCATCCAAACTAAATAAAGCTTTGTGGGCCTACAAGACGGCTTACAAAACCCCGATAGGAACCACACCCTTCAAACTAGTTTATGGTAAATCATGCCACCTCCCTGTGGAATTGGAACAAATAGCGTAGTGGGCAATTAAAACCCTAAACATAAATTACACTTCCGCAGGAAAGAAACGGATTCTGGACATCCACGAATTAGAAGAGCTGAGATTGGACGCTTACGAGAATGCTAGGATCTACAAAGAACGAACCAAAAGATGCCATGAAAAACGAATTTCTAGGAAGGAGTTTAAAGTTGGTGACGTAGTGCTGCTATTCATTTTAAGACTTAAACTTTTTCCAGGAAAACTCAAATCTCGATGGTCTGGCCCTTTCGAGATCACCAAAGTTCTCAATAGTGGCGCAATAGAAATAAAAGGTAGAAATAGTGACCCTTTTATAGTAAAAGGGCAGCGACTAAAGCATTATCATAATATAGAAAATAGAGACTATTCGAACAGCCTTAGACTCATAGAGCTGCCCGCTCAACCCCAAACCTAGTACAACGCGACACTACTGTCGAACTTGCGACATTAAACAAAGTGCTTAGTGGGAGACAACCCACCCTTTTTCCTTTTTGTTATTTTTCTTACACTCTATTTTCCCTTCTTTGATTCTCTTCTTTATTTTGTTTGCTCCCCTCTTCTTGATTCTTTGCAGTCACTCTTGTTGCTTCTAGTAACTAACTTAGACATATTGGATACTGACAAACAGGAAAATTACTAACTAGTTAGTTAATTACTTTCATCATGCAACAAACAGAGACAGTTTTCAGAGGCAGAGTTCAACAAAGGCGGTATGATTATCTAGCCCGGAAGGATATGGCATTGACCATATATTATGATGGACCGACCATGAATAAATTAGGCATCCGAGATAGCATCCTATATATGTTTAACCATCTTGGGTGGGAGAACGCAGCCATTAAGAGACGGTTTGTCACGTACCGTGAACTAACCTTAGAATTCCTAAGCTCCCTTGTATACATCCCTGAGCATGGTTACGGACTTAACAAAGGGTTGATATCCTTTAGGCTATTTAGCATGGAATTCACCTATACCCGTCGAGACCTTGCTGACCTCCTAGGATTCCCTAGTGGCCCTTTCGTTTTTACTACTCGCCGGGAGGACCTAATCAATGACATCGACCTCGATGACTTCTGGGGTAGCATATCTGGAGAATCCAACCCTAACCCAAATGAGATGCACTCACAAAAGATCCATAACCCTGTTATCCGATACTTTCATAAGATACTAGCCCACACCTTATTTGGTAAGGAAGAGAATAACACCTTAGTGTCCCGAGATGAACTCTTCATCTTGCTATGTGTCGATCAAGGTCGACACGTCAATATAGTGACATTCATGATGGAAAGATTTGTCCACCTTGTTAAGAATAACCGTACCCTAATAATCATAGGTGGCCTAGTAACCATGATAGCAGACGCCATCGGACTTGTACGCCCACTTTATGAGCTTGTACCTTTTGGAAACATCCGTCCAATGGATATCGAATTTTGCTTTGACCGCATAATCATAGGAAACATTGGGACGGATACCTTTGATTATTTAATAAGTAACGAAGTGGTTCGACTTTTTACCTTGCCTAACCATGAGAAAACGAGTGTTCACAACCGCGATAACTGGCTCTATGACTTAGAGGAACACCCTATTGATCCACCTTCACTTCTCGCTACACCGCCCAAATATGAGTGTATCAATGACCCTATCCATAAGGAAGAATCTGACCCTGAAACACCTCCTAACTATTATAACATTGATGAACCGGTTCCTCCATCTTATGTTGATAATCATGCCATGCTCATCACCCGTCTGAATGCTTTCCAAGCTGACATCACCATTGTGAAAGAAGAGAAAAGCTCATACGCTTTGATGTCCTAGGCCTGATGGATATATCCGTTGAGCAGTTTCATTATCTAAACAAAGTTGTCGCTGCATTGGGACAAAAACGTGGCTAATACTACTGACCACTGATTTCTCCTACTCGCACTAAGCAATCAGGACACTGCTTTATTTTGTATGCGGAGGGAGCACATTTATTTATTTCATTACTTTTGTTCTATTGCTTTTGTTTGCTATGTTATCGCTACAATTTTTTCCTATGTTACATTTATTTCAATTTATTAAGTCAATTGATATTCATTTAATTATGCTTATTTCATCTATTTATTTATTTTTGCATTGATGCTGTTAAAATTAAATTGCTTAGTTATCATTTTTGCTGTTATCATATGCTGCTGAAACCTGTGTTGAAAAATTGAAAATCAGCGTGTAACGACCGTCACAATGGGATGACGTCCGTCTCAAAGACGTGACGACCGTCACGGGTCTGCCACGATCGTCACACGGCATGCAAATGACCGTTACGAGCATCTGACCGTTGCAGACGACCGTTACGCACCCGTTGCGCGTGACGACCGTCACACCCCTGTGACGACCGTCACGAATTCCAGAGAGCTCGCCTATAAATGCAGGCGCTCTTTCTCTCTTCAACCTCACCAACATGAATGCAAATAGCTGGGATACACTTAATGCAACATATATCCACAACCCAGCCATTAGATACTTTCACCGAGTCTTGGGGCACACAGTTTTTGGAAGAGTCAGCAACCACAAGGTAAACTCCAAGGAACTTTTCCTTCTTCACTGTGTGTTTCCCCAAATTGCGTTCAATGTTACCCCTTTCCTACTAGCCAACATTCAGGCTGCTTGCATGAGAGGCAGCCAAGCATTCTGTTGTGGGGGAATCATCACCTCCATAGCATTAGACTTAAACCTGGGAGATAGGCTAGCCAACATACCAGCCCTGGCAGCAGAATTCCTCGACATCGACTACTGCCGTGCTTCACACCTGATCAAAGTAAGAGATGATGGGAAGTATCATCCTGTCGTCAGAAACAAGGTAGTTAGAAGTATCATCATGCCCAACAGGAACCGCACAGATCCAAGAGAAATGGCAAATTGGATTTTCGATCTGGAGGCCCCCGAGCCAAATGATGGAAGTCCTGGTAATGGTGCAGATGAAGTTGAAGAGGAGCTTGACAGAGGCATGCCTTAACTACCTCAAGAGCACACTGCAGAGACTTCATCCCGAGGACAGCGGAGAAGCGAACGAAGACCCGCCTCCATGGAAAACATCTATGTCGAGATGTTACGACACAACCAAATAATGGAAGACCTCCAAACGAAAATGATGCAAGCGATCCAGCAAATGCAGCCGGATCAACACGATTATGCTAACTGGCATGATCAGGGGATGGCGGAACTTTCAGACCAGATGAGTGCCCTAACTTACCGCGTAGATGCCATCCAGGAATACACTCAGCACGTGGGATTGGATCCTACCCAACGAGGAATAGGTGAGCGCGCAAGAGCAAGAGCCAGAGCATGAAGAAGCCAGCCGCGTAATGGCGAGTAGTGATTTTTGTTTCTTTCCTTTTTATTTCTGTATACTGTCGTATTGAGGACAATGCATTGCTTAAATGTGGGAGGAAATCCTTATCACTCCTCTACTTGTTTCTATTGCTAATATTTTCAGCCAATACAAAAAAATTTGCTTGTCTCGCGGAGGCTTTGTCAAGAAACTGAGAAAGATCTAACAAGATTGATATCGTCCCGACACCCTAGATCCCTTAGGAGTAATATTTATACCGGATTGACCCGCTATGAGAATACTATATAGAAAGTTATGCAAAGTGTCATAAGTTATTCTCATGGTGATAATGGTGTATACCACTCTTCGACCTGAAACCACTATGGACCCTAGATGTGGAGTCGAGTGCTTTATTGCTGATCCAACATTGTCCGTAACTGGATAACCATAAAGACAGTTGATGGGTACTCCACGAAGCATGCTGAGGGACATGAGTGACCTAGATGGAATTTTCCCATCCTGCATAACAGGATAAATGTCTATGGGCCTAATATTGAACTGGACAAGGATGACACGGTCTATGCCTTGTGTTCAATATAGACATAAGGGCAAAAGGGTAATTATACACATAAGTATTATCACAGAAGGAATTGTCAGATCACATGACATTTTCGTGTCTTGGGTAGCAGTGATGTGTTGCTAGATACCGCTCACTGTTTATTATATTAAATGCGTGATTTAATATAATTGCCAACGTCACGAAAACCTACAGGGTCACACACAAAGGACAGATTGATGAGAGATAGAGTAACTAAGGAATACCGTAAGGTACGGTGCCCTTAAGTGACTTATAGAACATCGTAAGGTACGGTGTACTTGAGTAGAATATGAAATATGGTAAGGTACCATGGGCTTAAGTGATTATGGGCATATTATAAGATATGGGCCAAAATACACTTAAGTGGGATTTTAGCTTGAAGCCCACACAAGTGGTTCTATAAATAGTCGATGTATTCATTGCGGTTGCATTATTTTCGTTTTCTCACTCTCTCTCTCTCACTCAAAGCCTTCATTCGTACCAGCTAGCACTGAGATTGAAGGAATCCGTTCGTGTGGACTGAGTAGAGACGTTGTCATCGTTCAACGTTCGTGATCGCTCTGTGGATCTACATCAAAGGTTTTGATCGTCACAAGAGATCTGCACCAAAGGTTTCAATCGTCACAAGAGGTAAATATTCTATCACTGATCATGACCATTCGTAAGGATCTCTAAAGGAGAAAATTTTAATTTCCGCTGCGTTTTGGATCGCAATTCTCCTTCAGTTTATACTAGCAGTCAGCACCGTCTCAAGCACAAACCACGCGGAGAGCCGATGAATATAAGTGTTTGATTCCTACAAATTAAGAAACTCCTTCATACTGTTGCTATCAAGAAATTGATAAAAGAACCATACAAAAGGTTGCAAAGTTATGCATAAAGAAGGAATAGAAACCCTAGTTGGTTGGTCCAGAGGTACCTGGTACTAGACTCGGTAGGGCGAACTACGGTTCGATCCCCCACAACCTTCAAAAAGGGGATATATAAAAGGGTACCACACTAGTGTACCAGACCCCCGTGCTAAGAAAAGGATCAACGTCACTAACCGGCTACTTCACTAAGTGCGTGCGGAGGAAAATTGCTTAATGTGATTGCGCTAGAATGAAACCGGGTGGAATAGAAACAGAGACACTAGGTTGCGCTATAATAGCATGATTCGAACTGCCTTGTGCAAAGGAGAGATCTACGCTAAAGTTGAAAGCTCGTGTCGTCATAGTATCTTTGGTGTTTTACTCGAATATCGGCCATCTTAACCATCCACCTGACAACCACGTACGAATGGGTAATGTTTTTGCGTTTAACTTTGTTTTCAAATTGTATTTGCTTGAGGACAAGCAAGGATTCAAGTTTAGGGGAGTTTGATAACGCGAAAACACATCAGATAATTGCCTTGATTTACACTCAAAGATCATACCATTTCAGTTAATAACCCGATTATTCCGCAAGTATTTGAGTTGTTTTTGCAAGTATTTAAATCTCCAAGCATTAATAAGCAAAATGAAGAAAAGGAAGAAAAAGAAGAAGAAACAGATGAGAAAGCACAGCAAAAAGCAGAAAAACCAGAATGTGCAGAATTTGTTGATGTGACCACCGTCACAGATTCATGACGCTCGTCATGACCCCGACTGTGACGACTGTCAAAGGCCCATGATGAGCGTCACGCGGCCACAATATGCGCTTTGAAACAGTCAATCACAGGCACCCAAACGTGCCTAAATTCCCTCCAACAAACTTACTCCCACGGATTCCTCATTCAAACCAAGTCTTCCTTGAATATCTCAACAACCAAGACCTAAAGGAGCACTATATAAAGGACCAAAATGGGATAAAATTAGGGAGGCCTACTTTTACACTTATGCTCTGCAGTTTAGTTTTACAGCTTTCTAGCTTTTAGCATTTTCTTTCCAGCAACCTTGTTTTCGTTGCCTTATTTTATTCGCCATTCTTTTTAGAGTTTCCCTTTTTCCTTTCCGTTTTCCAGTTAGCCATAGTAGTAGTTTCCTATACTGGGGAACTATTACACTTTATTTAATTTTAGTAGTAATTTGTATTGAAGAAGAAAAGCCTACCGACTTGTGGAGGACTGCTCAAGTACTCCAAGAATCGCTATACTATGTTACTTCGATCTCCAGGTTTTTATTGAATTATTATTGTTATTGCCCATTTATTATTATAAGCATGTTTGCCGCAATGTTGATCTGTTTATGCCTTGTGTTTGCCTTCTTTAATATGTCTGGCTAAATTATCGGTATCGGTATGTAGCAACTTAATTTGATGGGATTTAATAATAACCAGTGGAAACCCTTTTTCTCAAACAATCTTTTAGGCTGAAGTTTTTAATTAAAATTTAATTAACTTTATCACAAAAGCGTGAAAACTATTTAATATGGTTTTGCCACGAGAGTGGAAAATTAACTAAGGTGAGAACCAACAATCGCGAGAGCGTGAGGCTCGAGCTGGATAGTAAAGTTTAAGCATTGAGTTTAAAAACAGCGAGAGCACTTTAAAAGCAATTAGAACTTATTTATTTTCAAAAAGTAATTTTGACTTCAAATGGGACAGCGAGAGCATACATTCTGACTTAAAGTTATAGGCCGAATCAACAACCATGAGAGTGTGAGATAAAGCCTTTTAAATAAACATTTTTTACTGAGAGATATTTGGCATTTAAACTATTCACCGGTGACTTATCGAATCCCTGACAATTAATGTGCTGCATACTGATTCCTTCCATTAATTCTTTCTTAAAACCAAAAATTCCCCTTAGATTTACTATATTGCCCCCGAACTTCTACTAATCAATTCCCTTAGCTAAACATAGTGACGTTAGTAACACTAGTTTGACCATAGGTCCCTGTGGGATCGATATCTTTTAAAACTAAAGCGACTAGACCGTGCATTTGCCGTCAAGTACCCGACAAACTATATTTTATATATAGCCACTACAAGCATCACATATTTTTGTGCAAATTTGGGATAATTGTATTGTTTGTAATGTATGAATTGCTTGATATATTAATTGCTTGTATGCTTGGTGGTTTCTTGTGAGATGAGTTTTATACCCGAACTCGAGTGCATTTATGATAGGAGAATGGCATAGTCTTGTTGACTTGTGTGGAGTTATTACTTAGCAAGTTAACTTGCAAGCCCTTTCACTTGGTGGGGGTCTTGTTAGGATCAATAATGTCACACGAGTAGTCGTGGTTAGGCATTACTCTTTCCAATATAAACCTTAGAAGCCAAGGACCTTAGATACCTAGCCCATCTTGGCCTATTCTAGGATGTAGTGCGAAGGTAGTTCAAGTGTAAGATTTGATACGATTGTTACACGATACTACACTCATAAGAGTCCCTCTTGAGAATATTTTTGGAATACGAGTAGTCGTTTTATCCGATAATATCCGAAAGATGAGATGATGACTATGGGGACCTTTTTTAGAACATGATTGTCAGGTTTAACCATAGTACACTCCCATTTGGGTGGTTCTTAACCGAAACTCCATGCTCGTGACTTACAACAAACCCTCGATTCGCGGTTGATCCGTTCTCGCACATTCTTAATATCAATGGAACTTGGGTGTTGATAAGGTGTAAACCATAATCCACCAAAATGGATGATTGATATTGACAATGACGTGAGCCATCCCGTGACCTTTGTTTGGCGTGACTTGCTTGATCCTTGAGTGTGATTGTTGCATCCATGGATTCATGCATTCATACACATCCATATCATCAACAATAAAGAATTTTCAAGGATCTTAAGAGATTTATTTGCAAATTTTCAGACATGGATAATCAAAGAAGGAATATGATAAAGTACATTTTCCAACAACCCGACTTGAAAGAGTTAAGGAGTTTGACATCTTATGTATTATAGCCCTTGGAGTTCAAAGGTCACCATGGGAAGCTCCAGTCTATTCTTTATACTAAGGTGGACGAAGGTCTGATGAGTGTGTTGGTGCAGTTCTACGATCCTCTGTATCGGTGCTTCACTTTTCTGGATTTCCAGCTTTTGCCTACACTTGAGGAGTATGCCTATCATGTGGGTATACCTATTCTTGACTAGTTGTCGTTCAGTGGTTTGGAGAAGGTTCCGTCTTCTCAAGAGGTTGCTGACATGCTTCATATAGATGTATCTGATATTGTTGCTAATATGACTACCAAAGGTGGAATTCAAGGTCTCCCGTCTGATTTTCTCATTACCCAAGCTAATTTGTTTGGGAAGGCCATGAGTGAGGACGATTTTGAATCCATATTTGTACTACTCATCTATGGGCTAGTGTTATTTCCCAACATCGACAACTTCGTAGATGTGAACGCTATTAGGATTTTCTCTTCTCTTAATCCCATTCCGACTCTGTTAGGTGACACTTATTTCTCTTTGCATATGAGGAATGCAAAGGGTGGTGGTTCCATTGTGTGTTGTCTGCCTCTGTTGTATAATGGTTTATTTCGCACTTGCCTCGGACGCTCGCCTTCAAGGAGAACAAGGGATGTCTACGGTGGTCTGTGAGACTCATGTCTCTAACTAATGATGATATTTCTTGGTATAACTGTGTTTATGATGGCGTTCAAATTATTGACTCTTGTGGTGAGTTCTCCAATGTGCCTCTTCTTGGTACATGTGGTGGAATTAACTACAACCCTGCTTTGGCTCGCCGTCAGTTTGGGTTCCCCTTAAACGATAAACCTAACAATATTTTGTTGGAAGGTGTGTTCTTTCAAGAGGGTAAAGATCCCCAGAACTTGAAAGATAGGATGGTATGCGCCTGGCGCAAAGTTCACAGGAAAGGGAGGAATGAGCTTGGTCCGAAGAATTGCATTGCTTTGGAACCCTACACTGCTTGGGTGAGGAAGAGAGCTCTTGAGTACCGCATGCCATACGATTATTCGAGACCTACCTCTATGGTTATGGTTGGACCTACAACCCTACCTAACCAAGTAGTAGAGGAGTTGAGAGATGAAGACCGATCGCGTGCATGGGTTCGTGAGCGTGAGGAGCTACTTCAGCAGCTCAAAGATAAGGATGGAGTGATAGAGTTTCTAGAACATCAGGTTATTGATGAGCCTGATGATATGGTTACTTATCTTCTTCCTCACTCATCTAGGTTTATGAAGAGGGAGTATGATCAGCTCGCCAAGGAGAAGGCCGATATGGAAGCAGCTTATGAGAGAGAGATGAAGAGGCTTCGTGCAACTTATCTTCTGATCTCAAAGGCTTTGGACGATTGTTTCTAGGGCTCCATAGGATGTTCATTCTCTTTTTCTCTTGTATTGTATTTGGTTACCAAAACTGTACTACTTCTTTGGTGTAAAATGTTTCCAAATATTATTGCTATGAGTATTCCATGTATGTCTTAAAAGTTCAATATATTCAAATATTTGCAAATAGATCTCTATAAAGTTCTTCTGATAAAAAATAAATCATATGCACAAACATTGCATGCATCATATGCATAAGCAGGTTTTGTTCTGAGCTCTTGATCAGTGGTCTAACTCTTTGCTCTTCATTTATTTTGAAGACAAGCTGACGCACCGGTATAATACCAGAGCAAATCATCTGAAGATAATGGAACATCTCGAGCAAGAGAAAAGGGACCTGAAAGAAGAGATTGCTAGGCTGACTGCCATGGTGGAGTCAGTTCTGGCCGCACAAAGCCAAGCTTCACCAACTCCTACAACTCCTCCCACGAGGACTGTCATATCTAAGATAGTGACTTCAATTGTACCTGCTGCAACAACCCACTTTGTTCCGTCTATGCCAGCCGGATTCCCTTGGGGAATGCCTCCCAATTTCATGCTAGAGGGTTTTGCTCCTACTCTCACTTCTATGCCGGCATCTAGCCCTGTCCTATCTGTGCCACCTCCCGTTGTGCACACCCTTCCCCGTGTCGAAGACACCATTTATCATTCCGAGCCATCTGAGGGCCCGGATGTTTATGAGAAAATGGTTGAGATGAAATATCAATTCCTTGAGCTGCGCAAGGAACTGAAGACTTTGAGGGGGAAGGACCTCTTTGGGAAAAGTGCTACTGAGTTGTGCCTAGTGCCCAACGTGAAAATCCCTATTAAGTTCAAGGTGCCTGACTTTGAGAAATATAAGGGAAAAGTGCTACTGAGTTGTGATGTATGCTCGTAAGATGTCAACACAGACTGACAACGACCAACTGCTGATCCACTACTTTCAAGATAGCCTGACAGGTGCTGCGCTCCGGTGGTATATGGGGTTGGAGAGTGCAAGCATCCTCTCTTTTAATGATCTAGGCGAGGCCTTCGTTAAGCAGTACAAATATACTGTGGATATGGCTCCAGACAGGGACCAATTGAGGGCAATGTCGCAGAAGGATAAGGAGACCTTCAAGGAGTATGCCCAGAGATGGCGAGAATTGGCAGCTCAGATAGTGCCACCCCTGGAAGAGAAGGAGATGACAAAGATCTTCTTGAAGAATTTGAGCTCTTTCTATTATGAAAGAATGATTGCTGGTGAATATGGGGATGAGATTAGAAGAAGGGGTCAGTGAAAGACGATTATCTAGAGATGACACTTCCTCAGCAAAGAACTATGGAGGCTTTGCTAGGAAGAAAGAGGGAGAGACCCATGTTGTGTCCTCTCATATTAAAAAAAGGCCCTCTATAAGAAGGAAGGATGTGCGTCCAACCGTCAACCAACACCAGGTGGCTCATATAGCACCTTCTTTTAGAGAAGTTCATCAACAACAACAACATCGTCAACAACAACATGCCTACCAGCCTCACAATAATAATAACACCAGCACCAGCAACTACGAGAGCAAAAGGATAACTTTTGATCTGATTCCGATGACGTATGCTGACCTTTATCCTTCCTTGATCGATAGGAAGCTGATAACTCCATGAGATCCTCCCGCTGTACCAAATAATCCTCAGTGGTGGTATAAGCCAGAGCTTCATTGTGTATATCATTCCGGTGCTCCCGGACATGACGTGGAGAACTGTTACCCATTGAAGACCAAGGTGCAAGACCTTGTGAGAAGTGGGATGTTGTTTTTTGAGGACGTAGGTCCAAACGTGAAGAAGAACCCATTGCCCGAGCATGGGAAAGCAGCTGTTAATATGGTCCAGGGATGCCCTGGAAAATACAAAGTCCTTTATGTGAATGACATAAGGCAGTCCTTGGTTGAGATGCATAAGTTGTTGTGTGAACACAGTCACTACGAGCATGACCATGATAGGTGCCAGGTGTGCACTATCAATGAGAGAGGATGCCGTAAAGTGAGAAAGAACATCCAAGAGATGATTGATTAAGGGATGATTGAGAGACTTCAGAATCGTAATGAGGATGAAGTTGATGTTATCACCCCAGTGTTTAAAATTCATGAGCCTGTTGTCATCAAGTATGATGGCAGCAAGAAGAAGGTATCACCAGCTCTTATGATAAAGCCAGCGGGTCCTATCTCGTATGTATTAGACAAAGTTGTTCCTTACCGATATACCATTGTTATGCTGGAGGATGGAAAGGAGGTGTCGTTACCCTCAACTTCTGTGGTAAGCATTTCAGATGTCAGTGGTGTGACCCGTAGTGGTCGTGTTTTCTTGGCTCCGCCGAAATCCCATGAAGATATCATGAAGAGAACTGTTGTTAATCCTGCCGGTCCCGTGGGGACTTCTTGAAATAATTTTGTTCCTGTTGTTAAGGGTGTTGACCCTGTTGCTGTTAACAATAATAATACTCCTGTCCTGGTTGGCCAGTCTGGCATTATGAAAGAGGATGGTGATGAGATGCTGAGGCTCATCAAAAGGAGTAAATATAATGTTGTTAATCAATTGCTACAAACTCCATCAAAGATATCTGTCTTATCTTTGTTGATGAATTCCGAGCCACACCGCGAAGCTTTGCAGAGGGTGTTGGACGTGGCATACGTGGACCATGATGTCATAGTAGAGCAGTTTGATAGCATTGTTGTGAATATAACCGCTTGCAACAATTTGAGCTTCTGTGATGCTGAACTTTCCGAGGAGGGAAAAGACCACAATTTGGCTTTACACATATCAATGAACTGTAAGGATGATGCCTTGTCCAATGTGTTGGTGGACACAGGATCGTCGCTTAATGTGTTTCCAAAATCCACTCTTGCTAAACTTTCATACCAAGGGCCTCCTATGAGGAAAAGTGGAGTAGTTGTGAAGGCGTTTGATGGATCGTGTAAAACTCTGATCGGTAAATTAGAAATCCCGATCAAGATTGGACCTAGTGATTTTCAGATCACTTTCCAGGTCATGGATATTCATCCGTCTTATAGTTGTTTGCTTGGCAGACCATGGATTCACGAGGCAGACGCTGTGACATCCACCCAACACCAAAAGTTGAAGTTTGTGAAGAACAAGAAGTTGGTGGTGATAGGGGGAGAGAAGGCTCTCTTGGTCATTCATTTATCTTCCTTCTGCTATATTGACGCTGAGGATGAGGTTGGGACTTCGTTCCAAGCCTTATCTATTACTGAGCCTCCAAGGAAAGGAATTTCTTCATTTGTCTCCTATAATGATGCAAAGTTTGCCATTGAGCATGGTGCAACTACTGGTTTGGGGAAAATGATTAAGTTGGAAGATAACAAGTCCCGAGCTGGCATAGGGTATTCTTCTGGTGTTTCCAATGATCGTGGGTTGTTCTAGAGTGGAGGTTTTATCCACACCGTTGAAGATCAGGAAGCTGCTGCCATTGTTGAAGATGATGAAGAGGAAGATCTTGGCAACTTCGTCATGCCCGGAGAAATCTGCAGTAATTGGGTCGTTGTTGATGTTCCAACAGTTATCCATAAGTCAGCATAATGTGTTCATTTTGTTTGAAAATCCTTCTCCCATGCCAAAAGGAGAAGTGAAGATATTGTTGGCATAATTGATTAATACAATGATATTCATTTAATAATCACATGTTAAATGTTTATTTTTCAAATTATTTTCCCTTTTTTCTTTTTGCATGAAATTGGTGATCACCATAAAATCCTAAAAAAGATAATAAATTCAATCTTTTCATCTGCATAATGATTTGCCTTGTTTGAATTTTGAAATCTCTTTTATACTCAAAATCATTATGCTGGTTAATCAAACCCATTGAACCTAATGATCCAACACCATCTCCCAACTTTGAGTTCCCTGTATTTGAGGCAGAAGAAGATGATGTTGAAGATATTCCTTATGAGATTACCCGTTTGCTTGAGCATGAGGAGAAGATCATTCAGCCACATCTCGAGAATCTGGAAACAGTCAACTTGGGGTCTGAAGACTGCATTCGTGAAGTGAAGATTGCGGTACTCCTTGAAGAATCTGTTAAGAAGGGTTGACTGAGTTGCTACGAGAATATGTCGATGTCTTTGCCTGGTCGTATGAATACATGCCTGGTCTAGATACTGATATCGTGCAGTATTTCTTGCCATTAAAGCTTGAGTGTGTGCCTGTGAAGCAGAAGCTCAGAAGAATTCATCCTGATATGGAGGTGAAAATTAAAGAAGAAGTTCAGAAGCAAATTGATGCGGGGTTTCTGGTGACTTCTACATATCCTCAATCGGTGGCCAATATTGTGCCTGTGCCTAAGAAAGATGGAAAAGTCCGAATGTGTATGGATTACCGTGACTTGAATAAAGCTAGTCCTAAAGATGATTTTCCTCTACCACACATTGATATGTTGGTAGATAATACGACTAAATTCAATGTCTTCTCATTTATGGACGGATTTTCTGGTTATAACCAGATTAAAATGGCACCCGATGATATGGAAAAGAAAACATTCATCACACCTTGGGGAACATTCTGTTATCGAGTGATGCCCTTCGGTTTGAAGAACGCCGGAGCCACGTATCAACGTGTTATGACTACCTTGTTTCATGATATGATGCACAAGGAGATTGAGGTGTATGTTGATGATATGATTGCGAAGTCGAAAACGGAAGTTGAACATGTAGAACACTTGTTGAAGCTTTTCCAACGTTTGAGGAAGTACAAACTCCGCCTGAATCCGAACAAGTGTACATTTGGAGTCCGTTCCGGCAAGTTATTGGGCTTTATTGTTAGTGAGAGAGGTATTGAAGTTGATCCTGCCAAGGTCAAAGCAATACAAGAGATGCCTGCACCCAAAATCGAGAAGCAAGTTTGAGGTTTTCTTGGCCGTTTGAATTACATTTCGAGATTTATATCCCACATGACTGCCACATGTGCGCCTATATTCAAGCTCCTCCGGAAAGATCAGCGTCATGATTGGACCGAGGATTGCCAAAAAGCCTTTGACAATATTAAAGAGTATGTGTCCGAACCTCCGATTCTGTCTTCGCTTGTTGAAGGGAGACCATTAATTATGTACTTGACTATGCTTAATGATTCCATGGGTTGTGTCCTTGGTCAGTAAGATGAATCAGGAAAGAAATAGTATGCCATATACTACTTGAGTAAAAAATTTACCGACTGTGAGTCTCGGTACTCAATGCTTGAGAAGACATGATGTGCTTTGGCTTGGGCTGCTAAGCACTTACGCCAGTATATGTTGAATCATACGACTTGGTTGATATCCAAAATGGATCCAATCAAGTATATCTTTGAGAAGCCTGCTTTAACTGGGAGGAATGCCCCTTGGCAGATGTTGTTATCTGAGTATGATATTGAGTATCGAGCTCAGAAAGCTATTAAAGGTAGTGATGAGCCTACGCTCGATGAAGGGCCAAAGCTTGGTTCCCGATGGGGTATGGTGTTCGATGGTGCTGTCAATCAGTATGGAAATGGTATTGGGGCAGTGATTATTAATCCTCAAGGCACGCATTTTCCTTTTACAGCAAGGCTAACTTTCAAATGCATGAATAATATGGCAGAGTATGAGGCTTGTATTATGGGTCTGGAAGAATGTATTGATCTTAGGATCAAGCATCTTGATGTTTATGGTGATTCGGCCCTTGTTGTTAATCAGATTAAGGGTGAATGGGAGACGAATCATCCTGGCCTCATCCCATACAAAGATAATGCGAGGAGGATTTTAACTTTCTTTACTGAGGTTGACTTCCATCATATTCCTCGAGATGAGAATCGGATGCGCTTGGATAGACCAGCTCAATGATTGTAGTGAAGTACTGGAATGAAGTCCCCAATATTACCGTGATGCGCTTGGATAGACCAGCTCATGTGTTTGCAGTTGAAGAAGTGAAAGATGATAAGCCATGGTATTATGATATCAAGTGTTTTCTTCAGAGTCAGACTTACCCTCCAGGAGCATCTATTAAAGATAAGAAAACTTTGAGGAGATTATCTGGAAATTTTTACCTAAATGGTGATGTGCTTTACAAGAGGAATTTCGACATGGTTTTGCTCAGATGCGTGGATAGACACGAAGCCGGCCTGTTGATGACTGAAGTCCATGAGGGTTCATTTGGTACTCATTCCAATGGACATGATATGGTAAAGAAGATGTTGAGAGCAGGCTACTATTGGCTGACAATGAAGTCTGACTGCTGCAAATATGTGAAGAAATGCCACAAGTGTCAGATTTATGCGGATAAGATTCATGTTCCCCTGACACTTCTGAATGTTATTTCCTCACCATGGACTTTCTCCATGTGGGGAATTGACATGATTGAGCCAAAGGTGTCAAACGGTCATCGTTTTATTCTCGTAGCTATTGATTACTTCACCTAGTGGGTAGAAGCGGCATCATATGCGAATGTGACCAGGCAGGTGGTCGTGAAGTTCATCAAGAACCAGCTTATATGCTGATATGGTGTGCCAGAAAAGATCATTACTGATAATGGATCTAACTTGAACAATAAGATGATGAAAGAGTTGTGTAGCGAATTCAAGATTTCACATCATAATTCTTCTCCCTATAGACCCAAGATGAATGGGGTTGTTGAAGCTGCTAACAAGAACATCAAGACGATTATACAGAAGATGGTTGTTACATACAAAGATTGGCATGAGATGTTGCCATTTGCTTTGCATGGCTATCGTACATCCGTTCGCACTTCAACAGGGGCAACCCCTTTCTCTCTTGTATATGGCATGGAGGTTGTGCTCCCCGTAGAGGTTGAGATCCAATCAATGAGAGTCTTGATGGAAGCCAAGTTAATTAAGGTTGAATGGGTTCAGAGTCGTTATGACCAACTGAACTTGATTGAAGAGAAGAGATTAACTGCCATGTGTCATGGTCAGTTATATCAGCAAAGGATGAAGAAAGCGTTTGATAAGAAGGTCAAGCCTCGTGTGTTCCGAGAAGGTGACCCTGTGCTCAAGAAAGTCTTGTCTTTCGCGCCCGATTCCAGGGGCAAATGGACTCCAAACTATGAAGGTTCATATGTTGTTAAGAGAGCCTTTTCAGGCGGTGCTTTGTTGCTTACAACTATGGATGGGGAGGATTTCACTCGTCCTGTGAATTCAGATGCAGTTAAGAAATACTTCGCCTAAAATAAAAAAAATAGAATAGCTCGCTAAGTTGAAATCCCGAAAGGGTGACTTAGGCAAAAAATGAGCATCTCGGTGGATCGAAAACCCGAAAGGGCAGTCCAGGCAAAAGTTAGAGACATTGAAAAAAATAATAAATATATCCCGCTAGATTGAGTACCTCACCCTGGGGTAATCTAGGCAAAAATTAGGGATTTGGCAAGTAACTGCATCCTGACAAGACTTTGTTCTTTAGTTGTCTTCTGTCAAAGGCTCTCGCTCAGTCATCATCAACTAAAGCTTCAAATACATTGGATTCAGAGTTGGTGGAGAAACGGTCATTATGTTCAATGTAGCCCTTTTTCCAATATATATCACCAATTTCAAATGTGTATAGATCCATGGAATCTCGCCATTTGCGGATTACCATTCCATTAAATGAATTTGAACCTTTATCCAATTCTTTGCACTCTTATTTGTTTTTGTTTAACAAATGTTTGCGTGTTTTTAACTGATGAATACCATTGTTTTAAGCAAATGAAGTTTTTTATAAACTGTTTTAAACAAAATGAAGATTCACAATGACGGAAAGGATAATTGAAACGTCTTCAGTGCTCTCCCAAGGATAGTTCGATTTCCAAAAGGGTAAGACATTTGTTCATATTCTGGCATGTTTACATCCTCTTCATCAACTTTCAGTTGTTTCCTTAGCAGGAAGTTGTCTAGAGCAGTCGGTGAAGGGCTTGTTTCTCTTTTCCTCCCCAGCATGACACGTATTGATGGAGGATCCATTTCTGATTCCCTCAGCCAAGGCAGTTTCCTGTGAGAGCGCCTACAGTCCATCCTCTATAGGGTTGCTCGATCCGAGTTTGATAATGTGAATTCCCCCCCTCCGTGGTTGAAGGTTTCTTCTAAGTATTGAGAGGTGCTGAGGAAGATTTGTTGTTTCCTTCCCCAGTGGAGAAAATTGTTCTTTCTCCCTTTAGCAAAGTTGGTCTCTCCGGCAGTTAGAAGGGAGTTTGTTTTGATTGATGAGCATCTAGTTGGTGATCATTCCCCATAGAGTTTCACCTTATTCCTTAATAAGTTCCCCAAAAGAGTTTCCCCTCCGGCGGATCTTATTGCCTATACCCAGTTGTGGTCGACGTCTTCCCGTGACTATTCTTCTTCCAGAGACAATCCCCGCCAGAGTTTAAATTCTCAATTTGATCGTCTTCTTTCGCTGCTCCTGAATACATCTTCTTTGTATCCTCAACGAGTGTAGCTCTGGGATGGGATTTGATATCCCTGATGATTTATTTTTTTCATCCTGCTCGGGTTGTTCCCATAACTGAGTTCTCTTGTGGGCCTTGCCCTCCTTTTTGCTGAGATGTTATGTCGGATGTTCGTTCGTGGCTCTTGAGCCTGTTTCTTTTAGATATGTCTGTCTGGCAGCATTAATCATACACAAATCATGCATATACATTCATAATTGTAGCATTCAGATATTCATGTTGCATTCTTTGCATATATCTTTGAGTATTATCTCCTGCTATTGGCGAAATGTTATTCCCCAAGTAGATGTTTGTGTCTGATCTCTCCACATAGAGTCATTCCCATAGGCAGAAAGTGTCTATCTTTTCTTCCGTTCCTCCCCACTTTGTAATGTTCTCGTGGATGATTATTGTTTCAGTTTCCTCCCCATGTGTATATCGGGATGGAATTACTTCCCCTGAGTTATATCCTTATTGGGTCGAGTCTTGTTTAACTGTATCTTTCTAGTTCTCTCCTAGACTGACTCTTTTCTTGTTATTCTCTGCAATTCCCGGAGGTTTAGTTGTTCAATTGCTCAGTAACCAGTAATTGTGCATCCTTTTCCCCAGCGAACTTTATGGCCTTCTACCCGATAACCAGTAGTTGTAAGTCATATTTCTGTGGTTTTCTACCCAGTAACCGGTAGATGTAATCCCCTCTTTGTCGGTTATCTTTACCCGGTAGCCGGTATTGATATCTTTTCATTTTTCGAGTATACCACCCAGTAACCGGTGATATATTTCTTGGATAATTGCTTTCGTTAGGCAATTTATCCCTTGCAAGTCATCTTCATTTACCTTTGTTTGGTAATGATTGTTTCTCCTTTTGATTGGTCGTCATTATATACCCAGTAACCGGTATCCCGATGTCATTTCTTTTCGGTTGATTTATCCTTTATTAACCCAATAACCGGTTGTGGATAATCTTCCATGCGAGTATGTTATCTACGTTATGACGGTAATAGATAATACATCTCATGCGCTCTTCAGTCGAAGTCTTTTTCTTCCCCAGTCGAGTAAGATTCGTATTTCTTTGTGAAATCAAATGTCCATCCTATAAGTCGAGTTTGCTTTTTCAGCCCTCCTTTTGGATGATGAGTGTCTTGGATATGTTCCCAATTCACGCCTGGTTGGTCACCTATTATATGCCCAGTAACCGGTATCCCTGGTGTTCCTTCCTTCTGCTCCCTATTATGACTTTTTATCCCCTGTGGAGTCAAATTCTCATGAGTTGAGATGTGCCTTTTGGGTCCTCCTCAGATGTTTTGGAGGATTGATATCTCTCACCCTTATACCGGTCTTAGATATTCTCTCTCCCCGATCATATTGTTTTCTCACCCAGTAACCGGTGTTTTAATGACATGTCTCCCTTCGAGTTTATTACCCAGTAGCCGGTAATATCTCGTTATTCTCTTCCTCAGCTGAGTCCTTTGTGGACATCCCCGTCTGAGTCCAGACTTTTATCTGAGGTATCCTTTGTGGATAGTTTTGCTGTATTGGCATATTCCCCAATACATGCACCTTTGCGTCAGCTCGAGTCTTTCCATCGATTTATTTCATGGAATCCCTTCGTGTCTCCCAGAAAATTGTTAAGTCGTGACCTACTCACACATTTTTACCCTATTTCCCCCTAGAGTCTCTGTCTCCCTAGTGAGTGTGTTACTCCTATGGATTTTTTCAGTTTCTCCTGATTTCTTTTCCTTCATGGAAATTATTCACCATGAAGATTTTAGTTCGCATGCATACATTTGCATCATGAGGTCTCTTAGGGACCAAAATTCATCTCTCTGTTATTATTTAAGCCCATTCTACCGCATCGAGACAAAGATTTTAACCTTCATATCTCCAGCTAGAATGACCTTAAATAGGGGCATCTGTAAGACCCTAATTTTGACCCTAAGATCCCTCATGGCATCATATCATTGCTCAGTGCATTGCCTCAAGGATCATAGCATGTTTGGCTCCTAAACCCTTGGGTTGGGACTTGTGTGAGTAGACCACCAAGCATGCTTGTATTATATATTATTGCTTTTCTTATTTTGATTACTAACCAAAAGCACAAAAATATGTCACTAACTCCTTTTGTTTTGAAACTCAAGTAATCATGTGCTCCCATGCTCCTAGGAGGCTCCTAAGCTCAATGAAGTGGCTAGGTGAAGATGAGAAAAAGCATGACAATGATCCACAAAGCTCTTAATCATCATGTATGTTTCCCAAGCATCTCAATTTGTCAATTTGATCAAGATAACCCAAAGGGCTTGAGGATTGTTTCCCAAGGAAACCCTAATTCCATTATGCTTTGATTGTGCCTTGCTCATGAAGCAACCTCAACCTATGATCAAATTTAACCAAGGGAAGTTCTTTCATTCAATATTTTATGCATATATGAGCCAATTTTAGGATCCTCAATCATTCATTCATCAAGATTTGAAGTTTGGCCTTGAGAAGTTGGCCAGTCAAGTCATCTGACTAAACTGAAGATCACTGAGATACAACTTTTGATATGCTTGTCAAATGAAGATGACCCTAAGAGAAAAACTGTTCTTAAGAACCATATAAACCACTTTCATGTTCATCAAAAATCCATTTGAAACTTGTAATGTCATCATTCATTTCAAAACATTATAGGTCATTTTGACTGAAACCCTAATTTTGGGTCAACTTCCCAAAGATCTAACTTCTTTAATTTTCATGATTTTGAGGTGAGACAAAATGCATTGGAAAGCTATGTCTACTTAAAATGTTGTGTTGGAGAAAATTTCATACTCCTAAAATAAATACATGTGATAATACAAAACATTACAGGTCACTTTGGACCTAAGTCATTGAATTTGAAAAATGCCCAACTTCAAGTGTACATAACTTTCTCATGAAAAATCCAAATGATGCAAAATTTAAGTCTAAATTGATCATCTTGAAATGATCTACAACTTTTATTTTTGAGGTATTTCCATTTGAAGCTTGAATCATTGAAACAGAAGGGCTTGAAGATGCTTGCTTTTGGTGAAAATTTTCAAAGGTGACTTAAACATGTTTTGTGACCAAACTTTCACAGCCAGTTTTCACTAATTTCCAAATGCCAAATGAATTTTTGCCCAACATGACTTTTGTTCCTTATTCCAAGAGATTTCAAACCATTACTCACATTACTTTGTTTGAATTTCCATGTGTGAGTTTCGAAGAGCTTTCTATTTAGGTTCATTTTTGCATTTCACATTAAAACTTGATGTGCAAGCTTGTGCAATCCATTGTGCACGTCCAATTCATTTCCAGATGGTATCAGCAAGGATTTGCACCCATCATTGGGCCTTACATGCGCCTGTACATGCCCATGCAAGGGGAATTCAAATCCCATTCACACGAGGGAACCATGCTTGCCAATCCATTTCAGCTATAAATAGGAGCTCATTCTCATTCAATTGGCAACCAAGTGGAGATCTGAATTGCTGTTGAATTGAAATCCCAACCCTCACTAAAGGAATTTTCAATTTTCTCTTTCTCTTTCAAGCTTGAAATTCAACATCATTAGTTGATTTTCAAAGCTCAATTCCTTAACCTATCATCACCATCACACTTCCAGAGCAAAACTAGATCAAGAACTTGAAGGATTCGTGTTGTTGGAAGCTTCATTTCAGAGGTAGAACCTCAAATTTTTTTGATCTAGATCATGCAATACAATGTGATTTTCTTTGGTTTGTGTTGTTTTCTGAAGTCCTCTCACTTGAGGCAGGCCAGTTGTGGTCTTAATTTTGCAAATCGTGCCATTTCAGTTCATACACCATGATCTTCAAGCTCACATTCCTCTCTAAATAGGAACGGTGAGGATGATCCATGGTTACAGTGGTGATGTACATCACCTAGGCTTCATTTTGATATCCATTCATTTAATTTCCATGACAAAAAAATTTCCTGCGCATGGAGGCCGGATTCTGGTACTTCACCGGAGAAGAAGGTGTTTTCCACCGCCTGTACCACGTGGTAGCCTTCCCAGCCCTTGGATTGTTCTTCCACGTTCTAATTTGGACCTTTCTTTGTATTGACTTGTTTTAATGCAAGGTGTTGCGCGCTTGACTCAAGTGTATCATGTATCCGCGCCTCTGAGCCCTTGATGCCTTGCCAAGTCAATTAATGAATTGATCTGATGGCGCTGGATTTTTCTATTTTTTTTATTTTCTTTTAATTTCAGTTAATTCCTTTTATTTTCAAAAATTCATAAATATTTTATTTGAAGTCACAAAAATATGAGACCAATGTCAAAAAAATTCTTGAAAAATCTAGTTTCATATTTTGATTTTTAATTTTTTTTTTTGACTTCATTTAATATTTTTTGTGAATTATTTGGTTTTTAATGGTTTTAAATCATTTTTAATTACTTTCTGATATTTGAAAAATTCAAAAATATTTTCCTAACACCTATGGATCATGATAAGTCAATGAAAAATAGTCTCCACAAATTCTTATTTGATTTTAGATTTATTTGAGATTTTAACTCATACTGTATTATTTTTCATTGTTTTTAATTGTTTTTAAATAGTTTCTAATTTCAAAAATTGTTGAAAATTTTTGTCAAAGTTTGTTTGACCATGTTAGACCTATGAGAATTTAATTGGACTTGTTGAAGTTGTTTTGAATTAAATTTGAGGTTTGACCATATTTTGTTTATTTTATTTTGCATTTATTTTTAATTCGAAAAATACCAGAAAACTATGGTTGACTTGTTGACTTGTAATCTTCATTTCTCTTCTGTTTGGCATTGGCTGATGATGACTTTGTTCACATTTGATTAATTGAATTTGATATTTGATTTCTCTTTCCATTCATTTCAGCCTCATCCCTTTCGTTTTATTTTTGGCCAATGAGTTAATATCTTATGGTTGGTCTTGAAAAATGAGAGGCCAATGAGTTAATATCTTATGGTTGGTCTCAACTTAATCCAAGATCAAGTGAGTTGTTTTATGTCCAAGATAGGTTGCTTCTTGGTTAAGCAAAAAACCTAAAGTCCATACAAGGCTTCTCCCCTTTTGTTTTGGCATGGCAAGTTTTAGGAGCTTGACTTACTAGTCATGATCTCTAACTTGTGTTTATTTGCCTATAGTTTTATTGACCGGCCTCAGATAGGTGTGACTACTACATTACTCCACTTACAATTGCTTAACATAGCGCTACATTGTCTTATGACAAACTAACATAACTTCACTAATTACTAACTTTAATTTGGGCATTTAATTTCTTGCCATTTACTTTAATGCACTTTATTTCTTGCTCATTTATTCATATTGCTTTTCATTTTGCTCACTTGAGCACATATTTTATGCTTATGTCATTTTCCTTTTGCTCATTTGAGCTCATTATTGTATATAAATATATTGTTGTCTTGTGTTTGTTTTTGTCTTTGTTTTGTGTGAACCTAATGCAAAAGGAGAAAGGACTTAGAATTAGGACTTGCCTATGCATAAAGGAATTCAAGAGCAACTAGGCCTCATGCCTTTAGAATGCTAAATTTGTTAAAGGGCAACTAGGCCTCATGTCTTTAGAATGCTAAATTTCAAAGTTGACTTCAAAGGACTTCCTTTCCAAAACTTATTCTTTGTCCATTCCCATTATTGTGTTGTGAACTTTTTGATGTTTGCTCTTGTGTTAGGGATTCCATCTTGAGATAGTAAGGAGGACCATTGTCATGAGTGTCGCAACCTGAAAAATACAGTGTGCAAAAAAACAACCGGCGAAAGAAAATGACAGAAGAGTCGCCACCGTGCGTTATTTATCCCAAAGGAGGGAAAGGAAATGCTCGAAGTAAACCTGAAAAGAGGAAAGGAAAAGACAAGGTCTCGCAACCAAATCTTGGGTTCGGGAGTCAGTTATGCGAAGGGAGGGTATTAGCACCCCTACGCATCCGTAGTACTCTACGGGATCCACTTTTGTAGTTCTTGTCTAAAGGGTATGAGTTTATCTTGTGTTGTTTACTAAAAAAGGGGATTAAATGAAAATGACTCGCACGGATGTTGCATCCGCTGCATACGTATCTCATCTAAATATGAGAATCAAAGTCTTCGTAGCTCGACTGACCTATGGGTTGGGGGATGTGTGCTCGCTAAGACATCGCGTCTTATGCCTACGTATCTCATCTGGAATGAGAATCATAGCAAGTCGTAGTTCGGCTAACTACGGGGTTATGAATTGGGTTTTGGACGAACGACGTTACTACGCAATCTACCGGATGCTCGACCTTTGGAGACTTACTCGCCTGTAGTAGAAGGAGTAAACTTGTGTTTAGGAGAAGAAAAATCAATGAAGGGTTAGGGTTTGGGATGCTCATGAAAAAAGGCAGTCCTTGACGAAGGAACCTGTAAAAAAAAATTAATAAACACACAAAAACATTGCCTCCTATCGAGGTCTTCCAGCTAGGAAAGCAGTAAAATGCGGGAAAAATGTAAAAGTACCACGCGGATAAAGATCCAAAGTAACAGCAATTAGAGGAATGGGAAACCCTGAGATCTCTCACTATCTTTTTCCCAGAGTTCTTCTCTCACTATCTTTTTCCCAGACAGGGTAATAGGAATAGCATTGCCTTTTGTTTCATTGAAACTCTGAATTTATAACCTGATTTTTGTGGACCTGTGGCCTCAAATGAGAGAGGTCCAAGTCCAAGATTTTTTCTTTTATTTATTTATTTATTTATTTATTTTCGTTTTTTTTTTTCAAAACACGTGGGCTTCGTCTAGCGAGCATGACAGCTCATGAACAAACCTTTGCTCCTTCAAGATTAACGTTTTAACTAACGAATAGACCCCTGTTGGAAGTATCTCAAGCCATTCCCTTGTGTTGACTGATCATCTAAATAGAGCCCACAAAGTGTCCTGGATGATGTTCAAGCTTCTTGGATCCGATTCCGATTGCCATGATGAAATGAAAATACTAAATGACCTAAAAAAATGAATGCATGCATGAGGTGTAAAGCGTATGCTTCCAGAAAAAATGAGGGGTAAATTTTGGGGTATTACAGTTGCCCCTATTCAATCAACTAGAGACCTGGAATGAAGATAGCAGCGACTTTCGTGCTTTCGAGGTATCAAGGGATTGAATACAATAAAAGCCCGAAAATTTGCACTGAAGTGAAGTAAAATAACAATGCCTGTCAGAATCGGCAAAGAGGCGGTCTTGAAAGAAGAATCAGTTTGGTACGGTGAGAGTCAGTCTGAATACCGAAAAAGAATGTTAACCTGGATACCAAAATAAATGGTAACACAGAAATAACCATGGCCTAAATGCCGCTCATCAGTCTGAATACTGGAAATGACTTCGATCTGAACATCGGGAGATATGAGATTATTAATATCGGTCTGAACACCGAGAGGCTGGCCTGAATGCCACAAGTTGCGTCGACTTGAATGTCAGAAACTTCTTCGATCTGAACATCGAAAAACTGGCCTGAACGCCACTTCGGTCTGAATACCGGAAACTTCATGCCTGTGAGTGTCGGCAGAAATAGGGAATGATAATAGAGGCGGCGCATGGGCCAATGACACTTGTTGGAGATAACAAAGGTAAGTCATGAACAATCTTCAGTCTGAGTACTGGAAACAACTTCTGGCTTATCACTTGGGATACCGAGAATATTTTATGCTCATATGCGTATGTTTGAATTTTTCAATGGCGTAATGCTCCATGAAAATGGAAATGCTACGCGATTTGGGAGGATGCAATACAATATGATTCTACATGCAGGGATGCGAAATGCTGGATAGAATGCCGAGCTGAGGCAAGGGGATCTGCTGGAGAAATGATCACCATCTTCTGGACCCTGGCAAGGCTGCTGAAGATGCACAGCGCAAAGAATTCTGTGGGAAATGACCCGCCACACGGTGTTCTAGCAATGACGAAATACCGAGATTCTGACTGGGGAGAGAACGGCACTAAAAACCTGTTTTTGGGGAAAGCGATAGTGGTTCTGGCAACCATGATCTGCGAGAGATGACTCAGCAGGGGAAGCAAACACCGATACGGTACCGAGGTTCTGCTTTAAGGAAAGAAACCATGGATCTAGCATTGGGATTATCGATCTGGCCTCGAACTCTGAGGAGCAGCCGCTTCTGCTGGGAAGATACAGTCTGGCATTGTCAACTCCGCTGGGGAGTGTATAATCTGAAACCACCACTTGGGGGGAGGTACAGTGGTGAGAACCTGCTGGGGAATGAAGAATCCAACGCTCTGATCAGCTCAGCAAGGATAAGATACCAAATTCGTTTGTTGGCGCCGTTGCCGGGGAAAACATTCACGATCATCTGCAGGGGATTTTAAGCAAATGCCCCGAGGATACCTGTTCTGAATAGACGATCCAACGCACTTAAAATTTACAGCAATTTTAAATGTTTATTAAGCATGTACCTGTAAAGCTCTTATGTGTCATGATGCAATGTTTATCAAAAAATTCGGACGTCATTTTTGCAAACAAAACAGAAAAATGAAAATGAAACAGAGATATACTGAATAACATGATTTTATTGATTGAACGACCTTTGGATAGGCATTTACATCAGGAAGCAATCCCTAGAAAGAGGTAATCGCACAACAGATAAAAACAAACATTAATCTAATGGCAATGTGAAATGCATTTCTATTGGGTTCCAATTCTGCTATGACTTGCTCGTCTTCAAGATCCTCCAGATGATCAGCTTTCTGAAAAGAGTGATTGGACTATTTCCTATCCTTCAAAAGTTTCCAGTCATTGACACGAGATGAGATTCAGAACTACTCAGAACGCAGTCATTCGCTTAATCCCTAACTTTTGCCTAGATCGCCCTTTTCTGGTTTTCAATCCACCGGGATACCCATTTTTGCCTAAGTTGCCTTTTCAGGTTTTCAACTTACCGGGTGTACAATCTTTTCACTTTTAATCCCTAATTTTTTCCCGAACCATTTTCATTTTCTTGGTTCGCCGGGATGCCCATTTATTCCTGGACTACTCTTTTTATTGTCCAGCGGGTCTATTTCATGCGAAGTATTTTTTAACTGCGTCTGAGTTCACCGGGGAAGTGAAGTTTTCACCATCCATCGTTGCAAGCATTAAGGCCCCACCATCAAAAACCTTGGTGACAATATACGGTCCATCATAGTTAGGAGTCCACTTGCCCCTGTGATCTGTCTGAGGAGGAAGGATCCTTTTCAACACCAAATCTCCGACCTGGAAGCATCGAGGATGCACTTTCTGATCAAAGGCTCTCTTCATCCGACTCTGATACAACTGCCCATGACAAATGGCTGCCATTCGCTTCTCTTCGATAAGACTCAACTCATTGAACCTTGTATGAATCCATTCAGCTTCGTCTAACTTGACATCTAACAGGACTCTTAGAGAAGGAATCTCCACTTCAACAGGTAGGACTGCTTCCATACCATACACAAGGGAGTAAGGTGTTTCCCCGGTCGATGTACGTACTGAAGTACGGTACCCATGCAAGGCGAAGGGTAGCATCTCATGTGAATCTCTGTACGTAACGACCATCTTCTGCACAATCTTCTTTATGTTCTTATTTGCCGCTTCAACAGCATCATTCATCTTAGGGTGGTAAGGGGAAGAATTGTGATGCTGAATGTTGAAGTTCTGGCACAACTCCTTCATCATTTTGTTGTTGAGATTAGAACCATTATCAGTAATGATTCTTTCGGGAATCCCATAGCGACAAATGATTTCTTTCTTAATGAATCGGGCAACCACATGTCTGGTGACATTCGTGAATGATGCTGCTTCGACCCACTTGGTGAAATAGTCGATGGCAACAAGGATGAAGCGATGCCCATTGGAGGCAGTCGGCTCAATCTTTCCAATCATATCGATGCCCACATAGAAAAAGGCCACGGCGAAGACATCACATTCAAAGGATTTGGCGGCACATGTACCTTATCAGCATAAATCTGGCATTTATGACACTTTCGAGCATATTTGAAACAATCAGATTCCATGGTCATCCAGTAATATCCCGCTCTCAACAATTTCTTAGCCATTGCATGTCCGTCGGCATGAGTACCGAAGGAGCCTTCATGAACTTCCTGAATTAACATGTCTGCTTCGTGTCTTTCCACGCATCTGAGCAAAACCATGTTGAAGTTCCTCTTATACAACACATCGTTGTAGCACCTCAAATTTGCACCCCCCGTTCATGCATTCATTTCATTTTTTTAGGTCATTAACATTTCACATTACATTGCATCATATCAATAAGAACTGGCATTGGCATCAAGGGAATTCATCTGTGCAAAGAGACCAAGTATTTCCTTGAGATGAAAGCCACATGATTGTTCTAAAGAGCTTATATGAGCCCAGGTTCATTTTGAAGCAACTTGACCAAGTGTTAGAGGCTCAAAGTCATCAGTGCATTTTCAGGTCATCTGAGGCCCATACAAGTCAACTGTGCAGTCAACTGAGGGCTTTGAGGTGGAGAAATGGTTTGAGACACTTCATTCATGTCCAAAAGAGGTTTATTCATCATGTCAAACATCTACATTAAAGAATTTGAAGTCAAATCAAAAGTTTCCAAAAATGGAAAGTGACCCGTAATTTCAAGTTTCCAAAAATGGCAAGTTTTTGGACCACATTCAACTTGACTTTCCAATATCAAAGAAGCTTCAAATGAAATTTTATCCAACATGAAAGTTTAGGATCTTTCTCTCCCATTTCCAAAAAGTCCAAGATTATGAGCATCTGATGAATGGTTAAGGAGTTATGATCCAATGATTGCAAAGTGTGCATGGAACTTCAACAAGCCATATCTTTTGAACCAAAGCTCCAAAATGAGTCCCTCTTTTGCATATTTCTTCTCTTGGCCTATAATTTCCAAATCCATCATTGCATTACATGAAATAATATCACTTGATCATTTGTTCATGCATGTCCATTTTGGAGGGAAAATACCAAATTCAAATTTGGTGCATCATATGAACAAAATTCCAATTCCAACATGTGCATGAGATGATTTTAAGTGAATTTGAGCCCTCATGTGGTACTGTTCACGTGTGCTTTCACCATGCAAGGGTGTTTTTGTTAATTTTTCCATGCACCTCATTCTCACTAATTTTTCATTAACCATTGCTAATTACATTTTCAGCATGATTAACACATAGTATAAAGCCTTAATCATAACAGAATTTCACAGTTTTGAACATTCTAGATCTCAAATTTTTCTTTCCCTCCATTCTTGCTCTCAATTGAAACTTCAATTTCTTCCACACAACACCTTGATTTTATTGGATATTCGTGTTCTCTGATCATCATTGAGTGCAAATCAAGCCTTGATTTGAAGAATTCGAGCCAGAATTAAGCACATGAAGCTCAAGAACATGAAGATGGAAGTTGAAATCTGAGCTAGATCCAAGCCATCTCAAGCTTCAATTCATACATCAAACTTCAAGTCATCATCTCAGGATTGGATCTGGACACTTGCAAGGCCTTGAATCTACAGTTTCATCATTCTGCTTTTCAAGAGGTAAAAACTCGAATCTCTTAATTCTTCAAACCATTGCCATGTTTAGGTAGAGCTTTTCATGCTGGAAATTCTTATATAAATTCCATGAAAATTGGTTGAGATTTGGTTGAGTTATGTATGTTTGAAGTTTTGCATGTGAAGAATGTTTTGCTTCGTTTTGCCATATGCGTGATGATTTAGACTGAATGAGTGATGGATCCATGATCTACGTGTTATAACCTTTCCAATGATGTATGATTTGCCTGTTTCTGCAAAAAAAAATTGAACGCGTGCACTGTAGCACCACCGTCTTCACGAAAAGGACGGTGGAAACCACCGCGTGAGCCACCGTCTGTAACAGACCTTGTTGGCGCTAGGGTTTATCCTAGTCATGTCCATGTGAGCGTCCTCGTGGCTATTCCGTTGGCTCCCATTATTTTGACCGTGCACACATGGAATTTGACTGATGACTGTGTTGCCACATCAATTATTTAAACTACAGCGTTTTGGCGCATACACGCTTCGATTCCCAGCGAAGGCCTTTCCTATTTTTCTTTTTTTTGATTCCCCTCATTAACCAAAACGACGGCGTTTTGATGGCGCGCCCCAACCTCCTTCGATTCCAGGCCATGGCATTTCTGGATTTTATTTCTTCCCAACGCCTCTATTTTGATGTGTACTTGGTTCGAGCCCTGGCTGATGCAATTTCCAATTTCTCCTTTCAATTATCATTTTATTTCATGTTTTCCATGTTATTTCAATATTTTCATTCAAATTCAAAAAATCATAACAAATTGAAAATAACTCCAAATTGAATGCAATTTTTTGCTACATGTTCATATGGATGTCCTTTAGTTTTTGATGTGAATTTCTGGATTTTATCATTTCTGGATTTTTAATTGTGGACTGTTATTTGAACATGTGTGCAAATGTGACATGCCTCATTCATTCTATTGTGAAATGCTCATACATTGGCCAATTGATTTGAAATTTGGTATGCTGATTCCCAACATGTTGCATGATTTTTGAAACTTGGTTGTGCATTTTTAGCATTTGTCATTTCTGTTTTAGACACATGAATGCATGGTGTGACAATGTGTGTCACACAATTTGATGTCATACTTGTTCATTTTCATTTCTAGGTCAATTAAACTTTGTTGATTCTAATTTTTGGCATGATGATTTTGTTTGACATGTTGTATGCACATAAAAATTTTCATGATTGTTTGATTCATTTCTGTTTTAATATGGAATTTTGATTCTTAGTGTCCAATTGTGAGCTTTGTAATTGCCTTTGCCATATCTTGCTCATGTGATGACTTTGCTTTATGCTTTAGACTTGGTCCTTTTTAGGACATGTTCTTACTTGAATAAATGTGCTTCATGTTGAAAATCAACTTCTGTTTTGACTTTTTGCTTTACCTTTGACCCTAGCCTTGGTGCTAATGGTTTGTACTCATCTTTTGAGCTTTGTATTTCAGGTTCAAGCTATTAGCTCTAGTGGTTGATGCAATCTTATGACTTGAGATGCAAATTTGCTTTTTCCATTAACCTTTGTGTGTTGTAGGTACCTTGGTGATGAACTCACTTGAGTTGTTGACTTGCCTTGTGTGCATATTGGTTGTAACACTGTTGACTGTCTGTTGGATTTGTCTGAATGTGAATATTGACTTATTTGACTTTCTTACAGGTACTTTAGTAGCTTTAGCTCATTGCTTGAGTTGTGCTTTGCTTGTGGTTGGCATACCACCTAGGTAATCATCCTCTAACTCCATGTAGTCTGGAAGCCCTGTCGTTTCTTTTGGCAGGCATTTGGCTGAAGTCCTCCTTAAGAGGCAATGACTGTGTTTGTTTATATTTGTGCCATGTACTCTAAGTCCTCATAAGTGAAGAGGCAATTGGCAGATAGAAGGGATTTGCAATCAATCCCCTGCTATTCAGTTGAGTCTTTCATCATGCTCGCACTACGTGTTGATGCTTTTGAATAAACACCCAAAATCTTGTTGTGTCAGTCATGTGGAATAGGGTCCCTCATTCTGGATCCCCACACTTTCATTGATTCAAGCTCACCCAGGCCCGGGTTAAGAGCTATGAGGTCTTATCCTCATTACCTTTCATCTGCTCACCCTGACGGTAAATGTCAATGGTTAAGAGCCTCAGATACCCTTCCAGTGTTGGCTTGTTTGTCGAGGTTGATATGACCCCTTGACTAAAGCCCAGCCTTGTATGAGCCGCTTGTTTGCATATAGTGTGTGATACTTGTTCACCTGTGCTTGTTTACTTACTGTTTAGGCTAGCTTGCTTCCTGTGCAAGTTACTGATTAGAGACCTCAACATAGGGATCGTTTGCATGACAACTTCTAGGCTCGAGTCGTAGTCTCCCTTTTAGTTGTTATCTCCTTAGTCTCTGGTTAGGATATAGTTTTTCCCTGTTAAGAGGAACTACGTCGCCCTGATCCTCATACCAGATGAGGTACGTAGGCATGAGATTGAGCTGATCTCTCCGAGCGCCCTTTTCCTTTTCAACCCTTTTATGTTGTGTTTGTTAGGAGATGGATGTAAGACCAGCGATTGGAATTCCGTATCCTATTTGCGTGTGTTTGTTCGGAGTCTGATGTAAGTCCATCTATTGGCATTCGGTTTCCCGTTTGTTTGTTGTTTGTTAGGAGATGGATATAAGACCAGCAATTGGCATTCCGTATCCTATTTGTGTTGTTTGTTCGGAGTTGGATGTAAGACCAGCGATTGGCATTCCGTTTCCAGTTGTGTGTTTCGTTTGACGTCTCAGCGTCCCTGTTTCAGTGTTTTGTTTTGGCGTGCGTTAGCTGAGCTACGAGTGCTCTGATTCTTACTCTGGTTAGAGAAGATATGTATGCATAGGATGCGATGTCCTAGCGAGCACGTTTCCCATTTCCCCGAACTACGTCGACTCTGATGTTTGTTCTCTACAAACTACGTAGGCCCAGGATGCGACATCCTGCCGAGTCCGCTTTCTTCCGTCTTTCATCTGTGTTCTATTCCAGTTTTGTGCAGTTTTTGAGCAGTTATTCAGCAACCTTTATTCTATTCTTTTGAGCGTGGATCCCGTCGAGTACGACGGATGTGAGGGGGTGCTAATACCTTCCCCTTGCGTAACCGACTCTCTATCCTTGCAATCTCGGGTCGTAAGTGTAAGACCCCAATTTTGTCCCTAAGATCCCTCATGGCATCATATCATAACATTGCATTGCCTCAAGGATCATTGGACACCTTGCTTCCTTCCCTGTGGGTGGGATCCTTTTGAGAGTGGTTCTTAATCACCAAGCATTATTTGCATTTGTATATCATTGCTTTTCTTCTAATCACTAATAAAAGATGTACTAAAATATGTCATTTACCTTTGTTACTTGCAGCTTAAGCAGTCAACAGGTCAAGGCATCAGGTGAATTCATGGTACAAAGAGCAGATGGTATTTTCTTGGTATATGGATCATGTGATCATTACATGGAGCTTATATGAGCTAGAGGTTCATTTTGGAGCAAATTCTCAAGTGGTTGAGGCCCCAATTTCATCAGAACATTTTCAAGTCATCTGAAGACCCAGAAAGTCAACTGCAAAGTCAACTGTGGATTTGGAGGTGGGAAGTGATTAGAAATACTTCATTCATGTTCAAACAAGTCTCATTTGACATTTCAAACACTCACATTGAAGAAATTGAGGTCAAGTCAAAAGTTTCTAAAAAAGGAAAGTGACCTATAATTTCAAGTTTCCAAAAATGGAAGGATTTTGGACCAACTTCAACTCAATTTTACATCATCAAAAAAGCTTCAAATAAATTTTTGTCCAACATGTAAGTTGAATATCTCTCTCTCCCATTTCCAAAAAGTCCAAGATCATGAGCATCTGATGAATGGTTGAGGAGATATGATCCAATCATTGCCAAGTGTGCATGGAACTTCAAATGGCCATATCTTTTGATCCATAACTCCAAATTTGGTGGTTCTTTTTGCATTTTGCTTCTCATGACATGAGCTTTTCAAAACATTCACCACATTGCATAAAATGTTATCACATGATCATTTGCTATTCCATGCCTTTTTTGGAGGGAAATTGCAAAATTCAAAAATGGTGCATCATGGGAACTTTCTACCATTGCCATTGGGTTTAAAAAATGATTTTAAGTGTAATTGATGAAGCAAATGGTACTGTTCACGTGGGATTAGTCCATTCACCATGCATTTTTGAAATTTTGCAAAACACCTTATTTTAATTAACCAAGTTAAGTGTGGATTAGCAAGGTGATTAAGAAAGCATATAAATACTCTAATCTAACAGAATTTGAAGGAGGTTAATCATTTTTCACCATTTCAAGATCCAAATTCTCTCTCCCTCTAAAATTTTCTCTCAAGCATAATTCAAATTTTCTACAAATAACATTGCTATTTCTTTCCATATTTTGGTTCTCTGGCTTTGATTTTGTGCATATCAAGCTTTAGATTGGTGAATTCGTGCAAGAATCAAGTGTAGCAAGTTCATGAAGGTGAAGATGGAAATTCTGATTTGAGCTAGATCCAGCACCTGCCAAGCTTCAATTTCTTCATCAAATATCATTAAAAGTGTTATAGAGTGGATTTGGATCATTCAAGGCTTTGGATCGTGCAGTTTCAAGAATCTGCTCTTCAAGAGGTCAAGTTTCGAATCTTATAATTTTGCAATTCATGCACATATTCTTGTAGATCTATTCTTGCTGATGATTCTGGTGAAAATTTCATGAAAAATGATGCATTATTGAGTGAGTTATGTGTGAATAAAGTTTTGTGCACAAATTTTATTTTGCTCGATTCTCTTTGATCTTGTAGAATTAGGCTTAGATATGAGTTGATCTGTAATCACCATGGAAAGATCTTTGAAATGATGTACTTGTTTTGGATTTCTGGAAAAAAAATCTAGACTGTGTCACTGTTCATCTTCATCTTCATGAGGAAGATGAAGATCTTCATCCTAGCGACGGCCTAGCGTCCACTCTGGTTCGCTAGGGTTTGCAGGTGAAACGGCGTCGTTTCATGTGTTGGCGCGTGCTTCTTTTGAATGTTAACATGGATCGATTCCTGGCGAGAGCAATTATTCAAATTCATTCATCTTTATTACATTTCCCTCCAAATTACATGTTATGTGATCATTTTGATTTTCATTTTTTCTTCCAACTTCAAAAATGCATAACAAATTGAAAAATGACTCAAATAATTCCAAAATTTTTGTAGCATGATCCTCTGTTTGTCTAGTTTTTTATGATGATAATTGCTGAAGTTGTGCATGACTGGATTTTGAATGGTGTTAGACTCTTTGATCATACGTGCTTGTGTGACCTTGCTCCATTCATCTTATCATGAAATGCTTGATTTTAATCCAATTGCCATGAAATTTTGCATGATGATTCTTGACATGTTGATGGATGTTTTAGGCTTGGTTTGGTATTTTTCCCATTTACCATCTCTGTTTTATACACATGTTTGCATGGTGTGATAATTTGTGTCACACATTTGGTTGTTCAAATTGTGCAATTTAATTTCCATATCAAATGACTTCTGTTGATTCTGATTTTTGTATGATGATCATGTTGGATGTGTTGAATGCTCATGAATGTTTCCAGAATTATTTGAATCATTTCTGTTTTGATTTGGAATTTTCATTCTCAATGTCCAAATATGAGCTTTGAAATTGTCTTTGACTTCCCTTGCACATGAAATGACTTTGATTAATGATTTTGTTTTGGTCCTTTTTAGGACATGTTAATATGTGTTTGAAGTTGCATTGTGTTGAATTTCAGCTCCTGTTTTGAATTTTTTCTTCACCTTTGACCCTAGGCTTTGACCTAGTGGTTTGGACTTACATGTGAGCTTTGAATTTCAGGACCAAGCACTCAATTGCCATGGTTGATGTGGCTTCATCATTTGAATGTTGATATTTGCTATGGATTGCTCACATTTGTTTGTTTTGTAGGCTTTGATGATAGCTCACTTGAGTTTGCCTTATGGCTTATTTGTTGTACATTGGGATTGTCTGTTTGTTGTTGACTGTTGTCTGTTTGTCTGAATATTGTACTGATTTGTTTAGTTGTTTACACAGGTACCTAAGTTGCTTTAAGTTCATTTGAACTTTGCTTTGCTTTGCTTGTGGTTGGCATACCACTTAGGTATAATCCCTTGATCTTCATGTAGTCTGGAAGACCTGCTATTATTGGCAAGCACCTATCTGAAGCCCTCCTTAAGCGGCCATGTCTTTGTTTGTTTATCTTTGTGCCAAGCAGGTTAACTCCTCTTAAGAGGCAATTGGCAGATAAAAGGGATGGGTAATCCATCCCCTGCTATTCAGTTGTGTCTCTCATCTTGCTCACACCATGTGTTGATGCATTTTGAGTAAAAAACCAAAAATCTTGTATATAGAATCAGTCATTATGGAGAAGAGTTCCTTCATTCTGAACTCCCACATCTTCTATTGATTCAAGCTCTCCCAGGCCAGGGATAAGAGCTATGAGGCATAACCCTCATCTCCATTTCATCCGCTTCACCCTAACTCTCAATGTTAGGGTTAAGAGCTCAAAACACCCCATTCCAGTTGGCTTGTTTCTAAAGCCTAACCTTGCTTGAGCCTCTTGATTGAGTATAGTGTGTGCTAATTGAATGATTGTTTGCTTGTTTGCCCATATGTGCATAATTGTTTATGTGTGCCTTTGTGCATTATTTTCATCTTTGAGCATTAATTGTATATCATTTCATGATCATTGTTCATTGCTTTGTGACATTTTGCTTTGTCCATTGAGGAGTCAATTGTAAGTCCATTTATTGGCAGTTGTTTCCTGTGATCTGGTAGGAGTTGGGACTAAGACCATTGATTGGCATCCCATTTCCTTGGAGTCGAGTGTAAGACCATTTATTGGCAACTTGTTTCCTCTTGCTTATTGCATTTGTTTTCTTTGTTTTCTTTGTTTTGTGAGACTAGTATAAGTCCATTGATTGGCATCTGGTATCCATATTTGCTTTGTGAGATTGGTATAAGTCCACTGATTGGCATCCGGTATCCATATTTGTTTTGTGAGACTAGTATAAGTCCATTGATTGGCATCTGGTATCCATATTTGCTTTGTGATATTGGTATAAGTCCATTGATTGGCATCCGATATCCATCTTTGTTTTGTGAGTCTAGTGTAAGTCCATTGATTGGCATCTGGTTTCCATTTATGTTGGCTTTACCTGATACATTGTTTATCTGTTACCTGCTTGTTGCCTATTCCAAAGGAATCACTTGGATCATCTACATATGATCTCAAGAGGTGAACTCTTAAGAAGTTTTACTCCTCATCCCCATCTTTTGTTTCCTTTAAACCTCCATTTGCATGTTAACCTAAACCAAAAACTTTGTGCAAACATTCTCATTTGTTTTCAAAATTAGAAACCTAGGCCTTAAGCCTTTGATTTTTCAAACTTCATTTTCATAATACTTCTTTTGAATTGAATTTTAAACATACTTTGACTTCATTTTTGGGAATAATTCTAATTGACTAATTCCACTCATTCAATTGTTTTGTAGCTTTGTCCATTCTTGATAAGTTTTCATACATTAGCCATAGATCTCAATTATCTTAGTGGTTGATGTGAATCTTACCTTTTGTCCTTAGTGATTGAATTGTAAGACTTCCTTGCTTATTATAGGGCATGGTCCCTCACTAGCAAGTTGAAGTTGTTCTCACATGGTGGACTTGTGGTTGTATAGGTTGAGTTTTCTCCCGTGGATAATGAAAGACCTTAGGGCTTTTGTTTAAAATCAATCCATTTACTTTTTGGAAATCTTTTAGTTGAACTACGAGGTTTTGATCCTGTAAAGGTACGTAGGAAATGGATCTTTCCATCCAAACACAAAAAAAAATATAAAAATTGTATATTCTTCTCTCATCTCTACAATCAATGTTTGCACAAAAATATTTCATAAACAAATAATGATACAACAAGTTGTGAAAAGAGGTTCCCTAGGAGTACCTAGGATGCATTGGGTGCCTAACACCTTCCCTTTGCATAATTACCCCCTTACCCAGATCTTTGACCTTTCATTAGTTTTCTATGTGTAAAACTTCTTAGGCTTTTGTTCGCTTTCTAGCCATTCCTTTGGATAAATAGAAGTGCGGTGGCGACTCTATTTTTGTATGCTTTGCTTTTGATTTAGTCAATAAATCATAAAGTGACGAATACACCGCTACAGAAAAGTGGCGACTCTGCTGGGGATCGATTTCCTAGTGGGTTTGCCTACTTTTCACACTTTGTTGTATTATATTTGTCTATTGTTTATGACATATTTTTGTACAATTTGGGATTACTGTATTGATTGTAATGATTGATTTGCTTGATATATCAATTGCTTGCTTGCTTGGTGATCTCTGTGAGATGAGTTCTACACCCGAACTCGAGTGCACCCTATGATAGGAGAATGGCATAGTCTCGTCGACTTGTGTGGAGTTATTCCTTAGCAATTTGACTTGCGAGCCCATTCACTTGGTGGAGGTCATGTTGGATTAATGATGTCACACAAGTTATTTGTGGTTAGGCATTATTCTTTCAATGTGTGCCGTAGAAGCCAAGGACCTTAGTTTACCAAGCCCATCTTGGCCTATTTTTAGGACGTAGTGCGGAAGTCGTTCAAATATAAGATTTGATGCGATTGTTACGCGATACTACACTTATAAGAGTCTCTCTTGAGAATATTTTTGGAATACGAGTATTCGTTCCTCCGATAATATTCGAAAGATGGGATTATGATTATGGGAACCTCTTGTAGAACATGTTTGGCAGGTTTAAACCATAGTACACTCCCTTTGGGTGGTTCTCAACCGAGACTCGATGCTCGTGACTCGCAACAAACCCGTTGTAAGACCCCAATTTTGGGCCCTAAGATCCCTCATGGCCCATATCATTCATATCATAACCTCAAGGATCATTGCATGCCTTTGTCCCCTCCTGGTGGGTTGGTTTGCCTTGTAGGTTTGTTTCTTGATCACCAAGCATACTTTGCATTTGTATATCTTTGCTTTCATATGTTTATCATTTAAAAGGTACAAAAATATTGTCAGTTTAACCTTGTTGCTTGCAGTTGAAGCAATCATCAGCAATTAGGTCAAAGTCAGTCATTGATCAGTCAAAGCAATGGATGGTGGCCATTCTTGCAGAATTTGGGCACCATGATCATTAATCAAAGGTTCATACATCTTGTGACATCATTTGAAGTCAAGTTATCAAGGAATTAGGGTTTGGAAATCATCAGAAATGTTCCAGTCATCCAAAACCCTAGAAAAGTCAACAGAAAGTCAAACTTGGTCAACAGTTGATTTAATCAGAGATCTGATGATTAGAATTGATCTGAAGGAGTTCATTCATGCTTATATAAGCCTCATCTATCATGTTCAACCTCATCATGGAAGAAAATCAAGTCAATCAGAAATTTTCCAGAAATAGAAAGTGGACCTGTAATTTTAACTGCCAAAAATGGAAACTTCTTGATCTTAAACTTACATCATGATACAAGCTTCAAATGAATTTTTGCCCAACATGAAAGTTGAAGATCTTGTTCTCCCATTTTCAAAAAGTCCAAGAACTCTCAAATCCCATGTGTGGTTGTCAAGATATGATCAAATCATTTTCACCAATTTTTGAACTTCAACAAGCCATAACTCTCAAACCATAAGGCCAAATTTGGTGGGGTTTTTTCCTACAAACCACATTTTTCATCCTCTTTCCAAAAATATAAATTTCATGACCTAAAACCTCACCATTCAAAATGGCATTTTTGGACCTTTCTCATTTAAATTCAAAGTTTGACCAAACTTTGACTTTTTGAGTTTTTGACTTTTTCTTGATTTGGTCAATTGGGAAATGCTTTAAACCATATTTGAAACTTGCTCAAAGTCCTAAACCATCATCATACCACTTTTTTACCATCATTTTAACCTAAAATTCAAAGTTGGCAAAATTGTGCATTTGGCTTTATAAGAGTACAAGCAGTACAGCATTCTGCAGCAGATTAAAAACAGCCTTTGCAAATGTCTTGTACAGCTTGTCCAGGCCCATTTCGACCATTAACTTACCCCTCCAATTCCACATTCTTCCACTTAGCAAAAATGCAATTGGTCTTCATTAAGCTAAACCAATTTACAACATGATTAAGCAAGGATAAACAACACATATTTAAGCTCCATTCTGTCAATTGTAACCCTAGTTTTGCAGCCTACATCACAGAAAAAGACACTTTCTCCCTTTCTTGCACATTGGCCAAAAGAGAATTTCTGCAGAACCATCAAAAGAAACTCGAATGCCCTTGGTTCCTCCCTGCTTTAGACAACATTTAGAGGCTTTTTGAACCATTAAAACCCTGCTGGAACTCCATCCTCAAGCTCTGTTTTCCTCAGTCCCTTCCAATGGCAGATGGCTATTTGTTGGTTTCCAAGCTTCCTTGAGTCGAGAGAACTTCACTATCCAACATCTCCAAGCATAAACACTATCTGTTTCAAGGAGGATCATCAAGAACATCACTGTTGCACGATTTCCTCCAAAACAAGTAAGCAATTCGACTTCCTCCTTTTACCATGCCATGATGTGCTTTGAATAGTTTGTTTGATGCTGATTCAAATGAGTGATAGCTTGCTTGAAATGGTTATGTCATGGCCAAGAAATCTGGATTTCATGTTGTGTGTCCAAACTTATTTCTGTTCGATTCACCTTGCTTGCTTTGATTCCTCAAAATGTGATATTACATTATTGTTCCTTGATGATTAATGATGCTGTTGGTATGATTGATTGTGGATTCTGGACATCTTGAAATTTCAATCTGCATATTATTGATGAAGGCATGCTGCAGTTTTGAAACATTATTGTATGCTGTGGTTTGTTTGCTTTATGAACATTACCAATACCATGCTAGTGTTTTGTGTGCTTGGTTGATGATCATGAAACTGAATATGAATGCCCTGTTATTGTTCATGATGAAAGTATGAAGATACTTGATACATAAATTTTGCTGTGGTTTTCAAACTTATGCCATGCCTGGAGATCCCACTTGATTTGTTTGGTGTGTTTGCTTAAAAGTTGCATGAACCTTTTTGCTTACCATGTTAAGTGAGTTTATGTTGATGTTGGTGATACCATGATGTTTATCCCTGCTGTTTAGCTGTTTTCGAGCTGCCAAGAGAATTTCATGATTATGCTTGTTTGTTGTTGGTTAATGATGTTTTGATGTCACATAAGTACATAGGCCTTGCCCTTTTGTGTCTTGCTCGAAGTCTAACTGATGATGATGCTTGCTGTTATTTTGCAACTGTAATTTTTTGTCCAGGAAATTCCACTTGTTGTGTTTGGCTTGTTGTTATTTTGATGTTGCATAATGATTGCTATTGGCCATGCTGATTGATTGTGCCTGTTTGAAGTTGGCTGTGTGATGATAAACGTTGTTAATGATGAATGTGTGCCTGCTGCTGTTATGATGATGTTGTTTTGCTGTTAATGCTCATTGCCATATGCTGGATATGTTTCTGTTCATGTCCATGAATGCTGACTGTTTACAAATGAATGCTGATTATTTACAAATGCCATGCTATTGTCTTGTGTTGTTTGATCTGTTGATGAAGAATGATGGTTGCTGCTTTTATTTAAACCAAACACTTTGTCCATAATTATGCTATACTTGGTCGAGTTTTGTTCTTGATGATTGCTTAAAGGACCATGCTGTGCTGTTGTGTAATGTTGTTCAAATTTGTTTGATGTTGAGGAGCTTGCTTGAAGTGCCACGACCATTGCTGTTGTTGAATATGCTATGCTGCTATGTGCTGTTGTTTGGTCGGATGAACATGATAGACACGAAACCATGCTGCTGTCCAAACCTGACCATTGCCATGAAAACATATGGTTGTATGATGTTGTTGCTGCTGTTATTTGAACCAAACATCATGACCAGAAAACCCATGAAACATGTTGTTGCTGTTGTTAGTTCTATTTGATATGATGAACATGATGCTATGCCCTGCTGTTGTGTTTTTACTTGGTTTGATTTTAGTTTTGATGATTTTTTAAACATGAGGAGCACATGATAATGATGAATGTTGCTGTTAACTGCTTGCTGTCAATACCATGCTGTTTGAAAAACCAGAACTTGCATTTTTATTGTGTGTTGCCATGTGGTTTCCATGTGGTTGTTTAATTTCGACATGATGATGAACTTGGATGATGAATGTGTACATGTGCTGTTAAAATACTTGTCCTGCCCAGACTTTGCCTACATGATGATTGCATGATGTTGCTTGGTCGAATTTTGTGTGATGTTGATTGCTTGAATGTTGCAAATGCCATGCTGCTGTGCTAAAACCCTAGGGTTTTGTTAAACCCAGAAATTCATTCCATTGGCCAATTTACTGTTTCATTGGCTGAGGACCAATGAAAACATTTCATTCTGCTTGCCCAAAACACACCGTTTTGATTAATGAAGGGATATTTTCAAATTTGCCATCGGTTGACCTTTATTGACCACTAGTCCATGTTGTTTGTTCATACTTCATTCAATTATTCATCAAACTTCCACAATTCATTTTAAATTCATTTTAACTCCAAAAATTGTGAGATTTTTTGCATTAAACTCATGAATGTGTCTAGTATTTTATGGTGAATTTTAATTAATTTTTCATGTTCTGGATTTTAAATGATAATTGATTTTTCAACATGTATGCCAAAATGATACATTGTGCCATTTCAATTGTGAAATACTCATGTTATATCCAATGAGCTTGAAATTTTTTGTGGTGAAACTAGACACATTGATATTCATTTCCATATAAAGTTTGTGCATTTATCATTTGTGGATTGAGAGTTATGATTTTTTGAAGTTATGTGTTGCATTTGGTGCTATACCATGATCATGCATTTTCCCAATTTTTGTTCACATGCTTCCTCTTATCCAATTGACCCCAAATTCTGCATGAACCATCCTCCACATGTCTAGTTTGTGTATGAATTTTCTTGGAATTAATCTTGCTGTTTTCCATTTGATTGAGAATTTTCTTCCATATGTGGTCATTTGTTGACTTTTTGTGCTATGCCTTGCCAAATCCTTTATGAAATTCTCAAATCTTATTGTATGATCATGAAATTTCATATGTGATAACTAGACATCTCAAGCTTTGCATTGGTGTTAATCTCATTCATTTCTCTTCTGTTTTCAAATTGATATGATTTTTTGAAGTTGACCCATGCTTGTTGACTTTCACCATGCTTACTTGAATTTGGTTTGACTTCATGAATTTCATTGACTGCCTTCCTCTCATCCAAATGCCATGAAACTTGACATGTCTACCATGTTAGATGTTAGGATTGAGTGTGATTTATTTCATAATTTTTGAGATTGTTTAAGTTGACTTTTGAATGAAGTCTTTGTTGTTGACTTTTGTATGCTTCTCTTGCCATGCTTGGCATCCTTTTGCATATGAAATGACCATGATGCATGATTTGATTATGAATCCAATTGAGAATGCTTCTTGAATGTTTAGACTTGGTTTGGGTTGACTTTTTCCTTACTGCCTTGACTTTTTCTTTCATCTTTGACCCTAGGCTAGTCCTAGTGGTCTTGTAAGCTTACAATTGAGCTGTTTGTTTCAGGTTAAGCACCAATGCCTTGAGGATCATTCAAATTTTGATTAAGTTGGTTTGTTTATCATGTGCTAACAATTTGTTTTGTAGGTGACTCATATTCTTGAGTCTTTGTGCTTTGCACAATTGGTCCCTCTGTGGTTGACTATTGGTTCATTTTCTTTTGATTTTGACTGTTGACTTGTTTACTAATGAGTTTGACTTTTTCAGGTACTTTAGTTGCCTAAGTTCTTTGAACTTGCTTGCTTGCTTTGCTTTTTAGCATTTGCTTTGAGGTATAATTACTTCTTCTCCATGTAGTCTGGAGACCCGGTCTGTTATTTGACCGGGCAAACTGTCTGAAGTCCTCCTTAAGAGGCAATGCCTGTGTTTGTTTATATTTGTCCTAAGCAGGAAAAGTCCTTCAAGTAAGGCGATTGGTGGAAGGTAGGGATAAGCAATCTATCCCCCACTATTCAGTGTGTCCTCTCTTTGCTCCCAGTACCTGGTTGAAGCATTGAGATAAATACCCAAGATCTAATCGAGTCAATAATGTGGAGAGAGTTCCTACTTTCTGAACTCCCACACTTTCTTTGATGCTCTCTCTGATATGAGATTGAAGCAATGAGGCACACCCCTCATCTCCTATTCATCTGCTTCACCTGAGCCCCTCAATGGCCAGGTTAAGAGCGATCTTTACCCATTACAGTGGACTTTTAAAGTCAAACCCTCTTGTGTGAGCCCCAATTGTTTGGCTATAGAGTGTGCTGTTTGATATTCATTGATTGATTGATTGCTCCATGTGCACTTGTTTGCCTGTACGCTATGCATTTATCATCATCAATTGCCATTAATGCATGATCATCTCATTTGCTTTTTGTGATGCTATCATTGTTGTTTGCCCATTGAGGACAATTGTAAGTCCATTGCTTTGGCATTTGCTCCTGTGATATGGAAGGATAGAGTGTAAGACCTCATTGGTCACTCATATCTTCTGATTATCTGTTTGTATGTGAGGATACAGTTATAAGTCCCTGTAAGTTGGCATCTGTTATCCTGTGATCATAATTTGATCTGTTTGGTTGGTATGTGAGGTTGCAGTTATAAGTCCCTGTAAGTTGGCATCTGTTGTCCTGTGATCATAATGTGATCTGTTTGATTTGTATGTGAGGTTGCAGTTATAAGTCCCTGTAAGTTGGCATCTGCTTTCCTGTGATCATAGTTTGTTCATCTGTTTGTGTGAGAGGTTGCAATTATAAGTCCCTGTAAGTTGGCATTTGCATTCCTGTGATCATATTGTTGCTTTTGTTCTTGTATGTGAGGATCCATTATAAGTCCCAGTGACGTGGCATTGGTATTCCTATGAGCATACTGTGAGGTTAACCTAAGTCCAGATAGATTGGCAGTTGACTTCCATGTTTCATTTTTGTTTTCTTTTGAGGAGATTAGTGTAAGACCATTGAGTGGGCATCTGATATCCATTTCTGTTTTAGGAGACTGGTATAAATCCATTTATTGGTATCCGGTATCCGCTTTTTATTTCTTTGCCTGTGGAGATTAGTGTAAGACCATTGAGTGGCTTCTGATATCCCATTTTGTTTTAGGAGATTGGTATAAGACCATTGATTGGCATCCGATATCCGCTCTTGCTTGCTTTGTTTGTTTGTTATTATCCATTGCCATTCCAAAGGACACACTTGAATCATCTCTCATATGATTTCAAGAGGTGAACCTCCTAAGAAGTTTTACAATCCATTTCCATCCATTCATCATTCATTATGTCCTAAGACTTTTCACACTTTATCTTTCAAATTTGACATAAGTGTTGTGCAAACATCTTCATGTTTTTTCTAACTAAAAACCTGGACTCAAGTCCTTGACCTTTTTTCAAACTTCATTTCATAATACTTATTTGAATTGATCTTAATCATACTTTGACTCCATTTTCATAATCATAATCAATAACTCCACCCATTCACTTGTTTTGGCTTTGTCCATTAATCTTTTCATACATGAGCTATAGGTTTGATTTATCTTAGTGGTTGATGTTAATCTCACCTTCTGTCTTTAGTGATTGAATTGTAAGCCTTCCTTGCCTATTATAGGGTTAACCCCTCCCTGGCAAGTTGAAGCTGTTCTCACATGGTGGACGTTGTTGTTTGTATAAGGTTGAGTTTTCTCCCGTGGATAACGTAAGACCTAGGGTTTGTGTTTAAAATTGAACCTAACCCACTTTTGGAAATCTTTTAGCCGAACTACGGCGTTCTGATCCTTACCTTTGATGGAAGGTACGTAGGCAACGGGTTCATCCGTTCGAACCCAATAACCCAATAATAATAAAAATTGTATATTCTTTTCTCATCATCCCAATCATGTTTGCACAATATTTTTGTCATAACAAATAACAATCTTTTACAACAAGTGTGAAAAGGGCTCCCTAGGAGTACCTAGGACGTAGTGGGTGCCTAACACCTTCCCATTGCGTAATTTACCCCTTACCCAGACTCTCTGATCTTTTTATTAGTTTTCTACGTGTAAAACTTCTTAGGCTTTTGTTCGCTTTTTAGCCAGTCCTTTGGATAAATAAAAGTGCGGTGGCGACTCGAAATTTTCAATGTATCTCCTAGCTTATGATTTAATCGATAGATCATATAGCGACGAATACACCGCTACAGAAAAGTGGCGACTCTGCTGGGGAACGAACCCAGAATCTCTGGTTGTATTGCCTACTTTTCACCCTTGTTGTGATATATTATTATTTGTCATTTGACATATTTTTGTACAATTTGGGATCACTGTATTGATTGTAATGTGTGAATTGCTTGATATACATTTGCTGTTTGCTTTGGTGATCTGTGAGATGAGTTCTATACCCGAACTCGAGTGCACTCTAGGATAGGAGAATGGCATAGTCTTGTTGACTGGTGTGGAGTAGTCCTTAGCCAGTTGACTTGCGAGTCCATTCACTTGGTGGAGGTCATGTTGAACTAATAATGTCACACAAGTTATTTGTGGTTAGGCATTATTCTTTCAATCATGTTCCGCAGAAGCCAAGGACCGTAGTTTACCAAACCCATCTTGGCCTATTTTTAGGACCGTAGTGCGGAGGTCGTTCAGATGTCAGTTCTGATACGATTGTTACGCGATACTACACTCATAAGAGTTTCTCTTGAGAATATTCTTGGAATACGAGTATTCGTTCCTCCGATAATATTCGAAAGATGGAACGATGATTATGGGAACCTCTGGTAGAACATGTCTGGCAGGTTTAAACCCTAGTACACTCCCTTTGGGTGGTTCTTAACCGAGACTCCATGCTCGTGACTCTCAACAAACCCGTGATTCGTGGTTGAGTCGTTCAAACATTGTTAATATCAATGGATCCCGGATCAGGTGTAAAACCTAAAATCCACCAAAGCGGCTGGTTGATATTAGGAATGTTAGAACCGGTTCATGTACCGTTAATATCAATGGAACTTGGGTGTCGATAAGGTGAAAACCTAAATCCACCAAAATGGATGATTGATATTAGGGATACATAGAGCTTTCCCACGACCTTTGTTTGGTGTGCTTTGCTTGATCCTTGAGTGTGTTTGTTGCATTCATGCATTCACGCATTCATCCGCATTCATGTCATCAAAAGAGAAAATTTTCAAGGAACTTAAAGGGTTATTTGCAAAATTTTCAGACATGGAAAGACCAAAAAGGCACACAAAGAAGTACAGCTTTAAGCAGCCCGATGTAAAAGAGTTAAGGAATCTGACATCATATGTACTAGATCCCTTGGGTTTCAAGGCTCGCTATGGGAAGCTTCTGCCGTTGCTGACTACTCAAGTGGATGAGGGATTGATGAGCACTCTTGCTCAGTTCTATGATCCGCTCTATCATTGCTTCTTATTTCCGGACTTCCAGTTGTTGCCGACTTTGGAAGAATACTCTCACCTTATTGGGATTCCTATTCTGGATCAAGTGCCGTTCAGTGGCTTAGAGGGTATTCTATCTGCTCGAGAGATTTCCAGCTTGTTGCATATAGATGAAGATCTGATTAGAGCTAATCTGACTACCAAAGGCGGAATTCAGGGTTTTCCTTCCGAGTTCCTCATTGCCCAAGCTACCTTTTATGGGAAGGCCATGAGTGAGGATGCCTTTGAGGCTCTGTTTGTTCTGCTCATCTATGGATTGGTGCTGTTTCCCAACTTCGACAAGTTCGTCGACATGAACGCCATTAGGATTTTTTCAGTCCTTAATCCGGTTCCGACCTTGTTGGGTGATGCGTATGTCTCCTTGCATCTAAGGAATATGAAGAATGGAGGAGTTATTGTCTGCTGTTTACCTCTGCTGTACAAGTGGTTTATTTCGCACTTGCCGCAGACAGTTGCTTTCAAGGAGAACAAGGGATGTCTACGGTGGTCTCAGAGACTTATGTCTCTCACCAATGATGATATCACCTGGTATGATCGCGTGTATGATACCGTTCAGATCATCAATTCTTGTGGTGAATTCCCCAATGTGCCTCTTCTTGGTACATGTGGTGGGATTACCTACAATCCTACGCTTGCACGTCGTCAGCTTGGGTTCCCCCTAAAGGATAAACCCCATAACATTCTGTTAGAAGGTGTATTCTTTCAGGAGGGTAAAGATCCCCAAGGCCTGAAAGCCAGATTCGTCCGCGCTTGGCGCAATATTCGCATAAAGAGTAGGAATGAATTGGGTCCAAAGAACTGCATTGCTTTGGAGCCCTACACCTCTTGGGTCAGACAGAGGGCTGCTACCTACCTGATGCCATATGATCATCCGAGACCTACACTGTTGGATGTGGCTGGGCCTTCAACCCTCCCTACCCAACGTGTAGAGGAGTTGAGAGAAGAAGACCTTTCGCGTGCCTGGATCCGCGAGAGAGAGGAATTGCTGCAGCAGCTCAAGGAAAAGGATGATATGATTGAATTTCTCGAGCACCGAGTGATCGATGATCCGAACGACGCTTGGACTTCTCTGCTTCCTCAGTCTTCCAAATTTTGGAAAAGGAAGTATGATCAACTTGCAAAGGAGAAAGCTGATATGGAGGCTGCCTATGAGAGAGAGATCAAGAAGTTGTACACTTCTCGTCTTCCAGCATCCCGAGCTGTTAGGGATCCATAGGATGTTATTTACCTTTTCTTTTTGTAATATTTAAAAGAATGCTGTACTTCTTTGTCCTAATATTTTGAATGAAATATTTTCCATGAGCAATCAAAATGTTTAAAAATTCAAAATATTGCAAATGAATACCCTGAGGGTTCCTTGAAAATCAAAGCATTTGCACAAAGCATTTCATGCATCATTCTTGCATAAACAGGTACCCATTTTTCTGGTCTTCTGGTTCTAACCCTTTGATCTTCATTTATTTTGAAGACAAGCTGACTCACCGGTATTATACGAGAGTCAACTCCGCAAGGATTATGGAGCAATTGGAACAAGAGAACCAGAGTTTGAGAGATGAAGTCGCCAGACTTGGCGCACTGATGAAGCAACTCCTTGCTGCCCAGAATCAGCCTGCTCCTCAACCAGCAACTCCGGTTCAGCGGACCGTTATCTCTGAGATAGCTACTTCATCGGTGCCTGTCAGTGCCCATCAGCCAAACGCCATGCCTCCCGGTTTTCCTTGGGGGATGCCTCCTGGCTTTATGCCTGATCTGCCAGCTCCTACATTTGCTCAAATGCCGGCATCTAGCCCGGTCCCTATTCCTGTTCCTCCTGTCGTGCATACCATGCCTAGGGTAGACGACACCATCTACCACTCTGAAGCTTCTGAGGGCTCAGATGTTCACGAGAAAATGGATGCAATGAACGACCAATTCCTCGAGCTGAGAAAGGAATTGAGAACTCTCAGAGGCAAAGATCTCTTCGGCAAGTCAGCAGCCGAACTTTGTCTAGTTCCCGGTGTTAAAATACCAGTTAAATTCAAGGTCCCAGACTTTGAAAAGTATAAAGGGAACACTTGTCCTTTGGCACATCTGGTCATGTATGCCAGAAAGATGTCCACGCAGACAGACAACGATCAACTCTTGATCCACTACTTCCAAGACAGTTTGTCTGGTGCTGCCCTCCGTTGGTACATGAGCCTGGACAACATCAATATCCGCTCTTTCAATGACCTTGGCGAAGCTTTCGTCAAGCAATATAAATACAACGTTGACATGGCGCCTGACAGAGATCAACTCAGGTCTATGTCACAAAAGGACAAAGAGACGTTCAAGGAGTACGCCCAGAGATGGCGTGAGCTGGCAGCTCAAATCACTCCACCATTAGAAGAGAAAGAGATGACCAAGATCTTTCTGAAAACTCTTGGGTCGTTTTATTATGAGAGAATGGTGGCCAGCGCTCCCTCTGATTTCACCGAGATGGTGAACATGGGGATGCGTCTGGAAGAAGGTGTCCGTGAAGGACGGTTAGCTAAAGATGATAGCTCTTCCTCTAAACGGTATGGAGCGTTTAAGAGGAAAGAAGGCGAAGCGCATGCTGTGCAGTCTCAGCCCAAGCATCGAAGACCCTCTGTTCAGAGGAAGCCTGCACATCATTCCAAACATCAGCATCAGGTGGCTAGTGTGGCACCTGTATTCAAGGATAATGCTCAACAGTATCAGCATCAGCAGCAATATCCACAACCGCAATATCAACAGCAACAGCAACGTCCACAGCAACAGGCTTACCAGCCTCGTGGAAGTACAACCAATCAAGCAAATGTGAGCTATGATAGGAAGAAGGTCAGTTTCGACCCTATTCCGATGACATATACAGAGCTTTATCCCTCCTTGTTGGAGAGGAAGTTGGTTTCTCCTAGGGATCCTCCTGCTATTCCTGCCAACCCGCAATGGTGGTACAAACCAGACCAGCATTGTGTCTATCATTCCGGTGCTCCGGGCCACAACGTTGAGAACTGTTTCCCGCTGAAGAATAAGGTTCAAGACCTTATGAGAAGTGGAATTCTGAGTTTTGAAGACTCCAATCCGAACGTCACCAGAAACCCATTGCCTTCGCATGGGAAGTCTGTGAATATGATCCAGGAAGACCTTGGGAAGTACAAGGTGAAGTACATCAGTCATATCCGGCAGTCATTGGTTGGATTACATAAAATGCTGTGTCAGCACAGTTATTTGAGGCATAACCATGACCAGTGTCGCGTCTGTTCTATTAACCGCTTGGGTTGTGATCAGGTTCGCCGAGAACTGCAAATGCTGTTGAATGAAGGTACCATTGAGATTCTCCAGAATCGCAATGTGGATGTAGTTGAGCCCGAAGTGAGTGTTATCTCCCCGGTGTTCAAATTGCCTGAGCCCGTTGTTATTCGTTACAATAGCAACAAGCCGAAAGCTTCCCCTGCTTTGATCATCAAACCAGCCGGCCCTGTGCCGTATTCATCTGATAAAGCTGTACCTTTCAGATATAGTCCTGTTGCTGTCCAGGATGGGGTTGAGTTACCTCTGCCGTCTACTTCCGTGACCACTATTGCTGATGTTAGTGGGTTGACCCGCAGCGGTCGTGTATTTTCTGCACCTGCCAAAGCTCCTGCTGTTTCTTCTGAATCTGTTGAGTGCCCTGTAGGGAATGCTGTGAATGTTCAGAATCCGGCACTTGATGTCGCCAAACCCTCCTCGTCTGTACAAAAGACTCCTGTTTCTTCTGTTGGCCCGAGTGGCATTGTTGATGAAGAATCTGATGAGATGCTGAGGCTCATCAGAAAGAGTGAGTACAATATTGTAGACCAGCTTCTACACACGCCCTCCAAGATTTCCATTCTTTCTCTATTGCTGAATTCAGAGCCTCATCGGGAATCTCTTCAGAAAGTCTTGGACCTGGCATATGTCGATCACGACGTCACCTTGGAACAATTCGATAGCATTGTTGCAAACATTACTGCCTGCAACACTCTGAGCTTTTGTGACGCTGATCTCCCTGAGGAGGGAAGAGACCACAACATGGCTTTACATATATCTATGAATTGCAAATCCGATGCAATGTCCAATGTATTGGTGGACACTGGATCGTCCCTTAATGTATTGCCAAAATCCACACTCTCTCGTTTGTCATATCAAGGTCCTCCTATGAGGCAGAGTGGGGTTGTTGTAAAAGCTTTTGATGGGTCGCGCAAGACCGTGATTGGGGAAGTTGATCTCCCAATCAAGATTGGACCAAGTGATTTCCAGATCACTTTTCAAGTAATGGATATTCACCCATCATACAGCTGTCTCTTAGGCAGACCATGGATTCACGAGGCTGGCGCCGTGACATCCACCCTACACCAAAAGCTGAAGTTTGTGAAAAACAAGAAATTGGTTGTAGTAGGGGGAGAAAAGGCTCTCCTAGTCAGTAACTTGTCTTCTTTCTCGTACATTGATGCAGAGGATGAAGTTGGAACTCAGTTCCAAGCTTTATCTATTGATAAACCAATCGAGAAGAAGTCTCCTTCATTCACTTCCTACCGTGATGCAAAGCTGGCCATTGAATGTGGTGCAGTCGCTGGATTAGGGAAAGTGCTTGAACTTGAAGATAACCGATCCCGGGCTGGCATTGGCTTTGGTTCTGGGGCATTCAACGAGCAAGGTCTGTTCACAAGTGGAGGATTCATCCATGCTGATCAACCTGCAGAAGAGGAAGCTGCTGCTATCATTGAAGAAGAAGATGCAGAAGACTTGGACAATCTTGTTATTCCTGGTGGTGTCTGCCACAATTGGGTCGCTGTGGATGTTCCTACAGTTATCCATAGATCAGAGTAATTGTTCATTTTGTTTAAAACCCTTCTCCCATGCCAAAAGGAGAAGTGATGACATTGTTGGCAAAGCATATATACAATGATGTTTTCATTCAATTTTTGCATTGTCAAAACATTTGTTTTTTCTTTGTTTTCACTTTTTGCTTTTCTTTATGAAATCAGTGATCACAAAAAACCATAAAAACAAAAAATAAAAGCTGTAAAAGCAACATTCTTTCATCTGCATAATGATTTGCTTGTTTAAATGCTGAAGTTTTTTCTTAACCAAAATCATTATGCAGGTTGATCCTAAAACCCATTGAACATAATGATCCAACGCCATCTCCCAATTTTGAATTCCCTGTATTTGAGGCAGAAGAAGATGACGTTGAAGAGATCCCTGATGAGATCACCCGTCTCCTTGAGCACGAAGAGAAGATCATTCAGCCGCATCTCGAAGACTTGGAAACAGTCAACTTGGGATCTGAAGATTGTGAGCGCCTGGTGAAGATTGGGGCACTTCTTGAAGAGTCTGTTAAGGAAGAGTTGATCAGCTTGCTACGAGAATATTCAGATATCTTTGCTTGGTCCTATGAAGATATGCCGGGTTTAGATACAGATATTGTGCAACATTTCCTGCCTTTGAAGCCTGAGTGCGTGCCTGTGAAGCAGAAGCTCAGAAGAACTCATCCAGATATGGCAGTGAAGATCAAAGAGGAAGTTCAGAAGCAAATTGATGCGGGGTTTCTGGTGACTTCGACATATCCTCAATGGGTGGCCAATATTGTGCCTGTTCCTAAGAAGGACGGAAAAGTCCGTATGTGCGTTGATTATAGAGATTTGAATAAAGCTAGCCCAAAAGATGATTTTCCTCTACCACACATTGACATGTTGGTAGACAATACAGCTAAATTCAAAGTCTTTTCCTTTATGGACGGATTTTCCGGTTATAATCAAATCAAGATGGCACCAGAGGATATGGAGAAGACAACATTCATCACACCTTGGGGAACATTCTGTTATCGAGTGATGCCCTTCGGTTTGAAGAACGCCGGAGCCACGTATCAACGAGCTATGACTACCTTGTTTCATGACATGATGCACAAGGAGATAGAAGTCTATGTTGATGATATGATCGCTAAGTCCCGAACGGAAGTTGAGCATATTGAGCATTTGTTGAAGCTTTTTCAACGTTTGAGGAAGTTCAAGCTACGCCTGAATCCGAACAAATGTACTTTTGGAGTCCGTTCCGGAAAGTTGTTGGGTTTTGTGGTAAGTGAAAGAGGTATTGAGGTTGATCCTGCAAAGGTCAAAGCAATACAAGGGATGCCCGCACCCAAAACTGAGAAGCAAGTCCGAGGTTTTCTTGGCCGCTTGAACTACATTTCCAGATTTATATCCCACATGACTGCCACATGTGCGCCGATATTCAAGCTCCTCCGGAAAGATCAGTCTCATGATTGGACCGAGGATTGCCAGAAAGCTTTCGACAGTATCAAAGATTATCTGTCTGAACCTCCGATTTTGTCTCCGCCAGTAGAAGGAAGACCTCTGATTATGTACTTGACAGTTCTTGAAGACTCGATGGGTTGTGTACTCGGTCAACAAGATGGATCAGGGAAGAAGGAGTTTGCTATCTACTACCTCAGTAAGAAATTTACTGATTGTGAGTCTCGGTACTCTACGCTTGAGAAGACGTGCTGTGCTTTAGCTTGGGCAGCTAAGCGTTTGCGCCAGTACATGATAAATCATACAACTTGGTTGATATCCAGAATGGATCCAATCAAGTATATCTTCGAGAAGCCTGCTTTAACTGGGAGGATTGCCCGTTGGCAGATGCTGTTGTCTGAGTATGATATTGAGTATCGAGCTCAGAAAGCTATCAAAGGTAGTATCTTGGCTGACCACCTAGCGCACCAGCCGATTGAAGATCATCAGTCTGTTCAGTATGACTTCCCTGACGAGGAAATTCTGTACTTGAAGATGAAAGATTGTGATGAGCCTACACTTGATGAAGGTCCAGAACCTGGTTCCAGATGGACGATGGTGTTTGATGGCGCTGTTAATCAATATGGAAATGAAATTGGGGCAGTGATTATTAATCCCCAGGGTTCGCACATTCCATTTACAGCAAGGCTAACCTTCAAATGCACGAATAACATGGCGGAGTACGAAGCCTGTATTATGGGACTTGAAGAATGCATTGACTTAAGGATCAAATATCTTGATGTCTATGGTGATTCAGCTTTGGTTGTCAATCAGATCAAAGGTGAATGGGAGACAAATCAACCAGGTCTCATCCCATACAGAGATTATGCAAGGAGAATTTCAACTTTCTTTACAGAAGTTGAATTTTATCATATTCCTCGGGAGGATAATCGGATGGCAGATGCCCTTGCTACGCTTGCTTCCATGATTGTTGTCAGATGGTGGAATGATGTCCCCAATATTACTGTGATGCGCTTGGATAGACCAGCTCACATATTTGCAATCGAAGAAGTGAAAGATGACAAGCCTTGGTATTTTGATATCAAGAATTTCCTCCAGAACCAGGTCTACCCGCCTGGGGCATCTGTGAAAGATAGGAAAACTTTGAGAAGGTTGTCAGGCAGTTTCTACCTCAGTGGTGAAGTGCTGTACAAGAGAAATTTTGATATGGTTTTGCTCAGATGCGTGGATAGACACGAGGCAAACCTGTTGATGACTGAGGTCCATGAGGGTTCATTTGGTACTCATTCCAATGGACATGCCATGGCTAAGAGAATGTTGAGAGCAGGCTACTATTGGCTGACAATGGAGTCTGACTGTTGCAAGTATGTGAAGAAATGTCACAAGTGTCAAATTTATGCGGATAGGATTCATATTCCTCCGACACTCCTGAATGTGATTTCATCACCATGGCCTTTCTCTATGTGGGGAATCGACATGATCGGCATGATTGAGCCGAAAGCGTCCAACGGACATCGTTTTATTCTCGTAGCAATTGATTACTTCACCAAATGGGTTGAAGCCGCTTCGTACGCGAATGTAACCAGACAGGTGGTTGTGAAGTTTATCAAGAACCAGTTGATTTGCCGTTATGGTGTGCCAGAGAGGATCATTACTGATAATGGATCCAATCTGAACAACAAGATGATGGATGAGTTGTGCGCTGAATTTAAGATTGCACACCATAATTCCTCTCCTTACAGACCTAAGATGAATGGGGCTGTTGAAGCTGCTAACAAGAACATCAAGAGAATTATCCAGAAGATGACTGTCACGTACAAAGATTGGCATGAGATGCTGCCATTTGCTTTGCATGGATATCGTACGTCTGTACGCACTTCAACAGGGGCAACCCCTTTCTCTCTTGTTTATGGCATGGAAGCCGTTCTCCCAGTAGAGGTGGAGATCCCATCAATGCGAGTCTTGATGGAAGCCAAGTTGACAGACGCTGAATGGATTCAGAGTCGATATGACCAACTGAATTTGATTGAAGAAAAGAGATTAACTGCCATGTGCCATGGTCAGTTATATCAGCAGAGAATGAAGAAAGCATTCGACAAGAAGGTCAAGCCTCGCGTGTTCCGAGAAGGTGACCTTGTGCTCAAGAAAGTGTTGTCTTTCGCGCCCGATTCCAGGGGCAAGTGGACTCCAAACTACGAGGGTCCGTATGTTGTTAAGAGAGCCTTTTCAGGCGGTGCTTTAATGCTTACAACAATGGATGGGGAGGATTTCACTCGTCCTGTGAATTCAGATGCAGTTAAAAGATACTTTGCCTAAAAAAAAAAAAAAAAAAAAAAAAAAAAAAAAAAAAAAAAAAAAGTATATGCAAATAAAAAAACAGAATAGCTCGCTAAGTTGAAAACCCGAAAGGGCGGCTTAGGCAAAAATGAGCGTCTCGGTGGAGAACCCGCAAGGGTAATTCAGGCAAAAATTAGAGACTTGAAAAAAAAAGAAAACATTTGCATCCCGCTAGATTGAGTACCTCACTCTGGGGCAATCTAGGCAAAAATTAGGGATTCGGCAAGTAACTGCATCCCGACAAGACTTTCTGTTCGTCAGTCGTCATTTCGTCAGAAGATTCTCGATTCGTCGTCAACTGAAGCTTCGGATACATCGAGATTCAAATTGGTGGAGAAAGGATCATTATGTTCAATGTAGCCCTCTTCCAATATATATCACTGATTTCAAATTTGTACAGATCTATGGAGTCTTGCCATTTGCAGACTACCATTCTATAAAATCAATTTGAGCTTTTATCCAATTATTTGCACTCTTGTTTGTTTCAATTCAACAAATGTTTTGCATGTTTTAAATTGATAAAATGTCATTGTTTTAAAATCAAATTTTTCAAAAAATTTTGTTTTAAACAAAGTGAACATTCACAAGATTGAAAGGATACTCAAGAATATCTCAGTGCTCTCCCGAGGGTGGCATGATTCCCAACAGGTAAGACATTTGTTCATATTCCTGGTTTGGCGGTACCTTCTTTCTTCAGATCTTTGTTGGGGTTGTTCCTCAAACAAGGTTGTTGTTGGGGTTGTTCCCCAGTACAGTCGCAAGTGATTTGTTGTTGAAGACTTCGTTTTCTCCAGCAGCAGTTTTTCCCCAGCATGGGTATTTTAATTAGAAGTTTCGGTGGTTGATGGTTTATCATCTTGGTGCCCCGTCACTTTCTCCAGTGGGTCGTATGCCCCGGACTTTATTTGTCTCCTCAGCGCAGTCATGAGTATAACTGATTGATTGGTACTCCCCTCGGAGTCGTGAGTAGAACTGTTATTAATATCCCCACCAGGGTTTGCAAGTGGAGTTGTTACCTCTTTTCCCCATGCAGTGTGCCAGCAGGATTTGTCTGTTTCCTCAGCACGATCGCTTTCTCTTTGAAGATTCGGTAAGTCAGTGGTTTGATACCCGGTACTTTACCTTTTCCCCGGCGAAGTCGTCTGTGGAATTGTTGTTATCTCTTCATCGGAGTTATTCTCTCCAGCAGAGCAGGATTTATTTTCCTACTCGGTGGTTGATTGGGTCGACATCCCAGTTTTGAAACCATCTTTTCCTCAGCTTAGTCTGCAGGATGTTTGTTGTGGCAGTTTTGCCTGTTGAATACTCCTTTCAATCCCCAGTATGGCCGGATGATGGCTCTAGCCTCCAGTGAGTGGATTAATTCCCTGACTGTTTGTGATCCCCAGTAGAGTGGCTTATATTGCAGAATCTACTTGTTGTGATCAGTTTGCTGTATATTCTCCCCAAGTGGAATGGTTTATTGCAGAATATATCTGTTTGATCTGTCCTCCCTCAGTGGTTCATTCCCAAGAGAGTAGCCGACAGATTTTCCCCAATAGAGTTGCTTATGCAGTCAGATTCTATTTGGATGATATCTTTCTCCCTCAGTGGGTTGTCCCCCAGCGGAGTTGTATGAATTTGCTTCTACAGCAGTTCGTGCTTATGCTTCTTTTGTTTCTCAGTTGACACTGGGATCCCCTGCAGATATACTTTGGGATTTCTCTTGTTCCCCTACAGATTTGTCTTGGTGGCTGTTTTGCCCATTGTGACCTTCTGTACCCTGTTTTGGGCTGTTCCCTGATATTTCCAACTCGCTGCTTCTTCAGCAGTACTTGCAGATCTTTGCTTTACAGCATATAGATCTCCGCAGATTGGCTTTCCAGTTGGTTTTTCCCCTGGAAGTATAATACCGGACGTTTTGTTCCTGAACCTGTTTGTGTTAGAATTGTCTGTTTTGTCAGCATTCATCAAACATAAATCACGCATATTCATGCATATTCAAAACATTCAGATATTCATGTTGCATTTGTTGCCATATATCTTTTGTTTGTCGTGTCTCTTGCTTTGGTGATATAGATCTCTTTACAGATCTCCCCAAGCAGATGTCGGGTGTTTATAAATCTCTCCATATAGAGTCAACCCCATAAGCAGAAAAAGTTTGTCTTTCCTTCTGCAGTTCCCCACTGAGATATATCCTCGTGGATGACGGTTTCTTCCGTTTCCTCCCAACACACATATTGGGATGGATTTTCCTATTTGAGTTATATCCTCATTAGGACGTGTTTTGATTCAGTCTGTCTTTTCGGATCATTCCCGAATCGGCTATTTGTCAGATATCTTGTACTTCCCAGTGGGTTGTTCCCCAGTGGATTGTTTTTGGGCCTCTACCCTCATAACCGGTAGTTGTAAGTCCTACTTTTCCTGGCTTTCTTGACAGAATTTGTGGTTATACACCCTTTATTCTCCAGCCAGAGTTTTTGGTTTTCTACCTCATCCCGGTAGTTGTAAATCCTATTTTCCTGCTCTTCAGCAGTTGGTGGTTTGTTATAAACCCTATTTTGGTTTCCCGTGCGGATTTGTGGTTTGTTCTATCCCCACGCGGAGTTGTTGGTCTTCTACCCCGTATTCGGTAGATGTAAACCCTAATTTTTGTGGTTATCTTCATCTAGTTCTGGATGATGATTTTCCTTTGCTTGTATAAGTTGCTCAGATCAGCACTTATATCCCTAGCAAGTCTTTTGTGGATAATTGTCGTATGCTAGCAATTTTATCCCCAGTGGGTCTTTTCACCGTATGCTAGTGATTTGTTCCCCGGATCATTGGTTGTTTACCAGTGTATCCCCAGCTAGTCTTCTGTCGATAATTGCCGGATGCTTGCAATTTATCCTCAGCAGTTCGCCCTTCATTTACCCTTTTGTTGGTAATGTCTGTTGCTCCTTTTGATTAGTTGTCATTATATACCTAATTTGGTATCCCGTTGCCTTTCTGTTCGGTCGATTTATCCTTTGTTAACCCAGTAACCGGTTGTGGATAATCTTCCTTGCGAGTATATTATTCACGGTCTGCCGGCAATGAATAATATATCTCATGCACTCTTCAGTCGAAACCTTTTGTGTTTCCCCAGTCGAGTAAGATTCGTTATTTCCCTTTGTGGAGTCGAATATTTCTTTGTTGTTGGATAATTGCCGGATGCTTGCAATTTATCCCTTGGAGTTGTCTTTCGTTTACCAGTATGCTTGGTATCGATTGTCTCTCTTTTTGGTTAGTCACCTATTATATACCCAGTAACCGGTATCTCTGGTGTCTTTTCCTTTCGAGTGTATTATTCACGGTCTGCCGGTAATGAATAATATTTCTCATGCGCTCTTTAGGTGGAATCCTTTGTTGATTTTCCCCAACTGAGCAAGATTCGTATTCTTTGTAGAATCGAATAGCCATCCTTTAACCAGTTTGTGTTTTGGATGATGAGTGTTTTGGAAGTGAAAACCAATTCACGTTTCGGCAGATCACCTATTATATACCCAGTAACCGGTATCCCTGGTGTTTCTTGCCATGCGAGTGTATTATTCACGGTCTGCCGGTAATGAATAATATGTCTCATGCGCTCTTTGGTTGGAGTCCTTTGTTGATCTTCCCCAGTCGAGTAAGATTCGCATTCTTTGTAGAATCGAATGTCCATCCTTTAACCAGTTTATGTTCAGGATGATGAGTGTTTTGGAAGTGAAAACCAATTCACGTCTTCGGATTTTATCCTATAAACAACCCAGTAACCGGTTCAGGATAATTTTCCTTTCGAGTATATTATTCACGGTCTGCCGGTAATGAATAATATGTCTCATCTGAGTATTCTATCCACGTTCTGACGGTAATGGATATTATATCTCGTTCACTCTTGAGTCGATCTTTTGATTGTTTTCCCCTCAGAGTAAGATTCATTTTCCTTGCGGAATTGAATGTCCATCCTAAACAAGTTTGCTTTTCTAGCTCTCTTCAGGATGATGAGTGTTTTGGAAGTGAAATCCAATTCACGCTTTGGTCGGTCACCTATTATATACCCAGTAACCGGTATCCTTGGTGTTCCCTCCTTTCTGCTCCCTATTATGACCTCGGTCCCCCTGTGGAGTCAGATTTTCCTGAGTTTGTTACCCGTATGCTTGGTAACATCTCATTTCTTTGTTGCTTCCCCAGTGAAACCTTTTCTGTTGCTTCTCCTCAAGAGTCAGCTTGTGTCTCTCCCAATGGATTTATTTTCCATTTGGAATTCTTTTCCCAGTGTGAGTCCTTCACTCCCCAGTGAGTTCTCCAGTCTGTTTTCTGTTTTCCAATCAGAGTCGTGTTTTGTTCACGTCATGTCAGTTTTGCTTTTCCCCAGTTTGGAGTCGTGTCTTGTTCACACATTTCTTTTTCTTTACTATCCCCATAGAGTCTTGTTAGAGTCTCTGTTCCTGGTGAGTGTACTACTCCGATGGATCGTCTTTTCTTCTGTGTGAACCATATTCCCCACAGAATTTGTGTCTTTTGCATACATACATCTGCATTATGAGGTCTCTTAGGGACCAAAATTTGTCTCATTACTGTTATTTAAGTCCATTCTACCGCGTCGAGATGAAGATTTCTAAACTTCACTTCTCCGGCTAGAATGACCTTAAATAGGGGCATCTGTAAGACCCCAATTTTGGGCCCTAAGATCCCTCATGGCCCATATCATTCATATCATAACCTCAAGGATCATTGCATGCCTTTGTCCCCTCCTGGTGGGTTGGTTTGCCTTGTAGGTTTGTTTCTTGATCACCAAGCATACTTTGCATTTGTATATCTTTGCTTTCATATGTTTATCATTTAAAAGGTACAAAAATATTGTCAGTTTAACCTTGTTGCTTGCAGTTGAAGCAATCATCAGCAATTAGGTCAAAGTCAGTCATTGATCAGTCAAAGCAATGGATGGTGGCCATTCTTGCAGAATTTGGGCACCATGATCATTAATCAAAGGTTCATACATCTTGTGACATCATTTGAAGTCAAGTTATCAAGGAATTAGGGTTTGGAAATCATCAGAAATGTTCCAGTCATCCAAAACCCTAGAAAAGTCAACAGAAAGTCAAACTTGGTCAACAGTTGATTTAATCAGAGATCTGATGATTAGAATTGATCTGAAGGAGTTCATTCATGCTTATATAAGCCTCATCTATCATGTTCAACCTCATCATGGAAGAAAATCAAGTCAATCAGAAATTTTCCAGAAATAGAAAGTGGACCTGTAATTTTAACTGCCAAAAATGGAAACTTCTTGATCTTAAACTTACATCATGATACAAGCTTCAAATGAATTTTTGCCCAACATGAAAGTTGAAGATCTTGTTCTCCCATTTTCAAAAAGTCCAAGAACTCTCAAATCCCATGTGTGGTTGTCAAGATATGATCAAATCATTTTCACCAATTTTTGAACTTCAACAAGCCATAACTCTCAAACCATAAGGCCAAATTTGGTGGGGTTTTTTCCTACAAACCACATTTTTCATCCTCTTTCCAAAAATATAAATTTCATGACCTAAAACCTCACCATTCAAAATGGCATTTTTGGACCTTTCTCATTTAAATTCAAAGTTTGACCAAACTTTGACTTTTTGAGTTTTTGACTTTTTCTTGATTTGGTCAATTGGGAAATGCTTTAAACCATATTTGAAACTTGCTCAAAGTCCTAAACCATCATCATACCACTTTTTTACCATCATTTTAACCTAAAATTCAAAGTTGGCAAAATTGTGCATTTGGCTTTATAAGAGTACAAGCAGTACAGCATTCTGCAGCAGATTAAAAACAGCCTTTGCAAATGTCTTGTACAGCTTGTCCAGGCCCATTTCGACCATTAACTTACCCCTCCAATTCCACATTCTTCCACTTAGCAAAAATGCAATTGGTCTTCATTAAGCTAAACCAATTTACAACATGATTAAGCAAGGATAAACAGCACATATTTAAGCTCCATTCTGTCAATTGTAACCCTAGTTTTGCAGCCTACATCACAGAAAAAGACACTTTCTCCCTTTCTTGCACATTGGCCAAAAGAGAATTTCTGCAGAACCATCAAAAGAAACTCGAATGCCCTTGGTTCCTCCCTGCTTTAGACAACATTTAGAGGCTTTTTGAACCATTAAAACCCTGCTGGAACTCCATCCTCAAGCTCTGTTTTCCTCAGTCCCTTCCAATGGCAGATGGCTATTTGTTGGTTTCCAAGCTTCCTTGAGTCGAGAGAACTTCACTATCCAACATCTCCAAGCATAAACACTATCTGTTTCAAGGAGGATCATCAAGAACATCACTGTTGCACGATTTCCTCCAAAACAAGTAAGCAATTCGACTTTCTCCTTTTACCATGCCATGATGTGCTTTGAATAGTTTGTTTGATGCTGATTCAAATGAGTGATAGCTTGCTTGAAATGGTTATGTCATGGCCAAGAAATCTGGATTTCATGTTGTGTGTCCAAACTTATTTCTGTTCGATTCACCTTGCTTGCTTTGATTCCTCAAAATGTGATATTACATTATTGTTCCTTGATGATTAATGATGCTGTTGGTATGATTGATTGTGGATTCTGGACATCTTGAAATTTCAATCTGCATATTATTGATGAAGGCATGCTGCAGTTTTGAAACATTATTGTATGCTGTGGTTTGTTTGCTTTATGAACATTACCAATACCATGCTAGTGTTTTGTGTGCTTGGTTGATGATCATGAAACTGAATATGAATGCCCTGTTATTGTTCATGATGAAAGTATGAAGATACTTGATACATAAATTTTGCTGTGGTTTTCAAACTTATGCCATGCCTGGAGATCCCACTTGATTTGTTTGGTGTGTTTGCTTAAAAGTTGCATGAACCTTTTTGCTTACCATGTTAAGTGAGTTTATGTTGATGTTGGTGATACCATGATGTTTATCCCTGCTGTTTAGCTGTTTTCGAGCTGCCAAGAGAATTTCATGATTATGCTTGTTTGTTGTTGGTTAATGATGTTTTGATGTCACATAAGTACATAGGCCTTGCCCTTTTGTGTCTTGCTCGAAGTCTAACTGATGATGATGCTTGCTGTTATTTTGCAACTGTAATTTTTTGTCCAGGAAATTCCACTTGTTGTGTTTGGCTTGTTGTTATTTTGATGTTGCATAATGATTGCTATTGGCCATGCTGATTGATTGTGCCTGTTTGAAGTTGGCTGTGTGATGATAAACGTTGTTAATGATGAATGTGTGCCTGCTGTTGTTATGATGATGTGTTTTGCTGTTAATGCTCATTGCCATATGCTGGATATGTTTCTGTTCATGTCCATGAATGCTGACTGTTTACAAATGAATGCTGATTATTTACAAATGCCATGCTATTGTCTTGTGTTGTTTGATCTGTTGATGAAGAATGATGGTTGCTGCTTTTATTTAAACCAAACACTTTGTCCATAATTATGCTATACTTGGTCGAGTTTTGTTCTTGATGATTGCTTAAAGGACCATGCTGTGCTGTTGTGTAATGTTGTTCAAATTTGTTTGATGTTGAGGAGCTTGCTTGAAGTGCCACGACCATTGCTGTTGTTGAATATGCTATGCTGCTATGTGCTGTTGTTTGTTCTGCTTTGTTTGGTCGGATGAACATGATAGACACGAAACCATGCTGCTGTCCAAACCTGACCATTGCCATGAAAACATATGGTTGTATGATGTTGTTGCTGCTGTTATTTGAACCAAACATCATGACCAGAAAACCCATGAAACATGTTGTTGCTGTTGTTAGTTCTATTTGATATGATGAACATGATGCTATGCCCTGCTGTTGTGTTTTTACTTGGTTTGATTTTAGTTTTGATGATTTTTTAAACATGAGGAGCACATGATAATGATGAATGTTGCTGTTAACTGCTTGCTGTCAATACCATGCTGTTTGAAAAACCAGAACTTGCATTTTTATTGTGTGTTGCCATGTGGTTTCCATGTGGTTGTTTAATTTCGACATGATGATGAACTTGGATGATGAATGTGTACATGTGCTGTTAAAATACTTGTCCTGCCCAGACTTTGCCTACATGATGATTGCATGATGTTGCTTGGTCGAATTTTGTGTGATGTTGATTGCTTGAATGTTGCAAATGCCATGCTGCTGTGCTAAAACCCTAGGGTTTTGTTAAACCCAGAAATTCATTCCATTGGCCAATTTACTGTTTCATTGGCTGAGGACCAATGAAAACATTTCATTCTGCTTGCCCAAAACACACCGTTTTGATTAATGAAGGGATATTTTCAAATTTGCCATCGGTTGACCTTTATTGACCACTAGTCCATGTTGTTTGTTCATACTTCATTCAATTATTCATCAAACTTCCACAATTCATTTTAAATTCATTTTAACTCCAAAAATTGTGAGATTTTTTGCATTAAACTCATGAATGTGTCTAGTATTTTATGGTGAATTTTAATTAATTTTTCATGTTCTGGATTTTAAATGATAATTGATTTTTCAACATGTATGCCAAAATGATACATTGTGCCATTTCAATTGTGAAATACTCATGTTATATCCAATGAGCTTGAAATTTTTTGTGGTGAAACTAGACACATTGATCTTCATTTCCATATAAAGTTTGTGCATTTATCATTTGTGGATTGAGAGTTATGATTTTTTGAAGTTATGTGTTGCATTTGGTGCTATACCATGATCATGCATTTTCCCAATTTTTGTTCACATGCTTCCTCTTATCCAATTGACCCCAAATTTTGCATGAACCATCCTCCACATGTCTAGTTTGTGTATGAATTTTCTTGGAATTAATCTTGCTGTTTTCCATTTGATTGAGAATTTTCTTCCATATGTGGTCATTTGTTGACTTTTTGTGCTATGCCTTGCCAAATCCTTTATGAAATTCTCAAATCTTATTGTATGATCATGAAATTTCATATGTGATAACTAGACATCTCAAGCTTTGCATTGGTGTTAATCTCATTCATTTCTCTTCTGTTTTCAAATTGATATGATTTTTTGAAGTTGACCCATGCTTGTTGACTTTCACCATGCTTACTTGAATTTGGTTTGACTTCATGAATTTCATTGACTGCCTTCCTCTCATCCAAATGCCATGAAACTTGACATGTCTACCATGTTAGATGTTAGGATTGAGTGTGATTTATTTCATAATTTTTGAGATTGTTTAAGTTGACTTTTGAATGAAGTCTTTGTTGTTGACTTTTGTATGCTTCTCTTGCCATGCTTGGCATCCTTTTGCATATGAAATGACCATGATGCATGATTTGATTATGAATCCAATTGAGAATGCTTCTTGAATGTTTAGACTTGGTTTGGGTTGACTTTTTCCTTACTGCCTTGACTTTTTCTTTCATCTTTGACCCTAGGCTAGTCCTAGTGGTCTTGTAAGCTTACAATTGAGCTGTTTGTTTCAGGTTAAGCACCAATGCCTGAGGATCATTCAAATTTTGATTAAGTTGTTTGTTTATCATGTGCTAACAATTGTTTTGTAGGTGACTCATATTCTTGAGTCTTTGTGCTTTGCACAATTGGTCCCTCTGTGGTTGACTATTGGTTCATTTTCTTTTGATTTTGACTGTTGACTTGTTTACTAATGAGTTTGACTTTTTCAGGTACTTTAGTTGCCTAAGTTCTTTGAACTTGCTTGCTTGCTTTGCTTTTTAGCATTTGCTTTGAGGTATAATTACTTCTTCTCCATGTAGTCTGGAGACCCGGTCTGTTATTTGACCGGGCAAACTGTCTGAAGTCCTCCTTAAGAGGCAATGCCTGTGTTTGTTTATATTTGTCCTAAGCAGGAAAAGTCCTTCAAGTAAGGCGATTGGTGGAAGGTAGGGATAAGCAATCTATCCCCCACTATTCAGTGTGTCCTCTCTTTGCTCCCAGTACCTGGTTGAAGCATTGAGATAAATACCCAAGATCTAATCGAGTCAATAATGTGGAGAGAGTTCCTACTTTCTGAACTCCCACACTTTCTTTGATGCTCTCTCTGATATGAGATTGAAGCAATGAGGCACACCCCTCATCTCCTATTCATCTGCTTCACCTGAGCCCCTCAATGGCCAGGTTAAGAGCGATCTTTACCCATTACAGTGGACTTTTAAAGTCAAACCCTCTTGTGTGAGCCCCAATTGTTTGGCTATAGAGTGTGCTGTTTGATATTCATTGATTGATTGATTGCTCCATGTGCACTTGTTTGCCTGTACGCTATGCATTTATCATCATCAATTGCCATTAATGCATGATCATCTCATTTGCTTTTTGTGATGCTATCATTGTTGTTTGCCCATTGAGGACAATTGTAAGTCCATTGCTTTGGCATTTGCTCCTGTGATATGGAAGGATAGAGTGTAAGACCTCATTGGTCACTCATATCTTCTGATTATCTGTTTGTATGTGAGGATACAGTTATAAGTCCCTGTAAGTTGGCATCTGTTATCCTGTGATCATAATTTGATCTGTTTGGTTGGTATGTGAGGTTGCAGTTATAAGTCCCTGTAAGTTGGCATCTGTTGTCCTGTGATCATAATGTGATCTGTTTGATTTGTATGTGAGGTTGCAGTTATAAGTCCCTGTAAGTTGGCATCTGCTTTCCTGTGATCATAGTTTGTTCATCTGTTTGTGTGAGAGGTTGCAATTATAAGTCCCTGTAAGTTGGCATTTGCATTCCTGTGATCATATTGTTGCTTTTGTTCTTGTATGTGAGGATCCATTATAAGTCCCAGTGACGTGGCATTGGTATTCCTATGAGCATACTGTGAGGTTAACCTAAGTCCAGATAGATTGGCAGTTGACTTCCATGTTTCATTTTTGTTTTCTTTTGAGGAGATTAGTGTAAAACCATTGAGTGGGCATCTGATATCCATTTCTGTTTTAGGAGACTGGTATAAATCCATTTATTGGTATCGGTATCCGCTTTTTATTTCTTTGCCTGTGGAGATTAGTGTAAGACCATTGAGTGGCTTCTGATATCCCATTTTGTTTTAGGAGATTGGTATAAGACCATTGATTGGCATCCGATATCCGCTCTTGCTTGCTTTGTTTGTTTGTTATTATCCATTGCCATTCCAAAGGACACACTTGAATCATCTCTCATATGATTTCAAGAGGTGAACCTCCTAAGAAGTTTTACAATCCATTTCCATCCATTCATCATTCATTATGTCCTAAGACTTTTCACACTTTATCTTTCAAATTTGACATAAGTGTTGTGCAAACATCTTCATGTTTTTTCTAACTAAACCTGGACTCAAGTCCTTGACCTTTTTTCAAACTTCATTTCATAATACTTATTTGAATTGATCTTAATCATACTTTGACTCCATTTTCATAATCATAATCAATAACTCCACCCATTCACTTGTTTTGGCTTTGTCCATTAATCTTTTCATACATGAGCTATAGGTTTGATTTATCTTAGTGGTTGATGTTAATCTCACCTTCTGTCTTTAGTGATTGAATTGTAAGCCTTCCTTGCCTATTATAGGGTTAACCCCTCCCTGGCAAGTTGAAGCTGTTCTCACATGGTGGACGTTGTTGTTTGTATAAGGTTGAGTTTTCTCCCGTGGATAACGTAAGACCTAGGGTTTGTGTTTAAAATTGAACCTAACCCACTTTTGGAAATCTTTTAGCCGAACTACGGCGTTCTGATCCTTACCTTTGATGGAAGGTACGTAGGCAACGGGTTCATCCGTTCGAACCCAATAACCCAATAATAAAAAATTGTATATTCTTTTCTCATCATCCCAATCATGTTTGCACAATATTTTTGTCATAACAAATAACAATCTTTTACAACAAGTGTGAAAAGGGCTCCCTAGGAGTACCTAGGACGTAGTGGGTGCCTAACACCTTCCCATTGCGTAATTTACCCCTTACCCAGACTCTCTGATCTTTTTATTAGTTTTCTACGTGTAAAACTTCTTAGGCTTTTGTTCGCTTTTTAGCCAGTCCTTTGGATAAATAAAAGTGCGGTGGCGACTCGAAATTTTCAATGTATCTCCTAGCTTATGATTTAATCGATAGATCATATAGCGACGAATACACCGCTACACCCGTGATTCATGGTTGAGTCGTTCAGACATCCTTAATATCAATGGATCTTGGGTGTTGATAAGGTGTAAACCACAATCCACCAAAATGGATGATTGATATTAAGGATGATTTAGCCAGTTCATGTATCGTTAATATCAATGGAACTTGGATGTTGATAAGGTGAAAACCATAATCCACCAAAATGGATGATTGATATTAAGGATGCTATGAGCTTTCCCATGACCTTTGTCTGGTGTGCTTTGCTTGATCCTTGAGTGTGATTGTTGCATTCATGCATTCATGCATTCATCTGCATCCATATCATCAAAAAAAAAATTCAAGGAACTTAAGGGGTTTATTTGCAAAATTTTCAGATATGGAAAGACAAAAAAGGCATACAAAGAAGTACAGCTTTCGACAGCCCGATTTGAAAGAGGTAAGGAATCTAACATCCTATGTATTAGATCCCTTGGGTTTCAAAGCTCGTTATGGGAAGCTTCTTCCTCTGCTGACTACTCAGGTTGATGAAGGGTTGATGAATACTTTGGCGCAGTTCTACGATCCTCTGTATCACTGCTTCACTTTTCCAGACTTTCAGCTATTGCCTACCCTTGAGGAGTATGCTCATCTGGTGGGTATTCCGATTCTGGATCAGGTGTCGTTTAGTGGCTTGGAGAGTATTCCTACTTCTCAAGAGATAGCTGACATGTTGCACATAGATGAATCTTTGGTTAAAGCTCATATGACTACCAAAGGTGGAATTCAAGGTCTTCGTTTTCATTTCCTCATCGCTCAAGCTACCGTTTATGGGAAGGCCATGAGTGAGGATGCCTTTGAGGCCATATTTGTGCTTCTCATCTATGGACTGGTATTGTTCCCCAACATCGACAAATTTGTATATGTGAACGGTATTAGGATCTTTTCGGTTCTTAATCCCGTTCCGATTCTGTTGGGTGATGCCTATGTCTCTTTGCATTTGAGGAATGCAATGGGTGGTGGCGCTATTGTGTGTTGTTTGCCTCTGTTGTATAAGTGGTTTATTTCTCACTTACCTCAGACGGTCGCTTTCAAGGAGAACAAGGGATGTCTACGGTGGTCCACGAGACTCATGTCTCTCACTAATGATGATATCTCTTGGTATGATCGTGCATATGATGGTGTCCAGATTATTGATTCTTGTGGTGAATTCTCCAGTGTGCCTCTTCTTGGTACATGTGGTGGGATTAGCTACAACCCTATATTAGCACGTCGTCAGCTTGGGTTCCCCCTAAAGGATAAACCTAATAACATTCTGTTAGAAGGTGTGTTCTTTCAGGAGGGTAAAGATCCCCAAGGCCTGAAAGCAAGGATGGTCCGCGCTTGGCGCAAGATTCACAAGAAGGGTAGAAGTGAATTGGGTCCGAAAAACTGCATAGCTTTGGAGCCATATACTACTTGGGTGAGGAAGAGAGCATCTGAGTATCTCATGCCTTATGATTATCCGAAACCTACACCTATGGTTGTGGCTGGGCCTTCAACCCTCCCTAACCAAGGCGTAGAGGAGTTGAGAGACGAAGACCTTTCACGTGTCTGGATCCGTGAAAGAGAAGAGTTGCTTTAACAGTTGAAGGAGAAGGACGCTCTGATTGAGTTTCTCGAGCATCAGGTCATTGACGATCCTGATGATACTTGGACCTCTTTACTTCCTCAGTCTTCCAAGTTCTGGAAAAGGAGGTATGACAGACTCGCCAAAGAGAAGGAGGACATGGAAGCAGCATACGAGAGAGAGATCAAGAGGCTTCGTGCAGCTTATCTTCCGGCATCCCGAGCTTCTAGGGATCCATAGGATGTTTATTTTCCTTCTCTCTGTCGCATCCGCGAAAAAACAACCGGCGGGCTAAAACAAAAAAACAACACAGAGCCGCCACTGCGCGTTATTTATCCCAAGATAGGGAAAGGAAACGCTCAGAGAAACCTGGAAAGGAAATGGTCTCGCGACCAAAGAGAAAGGGTAAGGGAGTCGGTTACGCAAGGGGAAGGTATTAGCACCCCTCACGTCCGTCGTACTCGACGGGATCCACGTTCTAAGAAAGAAAAGGTTGCTAAAACATCACACACACACAGGGAACGCAGGTGGGGTTAAGAGAAGGGAGCTCGATAGGACATCGCATCCTATGCCTACATATCTCGTCTGGAACGAGAATCAGAGCCACTGTAGTTCGGCTTACGCACGCCAAACAACACAAAACACACAAACAGATGGCAAACGTGGAGCCCGACAACCACTTGACGGAATTACGTCAGCATCTGAACCAAAACGCACTCAAAAGGGCAAACGTGGAGCCCGACAGCCAATCACTGGACTTACGTCAGCATCCGAACCAAACAAACACAATCAGATGACAAGTAAACCCACACAAAAAGAAAAAAAAGTGCCCGGAGAGGTCTCGCACGACCTCCTGCCTACATACCTCGTCTGGAACAAGGATCAGGGCGATGTAGTTCCCCCTCAAGGGAAAGAAAAACTAGCCAGAAACCAAGGGAAGACACACTACCAGGGAGCTGGACTCGAGCCTAGTGTTGTCATGCATCGTTACCCTATGTTCAGGTTTTTACCTACTTGCACAACTGCAAGCTAATCCTATCCAGGAATAAAGCAAGCATACAAGCATACAAATAGAACAACCCAAGCATTTCAAACAAATATTCACATAGCACACACTATAACCAATCAAGTGAGGCTCACACAATGGGTTTGACTGCCGAAGCAAGTCATCTGTACATGGGTAGTATTCGCTCTTAACCTTGCCATTACGAGGCTAAGGTGAAGCAGATGAAAGGTGAAGTGAGGATGAGACCTCACAGCTCTTATCCCTGGCCAGGGAGAGCTTTTAGACAAAGGAGCGTGGGTCCAGAATGGAGGGACCCTTCTACGCTCAAAGACTCTGACTCGATTGTGCAACAGCACAAGATCTTGGGTTTGTGTCCCAATGCATCAACACGCAGCCGTGTGAGCAGAGGGACGACTCACAGAATAGTGGGGGATAGATTGCATATCCCTTTGATCCACCAATTGCCTCATAGAGGTCTTTACCTGCTTGGCACAAATGTAAACAACCACAAACATCGCCTCTTAAGGAGGACTTCAGACAGTTGCCTGGCCAAGTAACAGGCCAGGTCTTCCAGACTACATGAAGAATAGAAGTCCTACCTCAAGTGGTTTAAAAACCAAGCAGCAGCAAGCAAGTTCTTAAAGAACTGTAAGCGACTAAATGTACCTGAAATCAATCAAGTATCATTAGTACTCAGACAAACAACAATAAACAGCAAATATTAATCAGTCAGACTATACAGATTAAGCAACACAGGTTAATGCACATAAGTGCAAGCTATAAGCTCAAGCTCAAGCTTCACAACCTACAAAACAAAGTCAAATTAGTTCAAAACATCCAACAATCTCAATTTAATTGACTTGAAGCATTCTCCTTAAGCATCATGCATTTCATCCTGAAAAGTCAATCCAAATGTGAGAAACTAGACCACTAGGCCAAGCCTAGGGTCCAAAAGGGAGAAAAAATTCTAAACAGCAAACAATTCTCAACCAAAACCAAATTAATGCAAATAGAAAGCAAATGCAATTGATCCCATACTCATATCATTCACCATATTCATTTCATGACCAAAACAAGTCAAACTAGGTCAAATGCAACATCCAATGCCCAAACAGAATGAATTCCATCAAAAGCATACCAAAATAATTCCAAAAATCCTCAAATAATTCACACCTAAACAGGACATATTCAAGGCATAGCATGTCAATTTTCAGCTCAATTGGACAAAAGGAATTAGGTCAATGAAAATCAAGAAATCCAGACACAATTATTCAAGCCAATTCATAGCATCAACACATGCATTCACTTCAAAAATTCATAAATCAATGAAATCAATCAAGAAATGAATGGGACCAAAACAGGGATGTCCTACAATGTGTCTACAACCAGCATACCAAATTTCACATTCACCCAAAACCATATGAGAATTTCACACAAGATATACAAACATGTGTCATATAAGCTTGCACAATGAACCAACAGAGAAGAAAAATATCAATCAAATTGAAAATGCCATAGAAAAATCCAGAACAATTCACATAACATTTCAACATACCAAGGATCATACATGCAAAATTTCAATCCAATCCAACAATCATAGGTCATGCAAAAGAATTCATGAAGTTGACCTAGCTAGGTGTGACACAAATTGTCACACCTAGATTCAAAAAATCATAACTCAATCACCAGGTATCCAAAAATCACAAACTTTATATGTAAATCACCATCAAAATGTCCAGAGTGAGCACAAAAAATTTCAGGAATTTCTTTAAATGTATGAGCATTTCACAATGAAAATGGAAAAACATGTAAAAAATTCACACAAGTCAAAGATCCCTAGGCCAGGTCAACATTTCTCCATGCACAACTTTGGTAACCATGCCTATAAAAAACTAGAGGGAATTTGGAAACTAACAAAAAAACTCTCATCATTTTTGGATTATTAAATAATTTTTTATGATTTTTCTAAGTTTTGTTAATTTATTAAATAATTATTCAAGTTTCAATTAATTAAAATGATTTAATGGCATTTTCGTTATTACCGCTCCCAGGCTTAAACTCATTAATGCGTTGGCTCCTTCTGATTGGTCCACAATGGCGCCAAACAGAATTTGAAATTGGCATTTCTCTTCAGCGGATCAAACGCGACTTTTCCCCCAGAATCTTCTTCTTCTTCGCGCGGCATACATGTTCATCAACGGCAGATTCGGTTTCGCTCATTTCATCACCAAAATGATCAAGCGATACATCATTCTCTTCGTCTCTTAACGCACATCACTCATATGCTAACGATTTTTATTAATTTCTACTGTACATCACGAATCGAGCTTGGAAAGGAATGAACACAAAACTACAATTCGACATATCTCTCACCTCACTCAATCATTTTGCAAACCACGAGTTTCATGCTAACCTATGATGAACGATCTACACAATGCATATAACAATTTAAAGAATCATGAGATTCGAATTTCAAGTACCTTGCAATGGCAGTGTTGGTTCTTGTGGTATTTGCGCGTGTTTCCTCAAAACAGATCAAGCTTGATGATAGGGAAGGTGAACGTAGTGCTTAGGTTAGCTCGAATTTGCTTCTAGTGGAAGAATTTGCAAAATGCCATAGATGCACCAAGGATGAACAGTTGCGATTCCAATGCTTTTTGGCTCCGAATCATCAAAACAGTTCAAGAGGAAGATCCATGGAGAATGAAGCAAAAAGAAATTCGTGAATTGGTGAAGAATTGGAAGAGTTTTGTTGAATTTTGTTGATGAATGTTCTTGAGCTTTTGGAGAATTTGGAGAGAAAAGTTGGTTGAGTTTCTTGTGAAATGTGATTCTCATCCAAAGTTAGTTATGATTAGTGATATATACTCCAGCTCTAATCATCAATTAGCCAAAACACATGTAATTAGCAAAATGTGATTTTACTAAGCAAGGGCAAAAATGCCATTTCACAATGGGGCCCATGACAGCTGTATGACAGCTCACACACTCTCAAAATGCCATGTGTGATGTGTTGCAACTTGTCCCATGGTCATTGGTTGTGTATTTTTTATTTTCACTATGTCATGGCAAATGGTATAATTTTCAAATGCAATTCACAAATGACTTGACCAAATAATGAACCTCAACATGTTGTGACCATTCAAACAATTTCCAATTTGCATTTGTGAGGTGTTACAAAAATCCCCGTTCCAAAATTCTCATTATTTCTCAACTTGGACCATTTTGCCCTTGGATTTTTAACTGTACACTTGAAAATTGACTTTTTGCATTGACCATTTTTGATGAATTCCAATTATGCACCATGAAAGTACATGTCAAATGGAGTTTGCACATAAAAAGACCATCCAATTTGGACACTCCATGTGGAAGTTATGCCACTTTGATTATGGGTCATTTTTGAAATTGAATGGACCATAACTTGCCAACCATACATAGGAATTTCAAGTTCTTGGACTTTTTGGAAAGGTGAGACCAAGATCTACAACTTTCATGTTGAACAAATTTTCATTTGAAGCTTCCTTGGACATGTAATTTTGAGGTCAAAAACTTTCCATTTTTGGAAACTTCTATTACAAGTCACTTTCTATTTTTGGCAATTTCTTGTCTGACTTGATTTTCTCCATTCTTAAGCTTTGAAATGTCAAATAACACTTGTTCCAACATGAATGAAGTGTATCCAACTCATTTCCTTCTCCAAATCCATAAAATCATGCACAGTTGACCACAGTTGACTTTTTCAACTGATAAATGAATTTGGCAATGCATAGATCAATCTGAACCCCAATTTTCTGATAAAATGGCTCAAGGGTGAAACCCTAGCCTCCATAAGCTCAATACAATTACATGATGATCCCCATATCCATCATAGACCCCATCTCCTAACCATGCCCTGAGTGGCCCAATGCAACTGATTAGGGTTGACCAGTGGTCAAAACCCTAATCTCAAGGTATCCTGATCAAACACTTGATGATGACCAACCATGATGATGATGATGTATCATTTCAATCCCACCAAGATGAAGACCAATCTCCTTGAGAACCAAAACCCTAATTCATAGCCCAATCCTCAGATGGCTAATGATCAGTCAATAAAACCCTAGGCTTGCATCTCCACCTCTTATCTCCTGATCAAGACTTGTGAGAATGGCTTGCACAATGTAACCACATGATATGCAATATGCAATGTCTAATGACCTAACAATGATATGCAATATGATATGCTAGCCCCAAGAGAGGAGGGCAAATTTTGAGGTGTTACAGCCTCTTGTAATATGAATGACAATGCTGTACTTCTTTGTTCAAATATATTTAATGAGATATTTTCCATATGCGATTAAAATGCTTAATACTCAAATTTGCAAATAATACCCTAAAGTTCCTTTGAAATAAAAACAAATCATGTGCACGAGCATTGCATGCATCATTTGCATAAGCAGGTGTTGTTCCGGTCTTCTTGTTTGTGGCCTAACTATGTGCTCTTCATTTATTTTGAAGACAAGCTGACTCATCGGTACTACACCAGAGCCAACTCTGCAAGATTAATGGATCACCTTGAGCAAGAGAACCGTGAGCTGAAGGATGAAGTTGCCAGACTCACTGCTTTGATGGAGCAATTCCTAGCTACTCAGAATCAGGCATCTCCGCCACCTGCAACTCCTCCCCAGAGGACTGTTATTTCAGAGATAGTCTCCTCGACAGTGCCAGCTGCCAGTGCCTATTTTGTGCCAACAGCCATGCCACCCGGGTTTCCGTGGGGGATGCCTCCTGGTTATATGCTTGATATTCCTGCGCCAACATTTGCTTCCATGCCGGCATCTAGCCCGGTCCTTGCAATGCCTCCTCCTGTTGTGCATACCATTCCTAGGGTAGACGACACCATCTATCATTTTGAGCCGTCTGAGGGCCCAGATGTTCATGAGAAGATGGACGCAATGAATGACCAATTTCTTGAACTCCGCAAGGAATTGAAGACCCTTCGAGGAAAGGATTTGTTCGGCAAATCTGCAGCCGAGCTCTGTTTGGTTCCCGGTGTGAAAATACCCGTCAAATTCAAAGTCCCAGACTTTGAGAAGTACAAGGGGAACACCTGCCCGCTCAGCCACCTGGTTATGTATACCAGGAAAATGTCTACTCAAATGGATAATGATCAACTGCTGATTCATTATTTCCAGGACAGCCTGTCCGGTGCAGCACTAAGATGGTATATGAGTCTGGATAGTGCAAACATCTGTTCCTTCAATGATCTTGGCGAAGCCTTCGTCAAGCAATACAAATACAATATGGATATGGCTCCCGATCGGGATCAGCTCAGAGCCATGTCCCAGAAGGACAAAGAGACATTTAAAGAGTACGCCCAGAGGTGGCGAGAGCTGGCAGCTCAGATTACTCCTCCGCTGGAAGAGAAGGAAATGACCAAAATCTTTCTGAAGACTTTGAGTTCATTTTACTATGAGTGGATGATCGCTAGTGCTCCCTCTGATTTCACCGAGATGGTGAACATGGGGATGCGATTGGAGGAAGGAGTCCGTGAAGGACGGTTATCCAAAGATGAAGGCTCTTCAAGCAAACGATATGGGGCGTTTTATAAGAAGAAAGATGGGGAGGCACATGCTGTGTAGTCCCATGTTAAACCCAGAAGACCCTCTGTCAAGAGGAAGCCTGTGCGTCATGCCAGCAGTCAGCATCAGGTGGCTCGTATAGCACCTGTCTTCCGTGATAATCACCAATATGAGCATCAGCAGCACAATCAACAACCATCTCAATAGTATCAGCAACAGCATCGCCCTCAGCAGTAGGCTTACCAGCCTCGCAACAGTAATCTAGCTGGTTCGAGTTATGAAAGGAAGAAGATCACTTTCGATCCTATTCCAGTATCATATGCAGAGCTGTATCCCTCTATGATAGAGCGGAAATTGATTACTCCAAGGGATCCTCCGGCTATACCGGCTAACCCTCAGTGGTGGTACAAGCCTGATCAACATTGTGTTTACCACTCCGGTGCTCCGGGTCATAATGTGGAAAATTGCTTTCCTTTGAAGACTAAGGTTCAAGACCTTATGAGATGCGGCATTCTGAGCTTTGAGGACTCAAGCCCCAATGTTACGAAGAACCCATTGCCCGAGCATGGGAAGTCAGTTAACATGGTCCAGGGTTGCCCTGGCAAATATAAGGTCAAATATGTAAGCCATATTCGACAGTCATTGGTTGAGTTGCATCGTCTACTGTGTGATTACAGTCATATGGAGCACGACCATGACAAATGCCGTATCTGCTCTGTCAACAAATTGGGTTGTCACCAAGTGCATAGAGAGCTTCAAGAATTGTTGGATGATGGGACTATTGAGATTCTTCAGATAAGAAACGTTGATGAAGACGAACCAGAGGTGAATGTGATTTCTCCTGTGTTCAAGATTCCTGAGCCTGTTGTCATCCGATATGATGGTAGCAAGCAGAAGGTTTCTCCTGCTCTGATTATCAAGCCTGCAGGTCCTGTGCCTTATTCGTCTGATAAAGCAGTTCCCTTCCGCTATAATCCAGTTGCTGTTGAAGATGGGAAGGAAGTGCCTTTGCCTTCATCCTCTGTTGTGAACATAGCTGATGTCAGCGGGTTGACCCGTAGTGGTCGCGTGTTTTCACCCCCGAAGCCTCAGGCTAGAGCTGATTCTGATGAGCGTCCGGTTGGGAATGCTGTTAATTCTCCGAACCCGGCACCTGTTGCCAAACCCTCCTCTGTACAAAAGACTCCTGTTTCTTCTGTTGGCCCTAGTGGCACTGTGAATGAAGACTGTGATGAGATGCTGAAGCTCATGAAGAAGAGTGAGTACAACGTTGTAGACCAGCTTCTACAAACGCCGTCCAAGATCTCCGTGTTATCGTTGCTTCTGAATTCAGAATCCCATAGGGAGGCTCTGCAGAAAGTTTTGGACTTGGCTTATGTTGATCATGATGTCACTATAGAACAGTTTGACAGCATTGTTGCAAACATCACTGCTTGCAACACTTTGAGTTTCTGGGACGCTGATCTTCCTGAGGAGGGAAGAGACCACAACATGGCTTTACATATATCCATGAATTGCAAGAGCGACGCCATGTCCAATGTGCTCGTGGACACTGGGTCATCTTTTAATGTATTGCCGAAATCCACTCTTTCTACATTGTCATATCAAGGGCCTCCCATGAGGCAGAGTGGCGTTGTTGTGAAAGCTTTTGATGGGTCGCGTAAGACCGTGATTGGGGAAGTTGATCTCCCAATCAAGATTGGACCATGTGATTTCCAAGTTACCTTTCAGGTTATGGATATCCACCCATCTTATAGCTGTCTCCTTGGTAGACCATGGATTCACGAGGCTGGCGCCGTGACATCCATCCTACACCAGAAGATGAAATTCGTTAAGAACAAGAAACTGGTTGTGGTAGGGGGAGAAAAGGCTCTCCTGGTTAGCCACTTGTCTTCTTTCTCATACATTGATGCTGAGGATGAAGTTGGAACTCCTTTCCAAGCTTTGCCTATTGCTGAGCCGATTGAGAAGAAGTCTCCTTCATTTGCTTCCTATCGTGATGCAAAACTGGCCATTGAAAGTGGTGCAGTTGCTGGTCTAGGAAAAGTGATTGAGCTTGAAGATAATAAGTCCCGGGCTGGCATTGGCTATTCGTCAGGGGTCTTCAACGACAAAGGGTTGTTCAAGAGTGGAGGTTTCATCCACGCTGATCAAGCTGAGGAAGCTGCTGCTATCTTGGAAGAGGATGCAGAGGATATTGACAATTTTGTCATCCCTGGCGGGATCTGCCACAATTGGGTCGCTGTAGATGTTCCTACGGTCATTCATAAGTCAACGTAATATGTTCACTTTGTTTGAAAACCCTTTTCCCATGCCAAAAGGAGAAGTGATGACATTGTCGGCATCATATATACAATGATATTTTCATTCAATTAATTCATGTTAAATGTTTGTTTTTCCATTTGTTTTCACTTTTTGCTTTTTTGCATGAAATTGGTGATCACAAAAAACCCTAAAAACAAGAATAAAAGCAATCTTTTCATCTGCATAATGATTTGCTTGTTTAAATTCTAAAGCTTTTTATTATCCAAAATCATTATGCAGGTTGATTCTAAAACCCATTGAACATAATGATCCAACACCATCTCCCAATTTTGAATTCCCTGTATTCGAGGCAGAGGAAGATGATGTTGAAGAGATTCCTGATGAGATTTCCCGTCTTCTTGAGCACGAAGAGAAGATCATTCAGCCGCATCTTGAGAATCTGGAAACAGTCAACTTGGGGTCTGAAGATTGTGTTCGATTAGTGAAGACTAGGGCACTCCTTGAAGAGTCCGTCAAGAAGGGGTTGATCAGTTTGCTACGAGAATATTCCGATATCTTTGCTTGGTCATATGAAGATATGTCGGGTCTAGATACAGATATTGTGCAACATTTCTTGCCTTTGAAGCCTGAGTGTGTGCCTGTGAAGCAGAAGCTCAGAAGAACTCATCCAGATATGGCAGTGAAGATCAAAGAGGAGGTTCATAAGCAAATTGATGTGGGGTTTCTGGTGACTTTTACATATCCTCAATGGGTGGCCAATATTGTGCTTGTGCCTAAGAAAGATGGAAAAGGCCGTATGTGTGTTGATTACAGAGATTTGAATAAAGCTAGTCCGAAAGATGATTTTCCTCTACCACACATTGGTATGTTGGTAGACAATACAGCTAAATTCAAAGTCTTTTCGTTTATGGACGGATTTTCCGGATATAACCAAATCAAGATGGCACCCGAGGATATGGAGAAGACAATATTCATCACACCTTGGGGAACATTCTGTTATCGAGTGATGCCCTTCGGTTTGAAGAACACCGGAGCCACGTATCAACGACCTATGACTACCTTATTTCATGATATGATGCACAAGGAGATCGAGGTCTATGTTGATGATATGATTGCTAAGTCACGAACGGAAGTTGAACATATTGAGCATTTGTTGAAGCTTTTTCAGCGTCTGAGGAAGTACAAGCTTCGTCTGAATCCGAACAAATGTACATTTGGAGTCCGTTCTGGTAAGTTATTGGGTTTTGTTGTCAGCGAGAGAGGTATTGAGGTTGATCCTGCCAAGGTCAAAGCAATACAAGAGATGCCTGCGCCCAAAACTGAAAAGCAAGTCTGAGGTTTTCTTGGCCGCTTGAATTATATTTCCAGATTTATATCCCACATGACTGCGACATGTGCGCCGATATTCAAGCTCCTCCGGAAAGATCAATCTCATGATTGGACCGAAGATTGCCAGAAAGCTTTCGACAGTATCAAAGAGTATCTGTCTGAACCTCTGATCTTGTCTCCGCCTGTAGAAGGAAGACCTCTGATCATGTATCTGACAGTTCTTGTAGACTCAATGGGTTGTGTACTTGGTCAGCAAGACGAATCAGGGAAGAAAGAATCTGCTATCTACTACCTGAGTAAGAAGTTCACTGATTGTGAGTCTCGATACTCTATGCTTGAGAAGACGTGTTGTGTTTTGGCTTGGGTTGCTAAGCGTTTACGCCAGTACATGATAAATCATACAACTTGGTTGATATCTAGAATGGATCCAATCAAGTACATCTTCGAGAAGCCTGCTTTAACCGGGAGGATTGCCCGTTGGCAGATGTTGTTGTCTGAGTATGATATCGAGTATCGAGCTCAGAAAGCTATCAAAGGTAGTATCTTGGCTGACCACTTGGCACATCAGTCGATTGAAGATCATCAGTCTGTTCAGTACGACTTCCCAGATGAGGAGATTCTGTATTTGAAAATGAAAGATTGTGATGAGCCTACACTTGATGAAGGTCCAGAACCTGGTTCCAGATGGACGATGGTGTTTGATGGCACTGTAAATCAGTATGGAAATGGAATTGGGGCAGTAATCATTACTCCTCAGGACACACATATCCATTTACAGCAAGGCTAACTTTCAAATGCACGAATAATATGGTAGAGTACGAAGCCTGCATTATGGGATTAGAAGAGTGCATTGATCTAAGGATCAAGCATCTTGATGTGTATGGTGATTCGGCCCTAGTTGTCAATCAGATCAAGGGTGAGTGGGAGACGAATCAACCTGGTCTCATTCCGTACAGGGATTATGCGAGGAGGATTTCAACTTTCTTTACAGAAATTGACTTTCATCATATTCCTCGAGAAGATAATCGGATGGCAGATGCTCTTGCTACGCTTGCTTCCATGACTTGGTCAAGTATTGGAATGAAGTTCCCAATATCACCGTGATGCGCTTGGATAGACCAGCTCACGTGTTTGCAGTTGAAGAAGTACAAGATGACAAGCCTTGGTATTTTGATATCAAGAATTTCCTCCAGAACCAGGTCTACCCGCCTGGGGCATCTGTGAAAGACAGGAAAACTCTGAGAAGGTTGTCAGGCAGTTTCTACCTCAGTGGTGAAGTGCTATATAAGAGAAATTTTTTGACATGGTTTTGCTCAGATGCGTGGATAGACACGAAGCAGACTTGTTGATGACTGAGATCCATGAGGGTTCATTTGGTACTCATTCCAATGGACATGTCATGGCTAGAAAGATGTTGAGAGCAGGCTACTATTGGCTGACAATGGAGTCTGACTGCTGCAAATATGTGAAGAAATGCCACAAGTGTCAGATTTACGCGGATAAGATTCATATTCCTCCGACACTTCTGAATATGATTTCATCACCATGGCCTTTCTCTATGTGGGGAATTGACATGATCGGCATGATTAAACCGAAGGCGTCCAATGGACACAGGTTTATTCTCGTAGCAATTGACTACTTCACCAAATGGGTTGAAGCGGCGTCGTATGCTAATGTGACCAGGCAGGTGGTCGTGAAGTTTGTCAAGAATCAGCTGATATGCCATTATGGTGTGCCTGATAAGATCATTACTGATAATGGATCTAACTTGAACAACAAAATGATGGAAGAGTTGTGCGCTGAGTTCAAGATTGCACACCATAATTCCTCTCCTTATAGACCTAAGATAAATGGGGCTGTTGAAGCTGCTAACAAGAATATCAAGAAGATTATCCAGAAGATGACAGTCACGTACAAAGATTTGCATGAGATGCTGCCATTTGCTTTGCATGGATATCGTACATCTGTCCGCACTTCAACAGGGGCAACCCCTTTCTCTCTTGTTTACGGCATGGAGGTTGTTCTCCCAGTAGAGGTGGAGATCCCATCAATGAGAGTCTTGATGGAAGCCAAGTTGACTGATGCTGAATGAATTCAGAGTCGTTATGACCATTTGAATTTGATTGAAGAGAAGCGATTGACTGCCATGTGCCATGGTCAGTTATATCAGCAGAGAATGAAGAAAGCATTCGATAAGAAGGTCAAGCCTCGTGTGTTCTGAGAAGGTGACCTCGTGCTCAAGAAAGTTTTGTCTTTCGCGCCCGATTCCAGGGGCAAGTGGACTCCAAACTATGAAGGTCCATATGTTGTTAAGAGAGCCTTTTCAGGCGGTGCTTTGATTCTCACAACTATGGATTGGGAGGATTTCACTCGTCCTGTGAACTCAGATGCAGTCAAGAAATACTTCGCCTAAAAAGAAAAACAGAATAGCTCGCTAAGTTGAAAACCCGAAAGGGCGACTTAGGCAAAAATGAGCGTCTCGGTGGATAACCCGAAAGGGCGATCCAGGCAAAAGTTAGAGACATTGAAAAAAGAATATTTGCATCCCGCTAGATTTAGTACCTCACCCTGGGGCAATCTAGGCAAAAATTAGGGATTTGGCAAGTAACTGCATCCTGACAAGACTTTCTGTTTCACAACTGTCTTTTCGTCAGAGATTCTCGCTCAGTCATCGTCAACTGAAGCCTCAAATACATCGGATTCAATTGGTAGAGATAGGGTCATTATGTTCAATGTAGCCCTCTTCCAATATATATCACCGATTTCAAATTTGTACAGATCTATGGAATCTTGCCATTTGCAGACTACCATTCCATCAAATCAATTGGAGCTTTTATCCCATTATTTGCACTCTTATTTGTTTCAACTCAACAAATGTTTTGCATGTCTTAATTGATAAAATATCATTGTTTTCAAAATAAACAAATCTTTCACAAATTGTTTTTAAACAAAGTGAACATTCACAATGATTGAAGGATACTCAGGAGATTCTCAGTGCTCTCCCAAGGGTGGCATGATTTCCAATAGGGTAAGACATTTGTTCATATCTCGGAATAACTGTATCTTTTTCCCTGTAGAACCTTTCATGGTTTCTCCTCAGCAAGGTTGCTCGGTGTAGTGTTGGTTGAAGTTGTTCAGCTTCATTTCCTCCGGCAGTACAACATTCTTCCTCCTAACCTCTACTAGCCCCATGGTGGTTTTCATCCCCAGTGGAGTGCTCTACTAGCCCTATTGTGGTTTTCATCCACAGTAGGTTGCTGTTTGAACATTTTTGTGGGCCAGTCCCGAGCAGAGTGTTTGTTGAAGACTTCAACTTGCCTCTCCAGCATTATTCTCTCCCCGGTATGGGTGCTTTTCTTTGGGAGATTCGATATTTGGTGGTTGACATCCCAGTACTTCGTCATTTTCCTCGGATAGATCCTAGTGGAGTTGTTGATATGATGAACCTCATCTATGCTATCTATCCCCATCAGAGATCTGGTTGCTTCCTGGCATCTCTGATCCCTAGCATGAGTTGCTGTTGTGGCGTTTCTGCCTGTGCATTGAACTCTTTTCTCCGGTTGTGACTGACGATCCCTCCAGAAACTTCTTGAGGCCTTCCTCCCCTGCAGAGCTTTGGTGATTGCCTGATACTTCTGATCCCCAGTAGAGTGGCTTGTGTGGCAAAATCTACTTGTGTGATCTTTTTTTCCCTCAGTGGATTGATCCCTAATGGAGTTGTTGACAGTATCCCCAGTAGAGTTGCTTGTGCGGCCAGATTCTACTTGTGTGTTCTGTTTTCGTAGAAGTTCTTGCCGGTGCAGCGAGCTCTCTTTCCAGTTAAGGCTGATGGTTCATCCTTGCAGATGATCTTGTTGTTTCCTGATCCCGTCAGAATTGGTTATTCTCCGACGATCCTGGATTTCTCTCCTGTCGTGTAGTACCGGGCGTTTGATTCCTGGACCTGTTTGTGTTAGATATGTCTGTTTTTTCAGCATTCATCAAACATAAATCAAGCACATTCATGCATACTTTAAACATTCAGATATTCATGTTGCATTTTTGCCATATATCTTTTGATTGTTGTCTCCTGCTAATTGGTGATATATATCTCCCCAGTAGATCTCCCCAAGCAGTTGTCGGGTGTCTAATCTCAATATAGAGTCAGCCCCATAAGCAGAAAGTGTTTGTCATTCCTTCTGTAGTTCCCCACTGAGATATTTCCTCGTGAATGACGGTTGTTTCTGTTTCCCCCCAACACATACATTGGGATGGGTTTTCCCTATTGAGTTATATCCTCATTAGGGTGAGTCTTGATTCAGTCTGCCTTTTTGGTTTGATCCTAAATTGGCCTTTGTTTCGACTGACTTTTGTGTTTCCCTGTGGAATAAATGAATGTTTTCCCAGTAACCAGCAATAATTCATCTTATCCTCAGCGGAATTTTTGGCTTCTACCCAGTAACCGGTAGTTGTAAGTCCTATCCTTTGTGGTTTTCTACCCAGTATCCGGTAGTTGTAAATCCTATGTATGTACCTTTTTCCCTTAGCGGAATTTGTGGTTGTTTACCCAGTGTTTGGTATTTATGAACTTTTTGTTCCTCAGCAAGAGTCCGTGGTTTCTACCCAGTATTCGGTAGTTGTAAATCCTACTTTTCTTGCTCTTCAGCAAAGTTCGTGGTTTTCTATCCAGTATCTGGTAGTTATAAACCCTATTTTGTTTTTCCCCATGCGGAGTAGTGATTCTTTCGTTCCCCACGCAGAGGCTTTGGTTTTCTACCCAGTTGTCGGTAGTTATAAATCCTACTTTTATCCCCTAGAAGAGGTAACCTTTGTGGTTCATCCTATTTGATGGCAGATTTTGTGGTTTTCTACCCAGTATCCGGTAGTTGTAAACCCTATTTCTCCCGGTGCAGAGTTAACCTTGTTGTTCATCCTAACCTATGATGGTTATTCTTCCGTGGTTTTCTACCCAGTATTCGGTAGATGTAATCCCCTCTTTGTGGTTATCTTCATCCGATATTCAATGTTGATATTCCCTCTTGCTTCTGGGTATTTGCTCTGAGTAAGTAATTGAATTCCCAGCAGGTTATTCCTCCTTTCTTGTGGATAATTGTCGTATGCTAGCAATTTTATCCCCAGCGGGTCCTTTCACCGTTTGCCAGTGATTTGTTCCCCGGATCATTGATCTTTATCAATGTATTCCCAGCGAGTCAGCTTTCATTTACCTTTTTGTTGGTAATGTATGTTGCTCCTTTGATTGGTCATCATTATATACCTAGTTTTGGTATCCCGGTGCTTTTCTTTTCGGATGATTTATCCTTTATTAACCCAGTAGTCGGTTGTGGATAATCTTCCATGCGAGTATATTATCTACGTTCTGACGGTAATAGATAATATATCTCATGCACTCTTCAGTCGAAGCCTGTTGTGTTTCCCCAGTCGAGTAGGATTTGTGTTCCCTTTGCGGAATCGAATGTTCATTGTTTACCCTTTTTGAGCGTATCTCCCAGTAGCCGGTGATATGTCTCCTGGATAATTGTCGGATGCTTGCAATTTATCCCCAGTGAGTTATCTTTCGTCTATCCTATTGTTGTTGGTAACGATTGTTTCTCCTTTCGGTCGATTTATCCTTTATTAACCCAGTAACTGGTTGTGGATAATCTTCCTTGCGAGTATATTATCTACGTTCTGACGGTAATAGATAATATATCTCATGCACTCCTTGGTCAGAATCTTTTGATTGTTTCTCCAGCGGAGTAAGATTCGTATTCTTTGTAGAATCGAATATCCATCCTGTAAGTTGAGTTTGCTTTTTCAGCCCTCCCTTCGGATGATGGGTGTTTTGGAAGTAAAAACCAATTCAAGTTTTCGGTCGGTCACCTATTATATACCCAGTAACCGGTATCCCTGGTGTTCCTTCCATGCGAGCATACTATCCACGTTCTGACGGTAATGGATAGTATATCTCATGCGCTCTTTGGTTGAAGCCTTCTGTCCTTCCCCATCTGAGTAAGATTCGTTTTCCCGTAGCGGAGTCGAATGTCCATCCTTTAACCAGTTTGTGTTTGGATGATGAGTGTTTTGGAAGTAAAACCAATTCACGCCTTTGGTTGGTCACCTATTATATACCCAGTAACCGGTATCCCTGGTGTTCCTTCCTTTCTGCTCCCTATTATGACCTTGGTCCCCTGCGGAGTCAGATTTTCCTAAGTTGACGTACCTTTTTTAGGTCTTCCTCAGATGTTGTTTGGTTGATTGATATCTCTCACCCTTATACCGGTCTTAGATATTCATTCTTCCTGAGCTTGTTGTTCTTTCACCCAGTAACCGGTGTTTAGATTACATGTCTCTTTGAGCTTGTTACCCAGTAACCGGTAACACCTCATCTTGCAGATTTTCCCCAGGAGAGTCTCTTTGTTAGACATTTCCCCAGTGGAGTTTCTGTTGTGATTTACCCTTTTGCTGTATTGGTGTTTTCCCCAATATATGCATGTTTCCCCGGCAGGGAGGTTCTCTGTGAATCTTTTCCCCAGCCTGAGTCCGAATTTTTATCCGAAGTATCCTTTGTGGATAGTTATGTTGTGTTGGCGTTTCCCCAATACACGCATCTTTGAGTCAGCTTGAGTCTTTCCATTGGATTTGTTCCCTTTGGAATTTTCTTTTCCCCAGTTTGAGTACTTTACTCCCGAGTGAGGTCTCCAGTCGAGTCGCGTCCTGCTCGCGCAGTGTCAAGTTCTTCTTTCCCCTAATTCATAGTCGTGTCCTGCTTACGCATTTCTTTTTCTTATCCCCATGAGAGTCCTGTTAGAGTCTCTATTCCTGGTGAGGGTATTACTCCGATGGATCGTATTTTCTTCTTTGTGGACCCGTATTCCCCACAGAGTTTGTTTCTTTCGCATTCATACATTTGCATCATGAGGTCTCTTAGGGACCAAAATTTGTCTCATTATTGTTATTTAAGCTCATTCCACCGCGTCGAGATGAAGATTTTAACCTTCACTTCTCCGGCTAGAATGACCTTAAATAGGGGCATCTGTAAGACCCCAATTTTGTCCCTAAGATCCCTCATGGCATCATATCATAACATTGCATTGCCTCAAGGATCATTGGACACCTTGCTTCCTTCCCTGTGGGTGGGATCCTTTTGAGAGTGGTTCTTGATCATCAAGCATTGTTTGCATTTGTATATCATTGCTTTTCTTCTAATCACTAATCAAAAATGTACAAAAATATGTCATTTACCTTTGTTACTTGCAGCTTAAGCAGTCAACAGGTCAAGGCATCAGGTGAATTCATGGTACAAAGAGCAGATGGTATTTTCCTTGTATATGGATCATGTGATCATTACATGGAGCTTATATGATCTAGAGGTTCATTTTGGAGCAAATTCCCAAGTGGTTGAGGCCCTAATTTCATCAGAACATTTTCAAGTCATCTGAAGACCCAGAAAGTCAACTGCAAAGTCAACTGTGGATTTGGAGGTGGGAAGTGATTAGAAATACTTCATTCATGTTCAAACAAGTCTCATTTGACATTTCAAACACTCACATTGAAGAAATTGAGGTCAAGTCAAAAGTTTCTAAAAAAGGAAAGTGACCTATAATTTCAAGTTTCCAAAAATGGAAGGGTTTTGGACCAACTTCAACTCAATTTTACATCATCAAAAAAGCTTCAAATGAATTGTTGTCCAACATGAAAGTTGAATATCGCTCTCTCCCATTTCCAAAAAGTCCAAGATCATGAGCATCTGATGAATGGTTGAGGAGATATGATCCAATCATTGCCAAGTGTGCATGGAACTTCAAATGGCCATATCTTTTGATCCATAACTCCAAATTTGGTGGTTCTTTTTGCATTTTGCTTCTCATGACATGAGCTTTTCAAAACATTCACCACATTTCATAAAATGTTATCACATGATCATTTGCTATTCCATGCCTTTTTTGGAGGGAAATTGCAAAATTCAAAAATGGTGCATCATGGGAACTTTCTACCATTGCCATTGGGTTTAAAAAATGATTTTAAGTGTAATTGATGAAGCAAATGGTACTGTTCAAGTGGGATTAGTCCATGCACCATGCATTTTTGAAATTTTGCAAAACACCTTATTTTAATTAACCAAGTTAAGTGTGGATTAGCAAGGTGATTAAGAAAGCATATAAATACTCTAATCTAACAGAATTTGAAGGAGGTTAATCATTTTTCACCATTTCAAGATCCAAATTCTCTCTCCCTCTAAAATTTTCTCTCAAGCATAATTCAAATTTTCTTCAAATAACATTGCTATTTCTTTCCATATTCTGGTTCTCTGGCTTTGATTTTGTGCAGATCAAGCTTTAGATTGGTGAATTCGTGCAAGAATCAAGTGTAGCAAGTTCATGAAGGTGAAGATGGAAATTCTGATTTGAGCTAGATCCAGCACCTGCCAAGCTTCAATTTCTTCATCAAACATCATTACAAGTGTTATAGAGTGGATTTGGATCATTCAAGGCTTTGGATCGTGCAGTTTCAAGAATCTGCTCTTCAAGAGGTCAAGTTTCGAATCTTATAATTTTGCAATTCATGCATATATTCTTGTAGATCTATTCTTGCTGATGATTCTCGTGAAAATTTCCTGAAAAATGATGCATTATTGAGTGAGTTATGTGTGAATAAAGTTTTGTGCACAAATTTTATTTTGCTCGATTCTCTTTGATCTTGTGGAATTAGGCTTAGATATGAGTTGATCCGTAATCACCATGGAAAGATCTTTGAAATGATGTACTTGTTTTGGATTTCTGGAAAAAAATTATGGACTGTGTCACTGTTCATCTTCATCTTCATGAGGAAGATGAAGATCTTCATCCTAGCGACGGCCTAGCGTCCACCTAGCGTCCACTCTGGTTCACTAGGGTTTGCAGGTGAAACGGCGTCGTTTCATGTGTTGGCGCGTGCTTCTTTTGAATGTTAACATGGATCGATTCCTGGCGAGAGCAATTATTCAAATTCATTCATCTTTATTACATTTTCCTCCAAATTACATGCTATGTGATCATTTTGATTTTCATTTTTTCTTCCAACTTCAAAAATGCATAACAAATTGAAAAATGACTCAAATAATTCCAAATTCTTTGTAGCATGATCCTCTATTTGTCTAGTTTTTTATGATGATAATTGCTGAAGTTGTGCATGACTGGATTTTGAATGGTGTTAGACTCTTTGATCATACGTGCTTGTGTGACCTTGCTCCATTCATCTTATCATGAAATGCTTGATTTTAATCCAATTGCCATGAAATTTTGCATGATGATTCTTGACATGTTGATGGATGTTTTAGGATTGGTTTGGTATTTTTCCCATTTACCATCTCTGTTTTATACACATGTTTGCATGGTGTGACAATTTGTGTCACACATTTGGTTGTTCAACTTGTGCAATTTAATTTCCATATCAAATGACTTCTGTTGATTCTGATTTTTGTATGATGATCATGTTGGATGTGTTGAATGCTCATGAATGTTTCCAGAATTATTTGAATCATTTCTGTTTTGATTTGGAATTTTCATTCTCAATGTCCAAATATGAGCTTTGAAATTGTCTTTGACTTCCCTTGCACATGAAATGAATTTGATTGATGATTTTGTTTTGGTCCTTTTTAGGACATGTTAATATGTGTTTGAAGTTGCATTGTGTTGAATTTCAGCTCCTGTTTTGAATTTTTTCTTCACCTTTGACCCTAGGCTTTGACCTAGTGGTTTGGACTTACATGTGAGCTTTGAATTTTAGGACCAAGCACTCAATTGCCATGGTTGATGTAGCTTCATCATTTGAATGTTGATATTTGCTATGGATTGCTCACATTTGTTTGTTTTGTAGGCTTTGATGATAGCTCACTTGAGTTTGCCTTACGGCTTATTTGTTGTACATTGGGATTGTCTGTTTGTTGTTGACTGTTGTCTGTTTGTCTGAATATTATACTGATTTGTTTAGTTGTTTACACAGGTACCTAAGTTGCTTTAAGTTCATTTGAACTTTGCTTTGCTTTACTTGTGGTTTGCATACCACTTAGGAATAATCCCTTGATCTTCATGTAGTCTGGAAGACCTGTTGTTATTGGCAGGCACCTGTCTGAAGCCCTCCTTAAGAGGCCATGTCTTTGTTTGTTTATCTTTGTGCCAAGCAGGTTAAGTCCTCTTAAGAGGCAATTGGCAGATAAAAGGGATGGGTAATCCATCCCCTGATATTCAGTTGTGTCTCTCATCTTGCTCACACCATGTGTTGATGCATTTTGAGTAAAAAACCAAAAATCTTGTATATAGAGTCAGTCATTGTGGACAAGAGTTCCTTCATTCTGAACTCCCACATCTTCTATTGATTCAAGCTCTCCCAGGCCAGGGATAAGAGCTATGAGGCATAACCCTCATCTCCATTTCATCTGCTTCACCCTAACTCTCAATGTTAGGGTTAAGAGCTCACAACACCCCATTCCAGTTGGCTTGTTTCTAAAGCCTAACCTTGCTTGAGCCTCTTGATTGAGTATAGTGTGTGCTAATTGAATGATTGTTTGCTTGTTTGCCCATATGTGCATAATTGTTTGTGTGTGCCTTTGTGCATTGTTTTCATCTTTGAGCATTAATTGTATATCATTTCATGATCATTGTTCATTGCTTTGTGACATTTTGCTTTGTCCATTGAGGAGTCAATTGTAAGTCCATTTATTGGCAGTTGTTTCCTGTGATCTGGTAGGAGTTGGGACTAAGACCATTGATTGGCATCCCATTTCCTTGGAGTCGAGTGTAAGACCATTTATTGGCAACTTGTTTCCTCTTGCTTATTGCATTTGTTTTCTTTGTTTTCTTTGTTTTGTGAGACTAGTATAAGTCCATTGATTGGCATCTGGTATCCATATTTGCTTTGTGAGATTGGTATAAGTCCATTGATTGGCATCCAGTATCCATCTTTGTTTTGTGAGACTAGTATAAGTCCATTGATTGGCATCTGGTATCCATATTTGCTTTGTGAGATTGGTATAAGTCCATTGATTGGCATCCAGTATCCATCTTTGTGTTGTGAGTCTAGTGTAAGTCCATTGATTGGCATCTGGTTTCCATTTATGTTGGCTTTACCTGATACATTGTTTATCTGTTACCTGCTTGTTGCCTATTCCAAAGGAATCACTTGGATCATCTACATATGATCTCAAGAGGTGAACTCTTAAGAAGTTTTACTCCTCATCCCCACCTTTTGTTTCCTTTAAACCTCCATTTGCATGTTAACCTAAACCAAAAACTTTGTGCAAACATTCTCATTTGTTTTCAAAATTAGAAACCTAGGCCTTAAGCCTTTGATTTTTCAAACTTCATTTTCATAATACTTCTTTTGAATTGAATTTTAAACATACTTTGACTTCATTTTTGTGAATAATTCTAATTGACTAATTCCACTCATTCAATTGTTTTGTGGCTTTGTCCATTCTTGATAAGTTTTCATACATTAGTCATAGATCTCAATTATCTTAGTGGTTGATGTGAATCTCATCTTTTGTCCTTAGTGATTGAATTGTAAGACTTCCTTGCTTATTATAGGGCATGGTCCCTCACTAGCAAGTTGAAGTTGTTCTCACATGGTGGACTTGTGGTTGTATAGGTTGAGTTTTCTCCCGTGGATAATGAAAGACCTTAGGGCTTTTGTTTAAAATCAATCCATTTACTTTTTGGAAATCTTTTAGCCGAACTACGAGGTTTTGATCCTGTAAAGGTACGTAGGTAATGGATCTTTCCATCCAAACACAAAAAAAATATAAAAATTGTATATTCTTCTCTCATCTCTAGAATCAATGTTTGCACAAAAATATTTCATAAACAAATAATGATACAACAAGTTGTGAAAAGAGGTTCCCTAGGAGTACCTAGGATGCATTGGGTGCCTAACACCTTCCCTTTGCATAATTACCCCCTTACCCAAATCTCTGACCTTTCATTAGTTTTCTATGTGTAAAACTTCTTAGGCTTTTGTTCGCTTTCTAGCCATTCCTTTGGATAAATAGAAGTGCGGTGGCGACTCTATCTTTGTATGTTTTGCTTTTGATTTAGTCAATAAATCATAAAGTGACGAATACACCGCTACAGTAAGACCATTCCTTTCCTTTCTGGGTTTACTTCGAGCGTTTCCTTTCCCTCCTTTAGGATAAATAACGCACGGTGGCGGCTCTGTGTCTTTTCCCGCCGGTTGTTTTTCGCGTATGCGACAGCTGGTGACTCTGCTGGGGATATGAGAGAAGTTGACCTCTTGCTGGTCCATCTTCCCTAAGCGAGTCAATCCTAGCGCTCTCTAGGATAGTGTTGGTTGCTTTTACTATTTTATTTATTGCATTTATAATGGTTATGCTGTGATTGTATTTGCATAGATGTTTGCATGCATCATACTGTCATTGTGTTGTATCCTGTGCAGGTTGTTCCTCTGATTTGGGGTGGCTGTTCTGAGTGGGGCTAAAACCCAGGCCCGAGTATACACCTAGGATTAGCGTGGTCTCATGTTTCTTCACATGTTGTCATGACATGATGCGGAGACGTGATGCCACAGCCGGACGAGGTTCATTTGAGAGAGTCCTCCTGTTTGGAGTATTCCACTCAGGTTGGGTTATCTCTTTTGAGCTGTTGACTTCGGTGACCGCTCTTTCCCGGATCTTTGGTTGAGATGATCTTATGAGAGCTACAACGGCACACCCGAAAGGGCAAACCCGTTGAGTATCTTTCCCGATTGTCGAGACCATTATCCGCCTTAGGATGACCTTGTTAGAATTCACCTGTGAGGGGAGGGTTTGATCCTTACAGATACAGTTTCTGCCAGTGATTCTGTGATGGTGACTTTGGGTCAGTCGGACTTATGGATTTATTTCTGAGACGCCGGAGGTTTGACCGTGGTATTTATCAGAGGGTTCCGTTTATTTCGGATCCCTGGGCCGAATTTAAGGGTACTTGCTCAGATGATGACTTGCTCCATTGATGACCGAGGGTTCTGATGCCGAAGTTCTGATCCTGTGCATTGTGATACTCAGCCAACCTGCCAGAGTGTCATCATTTTGCATCATAGCATGTTTATTTTCCAAAAAAATAATAGTGCATAAAAAAGGAAAAGTTAACCCGCATATGTATATCCTTTTCAGGATCATTCATGATAAAATAGCATACGCATCATACACATATCATTCTTGCATTACAGGTGTTCTTGAAGAGGTTTCTCATTCTAGTTCCTGTTTTAGGCAGGATTGATGATCGTCGTCCACACCGTTACGCGACAAGACTGAATCAATAGAGAAGCATGGATCAAGTTCAGGCTGAATTGGCAGAGATGAGGGCTAACATGGCCCAGTTCATGAGCATGATGCAAGGGGTTATGCAAGGTCAAGAGGAGCTCCGAGCTTTGGCCCAGAGACATGAAGTTGTGATTCCACCTGTCAATCGTACTTCGCCAGAGGGAGGCCCAGTCAATGACATTGTTGCTGCTACTATCCCCGTCAATAACTATGCTGTGGGTGATGAATTGAGGGGTATCAGAATCAACGGACAACCTATCGCTCTAGAGACTGTTAATGTTCGAGCGGCCCGTGCTCCAGCTCGCCATCCTGCTCCGTTGGTTGATAGACAAGAGGATATGTTCACTCTCCTAAGTGATGATGATGAAGTGGGAAGGACTGAAGAGAGGGATAGAAAGGTTGATGCCCTTGCTGAGAAAATCCGTGCCATGGAATGCCAAAATTCTTTGGGGTTCGATGTTACCAATATGGGTTTGGTTGATGGTTTGAGGATCCCTTACAAATTCAAGGCGTCATCCTTTGACAAATATAATGGCACTTCTTGTCCTTGCACTCATGTGGAGGCTTATTACAGAAAGATCTCTGCATACACTGATGATGAGAAGATGTGAATATACTTTTTCCAAGACAGCTTGTCTGAAGCGTCTTTGGACTGGTACATGGATTTGAAGAGAGAATCTGCCAGAAGCTGGAGAGACTTGGGGGAAGCCTTTCTGAGGAAGTATAAGCACAATATGGATATGGCTCCGAGCAGAACCCAACTGCAGAGTCTGTTCCAGAAGTCTGGTGAAAGCTTCAAAGAGTACGCCCAGAGGTGGCGGGAGTTAGCGGCAAGAGTGCAACCTACGATGTTGGAGAGAGAGCTGACTGACATGTTTATTGGAACATTGTAGGGTGTGTTCATGGACCGCATCGGAAGTTTCCCGTTTGGTAGCTTTTCTGATGTTGTTATCTGTGGAGAGAGGACTGAGAGTCTTATCAAAGCAAGGAAGATTCAAGATCCCGGTTCCTCGAGTTCTTCGAGTTCTAAGAAGCCATTTTCTGGGGCACCCAGAAGAAGAGAGGGAGAAACTAATGTTGTGCATCATCGGAGAAATATGAACAGAGGACACTATCGTCAAGTCGCTGCTGTAACTATCCCAACAACTCAACCTCAACAACAACAAAGAGGACCACCGCCACAACAACAACAACAGCAACGCCAGTTTCAGCCGAGATAGAGAATGTCGGATCATCGTTTTGATCCGTTGCCGATGACATATGCTGAATTGCTTCCTGAATTTCTCAGGTTGGGGTTTGTTGAACGTCGCACCATGGCTCCGTTAACAAAGATACCTGTTGGGTATGATGCCAATGTCCGTTGTGACTTTCACTCCGGTGCACCGGGGCATCATATTAAGAATTGTCGGGCTTTCCACCATAAAGTCCAAGACTTGATTGATGCTAAGACAATCAACTTTGCTCCTGTTCCGAATGTTGTGAACAACCCTATGCCTCAGCATGGTGGGCCTAGGGTGAATAATGTAGATGGTGAGGAGGCCTTGGATTTGGTAGTTGGTGTTGATGATGTTCAGACATCGTTGCTTGTGGTGAAAGAACGTCTGTTGAAAGGGGGAGTGTTCTCGGGCTGTGACGCGAGCTGTTCAGGCTGTGATGAACATGAGAATGGTTGTGAAAAGTTGAGAAGAGGTATCTAGGGTTTGATTGATGATGGTTGCCTACAGTTTAATCGTGTGGTGAAAGATCGTGGGGTGGTATCAACTGTCACCATTTACTTCAAACCATCTGAGGGTCCTGGACGTGCCCCAAGAACTGTTAATGCACCCATAACTGTTGGTACTCCTGTGACCATATCTGCACCAGTAACTGTTAGTACTCCTGTCACCATTGTTGCTTCGGATAGAAGACCTGTTGAGAATGGTAGAGTGATCCCGTGGAAGTATGACAATGCTTTCCACAGTAACAGAAGGTCAGAAAGTCAGACCAGACCGGTAAGTCAAGCTCCAGTGACAATTGGTGTGCCAAATAGAACTCCCGTAAATGTTGGTCCGGTTGTGGACAATGTGGGAGGACCTGGAAGGTTTACAAGAAGTGGTCGTCTGTTTGCACCACCGACTCTGAGGGATAGCAATGCTTAGGCTCTTGCTAAAGCAAAGGGGAAACAGGATGTGGTTGAAGAAGGACCGGTGCAGAAGGAAGTGCCTGAGGGTTCTTTTGAGAAAGATGTAGAGGAGTCATGAAAATCATTAAGAAAAGTGATTATAAAATTGTGGATCAACTGAACCAAACGCCGTCGAAAATCTTTATCCTCTCGTTGTTATTGTGTTCTGAGGCACACCGTAACGCCTTGCTGAAAATGTTGAATTTGGCTTACGTGCCTCAAGAGATTTCGGTCAACCAGCTCGAGGGTGTTATTGCTAATGTGAGCACGAGACATGGGTTGGGGTTCACAGATCTGGATTTGATACCTGAAGGTCACAATCATAACAGAGCCCTGCATATCACGATGCAGTGCAAAGGCGCGGTATTGTCGCATGTGTTGGTTGATACTGGCTCTTCTTTGAATGTGTTGCCCAAGAAGGTTTTGAGCAAGCTTGATGTTGAAGGGGTTGTCCTCACGCCGAGTGATCTCATTGTCCGTGCTTTCGGTGAAGTCACCTTGCATGTAAAGATTGGCCCATAAGTGTTTAGCATTGTCTTCTATGTGATGGATATTCAACCAGCATATAGTTGTCTATTGGGGCGTCCCTGGATACATGGGGCTGAAGCAGTGTCGTCAACTCTCCATCAGAAGCTGAAGTATGTGTGGAATGGTCAGGTTGTGACTGTGTGTGGCGAGGAGGACATTCTCGTGAGCCATTTATCCTCTTTCAAGTATGTGGAGATGGATGGCGAGATTCATGAAACTCTGTGCCAAGCCTTTGAGACCATTGAGATTGAGAAGGTGGCTTTTGTTGAGCAGAGGAAGCCGAGTGCCTCGATTGCGTCATATAAGCAAGCTTTGGAGGTCGTTAACTCAGGCAACGCGGAGGGTTAGGGCAAGATGATTGATATGCCCGTGAAGGAAGACAAATTTGGCATTGGTTATCAGCCTCTTTAGTCAGAGCAGGGTGTTCAGAAAGGGCCGTGTACCTTCACCAGTGCTGGGTTGATGAATCATGGTGACGTCTTTGCAGTAGGTAGTGAAGATGGTGACAGTGACTGTGATGTGGACAACTGTGTGCGCCCGTGTGCTCCAGGGGAGATGGTCAACAATTGGACAGCCGAAGAAATAGTCCAAGTTACTCTTCAGACAGAGTAATTTTCTTTTGTTTTTCATTCTAAATAAAAACCCTACGCTTTGCCCGAGGCGTAGTTGGTTCATTGTAGGGCCACATCATGTTTGAATTTTCAATGATTATCATTAATAAAGGACGTTTTGCAATCAAATTTGTGCTCACTGTTTTTCTGTTTTTATTTTTAATTTCAAAACAATAAAAATGGCAATGTTTTTTTGTTTTTGTGACTTTCTTGAACTCTTTTCTAAAATAAAGCATTGAACATCGTTCATGCTGAATCGATCTCGCAGACTCCACTAAAAACAGTTATGTTATGGCTCAGTATGATTTCGATAATCCCATTTACCAAGCTGAAGAGGAAAGTGAAGAAGACTGTGAACTCCCCAAAGAATTGGTCAGATTATTGAAACAGGAGGAAAGGGTCATCCAACCTCATCAGGAAGGGTTGGAAGTTATTAACTTGGGTACTGAGGACGCCAGGAAAGAGATCAAGATCGGGGTTGCTTTAGAGGAATCTGTCAAGAGAGGGCTGATTGAAATGCTGCGTGAATATGTGGAGATATTCGCATGGTCGTATCAAGATATGCCTGGGTTGGATACAGATATTGTGGTGCACAGGCTACCTCTCAAAGAAGATTGTCCTTCGGTAAAGCAGAAGCTTCGCAGAACTAGTCCCGATATGGCTGTCAAAATCAAAGAGGAAGTTCAGAAGCAGTTGGATGCGGGTTTTCTGGCAGTTACCAATTATCCCCCGTGGGTGGCCAACATCGTACCCGTGCCGAAGAAGGATGGTAAAGTCAGGATGTGTGTCGATTACCGGGATTTAAACCGAGCCAGTCCGAAAGACGACTTCCCATTACCTCACATTGATGTATTGGTTGATAACACTACTCAATCCTCGGTTTTCTCTTTCATGGATGGATTTTCTGGCTATAATCAGATCAAGATGGCGCCAGAAGACATGGAAAAGACGACATTCATTACACCTTGGGGCACGTTCTTCTATAAGGTGATGCCATTTGGGCTGAAGAATGCCGGTGCTACCTATCAGAGGGCTATGATGACTCTCTTTCATGACATGATGCACAAAGAGATTGAAGTGTACGTGGATGATATGATTGCGAAGTCTCAGACAGAAGAGGAGCACTTGGTAAACTTAAAAAAGTTGTTTGAAAGGCTGAGAAAGTTCAAACTGAGGCTGAATCCAAACAAGTGTACGTTTGGGGTGAGATCCGGAAAGCTGTTAGGTTTCATTGTCAGTGAGAAAGGGATTGAGGTTGATCCAGCGAAAGTAAAAGCTATTCAAGAAATGCCTGAACCAAGAACAGAAAAGCAGGTCCGTGGGTTTTTAGGGAGACTGAACTACATTGCGCGGTTCATATCTCACCTAACAGCCACGTGTGAACCGATATTCAAATTGCTAAGAAAAAATCAAGCAATCAGGTGGAACAATGACTGTCAAAAAGCTTTTGATAAAATAAAGGAATATTTGCAGAAACCTCCAATCCTTATACCTCCAGTTCCTGGGAGGCCTCTGATAATGTACCTTTCAGTGACAGAGAATTCGATGGGGTGTGTATTGGGACAGCATGACGAGTCTGGTCGAAAAGAGCATGCAATATACTACCTTAGCAAAACGTTTACCGACTGTGAAATAAGATATTCGCAGCTCGAGAAAACTTGTTGCGCTTTGGCATGGGTTGCTCGCCGACTGAGACAATATATGCTGAACCATACTACCTTGTTGATTTCTAAGATGGACCCAGTAAAGTACATCTTTGAAAAGCCGACTCTCACCGGACGAGTGACTCGTTGGCAGATGATTTTGACTGAGTATGATATCCAGTACACGTCGCAAAAGGCCATCAAAGGTAGTATTCTGTCTGATTACCTTGCAGAGCAACCGATTGATGATTATAAGTCGATGATGTTTGAATTCCCCGATGAAGATGTCATGTATCTAAAGATGAAAGATTATGAAGAGCCTCTTGTCGAGAAGGGACCGGATCCTGATGACAAGTGGACACTGATGTTTGATGGGGCGGTTAATGTGAACGGAAACGGTGTTGGGGCAGTACTTATCAATCCTAAAGGTGCACACATACCTTTTTCTGCCCGATTGACTTTTGAAGTAACCAACAACGAGGCTGAGTACGAGGCTTGTATCATGGGGATTGAAGAAGCCATGGACCTAAGGATCAAAACGCTGGACACCTATGGAGATTCCGCTCTAGTGATTAACCAAGTCAATGGAGACTGGAATACTCATCAGCCACATTTGATTCCTTATCGAGATTACACTAGAAGGATCCTGACTTTCTTCAAGACAGTGAAGTTGTATCATGTACCCCGAGATGAAAATCAGATGGCTGATGCCTTGGCTACTTTGTCTTCTATGATCAAAGTCCATTGGTGGAATCATGTGCCACACGTTGCTGTGAATCGACTCGAGAGGCCTGCGTATGTGTTTGCAGCCGAGTCTGTTGTTGATGAGAAGCCGTGGTACTATGATATTAAGAATTTCCTCAAAAGCCAGGAATATCCGGAAGGAGCGTCAAAGAATGACAAGAAGACCCTGAGAAGGCTAGTTGGAAGCTTTTATCTGAATCAGGATGATGTGTTGTACAAGAGGAACTTCGACATGGTTCTGCTCAGATGTGTGGATAGACACGAAGCAGACATGTTGATGCAGGAAGTACACGAGGGATCTTTCGGTACCCATGCTGGTGGTCATGCAATGGCCAAAAAGTTGTTAAGAGCCGGTTATTATTGGATGACCATGGAATCCGATTGTTTCAAATACGCTCGGAAGTGCCATAAATGTCAGATCTATGCGGATAAGGTGCATGTACCACCAAGCCCTCTGAAATGTCATGACTTCTCCTTGGCCATTCGTGATGTGGGGCATCGATATGATCGGGAAGATTGAACCTACTGCTTCTAATGGACATCGCTTCATCCTGGTTGCGATTGATTACTTCACCAAGTGGGTGGATGCAGCTTCCTATGCCAGTGTTACCAAGCAAGTGGTTGCTCGGTTCATTAAGAAGGAGATTATCTGTCGTTATGGGGTTCCTGAGAGAATCATTACTGATAATGGTTCGAATCTCAATAACAAGATGATGAAAGAGCTTTGCAGAGATTTTAAGATAGAATCATTACTGATAATGGTTCGAATCTCAAGCCGTTATGGGGTTAGCGGCTGTGTGCCATGGGCAACTGTATCAGAGAAGGATGAAGAAAGCCTTTGATCAGAAAGTGAGTCCTCGAAGCTATCAGACAGGAGATTTGGTTTTGAAGAGGATCCTTCCTCCCGGTACAGATAACAGGGGCAAGTGGACTCCGAATTACGAAGGTCCATATGTTATTAAAAAGGTTTTCTCTGGTGGAGCCTTGATGCTTACAACTATGGATGGTGAAGATTTTCTGTCCCCTGTGAACTCAGATGTAGTCAAAAAATACTTCGCATAAATTGACCCGCTGGACGAAAAGAATAAAAGAGCTCAGGCAAAAAAGGGCATCTCGACGAACCAAAAGAAAAAGAAGAAGGTTCAGGCAAAAGTTAGGGATAAAGAATGAAAAATATGTACACCCGGTAAGTCGAAAACCTGCAAAGACGGCTTAGGAAAAAATGGGTATCCCGGTGGATTGAAAACCTGAAAAGGCGATCCAGGAAAAAGAGGGATTAGAGCGAAGACTACAGTCTGAGTTATCTGTACTTCATTGCGCTTCAGTGTCTACCATCTTGAAGGATATGACCGGTCCAATCATTCTTCTCAGAAAGCAAGGAATTTGGGGGAAATTGAGGATATACGAGTCATAACAGAATTGGAAAATAGTGGATGTCGTGTTCACATTGCCAATAGGATAGTTTATTTCCTCTTTTGGCGCAATTACCTCTTCCTAGGAATTGCTTCCTGATGTATTTTCCTTTATAGGCCATTTTCAATCAATAAAAGTCGTTATTCAGTCAAATTGCTCTCTTGTTTTTATTTTTACTGCTTTGTTTGCAAAAACGTCCGAATTTTTGATAAGCATTGCATCTTGAAAACATGAAGGCTGGACAATAATGTGCAGAAAGATAAACATTTGAAAATCATTTTGAATGTTGAGTACACTTGAGTGTATCTTGTCCATACAATCCCATGGGGCATGTATGTCTTGCTGTTTTGCAAGTGGCTATCTTTGATCGCTGGCTAGAACAAATAAGCCACAGTTTGTTCAAAGGTGTTTCAACACTGTCCAGTAGTGTGAGAGGCTGGGTTGTCCAAAGCTAGTTCAGGGCTTGTCTCCCCAGCGGTTTCGAGATCGGTGTTTCCTCAGCAGCCAGGCCTGAAGGTTGCCCTTTCCTCAGCAGCCAGGCCTGAAGGTTGCCCTCTCCCCAACAAGTCTGAGGATTGTTAGTTCCCCAGAGAGTCTGAAGGTTGCTACTTCCCCAGTGGAGGTGTCTGTGGGTAATTTGTTCCTCAGTAGCCGGACGTGAAGTGTTGTAATCCCCAGCAGGGTTGAGTTTGTTGTTTCCCCAGCGGAGGTGGGCATTGGTTGTTTTCCCCAGCGAAGTCCCCGAGTGGACCGGGTTCAGTGGAGATCGTCCTCAGTAGGGATTATCCTTTCCTCATCAACAGCGCTATTCCCCAGTATGATCGAGAGGTCGGTGTTTTCGCAACAAGTGGCTCCCCAATTGAGTAGGTTTCTCTGTCGTTCCGAGAATGTCAGATCAGCAAGTATCCGCAGCAGAATTGTTGTGTGTCCCCACAGAGTTGGAAGGTCGAATCAGAATTATGCTCAGCGGAAGCGATCGTGTGCTTTCCCAGCAGGAGTGCTCCTTTCTTTGCATCTTACATGTAGTAATCATCATTTGCATTTGCATCCTCAAATCGCGTAGCATTTCCATTCAAATATGGAGCATTACGCCATGAAAAAACTCAAACATATGCATACATGTGTTAAACCAGATTGGATCATATCCCCAGCAACAACATTTGTATGGCACCATTTGCAGCAGTTGCTCCTGACAGCATTCAAGATTGATAATCCCTAGAGAGGTTTATTTCCTCACCCGTCCGTGAAAGAAGAGCTTGATTATTCCCAACTTAGTCCACGGCAAGTGTCTGCCTTGTCTTGACATATGTAGATGTCATCCTTGCGATACCGGTAGATGTCGTGTTGATCCCCGTGTGGGTCTCCCTTCTTTTGGTGTCAGTAGACATCATCTTTCGATGCCCGTAACATCGAGTCTCTTCCCATTCGTCCGTTGACGTCTGGTCATCGAGTCTCTTCCCATTCATCTGTTGATGTCTGGTCGTGGTTTCTTTATTCCCATTCGTCCGTTGACGTCTGGTCATCGAGTCTCTTCCCATTTATCCGTTGACGTCTGGTCATCGAGTCTCTTCCCATTCGTCCGTTGACGTCTGGTCATCGAGTCTCTTCCAATTCATCCGTTGATGTCTGGTCGTGGTTTCTTTATTCCCATTCGTCCATTGACGTCTGGTCATCGAGTCTCTTCCCATTCATCCGTTGATGTCTGGTCGTGGTCTCTTTCTTCCCATTCATCTGTTGATGTCTGGTCGTCCTTTTTTTTGGTGTCGGTAAACATCATCTTTCGATGTCGGTTAACGTCGAGTTCTTTCCCAGTCATCGGTAAATGTCTGGTCGTGTATCCTTTCTTTGACAAATATCAATTCCTCAGTAGAGTCGTCAGTAAACGTCTGGTCTTGTTCCAGTCGAAAACATCTTTTTCCTCCCAAGCCCTTGCAGTGAAAGTCGCCATCTGGTAAATGTGCCTCGCTTTCCTTGATATCCGTGTATATCAAGCCCTTTCAGTGAAAGCCGCCATCTGGTAAATATGCCTCGCTTTCCTTGATATCCGTGTATATCAAGCCCTTCCAGTGAAAGCCGCCATCTGGTAAATGTGCCTCGCTTTCCTTGATATCCGTGTATATCAAGCCCTTGCAGTGAAAGCCGCCATCTGGTAAATGTGCCTCGCTTTCCTTGATATCCGTGTATATCAAGCCCTTCCAGTGAAAGCCGCCATCTGGTAAATGTGCCTCGCTTTCCTTGATATCCGTGTATACCAAGCCCTTCTAGTGAAAGCCGCCATCTGGTAAATGTGCCTCGCTTTCCTTGATATCCGTGTATATCAAGCCCTTCCAGTGAAAGCCTCCATCTGGTAAATGAGCCTCGCTTTCCTTCGCTTTGTCGCCCGCAGAGTGCAAATTCTTCTGTTCTTTTGGTATTCAATCCCTGTGCACCTTGAAGATCTGACAGCCGTTGCTCTCATCCGTTCAGGTTCTCAGTTGATTGAATAGGGGCAGCTGTAGCACCTCAAATTTGCACCCCCCCCCCCCCCGTTCATGCATTCATTTCATTTTTTTAGGTCATTAACATTTCACATTACATTGCATCATATCAATAAGAACTGGCATTGGCATCAAGGGAATTCATCTGTGCAAAGAGACCAAGTATTTCCTTGAGATGAAAGCCACATGATTGTTCTGAAGAGCTTATATGAGCCCAGGTTCATTTTGAAGCAACTTGACCAAGTGTTAGAGGCTCAAAGTCATCAGTGCATTTTCAGGTCATCTGAGGCCCATACAGGTCAACTGTGCAGTCAACTGAGGGCTTTGAGGTGGAGAAATGGTTTGAGACACTTCATTCATGTCCAAAAGAGGTTTATTCATCATGTCAAACATCTACATTGAAGAATTTGAAGTCAAATCAAAAGTTTCCAAAAATGGAAAGTGACCTATAATTTCAAGTTTCCAAAAATGGCAAGTTTTTGGACCACTTTCAACTTGACTTTCCAACATCAAAGAAGCTTCAAATGAAATTTTGTCCAACATGAAAGTTGAGGATCTTTCTCTCCCATTTCCAAAACGTCCAAGATTATGAGCATCTGATGAATGGTTAAGGAGTTATGATCCAATGATTGCAAAGTGTGCATGGAACTTCAACAAGCCATATCTTTTGAACCAAAGCTCCAAAATGAGTCCCTCTTTTTGCATATTTCTTCTCTTGACCTATAATTTCCAAATCCATCATTGCATTGCATGAAATAATATCACTTGATCATTTGTTCATGCATGTCCATTTTGGAGGGAAAATACCAAATTCAAATTTGGTGCATCATATGAACAAAATTCCAATTCCAACATGTGCATGAGATGATTTTAAGTGAATTTGAGCCCTCATGTGGTACTGTTCACGTGTGCTTTCACCATGCAAGGGTGTTTTTGCTGATTTTGCCATGCACCTCATTCTCACTAATTTTTCATTAACCATTGCTAATTACATTTTCAGCATGATTAAAACATAGTATAAAGCCTTAATCATAACAGAATTTCACAGTTTTGAACATTCTAGATCTCAAATTTTTCTTTCCCTCCATTCTTGCTCTCAATTGAAACTTCAATTTCTTCCACATAACACCTTTATTTTATTGGATATTTGTGTTCTCTGATCATCATTGAGTGCAGATCAAGCCTTGATTTGAAGAATTCGAGCCAGAATTAAGCACATGAAGCTCAAGAACATGAAGATGAAAGTTGAAATCTGAGCTAGATCCAAGCCATCTCAAGCTTCAATTCATACATCAAACTTCAAGTCATCATCTCAGGATTGGATCTGGACACTTACAAGGCCTTGAATCTACAGTTTCATCATTCTGCTCTTCAAGAGGTAAAAACTCGAATCTCTTAATTCTTCAAACCATTGCCATGTTTAGGTAGAGCTTTTCATGCTGGAAATTCTGATATAAATTTCATGAAAATTGGTTGAGATTTGGTTGAGTTATGTATGTTTGAAGTTTTGCATGTGAAGAATGTTTTGCTTCGTTTTGCCATATGCGTGATGATTTAGACTGAATGAGTGATGGATCCATGATCTACGTGTTATAACCTTTCCAATGATGTATGATTTGCCTGTTTCTGCAAAAAAAATTGAACGCGTGCACTGTAGCACCACCGTCTTCACGAAGAAGACGGTGGAAACCACCGCGTGAGCCACCGTCTGTAACAGACCTTGTTGGCGCTAGGGTTTATCCTAGTCATGTCCACGTGAGCGTCCTCGTGGCTATTCCGTTGGCTCCCATTCTTTTGACCGCGCACGCATGGCATTTGACTGATGACTGTGTTGCCACATCAATTATTTAAACTACTGCATTTTGGCGCATACACGCTTCGATTCCCAGCGAAGGCCTTTCCTATTTTTCTTTTTTTTTATTCCCCTCATTAACCAAAACGACGGTGTTTTGATGGCGCGCCTCAACCTCCTTCGATTCCAGGCCATGGCATTTCTGGATTTTATTTCTTCCCAGTGCCTCTATTTTGATGTGTACTTGGTTCGAGCCCTGGCTGATGCAATTTCCAATTTCTCATTTCAATTATCATTTTATTTCATGTTTTCCATGTTATTTCAATATTTTCATTCAAATTCAAAAAATCACAACAAATTGAAAATAACTCCAAATTGAATGCAATTTTTTTCTATATGTTCATATGGATGTCCTTTATTTTTTTATGTGGATTTCTGGATTTTATCATTTCTGGATTTTTAATTGTGGACTGTTATTTGAACATGTGTGCAAATGTGACATGCCTCATTCATTCTATTGTGAAATGCTCATACATTGGCCAATTGATTTGAAATTTGGTATGCTGATTCCCAACATGTTGCATGATTTTTGAGGCTTGGTTGTGCATTTTTAGCATTTGTCATTTCTGTTTTAGACACATGAATGCATGGTGTGACAATGTGTGTCACACAATTTGATGTCATACTTGTTCATTTTCATTTCTAGGTCAATTGAGCTCTGTTGATTCTAATTTTTGGCATGATGATTTTTTTTGACATGTTGTGTGTACATAAAAATTTTCATGATTGTTTGATTCATTTCTGTTTTAATATGGAATTTTGATTCTTAGTGTCCAATTGTGAGCTTTGTAAATGCCTTTGCCATATCTTGCTCATGTGATGACTTTGCTTTATGCTTTAGACTTGGTCCTTTTTAGGACATGTTATTACTTGAATAAATGTGCTTCATGTTGAAAATCAACTTTTGTTTTGACTTTTTGCTTTACCTTTGACCCTAGCCTTGGTGCTAGTGGTTTGTACTCATCTTTTGAGCTTTGTATTTCAGGTTCAAGCTATTAGCTCTAGTGGTTGATGCAATCTTATGACTTGAGATGCAAATTTGCTTTGTCCATTAACCTTTATGTGTTGTAGGTACCTTGGTGATGAACTCACTTGAGTTGTTGACTTGCCTTGTGTGCATATTGGTTGTAACACTGTTGACTTTCTATTGGATTTGTCTGAATGTGAATATTGACTTGTTTGACTTTCTTATAGGTACTTTAGTAGCTTTAGCTCATTGCTTGAGTTGTGCTTTGCTTGTGGTTGGCATACCACCTAGGTAACCATCCTCTAACTCCATGTAGTCTGGAAGCCCTATCGTTTCTTTTGGCAGGCATTTGGCTGAAGTCCTCCTTAAGAGGTAATGACTGTGTTTGTTTATATTTGTGCCATGTACTCTAAGTCCTCCTAAGTGAAGAGGCAATTGGCAGATAGAAGGGATTTGCAATCAATCCCCTGCTATTCAGTTGAGTCTTTCATCATGCTCGCACTACGTGCTGATGCTTTTGAATAAACACCCAAAATCTTGTTGTGTCAGTCATGTGGAATAGGGTCCCTCATTCTGGATCCCCACACTTTCATTGATTCAAGCTCACCCAGGCCCGGGTTAAGAGCTATGAGGTCTTATCCTCATTACCTTTCATCTGCTCACCCTGACGGTCAATGTCAATGGTTAAGAGCCTCAAATACCCTTCTAGTGTTGGCTTGTTTGTCGAGGTTGATATGACCACTTGACTAAAGCCCAACCTTGTATGAGCCGCTTGTTTGCATATAGTGTGTGATACTTGTTCACCTGTGCTTGTTTACTTGTTGTTTAGGCTAGCTTGCTTCCTGTGCAAGTTACTGATTAGAGACCTCAATATAGGGATCGTTTGCATGACAACTTCTAGGCTCGAGTCGTAGTCTCCCTTTTAGTTGTTATCTCCCTAGTCTCTGGTTAGGATATAGTTTTTCCCTGTTAAGGGGAACTACATCACCCTGATCCTCATACCAGATGAGGTACGTAGGCAGGAGATTGAGCTGATCTCTCCGGGCGCCCTTTTCCTTTTCAACCCTTTTGTGTCGTGTTTGTTAGGAGATGGATGTAAGACCAGCGATTGGCATTCCGTATCCTATTTGCGTGTGTTTGTTCGGAGTCTGATGTAAGTCCATCTATTGGCATTCGGTTTCCCGTTTGTTTGTTGTTTGTTAGGAGATGGATATAAGACCAGTGATTGGCATTCCGTATCCTATTTGTGTTGTTTGTTCGGAGTTGGATGTAAGACCAGCGATTGGCATTCTGTTTCCAGTTGTGTGTTTCGTTTGACGTCTCAGCGTCCCTGTTTCAGTGTATTGTTTCGGCGTGTGTTAGCTGAGCTACGAGTGCTCTGATTCTTACTTTGGTTAGAGAAGATACGTATGCATAGGATGCGATGTCCTAGCGAGCACGTTTCCCATTTCCCCGAACTACGTCGACTCTGATGTTTGTTCTCGACAAACTACGTAGGCCCAGGATGCGACATCCTGCCGAGTCCGCTTTCTTCCGTCTTTCATTTGTGTTCTATTCCAGTTTTGTGCAGTTTTTGAGCAGTTATTCAGCAACCTTTATTCTATTCTTTTGAGCGTGGATCCCGTCGAGTACGACGGACGTGAGGGGGTGCTAATACCTTCCCCTTGCGTAACCGACTCCCGATCCTTGCAATCTCTGGTCGTAAGACCATTCCTTTCCTTTCTGGGTTTACTTCGAGCGTTTCCTTTCCCTCCTTTGGGATAAATAACGCACGGTGGCGGCTCTGTGTCTTTTCCCGCCGGTTGTTTTTCGCGTATGCGACAATCGTCTTTGTTCAAGAAGAAACTGCCTGCCAATCTTCTTAAAGTCTTTCTATCATTGTTGGATGCCCCTGCAGGGTACTCTTGATTCTTCAGAAAGCACTTTATGTCGTGATACCAAAGCTTGTCATCAACTAGCAGTTCAGCAGCAAACACATACGCGGCCCTGTCGAGGCGCATCACATCTATCCTGGGAGCATCGTTCCAACGGATCACCGTGATCATGGAGGATAGAGTAGCAAGAGCATCTGCCATCTGGTTCTCATCACGAGGTATATGGTACAACTTTACTGTTGTGAAGAAAGTCAACAGTCTTCTCGTGTAATCTCTATAGGGGACCAGAGTAGGCTGGAGAGTGTTACAATCACCATTCACTTGATTGATTACCAGAGCTGAATCTCCGAAGATGTCCAAAGTCTTGATTCTCAAATCAATGGCTTGCTCAATACCCAAGATACAGGCTTCATACTCAGCTTCATTATTGGTGCACTCGAAAGTCAGACGAGCGGTGAAAGGCATGTGGGCACCTTTCGGAGTTGTAATGACAGCACCAATTCCACTTCCTCTAGCGTTGACGGCCCCATCAAACATTAAAGTCCACTTTTCGTCTGGATCAGGTCCCTCTTCAACAACTGGCTCTTCACAGTCTTTCATCTTGAGGTACATGATGTCTTCATCTGGAAAATCAAACTTCATCGGCTCATAATCATCAATCGGCTGTTGAGCAAGATAGCCTGACAGAATACTCCCCTTGATGGCTTTCTGGGAAGTATACTGCATGTCGTACTCTGTCAGTACCATTTGCCAACGAGCAACTCTTCCGGTGAGAGCTGGCTTCTCAAATATATACTTGACTGGATCCATTTTGGAGATCAGTAAGGTTGTGTGAGACAGCATGTATTGTCTCAATCTCTTAGCAGCCCATGCAAGTGCACAACATGTTTTTTTAAGCATTGAGTATCTATACTCGCAATCTGTGAATTTCTTACTCAGGTAGTAGATGGCATGCTCTTTCCTACCTGTCTCGTCGTGTTGACCGAGAACACAACCCATGGAATTGTCTAGTACTGTCAAATACATAATCAACGGTCTCCCTGGGACCGGAGGCACAAGGATAGGAGGATTCTGCAAATACTCTTTTATCTTATCGAACGCCCTTTGACAATCATCATTCCACCTGATAGCCTGATCTTTTCTCAACAATTTGAATATTGGCTCACACGTGGCTGTTAGGTGAGAGATGAACCTTGCAATGTAGTTCAACCTCCCTAAGAAACCACAGACTTGTTTCTCTGTTCTTGGCTCAGGCATTTCCTGTATCGCTTTCACTTTGGCCGGATCCACCTCAATCCCTTTTCGGCTAACAACAAAACCCAGTAGTTTTCCAGATCTCACCCCAAAAGTACACTTGTTCGGATTAAGCCCCAGCTTGAATTTCCTCAAACGCTCAAACAGTTTCTGCAAATTCACCAAATGTTCTTCTTCTGTCTAAGATTTGGCAATCATATCATCAACATAAACCTCGATTTCATGATGAATCATATCATGGAACAGAGTCACCATCGCTCGCTGATATGTTGCTCCGGCATTTTTCAGACCAAACGACATCACCTTGTAGCAGAAGGTGCCCCATGGGGTTATGAATGTTGTCTTCTCCATGTCTTCTGATGCCATCTTAATTTGATTATAGCCAGAAAAGCCATCCATGAAGGAGAATACCGAGAACTGAGCCGTGTTATCCACCAAAACGTCAATGTGAGGTAAGGGGAAATCATCTTTAGGACTAGCCCTGTTCAGATCCCGGTAGTCAACACACATCCGTACCTTTCCATCCTTCTTAGGTACCGGAACGATATTTGCAACCCATGGCGGATAATTTGTGACTGCTAGAAACCCTGCATCCAACTGTTTTTGCACTTCTTCCTTTATCTTGACAGCCATCTCTGGTCTTGTTCTTCTGAGCTTCTGCTTGACCGGAGGACAACCTTCTTTGAGCGGCAAGCGATGTACCACGATGTCTGTGTCAAGCCCTGGCATGTCCTGATAAGACCAAGCGAAGATGTCAACATACTCTTGCAGCAATTCAATCAACCCCTTCTTCACATTGTCTTCCAAAGCAGCCCCTATCTTGATTTCTCTCTTGGCGTCCTCGGTGCCAAGATTAATCACTTCAACAGATTTTTGATGCGGTTGAATGACCCTTTTCTCTTGTTTTAATAACCTGGTAAGTTCTTCAGGGAGTTCACAGTCTTCATCACCCTCTTCTTCAGCTTGAAAGATTGGATTTTCAAAGTTGAAGCGAGCCATAGCAGAACCGTTATCAATAGGATCCGGTGATGTGTATCTTCATGAGTGATGGTATGTGCTTATGAGTGTGAAAAAAAAGAAAAAAAAAGTGGAAACTAAACAAAACATTGCCATTTTTTTTTGAAAAACTGCAAAAATAGATAGACAGGGAACGAAATTTTTGAATGCAAAAAGACGTCCTTTATTTATGATAAAAAATGCAAGTGTCACATAGATGAGCCCTACAATGAGTCATTACGCCCTGACGGAATGTAAGACTTGGATATGCATGAATAAACAAAGAAAATTACTCCTCCAGACAAGTGGCTTGGACAATCTCTTCAGAAGACCAATTGTTGAGAACTTCACCTGGGATTCTCGGACGCACCCAATTATCGATGTCGCAATCACTATCCCCATCTTCATTGTTGGCCGCAGAGACTAATTTGACTTCTCCTTCAACCATGTTAACGTTGGCTCCACCATGCTGGGGCAGGGGATTGTTGACGACATTAGGAGCTGGTGCAAAGTTAACGGCCTTCGAATCAATGAGGTCCTGAACTACGTGCTTAAAAGCTTTGCAGTTCTCAATATTGTGGCCAGGTGCCCCAGAGTGGAAGGTACACCTAGCGTTGGTGTCATGACCCACCGGAAGCCTACCAACGGGAGGAGCCAGAGTGCACAACTGCACAAGTTGTAGTTGTTGAAGACTAGAAAGCAACTGAGCGTACGACATTGGAAGAGTGTCGAAACGCCGGTCCATCGTCCTTGGCCTCGGTTGATAGGCGGGTCTGTTACCCGGTTGTTGTGGTTGGTACTGAGCTGGTTGACGCTGTGGTTGTTGTTGTTGTAGTGGCGCTGCAGTTGGAATGGTTACAGACGCAACATACGGTTGCTGATGATAGTTCTGAAAGTTATTCCTCCGGTTATCCCTGTTCTGATAAGAAGATATGACACTTGCATCCCCTTCTCTCCTCTTTTGTCCCTGAATGAACGACTTCTTCACCCCTGATGAGGATCCACCTCCACTCTGGGTCTTGTATGTCCTCAGGTAATTCTCCACCCTCTCTCCGGTAGAGACTACATCAGCAAAATTGAAGGCATTGTAACCCACCAGGCGCTCCAAATTGAAGGCATTGAACACGGGAAGCTGTTTCTCTCCAGCGTTGAGCGTATTCTCTGAAGCACTCATTGCTTTTAAGAGACAGATTTTGAAGTTGAGTTCTGTCCGGAGCCATGTCTGCATTATACTGATACTGCTTCACGAAAGCCTCAGCCAAATCCCTCCAGCAACGGATGTGGGCTCTGTCCAGCCTCATATACCATTCCAGGGATGCCCCAGCTAGGCTGTCCTGGAAAAAGTACATAAGCAACTTTTTGTCATCGGAGTATGCAACAATTTTACGGAAATAGGCATGCACATGGGTCTTCGGGAAAGAGTTGCCATTGTATTTGTCAAATATCGGGACCTTGAATTTCGGTGGCACTCTCACACCTGGGACCAGCCCCAAGTCAGCAACATCTACTCCCAAAGGATTCTGTCCTTCCACTGCCTTCAACCTCTCTTCCAATCTTCTAAACATGGGGTCCACACCATGACCCATACCAAAGTCTTCCTGCAGCAGGGGGAACTGATCGTCCTGATCATGATGAACGGGCTGTTGACCGGAGGTGACATGTAGGATTGGGATAGGCCCCGGCCCATTGGGTCCATTAGCCTCTCCAGCTGGAGGATCAGTCACCATCTCTGGTTGAGCAGAGGGATTCCTCTGTATCATCTGCCTGAGCTCTTGTTGTCTCTGAGCCACCCCTTGAACCACATCCATGAATTGATTCATGCGGATTTTCATCTCGGCGAACTCTGCCTGTAGGCTTTCCATTACTCTCGGTTGGTTTCTGCGGGTACCATACCAGTGAATGCCTGGGTCAGCTATCCTGTTGATGGAACACCAAACAAACTGAGAACACTGTGGCGGTACCTGTTATGCAAGACATGCTAATGAATATGTAAATGCAATGACATGTTTATCAATTCCAAAGGTATTCTACCCCCTTGATCCCAGTCTCTCAATAGATAAACGATGTAAAAAAAAGACTAAGCCGTTGATGAGAACCAAGAAAATTCCGACTAGAATCAAGTAGAAGATATAAACCCCACAGAAATGGATAAACATGTGTGAATGATTATGAATGCAAAATGATGTGATGCAAAATGATGTGAACGCAAAATGATGTGAATGCAAAACGATGTGAATGCAGTGCAGTGGCATGGGAATCAGGATCGCTGTATCTGCTTGAACATCTGTCAGGTTGCACTGTCTGGAGAGAAATTAAGAGCACACCAAACAAAGGTCATGGGATGGATCATGTTATCCTTAATATCAACCACCCATTTTGGTGGATTATGGTTTACACCTTATCAACACCCAAGTTTCATTGATATTAAGGATACCGGATCGGATCAACCATGAATCAAGGGTTTGTTGCAAGTCACGAGCATGGAGTTTAGGTTAAGAACCACCCAAAAGGAGTGTACTAAGGTTTAAACCTACCAAACATGTTCTACAAAAGGTTCCCATAGTCATAATCCCATCTTTCGGATATTATCGGAGGAACGACTACTCGTATTCCAAAAATATTCTCAAGAGAGACTCTTATGAGTGTAGTATCGCGTAACAATTGTATCAAATCTTACACTTGAACGACTTTCGCACTACGTCCTACGAATAGGCCAAGATGGGTTTGGTAAACTAAGGTCCTCGGCTTCTAAGGTCTATATTGGAAAAAGTAATGTCTAACCACAACTTACTTGTGTGACGTTATTGATCTCAACATGACCTCCACCAAGTGAATGGGCTTGCAAGTCAACTTGCTAAGGAATAACTCCACACAAGTCGACAAGACTATGCCATTCTCCTATCTTAAGTGCACTCGAGTTCGGGTATAGAACTCATCTCACAAAGATCACCAAGCAGCCATAGACAGCCAACAGATACAGCAATGATATGTACACAATGCAATAAGGTAAAATAGGTAAATAACTGTACAAAAGCATGAACACCCAATAAACAAACAAACTACAAAAGCTAGGAGGGACTCGCTTAGGGAAACCGGATCCCCAGCAGAGTCGCCAGCTGTCGCAACCTGAAAAATATAGTATGCGAAAAAACAACCGGCGAAAGAAAATGACAGAAGAGTCGCCACCGTGCGTTATTTATCCCAAAGGAGGGAAAGGAAACGCTCGAAGTAAACCTGAAAAGAGGAAAGGAAAAGATAAGGTCTCGCAACCAAATCTTGGGTTCGGGAGTCGGTTATGCAAAGGGAAAGTATTAGCACCCCTACGCATCTGTAGTACTCTACGGGATCCACTTTTGTAGTTCTTGTCTAAAGGGTGTGAGTTTATCTTGTGTTGTTTACTAAAAAAGGGGGTTAAATGAAAATGACTCGCGCGGATGTCGCATCCGCTGCATACGTATCTCATCTGAATATGAGAATCAGAGTCTTCGTAGCTCGACTGACCTATGGGTTGGGGGATGTGTGCTCGCTAAGACATCGCGTCTTATGCTTACGTATCTCATCTGGAATGAGAATCATAGCAAGCCGTAGTTCGGCTAACTACGGGGTTATGAATTGGGTTTTGGACGAACGACGTTACTACGCAATCTACCGGATGCTCGACCTTTGGAGACTTACTCGCCTGTAGTAGAAGGAGTAAACGTGTGTTTAGGAGAAGAAAAATCAATGAAGGGTTAGGGTTTGGGATGCTCATGCAAAAAGGCAGTCCTTGACGAAGGAACCTGTAAAAAAAAATTAATAAACACATAAAAACATTGCCTCCTATCGAGGTCTTCCAGCTAGGAAAGCAGTAAAATGCGGGAAAAATGTAAAAGTACCACGCGGATAAAGATCCGAAGTAACAACAATTAGAGGAATGGGAAACCCTGAGATCCCTCCAAGCTAACATCATCAAAGAAAGTGGGTCAGTACAGGTAACCGGAATGAATCTCCAGGGGGTATCCCACAAATAAAGTGGAAAACCACGCAAGTTATCCCTGCAAAAGTCATGTGAGCCCTCACAAAACAAAACTCAACAAACAGGTTAGAGAAACAAAATAGGGTAATCAAGAGTTACCCCCAAATCAAAATGTAACCACATGAATCATGCCCTTTCATTTCACAAAAAGCTCACAAAAAGCAACCAAGGGTAGGAGGCCTAAACCTCTGGTCAAACACATGCATCAAAAGGGTATCAAATTCACCCATAATACCTCATACATTTAGAGCATTCAAATTAAAGGCATAAAGATGATGGATATAGGGCAAACCTGATCGGAGAGCTTGATTGAAATTGAGTTGCACCCGTGAGGTTTACAAAACAATCTTTAGGGTTTATGTGAGGCAGAGATGATTCTGTGCAGTTGAGTTCCCTTCAGGTTTGGAGGCTGCTCTGAACTCTGTTAGCTCTTCTCTCACTATCTTTTTCCCAGAGTTCTTCTCTCACTATCTTTTTCCCAGACAGGGTAATAGGAATAGCATTGCCTTTTGTTTCACTGAAACTCTGAATTTATAACCTGATTTTTGAGGACCTGTGGGCTCAAATGAGAGAGGTCCAAGTCCAAGATTTTTTCTTTTATTTATTTATTTATTTATTTATTTTTATTTTATTTTAATTATTTATTTATTTATTTATTTCGTTTTTCGTTTTTTTTTTTTTCGTTTTTCGCTCTTCTTTTTTTTCGTTTTCCGTTTTTTTCATTTTTTTTTTCATTTTCGTTTTTTTTTTTCAAAACACGTGGGCTTCGCCTAGCGAGCATGACAGCTCATGAACAAACCTTTGCTCCTTCAAGATTAACGTTTTGACTAACGAATAGACCCTTGTTGGAAGTATCTCAAGCCATTCCCTTGTGTTGACTGATCATCTAAATAGAGCCCACAAAGTGTCTTGGATGATGTTCAAGCTTCTTGGATCCGATTCTGATTGCCATGATGAAATGCAAATACTAAATGACCTAAAAAAATGAATGCATGCATGAGGTGTAAAGCGTATGCTTCCAGGAAAAATGAGGGGTAAATTTTGGGGTATTACAATGAGTAGCCAAGTTAAGAGAGACAAGCCAAATGGAGATCCTAGGAGCTTGAATCTAAATTGTTTGATTGTTTGATTGTTTGATAGTGTGTTAAATCCAAAGGAAAGGGGCATCTTGAATCATCTCTATGATTTCAAGAAAAGGAACTCCAAGGGTTTTATCTTCTCTCTTATCTTTGATTGCTTTAGGACTAGCCCTTCTCTTCTTCTCCTCACTCTAACCAAGCCAAAGCATTTCTTGCAAACTTTGACCTTGTTTTAAATTAGAAACCTAGGCCTTAAGCCTTTGACCTTTCAAAATCTTTTCATCAATACTCATTGTGAATAAATCTTAAATCCAACTTTGACTTCATTTTGTAAAAGAAATCTAACTTGTAAATATAACTCACTTCAAGTTGTTTTTGTGGTTTCAATGGCCACCTTTGTTAAAACCTTTTCATAAACATTAGTCATAGGTTTGAGTTATCATAGTGGTTGATGTAAATCTCACCTTATCCTTAGTGATTGAATTATAAGTCTTCCATACTTATTATAGGGTTAACCCCTCACTAGTATGTTGAAGCTCTCCTCACATGGTGGATTGTTGGTTTAGGTTGAGTTTTCTCCCTTTGATAGCAAAAGACCTTAAGGCTTTTGATCAAATCAATTCACCAATCTTTGAGATTTCTTACCCCGAACTACGAGGTTTTGATCCTACCTTTGTGATGGTACGTAGGCAATGGGTTCATCCATTCAAACAACAAATTTGTAAATATAATCTATTCTCTTCTCATCCCTCCAATCTTTTTCACATATTTTCACAAATACCAACCTACAACACATATTTGAAAAAAGGGTTCCCTTAGAGTACTAAGGATGTTTTGGATGCGTAAAACCTTCCCATTTCATAACGAACCCCCTTACCCAGATCTCTGACATTTTTATTAGTTTTTTTATTTGATAAAACTTCTTACTTGGCTTTTGTTCACTTTTGAGTCTTTCCTTTGGACAAATAAAAGTGAGGTGGCGACTCGAATTGTATGTTTACTTTTGGGTTTAGTCAATAAACCTAAAGGTAACGAAAACCCCGCTACAAAGATTTACCAATATGATCCACCATCCCACGCTACTCCTTAGCAAGAACCTTCCGTTCTTCAAAGCCTTTAATGGATCGGATCCAAATTGTGTAACCTTGTCCAAAACCTCCAAATCCCTAATTGATCTTGAAGGAAACACCAACTTTGTTTTCTTATTTGAAACCCTCAAAGATCTCAACCTAATTTACAATTAAATCAACCTAAATTGGACGTTATCAACTGATTCTAGATGATACCCAAACAAAGAATGATTATGTGTAGTTTTTTTTTGTATATGCATAGAATGAGGTTGAAGATGATGAGAACACTTTGAAACCCCAGTTTCATGTAGGTTTACTCTAGAACCTTGCTAGAAATGATGCATGCATGAAGTATATAATATATATATATATATATATATATATATATATATAATATATATATATATATAATATATATATTATATATATTATATATATTATATATATATATATATATATATAAGTTGGAGGCAAAAAGGAATGCAAATTTTCAAGATTTTTAATGCATGTATCGACCTTTTCGATGCATGTGGTGACCTGTATAGGTCCTGTGTCGGCACATCAAACATAAGCTACCAACTTTAAAAATGAGGTACATATGCCGACCTAAAACTCGTATGTGTCGACACATAGGAAGAATTTTCTTCTATATGTCGACCTATAACACGTATGTGTCGACCTGTATACGTTTTTTCCCATAAAAACTTGTTTTTAATGCATGAAACCTTCTCTAACTCATTTCAAAATGTTTTTAGGCTCCCTAATGTTAAGATGCACATTAAGACTCAGAGGATACTGATAACTTCTCGGAAAGTGTACCAATAATGTTGCAGAAATAAAAAATATTGAATCCATAGGGACTGCTTCTAACAAGGAAAAATGGGTGCAATGTATAAAAACTAGTAAAAATGGGAGTTTTGAGTTTTAATGTGAAAAGTAAATAAGAGATTAAACAAAATTACGAAAGTGGTCAGGTTGTGTTTTAGAATCCCTCATTTCTCTATCGTTGATGTTTGATGTCTTATCACTATAACCCCACAGCAAAATTAACAAAATTGTTATAGTCGATCCTTCATGAAATAACTCACTAACCATTACTCAGAGCTTTCTATCCCTAGTCCGCCAGCGTAAGCGGGGTTAGGCAATGCACAAAATGTTAATTCCCTATGCCACTACTCAGGGTCTCCTATTCCTATTCAACCAATGTAAGTATAACAATTTCCCTAGGTACAACACATAGACTAATGGTCAGTATTCCCTATGTGTCAAAAATTAGATTAAAAAAGTATCTCACTTAAAAATCATTAAGAATAACAAGCAATTGATTGGAATTATAGATTAAAAGGTTCATATAAAGTCAAATCAACAGATTACCCAACAATATTGAAAAAGGTTCATCATAACACAACCTAACCTAGAGGAGCTTAGCTACTCATAATTCAGATAATAATACCATAATTGATAGATGAAAATAACATATGAATTCCCTTGAAATAATGTCCTCCTTTGATGCTCTCCAAATCGGACTTTGCTCTCTAATTTTCGTAATCCTTATCAAAGTGAAAAAAAATCCCTTTAAGAAGAGCTCAGAATGGATCAGACGCGTCAGAAAAATCCCAAAAAATGGACCATCGCACGAGTGATGACTTTCATCACACGTGCGATGCTGCACAATGGTGCATGTGATTATTTCCAAAGATTCACTTTTTGTGCTCCCTTTTTCACCCAAATTTTCACTAAGTCCACAACATTCACACTTGCCTATTTTTTCCTCATTCTTTGGTCTTTCTTCTTCATTTTGGCTCATCTTTCACTTGTTTTGGTTCTATTCTTCAACTAAATGCAATGAAGAACTATCATCATATACCATCCGATATACATAAACGCTAAAGTATCCTAGTTTTGACATCATACAAAATACATCTAACGAAAAGTTGCACTCACAAATGCTAACCCAACTAACCGTATAACACCTATGGTCATCTGTATGCTCACTCATTTTCCATACGAAAGCACCAAGGTTGTGTCTTGGAAGCATGAAATAACTGCAGTGGATAAGGAATCTGAAGAGAATGATGAAGAAAAAAGGCTAGAAATTGTTGAAGTTGATGTCACAAATATAGCGGGAACACGCAGAATGACCCGAAGTGGTCGAATTTATACCCCCGAGTTTAATGTAACTAGCGAAGCCTCTCGAGGACCGAAAAAAGAATCTACGATTGTGGTTCCTAAAAAAGAGCCTGATGTGATAAAGTCTGATGAAGCAGAATAATTTCTGAAGATAATCAAGAAAAGCGACTACAAAGTAGTCGACCAACGACATCATACACCGTAAAAAATATCCATCTTGTCCTTGTTGTTAAATTCCCAAGCTCATAGGGATGCATTGTTAAAGGTGTTAGCTCAAGCCCATGTTACTCATAATATAATGGTTGACCAATTCGATGGAGTGGTCTCCAATATTACACCTTGCAACACCTTGAGTTTTAGCTACAATGAGTTTCCCGAAGAAGGACAAGAACACAACCATGCTTTGCATGTGTCAGTAGGATGCAAAGATGATGCATTGGCCAGAGTATAGTGTACACTAGGTCTTCCCTTAATGTTATGCCTAAAGGAACACTTGTTAAGCTATCTTTTCAAGGACTAGCAATAAGGCCTAGCACACTAGTAGTTAAAGCATTTAATGGGTCTAAGAGGACAGTGATCGAAAGGTAGAGTTACTTATCCATATTGGCCTACATGTATTCCATATTACATTTTAGGTTATGGACATCAATCCTTCCTATAGCTTCGTATTGGGATGAACCTGAATACATGTTGTAGGAGCAGTGGCCTCCACCTTGCACTAAAAGATGAAATTTATGGTTAATGACAAACTTATAATCATATTAGGTAAAGTCGAAGTTATTGCCCTACACCATGTATCCATACATTCTCATCCCAACAAAAGATTATATTTTTCTTTGGACGAAATGTCCACAAATAACATTGGTCTTACCACTATTCCCACAATAATATTGACTTGAATTATTCCTAAATCCTTACTTATTTTTCCTTCATAATCTTAAGAAAAAAAACATGTTGTGAGGCCTCAGGTGTGTTTCAAATTTTATAATTTTCTTTAGTAGGAAATGTGACATTCAATTTGCTGCAGCACCGCCATCTACGAGCACCTTGTTAACACCCATGTTATCAACTTTAGCCCATGTAAAGAGGGGTTTAAGGTAGTTTTCATTCCTTTTTTAGGCCTTTCAAACACAACCTTATCTTCCTCTACACAACTATTATTCATAACATAAAAACATAGAGGATTATGGTTTTTCATCTCTTAAGTAAAACCATCATCCTCTTCTTCTATTTTCTCAGTAATTCAATTGAATTCCACAGATAAAATAGAAATAACATTACATATCATGTTAAGTTCATCCTCTGATCAAGAATAAAAATTATCAATAATAATCTCATCGTCATTATTTGGAAAAGACATTTCTCCATTTGGCTTCGCCACTATTGGCAAAGGAGTAAAAAGCCATCCCTTCATAGGCCTCTTCGCCACAAGGAAATCTGCTATCGCTAGAAATTTACTATTGCTACTTGATTTTGCAACCTCAAAAGTTCCTTTCTTTTTCCTTTGGTTCCTCCTCCATTGAGTTGTCGTCAGGACTTTTTGCCAAAGTAATTCTGAGAACTGTATGAGTGCGTATTCAAAACTTGGGAATTATCATGGCATGGCGAACCCGTGTTGACCTCTATCACCTTCCACATTCATCGGTCAATATTGTGTTTACCCATGGGTCGAATCCACTCACCGAGAAGAACACCAGATTGTGAAACATAATTTTTTATCTAATTTTTCCATCTTCTTGTAAGTGACCCCTTTTGTCGAAAGAAAATTGGGGTCTGTTGTCATCTATAATATTCCTCCTTGGTTGTTGAGGATGAATATGTTCGAGGAATTTTTTGGCCTCAAGTCAAATACAACGCAACAACGAGGACATATCAGTACTTCAGAGCCTTTAATTTTTCACCAATTTACGAAGTTGATTAAATCCTTTTCAGCCTTTAAGTATACCATTTTCATATTCTCGGTATAATATGTCACAGTCACTTCTTCGACCTCCATTATGATACCTTCATTAATCTCAAACATCATGATTTATACATGCTCTACAAGATGTGTCTCTTTAATTTTAAGTGGGTTTGAATCAATCTGCATCGATGGCCTAAGCTTGTCTCCAAACGTCATGCTACCATCCTTCAAAGCGCCTTGCACCAAATCCCTAAAAAGAACACATTGTGATATTTTATGACCAAGGAAATTATGATATTTACAAAAGCCTTTATTTTTACCTTGTTCTAATAGTGGCATCTTTAGGCCTTTCGACACTATGATTTGACCATCGACAACCAAAGTTCAAAAATTTCATCATATTTGGTTACATCAAAAGTATAAGTTTTTAACTTGTAATAAATTTTTCATTTCTACTTGGTTCCACAAAATTCTTTCCCTCCGAAGGCCTTAAGACCTTACAAACATATGGAGATCTTGGCTTTAATTCTTCCAAATTTATTTTATTTTCTTCAAAATATTTGAAAACTACGTCGAGTTATTGACTATTATCTTCTGACTCTATATAGGAAATATTTTCTTTCCTACGGTTTCGATTCATTATAGCCTTTTCTAATTTAGGTTTTTCTTCTTTCAAGTGTTCGACTTGTCTAACTCTATCTTCTAAATGAGTCATATCCCTTAGGTATTAGGTATTTAAATTCTTCCTAATGGAATAATCTAAGTCACCTGCAGATATTTTGACTAAATCATGTTCAGGAACTTGAGTAAAAAAATTTGACTTCATCAGTCTAAACCTATTGAGGTAATCATCCATGGGTTCAGACGATTTTTGCTTCATATTGGCTAACTCTTTCAGGCTAATTTTTTACTAACTCGTGTAGAATTTCTCATGGATCACTCTCTCTAGTTGATTCCAATTATATATAGAATTTGGGGTGAGAGTGGTAAACCATGTAAAAGCATTCCTAGTTAAAGAGTTGGGAAATTTATTTCATCTTTAGATTTTCATTATTAGCCGGATCACCTACTTAGGTCTGGTATCTAGCGATGTGTTCATATTAACTAATGTCACATGCAAATTTGGTAAAATTAGGAATTTTCCAACCCCTAAGGAGTTTAGTTTGCAAGACATATTCAGACAATAGAGACATGGAGTTTGGCCTATGAAGACCAACATTGAAACCATTTTGAGTTAGGATTTTCTCAACCATGTTGGTTATGTTATTTTGCCCCCTCCCCCTAAATTTTTTTTGTCGGAATCTCCTAACTACATTATCTGTATCTTCGTTCTTGTGTACCAACAATACATCTTCTACTATCTTACATATTGGTTATTTCACTACTCGGGGATGCAACTTGTTGTTGCACTTGATTATTAGGAACTGGATGAATTGGTGTTTCGGGAGCACCAAAGAAGTCAATAATTTAACGCATTTGGTGTGCTAACTGTTGAAAATTGTGGTTGGTATTTTGGATCAACGGATTGAACATTGTACTAATTTGTGGAGTAAGCATATTAACCATGTGATAGTTATTATCATCCATTTGTTTCCTTACAACCAAAAGGGAATTATTAGTCAAAGGCGATATAACTTGAGGGACAAATCCCAACCTTTCATGAGATTGGCCCATTCTACCAAGATTATTTATAGCAGACCTTGATTCCATGTATAGATGAAAACGAGATGCAATTGCCATTGCATTGTCTACGTATATCAACATATTAGTTTGTGGGTCTGTCATCATTGCAGTTGGTATGCCATATGTATACTCCCTTCCACTAGGGGGAAGTGTAAAACTTGGAAGTAATGGAGGCCTAATGCCTCCTATAGTGGTTTTTGTAACCACGAGATTAACAGTAAAATCAATTGGTGGTGGCATCACATTTCTGGTATTGTAGTCGAAAGTAACGTTTGACTCATAATTGGAGCAGTTACTCCAACGGTTGTTGAAGTTCCTGTACCACCAACCGTTCTGATTTGTTGTTCTTCTACATTTGGAGCATTCTTCTAGGGAAGAGGAACTCCTTGAGGGGATGAATTTTCTGATGGTCTAGACATACTAACAAAATTTTCACTCCTCAGATGCATAAACTCTCCACACTTGACAATATTTAAATGCGAAGAACGAAAAGAAATATAAAAGCACAATATTCTCTGAAAAAAATTTAATTTTCACATAAAAGGGTGTCATTAATTTGTTTATTGGTGTTTTTAGTAAACAAATCATAAATTTTAATTCGGTTAAAGGATTAAACTTGAAAAATATCCAAAAGACATTATCTGTGAAATGATTTGAGAAAATGTAATAGTCTTGTGATGATTTATATATTTGAACTTAAAAGTATAGGCTACAGGTTGAAAGAAATAAGTGCAGACATACTGCATAGAATTAGTATCTCCATTACAATTGAAGGCTTTGAAACAAATTCCTTCAAATTGCATCCAAACCCACTTTAGAAAGCTCAAAAGTTTTAAAGATCCCATGAAGCTCAAAAGTCTTAAAGATCCCATGAAACAAATTCCTACTACAATTGTAGTCACTAATATGTCCTAAATCATAATACATGAACACAAATTCAAGTTGGATAAAAAAGTTTGATTTAAAACTGGAACGGGAGTTTATATATTTTTTAGAATTTATATATATCTTTGTGACTCAAATATATGAATTCTATAAGAAATAAAATGAAATGCGAATTTTTTTGTTAGAGACCAAATCTACTTAAATACTATGTACATTAATAACTTTCAGAAATCGATCATCCCTCCAAGATTCATCACATATCTTGCTATGTAGACTTCTGTCTTTTAATATACTTCCGCGTGTCTTTGGTTCTTGAACTGCCCCAAACTACTATCACACTCAAAACAGTTTTCAAGTTCTCTAATTACCTCTTTCGATAAGATTATCTGTCGAATCTTGTGATTTTGCGTCGAAAAACATACCTTAACTACATGCTTATATCTATCTCATATTTGCATTACTTATCGAACAATCTGAGTCGATAATCATAAGCTAATACATATATAATTGTTAAATATGTACAATTATTTTTTAATTATTCCAAACGAATCTTTTCATAGTTATTATTATCATTAAATACTATTATTTATCTTATTTAGATTTATTTTTCTCATCACATCACTGGCCTCTGAGTTATAAACCTAAATAGTCATGCATATTAAAATATAATTTTAAATTAGTTCAAATTAAAATAAACAACTAATATATATATATATATATATATATATATATTATATATATATATATATATATATATATATATATATATATATATATATATATATATATATATATATATATATTATATATATATATATATAATAAACCATTAAACATTTATTTTATTTTCGAAAGATTATCCCACATTGATATTACATACAGTAAATAATGGTATATTTTTATGAGTTGTAAATATAATTTAAATACTTTTTTCTAATTTTTCTCAATGTTATAAAAACTGAAATACAGTGTTGGACATTCTTTAAAATATTTTTAAATTTTTAATTTTTAATTAAATATTTAGTGTTTGTTACAAAAGTGACTTTTTTTTTATTTCTATGTAATTTTTAAGAGCTTTTTTTGGGTGCTTAAACGCTTTTAAAGAGACAATTTGAAAATTCATTTCTAGGGTAGTGATTGTTTTTCTTTTGAGATTAATTACTATGCACTGTTAATGTAAAAAGATTTACATTGTCGATTCATCATCATCATCCGTTTGCATTATTTTATAGGTTTTTAAAATAAAAGTCAAACTTATTTCAATATCCAACGTCTATGATTAATTGACGGTGTAAAATCGTTTTACACTGTCAGTGTATTTCAATTAAATCATTTTCTTTTAATTTTAATTTTAATAATTTATATATTGATGTTTTAATTAAAACAACGACATCGTTAACTTGATTTTTTTATTGATGTTTATTCAAATAAAAAGTTATAGATAAATTAAATGTCAATCTTACGTTGTAATATAAAAATTATTATTAATTTTTAATCATGTTATTTAATTATTATTATTGTATTTATCATCTCCGATACAATAATAAAATTAATTTAATAAAAATATTTGTAATGTATTTTTCAACTTTTAAATTCACTAATCTCTGTAAAAATCTTAAATAATATAGTAAAATATAAAGATGATCAAATAGTGTGATGGTGGAGTTATGGAATTGACATGGGAGTCGTTTTTTTAAAAACAAAAATAGAAATTGTTTTGTATTTGAATTATAATTTATGTTGATCGACGATAGGTGATTCCAAATCAATGGTGTTGATCTTTGATGCGGTAGCGAGGGGTGAACCTGTAAGGTTAACACTTCAACGTCAAAGTTAATTCAGAATCCAAAATGAGTATAGTGAAAACGGAGACCAAAAAGTGTACCTTGAATCTTGCATATTCTGAATTTATATGTTTGATTATTTTGATTGGGCCTGCATCTAGTTAACAACTTGTCTTGGGCCTTTGGTCGGTCCAAAACGATTACCTAAGGCTTTTCCGGGTGAAAACTTGTCGTGGAAGTTTTCGAAGTTCTGACTGGCCTCTAACAACGAGTTCGACCTTTGATAGAAGTGGGAAAGTTTGGAGTGGTCACCAAATTAGTAAGAAACAAACGCATTAAATTTGTTTCCATCAATGAAACATTTCTCTGATTTTCCCAGACGCGTGGTTTGAGACGACCAGCTTAGAGCTTGGCGATTCCTTGTTGTGCACTTGAGTTTGTTTACGTTCCCTAGGAGAAATCCAGTCGTAGATCTTGTAACCTTCTATATCCGCTGATCTGGTCTGTTGATTGCCTTATCCTATATATAAGAGTTATCGAATATTGTGAGAAGTTTTCGCTATCTTTAAAAATCAGTTTCTACTTGTGATCATATCTCCTTATTCTTCTCCAGGAGTATTTATTATAGTGATTGTTATTCTTTGCACAAAGCTTCCATTCTCCCACTTGATCCTCACTTTTCCGTCATATTCTGCTTCTATCAGGTACCATCCTTACCTTAAGCTTTTCTATATCTTCATCATTTTCTTTCTCGTTACCAACATGAGTGTTAAGCCCGTAGTTTTGTCTACCAACTATGGGAGTGATGGTACTTCTTCCCTAAATAGTGTATGAGTATCTTCTGACCCAAATCATTCCCGCATAATCACTGATCAATCGACCCATGAGGTCATATCTATAATCGATGATTCTTATTTGGAGAGATTCTCTATAGCCTATACGGATTGGGGGGACGGGGGAGGGGGTTCTCCAGTGATTCTTCTTTCGATGCCCTCTTCTCTGAGGACGATGTGGAAGGTGATTGCCTTCTCTTATGTTGCAAGAACTTTGGCTTCGCCTGTTTTAATGACTCAGGAAATGAAGGTTGGTATCTTGAATATAGGGAATACTAAAGATTACGTTAAGGCTTATCGAAAATCCTACGGTCGAGATCCAAGTGATGCTGACATCAAGGATCCTCTGGAATGTAGAGCGCGACCGGATAGAGTTAGTTGGCTCAAACCCTTCAAGACCTTTAAGGCCGATGAGTTTTCGTTAGAAAAGGGTTATGTTAGTGCAGTCGACTGATACAAGTTGATATGAATGGATAGACTAATTTATAGTATGGACCCCTTCTATTTTAAATGATCAGGTGGTTGTAAATGCAGCCAACATCATGGTCGACCATCCTTTTGATTTTTTGGTCCTCCCGGTGGGTCCTAAGAAAAGGATGTGTAACACTTTTGAAGGGCGTTTTGTCATATTTTTTTACGACTGTCTATTTACCAGGTTAAACCTTTGATTTCCCCTGTCCAAATTTGGGTGAAGTATTAATGCATTTGATGGTTGCCCCTCCCAGATTTAGACAGGTTCCTGGGCTTACCTAATGGTGTTCCAATTTTGGACCGAGTATAGGTATTGGAAACCCTCTTACCAGCTATTCTTCAATCTATTTGTAGTAATATACATTTCTCAATATAATATCCAGAATAAGGGACTTATTGCATTGTGCCCACATGTTCCCTTATTCTATAGTTTCTCTAAAGACTGGGGGCAACTTTCTAGGGCACTTTGTGCAGTTAAAGCCCCGTACTCGAGATGCTCACTTTTCCTTCTGCTCCATCCCTACCGAATCTTCTCGTCCTTGTAAGGGTAGGTTTCTAAAATATTGGGTTTAGCCTCACTTCCACCCTGAGCCCCATTCATATGATGTCAAACTGAATTTCCTCATTGTTGAAGAAATTATGATGAAGAGGGTTCTAGAGCCTCTCTACTAGGGACTTGTTTATGAGGAGGGATTTGGACCTAACAAAGTTTCCTCTTCCTTTCATAAGAAAATATCTATTGATACATGTGTCATTGCGAGCGCGGTTGGTTATCTCAAGAGGAAAGGGATATTTGGTGAGGATTGAGTCGTTGTAGTTTTTTTACTTAGGCGTTTGTACTTGTGGATGAAATGGGCTCCTTGAAGAAGGTCTACGCTATTGACACTTCTCAGGGTTTCAAATTTGGTCCCCTAACTCGGGTCGTTACTCCCATTATTGTTTCTATTACATTTGTTGTGGCAGTTAAGGTTTCTCCGACGACTATAGTTCCTAAGAAACCTTTGCCGATCGAAATTTTTGTGATTGTCGATGGTCTACCCCAATCTCCTATCGTACAAACAAAGAGGGGTTGTGATCATGATCGAAGTCTCCTCCTTGAGGAACGCTTTCCTAAATGGGTTTGTTTGTCTGGGAGTTGTGCTTTAGGGTCGGCCACCCCTTTCCTCAAACTTTCGAGCATCCTTCCTTTCTGGATTCCCCTTACTTTCGAGGAAGCTATTGTTGATGTTTCTTAGAAGCATCGGACTTACCTCTAGAATCTTCTTGAGGAAGATAAAATGGAACTTCTTTTTGATGTTACCTTCTAGAGCATACCGTGCGGCCTACTTATTTTCTCTTGTTGCTACTGGTTTGGGTGACGTTCTGGCCATGGGTAATCCTTCAAAGGAGAGGGATACTTGGAAGTAAAAGATGTGAAGCTATGGATCAGTATGTTCCAATTTTTAGGAGGAGGTGTTTGTTCTTCGGGAAAAGGTATGTTGTGCTAAGGTTTTCCAAGAGGAGGTGAAACTCATGGCTTCCCTTCTACTTTAGCCGCCCAAATGACTGAACTTTAGTATTCTCTATAAGATGAAAATAAGCATCATATAAAAACATATGTTGCACTATAGAGGACCACTCCCGTGCCAATGAGGCTTTGAAATCCCTTCAACAGGAGAAGAAGTCACAGGTTGAATATAAAAAGGCTCATGATGACCGGGTAGTAGAGGTGAGGAAGAGAGTTGATGAGTCCCTCAATAAACTCTTACTAATGTGTGTGAGGATTTTGATTCGGTGGTTGACTAGTTCAAAAAATCTTCGCCCGAACACCTTCATTCGCCACAAGGAACATGACCCGCTCAAGGCTGACTGGGATGGGTATTTGGTTGACAATTTTGGTATAACACCTCAAAGCAAGGAGGTTTAACTTCTTATTTTTCTTCCTTTTTTATCTTTAATGTTAGTGGGACTTTATACCTTTGTAAGGGTGACAATATTTATATACTTATCTTACCTTTTACTGCCTTTATATTCTCGTGTATGATATGCTTTATTTAGCTCCTTTCTTATCCTCGAATTCACCTTATGAATCCTTGGAGTCTAGGCTTCGAACCAAATGGTGGTTTCCGTCTTTGATGTGTACGACTTGAGTATCGTCCCTATACTTTGACTCCATTCGTGGTGTGTTCGTTGTTGGCATAGGACGTGTTTGCCAAACTTTATGGTCCCGATCGGTTGAATTGAACCGACAACGAAGTGTCGTCATTATTAGTTATGATGAAGAAGAGTTCAATTCTCTCTTCAATGTCATTAGAAATCGTCCCTGACCAAAAGTAGGGTTCTTGTCCTTGCATACAGGTTTGTCCTGGTTCGGGATGGACTTCATTAGGCTCCACTGCCTATGCTCTTGCAGTGACTAGTTCCTAAGAGGGGATGCTCCAACTACTCTTTTAAGCATGGCCACCAAGTGTGGAATCTGTTCCAGAGAGGTGGCCTTTGTTATCCTATAGATGGTGATAAATACTTACCTGCTTGCAATAATTATGACAATTAACATGCTATTTATTTAAATTCGACAAACCTCGAAGAATCTTATCTTACTGAGGATATCGTGAATTGAAGAAAGCTGGAAGGGAAACGCCCCTCTGTCGATGTTTCTTTGTAATCATGTGTGTCCTATTCGACTTTGTTGTGGTCCTCCTCTTCGGGATGACTCTTTTGCTCCTTTGCTCGAGGGGTGCCACCTAGCGACCAATGTCTTGGTGGCTAGTTTTCATGCCCTGGACTATAAAAGTTAGGACACCTCTGAATGAGTGCTCTTGACTCACTCTTACGAATGGTCAGCTGAGTTGACTATCCTTATCATTTACTAATTTAGAGATAATGTTGTTTCCTCGCAATCCTTTCGGAATCAGGCTAATCCATCCTCGACCTAGATTACTTGGAAATTTCTATGTAAAGAAGTGATCGAGCTTTTTTGAAGGTGAAGCTGTGACGTTTAGCTTTTCTCGGAAGAATCTATCTAGGGCTTCTACGACGACGCTCTTACACTAAATTATCAAGAAGTTGAGGCTATTTTCTTTCACCTGTTCCTCTTCCGTTGATGGTATTAGATATGTAAATATGCTCGGGCGAGTTTTGAATCATTGACGGATCCCGATGGATCTCGCTGCATTGCGGATCTTCATCGATGGCAATCAATTGAGGTGTAACATAATCAAAAGATCTACTGGAGTATGAGGAAAATGTTTCATTTTCTCAGTAGTTCTTATGGAGATTTGTCTTTCGATCGAGGATTACCCATTTGTGGAATTTCGTGAGAATTAGGAGTCAATCTTCACAAACAACGTCATTGATCTGTATTAGAACCATAATTGGTGTTGATCGACGGTAGAAGATATCAAATTGATGGTGTTGATCACCAGTGCGGTGGCACGGAATGAACCTGTAAAATTAACAATTAAACGTTAAAGTCATTTCAAAATCCAAAATGAATATAGTGAAAAATAAAATAAAAAATGTACCTTGCATCCCATGTATCCTAACCTTATACATTGAATTATTTTGATTGAGGTTACATCTAGTTGAACCTTTATTTTGAAAATTTGAAAATTTGACCGGCCCGGAACATAAATTTATTGATTTTGATGGTTTCCAAAATGGACTCGATTACATTGATATTATTTCCGTCCATTTATTTGATGTAGTATAGTATATGTAAACTTTTACGCAGCTTTCAAAAAAAAATCTATATCTTTTTATTCAACATATTTTGACATTAACCAATTGTTAGCATTTGTCAAAACTATATATTGTAGAATTGGTCTACAAACCAGTCAAACAATCAAACCAACCTGAGCGAAAACTGATACAACTATGAACGGTCACACACGTCATAGAGACTTCACATGGTTCAGATAGATCCCTAGAAATCTTGAATGCATTGAGTATATGGTAGAATACTGATTGAATAGTACAAACCACACAGGACAACAGGATCATAAAGAATGGTTAAAACCAAAAGCTGATGTGGTTTGATAAAGTACATCTGCAGTTAATATGCCATGTGAATCTAACAGTTTATGTATAATAGCTAGGCAGTTTCTTTTTTCGCTTTTGTCAGAACTCTTAAGTAAAGCAAAGGAATCATTTGATATTAGTATGAGTACGTCATTTTCTGATTCAATCATATACAACAACATTTTATTACACTCTGCAGTTATTGCAAAATATGGTAATTGCAGATTGTATTAACTCGCATGTCTTTTCATCTTAGGAAATGTTGTACAGCTTTTAACAGGTCTGCAACTAAGGCCACCATAAAATGAGAATTAGGAATGTTTATAGGTCTGTAGAGTTTTGACTGAAGTGAGGTTTGAAAACCAAGCACACTCAAGGCATTGGACTGAGCACACAATCAACTCAGATACAAATTTATTTGAGATAAATATGGAATTATTTGCAATTATATTCAATTCTAGATGATTCATTTTATGAATAAATGATTTAGGTTAAACTTTAATTCTATAATGATCGTCATACTTCAATTCAACATTTGCATCTTTTAAAAATAAAAAATAATTGAAATCGCATCTCATGCATTGTGCGAAGTTGATCAAAATCCGACCAGATTAAAATTCTGGTTCTACAGGAAGATCGGTAAAAGCGATTCAACATTGTGCATAAAATTAACTGGTAAAATGTTTTGAGTTTTGACTTGTATGATACTTTTTTACGAAACTATGTTGCGCGTAGGTCGTGTTGGTGTACTTACTTTATTTCGACGCTATTTACAGTTGTATTTTTACCGGTCAAAGCTTGTTTATCTAGGTATTTTTAGTTGTGATTTTGATCATTTCTAGCTTGTTTTCCGAAAGTATTTTTTGCGCCGCGACAACTGACGACTCTGTTGTGGACATTTCCCAAGCGAGTCCACCCTAATTTTGTTTGTGTTTGTGTGTGTGCGCTTGTTTTTCTTGCTTCTTCTTTTCTTTATCTTTATATATGGTTTATTACTATATTATTCAACTGTTGTATATTGGTACTATGTCGTTCGAAATATCTGGTTATGGGCATATTGTGAAAAAAGCTCTATACCCGGGCTATGAGAAAAAACATAAGTTAGGATGGCGTTTAGTAGTATTGGTCTGTGAGACATCTGACTCGTTAGATATTGATACGAGAATTCCACTAAGAAGAGATCCCTTAAAAGTATAGAGTGTATTTAAATTGTTTGAAACTTATTACTTGATTCAGAATCATTATATATATATATATATAATGGTCTCACTATCTTTCAAGTATGAAATGTGAAGGACTCTTGGATGTGTTCTGAGGCGTAAATCTTTTGTAGCAATGTATATGATTGTCCCGTAGTAAGGAGAAGATTCTAGAAATATAAATGTGGAGCCGCCCAATAGAATTTAGCCCGGAACAAACCTACCTCCAAGTGATCGGTCCAAAACTAATATGACGCCTAAAACAAAACCTCAAGAGTTTAGATCGAGTGATATAAGAATGCAACCTGCTAGCTAAATGTTGATAAATTAAGTGAGTATATCTAAGTGTGTAAGAGTTACAAGTAATTCTAAATGATCTTGATAAATTGGGATGCTAATGAATAGTGTTATAATATTTGTCTCCATAAATCTGCATTTCATACCGGTATTTTCAAATAGTGAACCATGCATCAACACTCCATTCATCATCTCCTTACATACATCATGTTCTGGTTTATCTAGTTTATGTATGGGAACTTAAAACTTGTTTTTTTTCTTGCATTCATTAAAATTTTTAAAAGCACTTCGCATTTCATTTAAACACTTAGCTTTTATCTGCATTGGTTTTGTTGGTGTCCAGTGGTGTGGGGTCTTGCTTTTCTCTCCTTCTTGAGTTTGAGTTATAAAGCATACCGGTATCACATATTGAGTGTTTAACTCTTGATACCAAAGTCATTTTGGACCATTTAAAATTAGTATAAATTTAGTATATTTTATTTAGAAATCCATTTTCTCCTGCTCTTTGTTTCACGGTCTTTTTTCATATAATAATAAGAAGAAGTGTGGCTTATTTTTCCATAATAAAAGCATTTAGGCATGGTATAATTAAAGGTTGTATTTGTGCGAGTTTTTTTTAAGATTTAAAATTGGTTTTTGGTTCGTAGGCTAATCTTATTATAATTTTCTCTTTGTTTACCTACAATGATATTTAAATTATCTCTCTTTAATAAATTTATCTTTAATAAATTTACCAAAGAGTGTTACACAAATTTTCAATTATATTTTCTAAAACATTGTATACATAGATTTATTGTTAAGGTTCTCATAAGAAGAAGAAATATGAGAGTTATGATTATATAATTTTTTTGTCTCTCTAAGAAGCTCTAGTCATTTTATTAAATTTTTATTTTTCGTCAAGAGAAGAAATAGTCTTTTTGTAGATAGAGATGTGATTTTTTAACTTGTTGGTTTCAACATTTAAGTCCTTAGAGATAGTAAATAGATCATTATTGTTAAATTTAATTTTAGGGTCGTTTACCTTATTTTCTTCGTGATTTTCCATCTAACACATGTTGACTTCTTTAGTTTTTTTCGGATTCATCAAATGATTGTTTGTCGTTTTCATCCCAAGAAATGTAATCTCTTTTTTATTTTTTATGGTCTTTTGTATCTTTCATATTTCTTCTAGGTTTGTAGATATTTTGCCTTTATGTGACATTTCTTTGCGCACTTGAAGTGTGTTTGGCATGAATGTAAATATTTATTTACTTTGGTTTTATTGAAGGTTGTTTTTTTGTATGTTAGGAATTCTTTGAATTAACGAAATAAAATATCCATGTCTTCATCACTTCCACTCTGACAGTTTTAATCTTCTGACTTCATGTCTTTGATATCTATAACTTTAAGTACAAGACTTTTGTTTTTCTTATCGTCTTTTTCACTTTCAGCCAGACATTTTAGCTAACTTTCATGTTCCTTTCATTTACCAAACAGAGTATCCAAATTTCATGTTCCTTTGATTTATTGAAGGGTAAAGTCGTTGTATAGTCGTTGTATCCTATTATCATTATATTGGAAGTTTAAGAGGCCTAAGGGTCCCGTGGTTTTTTCCTTTCTCACATTGAGAAGGTTTTCCACACTAAACTTATTTGTGACATTGAGCTTATATTTCACGTTTCTCCTAGTGCCTATTTTTGAGTTCATGAAGGAGGAAAATAATGGAGGTCTTTTCCCAATAGATTTCGCGGAGGATATGTCGAGATCAAGAGGTACTATAACTCGATCTGAGTTGGTATATATCAATAAATCACCTTCCTTACGTGGGGGTCTCCGACCAAAATTGTTAACAGAATTTGAAATCGGCTAAACTGAAACACCCACGCATCGACGTCAATTTCCCAAAGGAATGGGACATTCCCGTCAACATCGGCAGCAGCAAATACAATTTTTGAACTGCTATCTAAAAGGGTAAGCATGAATTCGCCTCGGGAATCTGCATCAGTAGAGAAGGAATTAGACAACGGCATCAACATCACCGATGAAAAATAAGTTATCTCTGCATATTGCATTTTAAGATTAATATAATTAATAAGTGAGATTAATTACTATGCATTGTTAGCATAAAAAGTTTTACATAGTCAATTCATCACATCATTAGTTTGCATTACTTTATAGGTGGTTAAAATAAAAGTCAAAATTTTCTCAATATTTAACATTTATGATTAACTGACTGTGTAAAATCTGTTTACATTATCAGTGCATTTCAATTAAATTCTTAACAAGAATATACTTTGACGGTATTATTTTGTGGATATGATCGCTATATGTGACTATGTTGTCGTGTGATAACGATTTTGTTGATACATATTTATTGGGATGTATCTTTGTATTTGTGCATATAGTGTGCGATTTAACTATGATATATGGATACATTTATTTAATCTAATATGCTATGAAGCACAAACACCTCTAGAAGTAGGCGTGTCGCGGTGCCCGATACTGTCGGTGTCGGACATTTGTACGATACACGTACGATATGTGTCGAAAACGTCAAACAAATGTTGGAAAAATCAAATAAGTGTCTCCAAAAAATTAGTTATTTTTTTGCTTCGACACCTTTTGAATAGGTGTCCGATACACATACGACACTCATACAATATGTGTATGATAATTCATACAAATTTTCTTTAAGAAAATTGTGTTTCTTTTCCTCAACACACTTTATATATTTTCTAGACAAATCTCACACATCATTAAAAAAGTTAAATATGTATTGAAGCAATGATATCAATAAATAATTAAAAACATTAATTTTAATTAGAATATTTTTAACTCTTTTGATATTAGATGAAAAAATAAAATTCAAATACTATGACATATATAACCGTGTCGGTGTCCTAGGATTTTGACATATCAGTGTCTGAATATTTGTGTCTGTGTCGTGTCGCAGTGTCCGTATCAAAGTTTGTACTTTATATTTATATGCCATTGATTTTGTTTCTTGGGTTTATTTGCAGGTTTTCAAATGTCTCTACCATTTTGGAGTAATAATTATATTCAATTCAAGTTTTGTATGATGAATACATTTATAGAAATATACTGACCATAGAAAACATATATAATAATTGGGATTATCTTGAAGTTATTGCATAATTGCACGATCTAATGATGAGGTTGGCTTGAGCCTTTCCCAAACCTGTTTATTTAACTTATATTCTTTAAACACTGGAGCAACGTCGAAGCAACACTGAAGGATGATTTCTTCCATTTTCCTTGCTATTGGCTGAAAGTTCAGTGGTTATTACGAACTTTATCGGAGGCGATACCAAAGTATGCAAATGCAGGGGAGGATTTATTTTGCGGCAGTTCTGATCGGATATCGACATGCAACGTGATACCTTGATGAAACCAGTACCACGCCACGCACAAAGATAAGTGACATGCCTTTATTTTTGGCTAGTTAATGTCTTACATTCCTAAATACCTCTCTGATCCTCACCATAATTGTTGTATTTTGTTTGTTATTTTCATGATTTGTGAAGTATGATATGCTTTATTAATGCAACTATGTTTGTTATGATTTAAGATACATGCAAAGTTTTGAATTTCCAGATGCAAACTTTGTAGTGTATGGATGGTTGCACCATCTTTGAAACTTGTTTGATCACAAGTCAGATTGGTGTCGTATCAACTTTATTTGGATGATTAATTTGTAGTTAAGTTTTTTATTGGTCTTTCAATTATTAAAACATATTAGAGGCTTGACAACCTTCCTTGTTGTTTGAAGTTTAATATTTTTGTTAGTTTTTGCTAAGAAAGAGTTTTATGAATACATGGATGAAGTTGATACTTGTGAATGATTTAACTCAAGTATTCTATCACTGCTATAAATAATATATTTTATGAAAAACTTTTATCTTATCCTACCAAAAATCAAGATAAAAGATCGAGGTGCGCCATATTTTATATTATTCTTTAATAAATACTACATATATTCTCAGTTCCTAAATAAAATCAAGGGAAAAAATATTTTAAGACATGTTTCGAAGCCCAACATCGACAATTTATGTTTTATTTCTTTTAAAGTTATGTTTTTCTTTTTCTTTTTTATTTTTACTTTATAAATTAATAATCTATTTCTTCGGTTATATTTAATAACTGATGGATTAGATTATCATATTTTACTATAAAAGCACTAATTAATAAGATTTTACCATAAACCTAACTTATATGTAACTCCTCCAAAGTCTTACGGATCATTTTCTAGGATGGATTGTCGGACAGAAAAATGTTCATTGTTCTTTAATATTGAACAAAATATTTGTCCAGCCCTTGCAATTTATCTCACATAATGATGTTGATGTTGTTGTTATATTTTTGTAATAAACTTCTTACGTTGTCAATCAAAGAAAACATTGAGAAATTTATTGTTTTCCTCGGTTGACAACATTGAGAAATTTATTCCTAAAAACAATCATTCATTTCTCTTTGACGTTCTCTTTCATGTGAAAACATTTGTTGAAGATAATGAAATCTCTTTGGGATGGATTGCAAGTACAGAAAAAACAATTTATCTTATTTAGAATAGATAACTTATCAGAAATTTGGAAATATATGTTGTTCTCCAAGAATCCATTGTCAAACTCTTGATTTGTTTGAACAATTTATTTTATTATTCTGTGTAAACAATGTAAATGTTTTAAAAAAAATCCCTCGGTTTTTAACAGAAACCGAGAGGTATATGGCATTTGGGTTGTAACATATTTTTATTTTTTTTATCAAAAAAGAAATAGATTTTACCTCGGTTTTTAGTAATAACCGAGGTAAAATATTTTATTGGAACATATTTTATTTAGGTAAAACATAAATGTGTTTCTTCACTGTCCTTAAACAAATCATTGTTGTCCATTTAATGAGTATCAACGCTCAAGACATTGTCATTAGTGATCCTCGTGAAACCTAAAAGCGTCATTATAAAAACATTTTGAATATTAGTGAATCCACAAGAAACCCAAATGTTTTGAAATCCTCTATGTGGTTGTTAAGAGTATTGTATTTAATTTGCAAGTGATGGATTGCAAGTGCAGAAAATTATTTGGGATTCAAGGTTTGTGTTCTTATATAATCATATAATTGAATATTTGTTTTATTTATCTAACCTTTTTTGTTTTATATCAGAAATAAATGAATGCAAAAGCCATAGAGAATATATTGCATTCAACATTTGATCTTCCTTAAGATCAATGAAACGAGGATCCCCAAAAGTTTCTCTTATCTAGGAGATCCAACATTTGTCTTCACCGACAGTGATGATGATGAAGAATAATATTTTTTCTTTAATATTTTATGTAAACAATGTAATGACTATATATATATATATATATATATATATATTATAATATATATATAATATATATATATATATATATATATATATATATATATAATATATATATATATATATATATATATATATATATCTTATCACTCGGTTTGTTATAAAACCGAGTGGTATATGGTGATAGTTTGGAAAATATAAAAAAGCTATTGATGGGGTTCGAATCCATGACCATTTAACTAACCCCTCAATTATTTTTAAACCGAGGTATACAACTTCCACTTTTCATGTCACCCTCCGTTACCTTGGCATTGTAACCGAGGTGAAATCTATTTCGTGTCCAACATGACATGTGTTATTTGTAGTAGTAGTAGTAGTAGTAGTAGTAGTAGTAGTAGTAGTAGTAGTAGTAGTAGTAGTAGTAGTAGTAGTAGTAGTAGTATAGGGGGAGTTACGTGATCTCTGTCGGAACTCCGTGAAAAACAAAGACCTCCATAAGGGGCGGTCATGTGAATTCACTAGACTCTCCGTTAACTTATTTAAGACAAAGATATCCAAAAAGGGCAGCCATGTGATCCCTGTTGGCTCTTAGTGAAAAACCAAATAACTCTACAATGGGAGGTGGCGTGAACCCACCACGCTCGTCATGAATTAATTTAAGCTAAAAACCTCCACATGGAACGACCATGTGATCCCTAGGGTTTCTCCGTGAAAAATCAAAAACCTCCAAAAGGGGTAGCCACATGAACCCATTGGACTCTCTATAAAAATATTTAATCTAATTCCTTTGTAGGGGGCGGTCATTGTTACTTGCCATACTCTTTGTGCTTAAATAACAAGGGTCTTAGAAGAGCACCAAAATCGAGTCTTTCAAGATTTATACGCATAAAGTCAAAGCTCTCACAAGAGACTGGGACCGCGCACCCATGAGGATCTTCAGTAATGGAACCCAAATAGGTCTCTTTTCTCCTAAGTATGTGTCCTAAGGGACTTAGACTAAGAACCCATGAGGCTCTTTGGTAATGGAACACATTATGCTCTCATTTCACTTAACTAAGTGTCCTAAGTTACAAACAGTGAAACAAAAACCGAGAAACCAAAGTGTTCTCCGGGAAAGAAATACTAGGAACCTATAGAGTTCTCTGGGAAAACCAAGACCGGGAACACATAGAGGTTTTAAGAAAAACCAAGATCAGGAACCCTTAGAGTTATCCAAGAGAACCAAGACGTAGAACCCATAGAGTTCTCTAAGAAAACCAAGACAAAGAACATATAGAGTTCTCTTAAAAAACCAAGATCAGGAACCCTTAGAGTTCTTTGAGAGAACCAAAACTTATAACTCGTAGAGTTCTCTGAGAAAACCAAGACCAGGAACCCATATAGTTCTCTAGGAAAGTCATGACTAGGAACCCACTTAAGCACCTCGCTCTTACAGGCTTCACGCTTTGGGGGTTGTGTACATCCCAAAATTTCCATTGTCGGGATAATGCATCTGAAGGCAGGAACGGATAAGGGCTTAAGTATTTAGCCCTTACAGGCCCCACGCTTGAGGGGCTGTGTACATCCCATATTTTACATTATCGGGATAGTGAATCAGAAGGCTAGAAGGAATCAAGGCTTAAGTGTCTCGCCCTTACAAGCCTCACGCTTGGGGGGTTGTATACATCTCGAAAAGGTCGAGACTTATGATTTCGAGATATATTTGTCACATATAAGAAGTCAAAATGACATCAGGAATAAGCCATTTCAAATGAGGTGCCTTGGGTATGGATAACGTCGAATGTCGACCTCGATAACATTCTATTAAAAGGCCCTTTAATGTACAATAATTAGCCTATTAATTATCATTAGAATATGTTTCCAAACATCTAGACATATTTCATAAATATGGTTAAATGTTCATTACGCCAATTAATGAGGATTGATTCCTATGTCTAAGGATCCAATGCTATAAAAGAGAACCTGGAAAGAATAAGTAAGGGACCTTGGAGATACCAAAAGCTCCATAGAAGGTCCTCATTGGCCCTTACCAATGGGGATAAAAATGAGCTTCAATCAGTCTCACAACGACGAGGTACAGTGATTTTCTTTGTAGGAACAAGGTCATATAAGAAGCAAACAAGAATACCAAAAAGATCATACAAAAGATGGTAGAAACCTATAAGGACTGACATGAAATGCTTCCATATGCTTTGCACGGATACAAAATATATGTTTGTACCACAACAAGGGAAACTCCTTTTTCATTAGTGTACGGAATGGAAGTAGTACTTCCCATCAAAGTCGGAATTCCTTCAATGAGATTTTTGGTGGAGAATAGCTACAAGAAGTAAAGTGGGTCCAAGCAAGATATGACCAACTAAACCTCATCGAAGAAAAGAGAATGATAGCTTTATGCCATTGTCAATTGTATTAGAGGAGACTCAAAAAGGCTTGCTCTAGATATTTCAAAGAAGGTGATCTAGTGCCAAAAAAGATATTTCCCATTCAAAAGGATTTTTTTCGGGAAGTGGACCCCAAACTACGAACGATCATATGTTGTGAAAAACATCTTCTCTAGTGGAGTTTTGATTCTCACGATGATGGATGAAGAAGAGTTTTCGCTGCTAATAGATTTGATGCAGGAAAAAGTATCATGCATAGAAAACCAATAAACAAATAAAAAAGAGTATGCTAAGTTGAAAACCTGAAAAAATTAGACTTAGGCAAAAATTCGGGATTTCCAAAAACGAAAAGTAACAACAACATGTAAGCTTGCTCGAAACGCAAAGGATAAAGATAGGAAGGATCAATCCATCCACTATCCTTAGAAGTAAAGTATTTTGGATCTAGAGTTTTGTAGGTGAATAGGATTTATGTACTATAATGAAAGCCTAAAAAAATTCCCACATTGCCATTTTTTGTGTGATTGTCATTTTTGTGTCTTGTTTTTATTATATCAATGAATTCTCTGTATGGAATTACACCCTTGTGTGGTGTCATTATATATATATATATATATATATATATATATATATATTATATATATATATATTATATATATATATATATATATATATATATATATATATATATATGTATATATATATATATATATATATATATATATATATATATGTGTGTGTGTGTGTGTGTGTGTGTGTGTGTGTGTGTGTGGTGTGTGTGTGTGTGTGTGTGTGTGTGGTGTGTGTGTGTGTGTGGTGGTGTGTGTGTGTGTGTGTGGTGTGTGTGTTGGTGTGTGTGTGGTGTGTGTGGTGTGTGTGTGTGTGTGTGTGTGTTGCATTCACTATTATAAAATAGACCTTTCGTAATACCCATTTTACAACGGTCTTCCTATTAACAATTTTTTTGGACGTTTTTTTTTGTATTTGCTAAAAGACATTTCACAATGGTCATAGGTATCAACCGTGGTGAAAAGTGGCGTCTGGCCATACGTTTGAATCCTAGCACCTACATTTTTTTTTATTTTTTTTTAATCCATTTTTTATAACGGTTGGAACTTTCAATTGCGGTGAAAAGTGGCGTCTGGTCATAAGTTCGAATCCTACCACCTATAGTTTTGTTTTTATATATTTATTAAAAGACATACAACAACAGTTTTTTAAAGTAACCATTGTGATAAGTTGTAACCTACAGTTTTAATTTTTTTATTTTTAAGCCACTTTATATAAGCGTGTTTATTAAGTTTCTTCACCGTTCTTAAACAAATCTTTGTCGTCCATCTATTGAGTATCAACGCTCAAGACACTACTATTAGTGATCCACATGAAACATAAAACATAGATGAACTTCATCTTCTACCTCCAAACATCTCCTTCCATTTACGACACTCCATTTCTCCACTAACCCAAGCTCGAAAACATCATTTTTTCCATAAACAAAACTCGAAAATATCATTTATTTCAATAACAAATTTTAGAACTCCATCACCTCTTCTGCAACTTGAATGAGACAAGGAAAATATGTATTCAAGTTAGCAATGTTAGTTGTTGTTGTTCTTGTTGTTCTTGTTGTTGTTGTTGTTGTTGTTGTTGTTGTTGTTGTTCTTATTCTTGTTGTTTTCTTATTGCTCTTGTTGTTAGTCTTACTATTGTTCTTGTTGTTGTTATTGTTGTTGTTGTTCTTATTGTTATGTTCTTGTTATTCTTGTTGTTGTTATTGTTGTTATTTTTATTGTTTTTATTCTTCTTCTTCTTCTTCTTGTAGTTCTAGTTGTTCTTGTTTTTGTTCTTATTTTTCTTGTTCTTGTTGTTATTATTCTACTGCTACACTTTTTTATTTTATTAAAAGACATAATACAACGGTTGTTTAAAGTAACTATTGCGATAAGTTGAGACATACAACAACGATTGTTTAAAGTAACCATTTTGGTAGGTAGCGCGCTACTTGACTTATAATCATGGTCGCACGCCCGTGGTGGAAAGAATCATACATACAATCATACCTTACCTCACAACGGTTGGTCCAACATGGTTGTATCCTTTTTCCAACCATTGCGATAGGTGTTTTCCGTAGTAGTGATTTATTCTCAAATAATATTATCCTATTTTGTGCCTTCTTTATGGAAACTAGTTGCAAAATGTCATTTATATTTAATGAGCATTGAAACATTGAAATAAAAAAGTGTTGGAAAATATAAATACTTAGATGTGTTAAAAAAAAGTCTATGAAAGATCAATGGCTTCCGAAAATATTTCGAGCCCACAAAACATAATTGATTCAAGATTATCAAAATTAGCAAGGTACGATAAAAAAAATGATACCTTCAAAATAATCAGTGCCAGACATACAATTAAAACACTAAGCATGGGGAATGAAGAGGTCTTTATGATCACCCATATAATATTGGAGTATTCAAGATCCTAACACATTCCATGCATTATTCAATCATCACACTCTATGCATACTTGCATTTCTATCATGCACAATACCCATATCATATCTCATTATATTGCACTACGTCAAGCATCTATTGTTGTACATGCATAACACGAACCATGCCTGCCGTTCACTCACACTCAAAGTCCAATTTCTATTGGCATCCAAAGCCTAATTCTCATTTGCATAAATACCAATATTCATTGGCACCCCTCAAAGCCTAATATCCATTGACATCAAAAGTTTACTGTCTTTTCGATCTAAGTATCATCATTTTAGATGGTGACGGTCATTTAATTTCTTGTCAATTTAAGTTTTATCATTTTGGATACTGACTATCATTTACTTTATTGTCGATCTAATTATCAGCATTTTGGCTGATGATAATTTTTTTTTTTTCGTTCTAAGTATAATCATTTTGGGTGATGACGATCATTTACTTTGTTGTCAATCTAAGTACTAGTGTACCAACTAGTGATGATCGTTTATTTTCTGTCAGTCCAAGCGCCAACACTTTGTTGAAGATGACTATTCTTTACGATTTACGCACTAGTATGCAATCTAGAGACAATCAATTATGTTTTTGTCATCCCAATTTCTTTTTTGTTCATCTAAAGAAAAAAATTGAATCCTTTATATTTAATTATAATTTACAACAATCATATGAAGAATTATGTCATTCATATTCTCCAGTTAAATATAATTAAATAGGGATATTTTGTAGTACCTTAATATGTCATTCATATTCTCTAATTAAATATAATTAAATAGAGATAGTTGTAGTACCCTAATTTATGCCATATAGCATAATATAATATTAAGTGTGTAGCTCTCAAAGTACTAAGGTAAATGCACGCAGATACAAACTATTTTTAAAACTTCTTCTAAACCTCTTAAATTGGGCTATGTCTTTTTAAAACTAAATCAACAATTTTTTCTATAATTGATTATGACACTTTTCAAATCAACTATGAGGTAAACTCATCCAATAATCTATTAGGAAAGTTTTCTAATCGACTAGGATTCCAATCCAGCAAAATATTTTCTATTTTGTTAGGCCATAATTGATTTGAGTCGTGCTATAATCGATTGTGATGCAAATTGGGTCCAAAATATTTTATTTTCTTGGCCAAACTTTTTACTACATAAAGAGTACTTGTATTGGGTTGAAAAATATACAAGAAATCGAAATATTATTCCTTCTCTCGCACTCTCACTCTTATCTTAGAAATGTCATATTTACTTAGAATAATTTTAATGTTGGGAGAGCGAAACACTTAGTAAGAGTTTTTCTTGTGCAATTGTTGACCAATCATTTTGTATGGTAATTGTATATCAAAAGAGTATTATTCTCTTGAGATTATGATATTCTTATAAAGGATGCAAGTTTAACTTGGGATAAAAGTTTGGTGTAAGAAGTGTATGAGTTAATCATGTGATAAAAGTTGTATTATTCGTTGAACTCTCAAGCGATATTCTTGGGGACTAGAATATACCATGTGGTTTAAAATCGAATTACGATGTATTATTTTCTTTCTATTATCTCTTTATATTTATGTTATTTACTCTTCCATGCATAATGTATGCTTCTTTTCTTTTATTAAAATCACCATTTTAATTTTTTTTTAATCAAAATTCACCTGTTCTTGTATTTTAAGTCACATAGATAACATTTTCAACCTCATTGGGTCACATAGAGAAATTTTGACACAAAATCAACGAATGAAAAGCAATTGCAAACGTCTATGCTCGGAATTTCATCTACGGGCCAAGCAAACAAATAGATTTTGATATGTAGATATTTGATTAGTTAATCTTTTATGGCCTCAGGTACGTCAGCCCTTATCCTAAAAAGTCCAACAAATTTTGAATCGTTAGTTGGGTACCCCTTGTATGAATTTAAGTGCTTAGTAGCCTACAATACCACTTGCAAATTAAATCATATAATATTTTGGATTTTTTGGTTAAACTATTATTTATTTAATGTCGTTTTAGGTCATTGTTTATGTTAATATAACTTAAAAGTGTTACTATAAAAAAAAACATGGACTCCGCTATTGTAAATAAACGGTTGCAAAGGGTAGAATATGAAACTATTATGAGAGGTTTCATTTGGATTTAGATTATATAATTTGAAATCATGTTGAAGGGTTTTTGAAGTGTTCAAATTCTATAATCTAAAATATATCAATTCATTGATTTTTATTGTATGGTTTGGATTGCGCTGACGTTGTATATAAACTAGCATGAAAAGGAACATGTATAAAATGATGTAATTGGTTCATTTGCATTTCATATCATAAAAATAATGAACTTTTCTTATCCATGTCCAATTAGAATGAAGACTAACCTAGTTTTAGTTTAATACAACTAGGGGACTCCTCCCCATTTGTTTAGTATTGGTGTTAACATTACCTTGTTTCATCGGAGACCAACTAGACCAAATAAACCATTGTCTCAACCATTGCATAATTGTAGTCCATATTGAGTATTGTCTTACATCAGGTGATGATGATGAACATGTTTAGTTTACAAATATGCAACTTCAAAATGATATCGATGTGAGAACCATGTTTTTGATATTTTGTCAATATAATATTAAGGAGTTGATCGAGTTAGATGCTACTATAGTAAGATTTGTTCGTATTATTTGTTCAAGTTTCATTTGTCTAATGACATTTGATAAAATTTTGTGGCAGATGTGGGTGAGCATGATGAAATAATAACTCATTTATTTGATTTATGATCTTGTTTGTATTTAATTGGTGTTTTTAATTATTCACAATTTATTGTTTGTGTCTACATGTAACATGTTGAATTTCATATGATTTAATGAAGTGCTAATGTTCATTTTATTTGTTGGTGAATCCAACAATTTTTTGTTCTAAAAGTAAAAAGTTTTAAAAATACTCATAATTCAAAAATTCAATAGAGTTTTTTTTAATTAAAACTAGAAATTTCTGTAAAATTTTAGAAATGACACAAACTTTCACTTTTTATAATTATAAAATAGGAGTGTTCAAATCCAAACCGATCCAAATAAAAATTGAAAATTGATTAAAAAAATCAAAAATCACAAAAATTGAATATTATTGGATGTGTTGGAATGTCATTTCATAAAAATTATTTGATTCTAATCGATTTTTCAAAACCGATCTAAATCGAAGCGAACTGTGTGTATATACTTTTATACTTTATATTTTTTTATTAATATAATATCTTATGTTAATTTATTAATCAATAATACTTATATTTCAATATTATTTATTAGTTTAGTTTAATCTATTTATTTTTATTATTTCATTTGTTTCAACTCTAATGGATCATCTCATTTTGTAATATTAATTTTAGTATATTATATGCTATATATTATATTAAATCTATTATTTATTAGTATTTTTATAATTTGGATATTCAAAAATCGATCCAAATTAAATCGCATAAATTGGATCGAATTAGGTCAGATTTTTTAATCAATCATCTCAAATCAAACTGGATCGCGAAAAAATTTATTTTTGGATCAGATGAGTTTTTAGCTCAATATCGATCCAAAACGCACCGCAAACACCCTATGTCACATAAGATCCAAGTGAAGTTGAAAATAGTTTAATCTTTTTATCAAAGAAAAAGAAAATAGTTCACATTTTTTAAAGATGAATGACATTTGCATCTTAAAGTTAAACACTACAGAAAAATTTCAAGTTGTGAAGTAAAAATCACCTCACAACTCTTAAAATCACCTTGCAAAACCAAATTTATGAAACAGCAAAACACTTCGCAAAAATGTTAGTCGTAACTTTCTGTTGGGTGAAATTTGATGGAAATCCACCAAAACCTATGGAGAATTTCAATCAATCTTGATGAACAAGATTGTTATCACCCACACAATAGCAATGAAAAGCGAAGAACAATGGAAAAAGAAAGAAAGTAAAGAACGATGAAGGAGAAGAAAAATTAAATTTTGCAGAGTTTCTCTCTGCCCACAAACTGTGCAAAACTTCTTATTCACTTTGCAACTACAAAATACTATGAATACAATGTTATGAATACTCTATTCACTTCATTACAAAAATAAGGGTTACTCCCTCTATTTATAGATTTAGGTTAAATTGGACCTCAAGCCAAAGCTCAAAATTATAAAAGCCCAAAATAGCTAACACTACTAAAATAGACCTAAGTTAAAATCATGTGTGAAGCAACATGCTTTGACACTTCGACACTAACGCAACTCAACACACTAGGTGGTTCAACACTTCCTTGCTCTGTCGAACAACCTGCTTTGACACAAGGAATTACAATTCAACATACCACCTAATTCATTATGTCTAAGCTATCTACATTAACCATAGATCTTAGTCTTCTGAACACTTTAACCTGCACTCCCTTTGTCATGATGTCTGCAATCTGATTCTCAGTTCTGCAGTTTTCCACATTCATCTTCCCATCTGCTACCTGCTCTCGAAGATAATGAAACCTCATTTCGATGTGCTTGCTTCGACCATGTGTTATCGGATTCTTCGCCAGATTGATAGCTGACATACTGTCGATCTTCATGGTAATTGCTCTATAACTCTTCGCTGTTATTTCTTCGACCAAATTCACCATCCATGTTGCTTGACATGGACAAAGGGAAGTAGTTGTATATTCTGCTTCGCAGATGATAATGTCACTATTGGCTCCTTTCTCGAACTCCAAGCAACTTGTGCACCACCTAGCATAAACACGTAGCCAACTGTGGATTTTCGATCCTCGACATCACTACACCAACTTGAGTTGTTGTATCCCACTAATTTGCATTATTTTCCTTCATTAGCTGCAGGAAACAAAATGCCATAGTCGAGAGTTCCTTTCAGATACCTTAGTATCCTCTTTGCCACTACTAGATGTGATACCTTTGGCTTCTGCATGAATCTACTCACCATACCTACACTGTATACTAAGTCAGGCCTTGTGTGACAAAGGTATCGAAGTGACCCAATAAATCTTTTGTATTGGGTTGGGTCGACCTCATCATCATCTCAATCTTTCGACAATTGTAATATGGGCCCAGCTAGAGTCGAAGTTGGGTTGCAATCTTGCATCTCAAATCTCTTGAGTATTTCGCCTGCATGATTCATCGTCAAACCTCTACCACTCTTGTAGAATTTGACGCCATGGAAATATGAAATGTCACCCATATCTGACATTTCAAATTCCTTATTGAGATCACCTTTGAAGTCTTCGATCTCCTTCTTGCAGCTACCTGTTATCAACAGGTCATCGACATAGAGAAATAGTATAAGCAATTCACTCTTGCTTCTTCTTACATATACTCCATGTTCAGATTTGCACTTCACAAATTCCTTCTCCCTTAGAAAGTCATCTATCTTCTTGTTCCAAGCTCTTGGAGCTTGTTTAAGTCCGTACAGGGCTTTATGCAGCCTGTATACTTTTCGTTATTCGCCTTGTTTCACAAACTCAGCTGGTTGTGCAACATAAACTTCTTCTTCTAAGGGGTCATTCAGGAATGCACATTTCACATCCATCTGACACATCTTCCAGTTGTTCATGTTTGCTATACCAACAACCAACCTGATTATTTCGATCCTAGCAACAGGTGCAAAAACTTTATCGAAGTCGATTCCTTCTTTCTAAAGAAATCCTTTCGCCATAAGTCTCGACTTATGCGAGTCACTTCTCCTTTGGGATTCAACTTCACCTTGTATACCCACTTCACATTGACTGCCTTCTTGTCTTGGGGCAATTCGACAAGTGACTAGGTGTTGTTAACTTCGTTGACTTCAGTTCTTCGTCCATTACTTTCATCCACTTCGAATCTTTCAATGCCTCAGTTGCATTGAAAGGTTAGACATCTACGTAGAAAGTATAGTGTACCAGCTCACCTTCTTCATCGACCAAATCATCTGATGTAATCCCACATTCTTGCAACCTTGCAGGCATGTGTCTTGTTCTTTGAGGTCTGATTGGGCCTGCTTCACCTCTGACTTCTTCCTGTCGAACCTCTTTTTCGACTTCACTAGCTGGTTCATCACAAAAGATTCTCATTGAGTCTGTCTTGACATTCCCTGTCCAATCCCACTCCTTAAGCTCGTCTATGATCACGTCCCTGCTAATCACCACTTGCTTATTCACTAGGTCGAACAACTTGTTGTAAGACCCTAATTTTGACCCTAAGATCCCTCATGGCATCATATCATGGCACATTGCATTTTCCTCAAGGATCATATCATCTTGGCTCCTTACCCTTGGGTTGGGACTTGTGTGAGTTGGTTTGAGACCACCAAGCATGCTTGAATTGTATATTATTTCTTTTCTTATCTTGTTTACTAACCAAAAGCACAAAAATATGTCACTAACATCTTTTGTTTTGTAGTTTGAGCAATCATAAGATCTGAGGCTCCCAGGAGACCCTATGCTCATTGATATGGCCAGGTGAAGGTGAAAGCAAGCATGACAATGGTTCACAAGGCTCTCATTCATCATATATGCCTCCTAAGTATCTCAATTTATCAATTTGATCAAAGCAAACCAAAGGGCTTGAGGATTGTTTCCCAAGGAAACCCTAATTTAGTTGTGCATTGACTGTGCCTTGCTCATGAAGCAACCTCAACCCATGATCAAATAAAATCACGGGAAGTCCTTTCATTCATCATTTAATGCATATTTTAGCTTATTAGAGTGTCCTCAATCATCAATTCATCAAGGTTTGAAGTTTGGACTTGAGAAGTTGATCAGTCAATTCATCTGTCTATTTTGCAATCCACTGATACCTAACTTTTAATGTGTTTGTCAAATGGAGATTACCCCAAGAAAAAAAATGTTCTTAAGAACCATATGAACAACTTTCATGTTCATCAACAATTGATTTGAATCTTGGAAGGTCATCATCCATTTCAAAACATTATAGGTCATTTTGACTGAAACCCTAATTTTAAGTCAACTTCCCAAGGACCTAACTCATTCCTTTTTCATGATTTTAAGGTGGGATCAAATGAATTGGAAAATTTAAGATGTCTACTTCATTTGTTATGTTGAACAAATTTTCATAATCCTAAAATAAATACATGTGATAATGCAAAACATTATAGGTCACTTTGGACCAAAGGCATTGAAATGTGAAAAAGTCCAACTTCAAGTGCCCATAACTTTCTCATAAAAAATCCAAATGATAAACAATTTGAGTCCAAATTGATTGTCTTGAAAATATTTACAACTTTGATGTTGAAGGTTTTGTCATTTGGAGCTTGCATCATTGAAATAGAAGGGCTTGAAGTTGGTCCATTTTGAAAATGTTCACATACACATGTTTTGCACCTTGAACTTTATGACCAATTTTCACTAATTTCCTAGTTCAAAATGGAGTTTTGTCCAACATAACAAGTGATCCTCATGTCAAGACCTTTCCAACCATTACCCACAAGGCCATGTTTCATTTTGGTAAGAGATGTTTTCAAAGGGGAGAAAGTTTTGGTGCATTTTTGGAAAACCATGTCAAATATTTGTGCACAAGCCATTTGCATCAATTTTGCACGTCCATTTCAACTTAATGTGATATCAACACTCAATTGCAATTGGATTTGGGCCCTCCATGCGCCTGTACAGGCCCATGCATGGAGGCCCTCATCATTCATGCACACGAAAATTCACCTTGCTTGCAGCTTGCTTTGCTATAAATAGAAGGGTTCAACTTCATTCTCATTCAACCTGGAGGTGCCTTAGATGCTGCAGAATTGAATCCAAAACCTCACCTAAAGGAATTTCTCTCTTTCATTTCAAATTTTCAGATTCAATTTTCAACCTCCTTGGTTGTTCTTTGGACTTAAATTCCTTAGCCTCATCTCCTTTCCACCTCAAGAGCAAACTGCAACAGAGAATTGTGAAGAATTGTGCTCTATAGATCTGCATTTCAGAGGTGGATGTTCAAACTTTTTTCAATCGAAACTCACTGATTCCTGCTTGTTTCTTGTGTTTATTGGCTTGGCTGAAGTCCTCTCATCAGAGGCATTTGAATTGTGCATTTAATTTTGTAAATCCATGAAGTTCATATTGAACACCATGATTTTCTCTCTCTGATTTCTCTCTCTATGAGAGTCTAAAGGAGAAACCAATGGTACATGGGTGATGTACATCACCCCAGCTTTCCAATGATATGAGGATTGCGTATTTTTATTGAGATTTCCATACCTGCAACTTTCACCGGAAACTGCAAGCTCGCCGGAGAAGACGGTGGTGTACGCCACCGTCTCTTTGCCAGATTAAATGTGAGCCGTGTGATCATGTTTCCAGATCTAATCGTGGCCTTCAATTGTTATGACTTTATTTAATGCCTCGTGTGTCTCAGTTGACTAAGGCTTATGGTGAGCGCGCGTGTGTGGATCGTTTGATGTGCCAGGTTAATTAATGAGATTGGATCTAACGCACCAGCTTTTTTCTATTTTCTGATTTAATCCATTTTATTTCTTTATTTCATTTTTATTTCAAAAAATCATAACTCTTTCATTTTAATTCCAAAAAATATGGGACCAATTGCATTATTTCCCTTTTAATTTCTAGTTTCTAAAAATGATTTTTAATATTTTTTATTTTGTCATTTGATATTTTTTGTGAATTTTCTCTTTTCTGGTTATTTTTAATTCATTTTAAATAGTTTTCAATATTCAAAAAATACAAAAAATATTTTCTTAACCTCTTTGAATGATGATAAATCTATGAAAAATATTCTCATCAATTTATTAATTGATTTGAGATTTATTTGAGATTTTAATTCAATTAGGTTATTTTTTATTCATTTTTAATTGTTTAAAAATAGTTTCTGGTTTTTAAAAATGCTGAAATTTTTTGTCAAACTTTGTTTGACCTTGTTGAACTTAGGATGATCCATTTGGACTTTTCAAAGTTGATTTGAAATGGATTTGAAGTTTAACATTTAATTGTTTATTTTAATTCAAGTATTATTTTAATTTTGAAAAATACCAAAAATATTTTATTTGTTTCTTGACTTCTAAGTTTCATTTTTCTTCAGTTTACTATTGTTCGACCTTTATCCCATTCACCTTTGGTCAATGTACTTTGCTTATTTCATTTGAAGTTCAATTCATGTACATTCTTATTCATCCTCTTCTTCATCTTTTTCTTTTTGATCAATGAGTTAAAGATTGGTGGTTAGCCTTGATGTATAGGAGGTTTAACCTTCCTTGATTCAAATCTAATTCATCTTGATCAAAGATCAAGTGAATGACTTTGCATTAAGGATAGGTTGCTTCTTGATCAAGAAAAAAACCTAAATCAATACAAGATCATTCTCATTTTCTTTTGGAATGGCAAGTTGTAGGAGCTTGACTTACTAGTCAAGGTCTCTAACTTGTGTTTGTTGCCTATAATTTTATTGATCGGTCTCAGATAGGTGTGACTACTACATTAGTCCACCTACGATTGCTTAACATAGCGCTAAATTGTCGTATGGCACACTAACACTAACTATTGACCATTAACTTTTAATTCAAGTCATTTAATTCTTGCAATTTATTTTATGCAATTTAATATCTTGTACATAATATTCATTTGCTTTTGCCCTTTGCTCACTTGAGCTCATGTTTATGTTAATGCAATTTGCCTTTTGCTCACTTGAGCACATAATTGTGTATATTTGTGCTTGTGTTTTGTTTTGATTATTGTGAACCAAATGCAAATGGACAAAAGGACTTAGACTTTAGGACATTCCTTATGCAAAATGGAGTCAAAGAGCAACTAAGCCTCGTGCCTTTAGAATGCTATAAAAGAAGAAAAATGTCAAAGAGTAACTAGGCCTCATGCCTTTAGAATGCTTAATCTTGAAGAGGACTTTGAAAGGACCTAATTTCTAAACTCCCTCTTGTCCATTCTTTGTTTGCATTATGGAACTTTTTGATTTGTGTGTTCTTGTGCTAGGGCTCCCAAACTTGAGCCAAATTGAAGAACCATTGTCATGAGCATCCAAAGTGAGAGATTCAAAAGCCATTGGAAGATTCCTAGGAGCTTGTTTTGATTGTGTGCTTGATTGCTTGAGTATTTGCTTATTTGCTTGCTTATTCCAAAGGATGGGAGCTACTTGGATCATCACGATGATCTCAAGAAGGGAACTTCATTTGTGGTTTTATTTCTCTTCCTTCATCTTTGTATGTTTAGGACTTAGCCATTCTTCTTCTTCCCTCCACTCTAACCCAAGCCAAAACTTTTATGCAAACATTAACATTTGCTTTCAAAATTAGAAACCTAAGCATTATGCTTTTGATTTTCAAACTTCTTTTCATAACACTTATTTTGAATTGAATCCTTAAGTCAACTTTGACCATACTTTGTTAATACTTTTCATTGGTAAATACAACTCACTCAATTGTTTTTGTGGTTTCAATGGCCACTTTTGCCAAAGCTTTTCATAAACATTAGCTATTAGGTTTGAGTTATCCTTGAGGTTGATATAATACTCACCTATATCCTTAGTGATGGACAATGAGTCTTCCATGCTTATTATAGGGTTAACCCCTCACTAGCATGTTGAAGTTATCCTCACATGGTGGATTTGTGGTTTTAGGTTGAGTTTTCTCCCTTGGATAACAAAAGACCTTAAGGCTTTTGGACCAATCAATTCACCAACTTCTTTTGAGATTTTTACCCCGAACTATGAGGTTTTAATCCTAATCTTTTTTAAGGTGGTACGTAGGCAGTGGGTTTATCCATTCAAACACAAAATTGTAAATAATTTGTACATTCTTTCCTCATCTCCCCAATCATGTTTGCACAAATAATTTTTCACAAATACCAACCTGCCTTACAACAATTATGAAAGGGCTCCCTAGGAGTACCTAAGATGTTTTGGGTGCTTAAAACCTTCCCATTGCATAACCAACCCCCTTACCCCGATCTCTGACATTTTTATTAGTTTTTGATTTGATAAAACTTCTCGATTTTTGTTCTCTTTCTAACCGTTCCTTTGGATAAATAGAAGTGCGGTGGCGACTCGAATTGTATGATTTACTTTTGATTTAGTCAATAAATCTAAAGGTAATGAATACCCCGCTACAGAAAAGTGGCGACTCTGTTGGGGATTAATTTGCCTAGTGGGTTTTGCCTACTTTTCATATTTGTTGTATTGTATTGTTTATACTATTTGTGACATATTTTTGTGCAAATTTGGGATTACTGTATTGATTGTAATGTATGAATTGCTTGATATATTAATTTCTTGTATGCTTGGTGGTCTTGTGAGATGTTCTATAGCCGAGCTCGAGTGCACTTATGATAGGAGAATGGCATAGTCTTGTTGACTTGTGTGGGGTTATTCCTTAGCAAGTTGACTTGCAAGCCCATTCACTTGGTGGAGATTATGTTGGGATCAATAATGTCACACGAGTAGTCGTGGTTAGGCATTACTCTTTCCAATATAGACCTTAGAAGCCAAGGACCTTAGTTTACCAAGCCCATCTTGGCCTATTTTTTAGGACGTAGTGCGAAGGTCGTTCAAGTGTAAGATTTGATACGATTGTTACGCGATACTACACTCATAAGAGTCTCTCTTTAGAATATTTTTGGAATACGAGTAGTCGTTTATCCGATAATATCCGAAAGATGGGATGATGACTATGGGAACCTCTTGTAGAACATGATTGGCAGGTTTTAACCATAGTACACTCCCTTTGGGTGGTTCTTAACCGAGACTCCATGCTCGTGACTTGCAACAAACCCTTGATTCATGGTTGATCCGTTCTTGTATATCCTTAATATCAATGGAACTTGGGTGTTGATAAGGTGTAAACCATAATCCACCAATATGGATGATTGATATTAAGGATGACTTGATCCATCCCATGACCTTTGTGTGGTGCGTTTTGCTTGATCCTTGAGTGTGATTGTTGCATCCATGCATTCATGCATTCATACACATCCATATCATCAACAATGAGAAAATTTTCAGGAACTTAAGAGGTTTATTTGCAAAATTTTCAGACATGGATAGACAAAGAAGGAATACGAAGAAGTACAGTTTCAGACAACCCGACTTGAAAGAGTTAAGGAGTTTGACATCATATGTATTAGATCCCTTGGAGTTCAAGGCTTGTCATGGGAAGCTTCTATCTATTCTTGCTACTCAGGTGGATGAAGGTCTGATGAGTGTGTTGGTGCAGTTCTATGATCCCTTGTACCATTGCTTCACATTTCCGGATTTCCAGCTTTTTGCCTACGCTTGAGGAGTATGCCTATCTTGTGGGTATACATATTCTAGATCAGTTGTTGTTCAGTGGCTTGGAGAGAGTTCCTACTTCTCAAGAGATTGTTGATCTGTTGCATATAGATGAATCTATTGTGGGTGCTCATATGACTACCAAAGGTGGAATTCAAGGTCTCCCATCTGATTTCCTCATTGCTCAAGCTACTATGTATGGGAAGGCCATGAGTGAGGACGCCTTTGAGGCCGTATTTGTACTTCTCATCTATGGGCTAGTGTTATTCCCCAACATCGACAAGTTTATGGATGTGAACACTATTAGGATTTTCTCTACTCTTAATCCCGTTCCTACTCTGTTGGGTGACACTTATTTCTCTTTGCATATGAAGAATGCAAAGGGTGGTGGTACCATTGTGTGTTGTTTACCTCTGTTGTACAAGTGGTTTATTTGGCACTTGCCACAGACGGTCGCCTTCAAGGAGAACAAAGGATGTCTGCGGTGGTCCACGAAACTTATGTCTCTCACTAATGATGATATCTTTTGGTATAACCGTGTATATGATGGTGTGAAGATTATTGACTCTTGTGGTGAATTCTCCAATGTGCCTCTTCTTGGTACATGTGGTGGGATTAACTACAACCCTATTTTAGCACGTCGTCAGCTTGGGTTCCACTTAAAGGATAAACCTAATAACATTTTGTTAGAAGGTGTGTTCTTTCAAGAGGATAAAGATCCCCAAGGCTTGAAGGGCAGGATGGTCTGCGCTTGGCGCAAGATTCATAGGAAGGGAAGGAAAGAGCTTGGTCCAAAGAATTGTATTGCCTTGGAGACCTATACCTCGTGGGATAGGAGGAAAGCTTCTGAGTACCTTATGCCTTATGAATATCCAAGACCTACACCTTTGGTTACGGCTGGGTCTTCAACCCTCATTGACCAAGGAATAGAGGAGTTGAGAGATGAAGACCGTTCGCATGCTTGGATCCGTGAACGAGAGGAGCTACTTCAGCAGCTTAGGGATAAGGATGCATTGATAGAGTTTCTTGAGCATTAGGTTATCGACGAGCCTGATGATGTGGTGACTTCTCTTCTTCCTCAGTCTTCCAAGTTTTGGAAGAGGAAGTACGATCGACTCGCCAAAGAGAAGGCAGATATGAAGGCAGCCTATGAGCGAGAGGTGAAGAGGCTTCGTGCAGCTTATCTTCCGGTCTCGAGAGCTTTGGACGATTATTTCTAGGGTTCCATAGGATGCTCATTTTCCTTCTCTTGTATTGTATTTGGTTACCAAGACTGTACTTCTTTGGTGTAAAAATATTTTCTAGATATTATTGATATGATATTTCCATATATGGCTAAATGATTAATATTTCCAAAATATTTGCAAATAGAACTCTAAAAGTTCCTCTGATTAAAAATAAATCATATGCACAAGTATTGCATGCATCATGTGCATAAACAGGTTTTGCTCTAGGCTTTTTGTTCAGTGGTCTAACTCTGTGTTCTTCATTTATTTTGAAGACAAGCTGACGCACCGGTACTACACCAGAGCCAACTCTTCAAGACTAATGGATCACCTAGAACAAGAGAACAGAGAGCTCAAGGAGGAAGTGGCAAGATTGACTTCCCTGATGGAGTCATTCATGGCCGCCCAAAGCCAGTCGTCTCCAACGCCTTCAACTCCTCCCTAGAGGACAATCATTTCTGAGGTTGCCTCTTCAACAGTGCTTGCTGCCAGTGCCCATTTTGTGCCTACTGCTATGCCAGCCGGGTTTCTCTGGGGGATGCCCGCGAATTTTGTTCCTGAGGGTCTCGCCCCAACGTTTGCTTCTTTGCCGACATCTAGCCCGGTCCTTGCTGTGCCACCTCCGGTCGTGCATACTATGCCGAATGTAGATGACACCATTTATCACTCTGAGCCATCTGAGGGCCCAGACGTGTATGAAAAGATGGATGCTATGAATGATCAGTTCCTTGAGCTTCGCAAGGAACTCAAAACTCTCAGAGGGAAGGACCTCTTTGGCAAGTCTGCTGCTGAACTTTGCCTTGTTCCCAATGTCAAGATCCCTGTAAAGTTCAAAGTGCCTGACTTTGAAAAGTACAAGGGAAATACTTTCCCTCTCAGCCACTTGGTTATGTATGCACGAAAAATGTCGACTTAGACCGACAATGATCAACTCCTCATTCATTATTTCCAGGATAGTCTGTCCGGTGCCGCCCTGAGATGTAACATGGGTTTAGACAGCGTGAACATCCTCTCCTTCAACGACCTTGGCGAAGCCTTCGTCAAGCAGTACAAATACAACGATGATATGGCTCCCGATAGGGACCAATTGAGGGCCATGTCCTAGAAGGACAAGGAAACATTCAAGGAGTACGCCCAGAGGTGGCAAGAATTAGCTGCACAGATTGTGCCTCCGCTGGAAGAGAAAGAGATGACCAAGATCTTTCTGAAGACCTTGAGTTCATTCTATTATGAGCGGATGATTGCCAGCGCTCCTTCTGACTTCACCGAGATGGTGAATATGGGGATGCGTCTGGAAGAAGGAGTCAGGGAAGGGCGCCTGACTAGAGAAGAAGGCTCTTCTGCCAAATGTTATGGGCCGTTTGGGAAGAAGAAAGATGGTGAGGCATGTAGCGGTGTATTCGTCACTATATGATCTATTGATTAAACCATAAGCAAAGCATACAATGAATTCGAGTCGCCACCGCACTTTTATTTATCCAAAGGACTGGCTAAAAAGCGAACAAAAGCCTAAGAAGTTTTACGCGTAGAAAACTAATGAAAAGATCAGAGAGTCTGGGTAAGGGGTAAATTACGCAATGGGAAGGTGTTAGGCACCCAAAACGTCCTAGGTACTCCTAGGGAGCCCTTTTCACACTTGTTGTACTAAATTGTTATTTGTTATGAAATATTTATTGTGCAAACATGATTGGGATGATGAGAAAAGAATATACAATTTTTATTGTTTTTGTGTTCGAACGGATGAACCTGTTGCCTACGTACCTCCCATCAAAGGTAAGGATCAAAACGCCGTAGTTCGGCTAAAAGATTTCCAAAAGTTAGTGGATTCAATTTTAAACACAAGCCCTAAGGTCTTACGTTATCCACGGGAGAAAACTCAACCTTATAAAACCACGAGTCCACCATGTGAGAACAACTTCAACTTGCTAGTGAGGGGTTAATCCTATAATAAGCAAGGAAGACTTACAATTCAATCAACTAAGGACAAATAGGTGAGATTGACATCAACCAACTAGGATAAATCAAACCTATGGCTAATGTATGAAAACTTAACAAGAATGGACAAAGCCACAAAACAATTGAATGGGTGAAGTTAATTGATTATGATTATTCACAAAAGGAAGGTCAAAGTATGATTAAGATTGATTCAAAAGGAGTATTATGAAAATGGAGTTTGAAAAAGTCAAGGACTTGGGGTCCAGGTTTTTTAATTTAAAAGCATGAAGATGTTTGCACAATATTTATCTCAAGTTTTGAAAGCAATGTGTGAAAAGGTTTAGGACAAAGAGGGATGAACGGATGAAGATGGAGTGTAAAACTTCCTAGAAGGTTCACCTCTTGAAATCATATAGAAGATGACTCAAGTGTGTCCTTTGGAATAGACAATGAGCAATAACAAACAAGCAAAGCAAAAGAAGGAAGTCAACAAAAGCGGATACCGGATGCCAATCACTGGACTTATACCAATCTCCTAAAACAAAACTGGATATCAGAGGCCACTCTATGGACTTATACCAATCTCCTAAAACAAAGAAAACAAAAAGGTGGATACCGGATGCCAATCTATCTGGACTTATACCAATCTCCAACAACAAAGCAAACACTTGGATGTCAGATGCCAATCTATCCGGGCTTACTCTAACCTCCAACATATGATCATAGGAAAACAAATGCCAAATTACACGGACTTACAATTGCATCCTCACATAAATCAAACAAATGCATCAAGCAAAGAGAAAGATGAGTGGCCAATGAAATGGTCTTATACTCACTTCCATATCATAGGAACAATGGCCAATGAATGGTCTTACAATTGTCCTCAATGGGCAAACAACAAAGATATGTCATAAAGACAAATGAAATGATCATGCACTAATGAGCAATTAATGATGATAGATGCACAAAGTATGCAAGCAGATATGTACAAATGAACTAAGTGATCAATCAATCAAAGTCATTCAGCACACTCTATAACCAAACAATAAGGCTCATACAAAAGGTTAGGCATTAAAGCCAACTGGAATAGGGTTAATGATGCTCTTAACCTTGACATTGAGAGCCAAGGTGAAGCAGATGAAAGGATATGAGGGGTGTGCCTCATCACTCTTATCCCTGGTCAGGGAGAGCATTGAATATCAGAAGGTGTGGGAGTTCAGAAAGTAGGAACTCTCTCCACAAGTTAGACTCTATAGATCTTGGGTTTTTTACTCACTATGCATCAACACATGTGGTGTGAGCAAGGTGAGTGACACACAGAATAGTAGGAGATAGGTTACATATCTCTTGGATTCTACCAATTGCCTTATTTAAAGGACTTTTCCTGCTTGGGACAAAAGTAAACAAGCACAAACATTGCCTCTTAAGGAGGACTTCAGACAGTTGCCTGGCCAAGTAACAGGCCAGGTCTTCCAGACTACATGAAGAAAAGAGATTCTACCTCAATGCAAATGCTATCAAGCAAAGCAAAGCAAGTTCTTAAGAGAACTGAGCAACTAATGGTACCTGAAACCAATCAAGTAAAATCAGTATACAATTCAGACTCAAAACCAATATAAGATAAGGATCAACACAATCAGTCAAATGTGCAATGCACATAGCTCAAAGCATATGAGCTAAGCACCCTACAAAACACACAAGTTAGTTCATGATAATCAATCAAGCTCAAATAACTTGCATAAGTCTCTTTAAGGCATTTGCTTCTTATCCTGGAAAAAAACAAACTCAAGCATGAGCAACAAGACCACTAGGACAAGCCTAGGGTCAAAAAGAGATAAGAAATCCAAAACAGCAAGTGAAAGATATCCAAAATCAAGTTCAAACAATTAAGAAACAAACCCAAGTGGTTTCATGTTCATATCATTCATCATTATCATTTCACAAACAAATTAGGTCAAGGCATGTCATATGGAACCTCAAAGAAGACAACAGAAAGATTCAACTCAAATCCGATCACAAACATTTCAATAAATTCTCAAATAAATCATGGTCAATCAGCATCCATAACATGATAATGATACCAAATTTCAGCTCATTTGGATCAAAGGAAGTAGGTCAATGAAAATCAGAAAGTCAAAGCAAGTTCAAGCAAGCTCATACAAAGCAACAAAACATGCACCAACTTCAATAAATCATAAAACAGAAACAACATATGATAAATGAGTGGGACCAAAACCATAACAAAGCTTAAGATATCTATAATTCACATGTCAAATTTCAAGTCCATCCAATAAAGCATGAGGATTTCACAAATCATATAACATCATGTGTCACAAGAGGTCAACAATTTGGTCAAACAGGGGAGAAATTATCAAACAAATAGGAAATGCCATCAATAATTCCAGAATAAATCACATGTATTCTCAACATACACAAGTATATTCATGCAAAAATCCAGACCATTTTGAGTTCAATAAGCATGGTAATTAAAATCATGAAGTTGGACATGAATGGTGTGACACAAATTGTCACACCCCTATTCAAAAAATCATATCTCATCAACCAGCAATGATAAATTCACAAACTCTACACCAAAATCACCATGAACATGTCTAGTTTAAGCACAAAAAAATTCAGCCTCATTGGATTAAGTATCATTATTTCACAAGCAATTTGGCAAGGCATACACAAAATGGACAACATGAACAAACCCTAGCACATTTTAAAATCCACATATGCAAAAAATCTGGAAAAATATCATAAAAAACTAGAGATCAAGAGAAGCAATCCACAAAAAATCCCATCAAAATTGGATTAAAATTGAAGAACTTATGATTTTTCTAAGTTTAACATATAAAATGAAATAAATATTGAAAAGAAAATGATTTAAATAAAATATAAAACCGGCAGTGGCATAACCGTAAATATCCGGTCCCTTAAGTGAAACTCTACGTTTCACTTAAGGGATGTGTCGCGCTCTCATTCGCTCATGGCAATGCAACAGTGAAAAATTCATGCAGAACAAAATGCTAGCAGCCAAAACACGATCTGGGCTGAAGGAAATTAGGGTTCCAGCTACAGTTCAACGTGTTCTTCACTCAAAATCCCAGCAAGAACAATGTTTCACAAAAATCAAAAATCGACATATCAAACAACTCATCTTGCAGTGTACATCAATAATCCAAAGCTCATTAACCCTAATTCAAACTTTCAAGAGAGAAATAAGCAAAAACATATTTGACAACCAAACTTAAATTCAATGTATCTCTCTCAATAATCAACCATTTGCCACGATTCAAGTTGCATTATACTCAGCATAGCAAGATCTTTCTAAAGCATAGCATGATTTTGAAAATAAAGGGATTCGAATCTTTACCAAATTTGAAGAACAGTGTTGGAATGGTGATTTTCTGGCCGTGGAAAGTATAAACAGAAGTTCAATGATGTTTGTATTGATGAATGGAAACAAGACTTGAAGCTCAGCTGGCACGATTTAGCTCAACAATCCAACTGCCATGTGAGAAGCTTCAATAGAACAGTGCTGGAGAAAGGCTTTACAGTTGTGGAATGATGCTTGCAATAGCTTCCAAAAAGATGGTAAATGATGAATCAATGGATAATAGCACAAGTTCCTTTGAGATTTTCAGAAAAAAAGTTCAGATGAAGAATCGAGTATTTTGAGAGAAAATGAATTTCGATCTGTTTTGGCAAAGTGTGGCTAGGGTTTCTCTACCAGAAATGAAGCATATATACTCTGTTTAATGTCCTTAAGTTTTGGTTAGTTGAGTGGTAATCACAATTAGCTCAAAATGAAGTGTTTTGCCACTTTGAAAAATTCACTCAAATGTTGCATGTGCATGAGCTACAGTGCGAAATGGGCTCAAACCAATCTCCAAATGTGATTTCTGAACACTTGTAATTGGTAGAATGTATTGGAAATGGTTAATTTGAAAAGTCACTTTTTCACCTCACTCATTTTAAATTCAAACCACTTGAAAAAGGCCATTTTGATTGGTTGATTTTTGGTGAATTGTGATGAAGGATTTGGATAGAGCACATCAAATATGACTTGTAGCAAAAAACCTCACTCAATTTGGCCAAATGGTTTGGAAGTTATGCCACTTTGAAGTTCAAATTTTTTTGAGAATGATTTGATCATAACTTGCCAACCACACATGAGAAATGAGTGTTCTTGGACTTTTTGGAAATGGGAGAACAAGATCTTCAACTTTCATGTTGGACAAAAATTCATTTGAAGCTTGTATGATGAAGTAATTTTGAGGAGAAGAACTTTCCATTTTTGGCAAATTCCAATTACAGGTCAACTTTCTATTTTTGGCAACTTTTTGTCTGACCTCAAATCCTTCACTGTGGATGCTTGACATGTTATATGAGGCTTATATGGACATGAATGAGACCTCTCAAACCAATTCCCACCATCAAATCACTGATTAAATGCATAGTTGACCACAGTTGACTTCAGTTGACTTTGCTAGGGTTTTGGTTGACTGAACCATGTTCTGATGAATTCCAAGCCCCTACCACTTGATATCTTGATTCAAAATGATGTCACAACTCATATGAACTCTTGATGAATGATCATGGTGCCCAAATTCTTCAAGAATGGCCACCATCTATTGCTCAATGGCTGATTTGACTGTTTTGACCTAGCTTGCTTCATCTGCAAGTAACATGGTTAGATGACAATATTTTTGTACTTTGGGTTAATAGACAGATGAAAAGAAATGATATACAAATGCAATACATGCTTGGTGATCAAGAACCAACACTCACAAGATAACCCACCCACTAGGAGGGAAGCAAAGGTGCACAAAGATCCTTGAGGCAATGATATGGTATGATATGGGCCATGAGGGATCTTAGGGCCAAAATTGGGGTCTTACAAGGCACATGCTGTGACCTCCCATGTCAAAACCAGAAGACCCTCTGTGAAGAGGAAGACCGTGCGTCCCGCCGGTAACCAGCATCAGGTGGCTCATATAGCACCTGCTTTCAGAGAAAACCAGCAACGGCAACATCAACAGTATCAGCAACAACAACACCGTCCTCAACAGCATGCCTACCAGTCTCAAAACAATAATCAAACCAGTACAAGCTATGATAGGAAGAGGGTCAGTTTTTATCCTATTCCCATGACCTATGCAGAGCTATATCCTTCTTTGATAGAGAGGAAGAGTGTTTGCACTATCAATGAAAGGGGATGTCGTCAAGTTAGAAAAGACATCCAAGAAATGTTGGATGAAGGTGTAATTAAAATACTTCAGGATCGCGACGAGGATGATGAAGTTAATGTGATATCACCAGTATTCAGGATACCTGAGCCTGTTGTCATCCGATATGATGGTAGCAAACAGAAGGCTTCTCCTGCTCTCATAATCAAGCCAGTTGGCCCTGTGCCATATTCTTCTGACAAAGTCGTTCCCTATCGTTATAATGTTGTGGCATTAGAAGATGGGAAGGAGGTGCCCTTACCCTCCACTTCTGTTGTTAATATCACTGATGTCAGTGGCCTGACCCGTAGTGGTCGCATTTTCTCGGCTCCTCCGAAACCCCAGGCTGACACCAGAAGGGTTGATACAGCTGATAGTGTCATTCGTCCTGTGGGAAATTCTTCTAATTCTCCGAATCCGGCACTTGCTGTCAATAGACCTGCCGTCATTGCTACTAAAGCTCCTGTCCCTGCTGGCCAGAATAGCATGATTAAAGAGGACTGTGATGAGATGCTGAGGCTCATCAAAAGGAGTGAGTACAATGTTGTAGATCAGCTTCTACAAACGCCTTCAAAGATATTTGTGCTATCTTTGTTAATGAATTCTGAGCCACACCGAGAAGCTCTGCAGAAGGTGTTGGACGTGGCGTATGTAGATCATGACGTCACAATAGAACAATTCGATAGTATTGTTGCAAACATTATTGCTTGTAACAATCTGAGTTTCTGTGATGTTGATCTCCCCGAGGAGAGAAGAGACCATAATTTGGCACTTCACATCTCAATGAACTGTAAAGATGATGCCATGTCCAATGTGCTAGTAGACACTGGATCATCACTGAATGTGTTGTCAAAATCCACTCTTGCCAGACTTTCTTACCAAGGGCCTCCCATGAGGTAGAGTGGAGTGGTCGTGAAGGCTTTTGATGGATCGCGTAAAACTGTGATTGGAGAGGTTGGACTCCCAGTCAAGATTGGACCTAGTGATTTCCATATCACTTTTCAGGTCATGGATATCCACCCATCATATAGTTGTTTGTTGGGAAGACCATGGATTCACGAGGCAGGCGCCGTGACATCCACCCTACACCAAAAGTTGAAATTCGTCAAGAACAAAAAGTTGGTGGTAGTAGGGAGAGAGAAGGCTCTTTTGGTTAGCCATCTGTCTTCCTTTTCTTATGTTGATGCTGAGGACGAAGTTGGGACGCCGTTCCAAGCTTTGTCTATTGTTGAGCCTTCTAAGAAAGGAACTTCTTCATTTGCGTCCTACAATGATGCGAAGTTGGCCATTGAGCATGGCGCAACTACTGGTTTAGGACAAATGATCAAGCTGGAAGAAAATAAATCTCGGGCTGGCATAGGGTATTCTTAAGGCACTTTCAACAAGCATGGGCTATTTCAGAGTGGTGGTTTCATCCACACGGTTGAGGACCAGGAAGCTGCTGCTATTGTGGAAGAGGATGCAGAGGAAGATTCTGGCAACTTTGTCATCCCTGGAGGGGTCTGCAATAATTGGGTCGCTGTTGATGTTCCAACAGTTGTCCATAAGTCAAAGTAATGTTCATTTTTGTTTAAAAACCCTTCTCCCATGCCAAAAGGAGAAGTGATGACATTGTTGGCCCATAAATACAATGATATTCATTCAATAAATTCATGTTAAATTTTTGTTTTTCCAAATTATTTTCACTTTTCGCTTTTTGCATGAAATTGGTGATCACATAAAACCCTAAAAAATAGAATAAAATCAATCTTTTCATTTGCATAATGATTTTCCTTGTTTGAGTTCTAAAATCTCTTTTATATCCAAAATCATTATGCAGGTTGATCAAACCCATTGAACATAATGATCCAACACCATCTCCCAACTTTGAGCTCCCTGTATTTGAGACCGAAGAAGATGATGTTAAAGAGATTCCTGACGAGATTACCCGACTACTTGAGCACGAAGAGAAGATCATTCAGCCACATCTTGAGAATCTGGAAACAGTCAACTTGGGGTCTGAAGATTTTGTTCGTGAAGTGAAGATTGGGGCACTCCTGGAAGAGTCTGTTAAGAAGAGGTTGATTGAGTTGCTACGAGAATATGTCGACGTCTTTGCCTGGTCATATGAAGACATGCCTGGTCTGGATACTGATATCATGTAACATTTCCTGCCTTTGAAGCCTGAGTGTGTGCCTGTGAAGCAGAAGCTCAGAAGAACTCATCCTGATATGGCAGCGAAGATCAAAGAGGAAGTTCATAAGCAAATTGATGCGGGGTTTCTGGTGACTTCTACATATCCTCAATGGGTGGCCAATATTGTGCCCATGCCTAAGAAGGATGGAAAAGTCCGAATGTGTGTGGACTATAGAGACTTGAATAAAGCTAGTCCGAAAGATGATTTTCCTCGACCACATATTGATATGTTGGTAGACAATACAACTAAATTCAATGTCTTCTCATTTATGGACGGATTTTCCGGATACAATCAGATCAAAATGGCACCCGAGGATATGGAGAAGACAACATTCATCACACCTTGGGGAACATTCTGTTATTGAGTGATGCCCTTCGGTTGGAAGAACGCCGGAGCCACGCATCAACGCGCTATGACTACCTTGTTTCACGATATGATGCATAAGGAGATCGAGGTGTATGTTGATGATATGATTGCAAAGTCAAGAACGGAAATTGAACATGTTGAGCACTTGTTGAAGCTTTTTCAGAGTTTGAGGAAGTATAAGCTTCGTCTGAATCCTAACAAGTGTACATTTGGAGTCCGTTCCGGAAAGTTATTGGGCTTTATTGTCAGCGAGAGAGGTATTGAAGTTGACCCTGCCAAGGTCAAAGCAATACAAGAAATGCCTGCGCCCAAAACTGAGAAGCAAGTCCGAGGTTTTCTTGGCCGCTTGAATTATATCTCTAGATTTATATCTCACATGACTGCCATATGTGCGCCAATATCCAAGCTCCTTATGAAAGATCAGCGTCATGATTGGACCGAGGATTGCCAAAAAGCCTTTGACAGCATTAAAGAGTATCTGTCCGAGCCTCCGATTCTGTCTCCGCCTGTGGAAGGGAGACCCTTGATTATGTATCTGACAGTTCTTGAAGACTCAATGGGTTGTGTCCTAGGTCAGCAAGACGAATCAGGGAAGAAAGAATATGCCATCTACTATCTGAGTAAGAAGTTCACTGATTGTGAGTCTCGATACTCAATGCTTAAGAAAACATGATGTGTTTTGACTTGGGCTGCTAAGCGCTTACGCCAGTATATGTTAAATCATACGACTTGGTTGATATCCAAAATGGATCCAATCAAGTATATCTTTGAGAAGCCTTCTTTAACTGGGAGGATTGCCCGTTGGCAGATGCTGCTGTCTAAGTATGATATCGAGTATCGAGCTGAGAAAGCTATTAAAGGTAGTATCTTGGCTGGCCACTTGGCACATCAACCAATTGAGGATTATTAGTCAGTTCAGTATGACTTCCCAGATGAGGAGATTCTGTATTTGAAAATGAAAGATTGTGATGAGCCTACGCTCGATGAAGGTCCAGAGCCTGGTTCCCGATGGAGCATGATGTTCGATGGAGCTGTAAATCAATATGGAAATGGTATTGGGGCAGTGATTATTACTCCTCAAGGCACACATTTTCCTTTTACAGCAAGGCTAACTTTCAAATGCACGAATAATATGGCGGAGTATGAGGCCTGTATTATGGGATTGGAAGAGTGTATTGATCTTAGGATCAAGCATCTTGATGTTTATGGTGATTCGGCCCTTGTTGTTAATCAGATTAAGGGTGAATGGGAAACGAATCAGCCTGGCCTCATCCCATATAGAGATTATATGAGGAGGATCTCAACGTTCTTTACTGAGGTTGACTTCCATCATATTCCTCGAGAAGAGAATCGGATGGCAGACGCTCTTGCTACGCTTGCTTCGATGATTGTGGTGAGACTCTGGAATGAAGTCCCCAATATTACTGTGATGCGCTTGGATAGACCAGCTCATATATTTGCAGTAGAAGAAGTGAAAGATGATAAGCCATGGTATTTTGATATCAAGTGCTTTCTTCAAAGTCAGATTTACCCGCCTGGGGCATTTGTGAAAGATAAGAAGACTTTGAGGAGATTATCTGGTAGTTTCTACCTCAATGGCGATGTGCTCTATAAGAGGAATTTTGACATGGTTCTGCTCAGATGCGTGGATAGACACGAAGCAGACTTGTTGATGACTGAAGTCCATGAGGGTTCATTTGGTACTCGTTCCAATGGACATGCCATGGCAAGGAAGATGTTGAGAGCAGGCTACTATTGGTTGACAATGGAGTCCGACTGCTGCAAATACGTGAAGAAATGCCATAAGTGTCAGATTAACACGGATAAGATTCATATTCCCCCGACACTTTTAAATGTGATTTCATCACCATGGCCTTTCTCTATGCGGGGAATTGACATGATTGGCATGATAGAGCCGAAAGCGTCCAACGGTCACAGGTTTATTCTTGTAGCAATTGATTACTTCACCAAGTGGGTTGAAGCGGCATCGTATGCAAACGTGACCAGGCAGGTGGTTGTGAAGTTTATCAAGAATCAACTTATATGCCGTTATGGTGTGTCAGATAAGATCATTACTGATATTGGATCTAACTTGAACAATAAGATGATGAAAGAGCTGTGTAGCGAGTTCAAGATTGCACATCATGATTCTTCTTCTTACAGACCTAAGATGAATGGGGCTGTCGAATCTGCTAATAAGAATATCAAGAAGGTTATCCAGAAGATGGTTATTACGTACAAAGATTGGCATGAGATGCTGCCATTTGCTTTGCATGGTTATCGTACATTTGTTCGTACTTCAACAGGGGCAACCCCTTTCTCTTTTGTTTATGCATGGGGGTTGTGCTCCCAGTAGAGATGGAGATCCCATCAATGAGAGTCTTGAAGGAAGCCAAGTTGACTGAGGCTGAATGGGTTCAGAGTCGTTATGACCAGCTGAACTTGATTGAAGAGAAGAGATTGACTGCCATGTGTCTTGGTCAGTTATATCAGCAAAGGATGAAGAAAGCCTTTGATAAGAAGGTCAAGCCTCGTGCGTTTAGAGAAGGTAACCTTGTGCTCAAAAAAGTCTTGTCTTTCGCGCCCGATTCCAGGGGCAAGTGGACTCCAAAGTATGAAGGTCCATATGTTGTCAAGAGAGCCTTTTCAGGCGGTGCTTTGATACTTACAACTATGGATGGGGAGGATTTCACTCGTCCTGTGAATTCAGATGCAGTCAAGAAATACTTCGCCTAAAATAAAAACAGAATAGCTCGCTAAGTTGAAAACCCGAAAGGGAGGCTTAGGCAAAAAATGAGCGTCTCGGTGGATTGAGAACCCGAAAGGGCGATCCAGGCAAAAGTTAGAGACATAAAAAATGAATATATATCCCGCTAGATTGAGTACCTCACCCTGGGGCAATCTAGGCAAAAATTAGGTATTTGGCAAGTAATTGCATCTTGACAAGACTCTGTTCTACAGTTGTCGTTTGTCAAAGAATTTCGCTCAGCCATCGTCAACTAAAGCTTCAAATACATTGGATTCAGAGTTGGTGGAGAAATGGTCATTATGTTCAATGTAGCCCTTTTCCAATATATATCACCAATTTCAAATTTGTAAAGATCCATGGAGTCTTGCCATTTGCAGACTACCATTCCATCAAATAAATTTGAGCCTTTATCCAATTCTTTGCACTCTTATTTGTTTCTGTTTAACAAATGTTTGCATGTTTTAATTGATAAATATCATTGTTTTAAATAAAATTTTCATAAACTATTTTTAAACAAAGCGAACATTCACAATGACAAAAAGTATAATTGGGACATCTTCAGTGCTCTCCCAAGGATAGTATGACCTCCAAAAGGGTAAGACATTTGTTCATATTCCTAGCATACTTGTATCCTCTTCATTATCTTTCAGGTTTGTCTCCTCCACAAGCGTGTTAGGGACCAATTAGTACTATTTTTTATATCATTTTATTGGTCCCTTTTACCAAGTTTTGATGTAATTACACACTTTTATTCTCACTAGTTTGTATAAATGCAATTAGGTTTAATTTATTTTGTTTTTAATAGTTATTTCACATATTTGTTAGTTTTGTAGAATTTTTGGATAAGAGAGCTTTTGGAATGCAACATCATAATTTGGAAGAGGTGTTGAATCCAATTTTGGAAGCCTAACTTGGAAGACTCCTTGGTTGAAGCTTGCAAAGCAAGGAAGCTGAGATAGCTTCAGTTCGAGCCGCGAAGGCTGCGAATCCAGCAAGCTGATTTTGGTCAAGAGTGTTGTTTTCAAGGCCAACTGGTTTTGCCATTTTGGTGTCTGCCTTAGGGGAGCTTTTCTGCCTTAGATGAAAATTGATCAAATGAGGAAATGTCAACCCTTTTAGAAATTCAGAATGGAAATTGATATGAGATTCTAACATTCTAATTTTTCATACATTGATACTTGGATATGGTGTAAGAGAGAAAAACAGAGTTTTCTTCCATTGTGTCGCATCCGCGAAAAACAACCGGCGGGAAAAAACAAAACAAACAGAGCCGCCACCGTGCGTTATTAATCCCAAAAGAGGGAAAGGAAACGCTCGAAGTAAACCTGGAAAAGACATGGTCTCGCGACCAGAGAGAGATGGGATCGGGAGTCGGTTATGCGAAGGGAAGGTATTAGCACCCCTACGCATCCGTCGTACTCGACGGGATCCACGCTCAAAAGAATAGAAGAAAGGTTGCTAAACACTGCTCACAAGCTGCACACACACACAGGAAGGAAACACAGATGGAATAAGAGAGGAACGGGCTCGCTAGGATATCGCATCCTATGCCTACGTATATCATCTGGAATGAGAATCAGAGCTACCGTAGTTCGGCTCACGCACGCCGAAACAAAACCAACACAGGAAACCGACTGCCAATCGCTGGGCTTACGTCAGACTCCACACAAACAGGCAAACCTGGAAACTGAATGCCAATCGCTGGACTTACATCAGACTCCGAACCAACAAACACACTCAGGAAACCAACTGCCAATCGCTGGACTTATGTCGGACTCCAAACGCACACAAAAGGGTTAACCGGACGCTGAGTCGTCAAAAGCAACAAAGAAGTTGAACAAACAAACTAACAGGGAGTCTGGTACTCGAGCCTGCTAGCTGTCAAGCAAACACACACAAAAAGGAAAAGGGTGCCCGGAGAGACCTCGTACGATCTCCTGCCTACGTACCTCATCTGGTATGAGGATCAGGGCGACGTAGTTCCCCTTAACAGGGAAAGAACTTCTAACCTAACCAGAGACTGGGTGTAGCACCTCAAATTTGCACCTACCATTATGCATACATTCTCATATTAGGTCATAGCATATCATGATCCATTGCATAGCATCTGCATTATCCCTCAGTTGCCTCAAGAGCAAGCAATCAGAATTTAGGTCAAACTAATCTCCTGGTCAGTCAACCAAGCAAGCAAAGGAATTTTTCATTGAATCAAGGCCTTGGGGTTTGTCCAACAAGTTCACATGGTTTGGAGGTCTATTTGAAGTATTTTGGTCAAGGGTTGAAGGCTCAGAGGTCATCAGTTCATGCACAGACAGTCAAAAAGTCAAAGAAAGTCAACTGTCAGTCAAAGCAGTGGATGGTGGTCATTCTTGTGGAATTTGGGCCCCATGATCAATAATCAAGAGTTCATACAACTTGGGACATCATTTGAAGTCAAGTACTCAAGGAATTAGGGTTTGGAAGTCATCAGTCAATGCACAATCAGACAGAAAACCCTAAAAGTCAACTGTTGGTCAACTGTCCATTTAATCAGTGATTTGATGATTGGAATTGGTTTGTGAGAGTTCATTCATGTCCAAATAGTCATCATACATCATGCCAAACACCATCATGGAAGAATTTGAAGCCAGATCATGAATTTCCCAAAACGGAAACTGGGCCTGTAACTGAAACTTACCATAAATGGAAAGTTTTGATCCTCAAACTTACATCATGATATAAGCCTCAAATGAATTTTTACCCAACATGAAAGTTGAAGATCTTGTTCTCCCATTTCCAAAAAGTCCTAGAACTCTCAATTCCCATGTGTGGTTGGCAAGTTATGATCGAATCGATTTCAGAAAATCTTGAACTTCAGAAGGCCATATCTCTCAAACCGTTTGGCCGATTTTGGTGGGGTTTTTTCCTACAAGTCACATTTGATCCCCTCTTTCCAAAAATATAAATTTCATGACCTGAAACCTTACCAATCAAAATGGCATTTTTGGACCTTTTTCATTTAAATTCAAAGTTTGACCAAGAGTTGACTTTTTGACTCAAGCATTTTTTTAACATTTGGCCAATTGGAACAGCTCATAAATATCATTTTAAGTGTGTTTGCAAAGCCAAATTATGCAGAACATGTGGATCTTGCTTGGTTGCTTGAATTATAAGAAAGGTACAAATGCACCATACTTGTCTATGCTTCCACCATGCCTTGCCTTGTACCTCAAGAGGACAACAATTATGCAGCATTCTTGATCATTTTTCTGTCCTGTTGAGACCTCATTATGCAGCCAAACAACCAACAAGTACACATAGCCATGCTTGCTCACTTGAGTTTTGGCAAAAGGACATGTCCAATTCATGAACCATACCATCTTGCAACCTTGCCTTGTACTACTGTCCCATAGCAGAATTTTGGACACACACAACACAGCCACATAATCAATTACACACCAATTCACTCGTGCTGAACATCACTTGCCTTTCCCAGCAAAAAAGCTTGCCATTTTGCATTTGGTCTAAAAAAGCACCTAAGCCCAAAACCCTTGGCATTTTTTCTGTCACAACACTGCAGCAGGCAAAAAGAAACTTTGGCAATTGCAAAACCAAAAAACCTGTTGCAGCAGCCCAAAAACCACAAGACTCAACAGCATATTTTAGGGTTGATTTTTCCTGTCATTAAACAACCATTGGCAGTGACAGCAAGGGAAGTAACCTAGCAGCAGGCAAAAGGACCTCATTTTGACCTGTCATCAAAACCAGTAGGACAGCCATACCTCCAGGCCATGCTTGTACTGTCCATAGCAGACTTTTCATCCATCTTTTTCTGCTGTCAAAGGAATAGCATTAGCAGTAGCAAAATACAACTGACTCCCTCAAACACCATCTCATAGGCCCTGCTAATCCGCAGCACACAAGCACAATACTGCAGCAGGCAAAACAAAACCTTGGCAATGGTTAAAAAAATCAAAAACCCTACAACAAACACAACACTTTCACTAATTCTAAAAACCTAACCTTGCTTGTGCATTTTTCCTGCAAAAAAACCTTGTCCCCCACAACCAACTCAGACTTGGCCTTGCCTTCACAACCCTGCCACAACCCTTGCAACTTGCCCTCACACACTTCTCTCCAACCTCACTCTTGCTATGCATTTATGTTCTGCTGCCAAAGACTTCAAAATGACATGAACATTGCCAACTCAAAACAGCAGAACAAGCATCACCTCACAAACCTTGCCAAAATCTGCTACAACAAAAAGAACACAACCTTTGGCCAAACTCCAAAAACCTGTCACAACAACCTAGCAGCAGTCCACCATCCTGTTTTCTGTCATGAAACAGCAATAGTTCCAAACCCAACCTTGCCTTGCATTCCCTTTTCCTGTCATAACAAAACCAACACACTCTCACCTGTTCATGGCAGCCACAAGCAAAAAGGGACATTGCAGCAAAAGATGATATGATCCACCTAGCTTTGGCATTCAAAATTATCTGTCAAACTCAACAGTAGGGAGATACTGCCTTGCAGAAACAGAGCAGACCAAAAAACTCACTCATGACAAAAACTGATTCATTGAGATTCACCTGCTACTTTGCAAGTTTCCAAATAACTTAAACCTGCCATTGCTTCTCACCACTTCTAAACACACAAAGAACAAAAGCCTGGCTTGGGTTGTCACAGTCAAGACAGCAGCAACATCCCACAGCAGACTTGAGCAACAAAACCAACAAGACCAAGAGCTTCACTCATCCATTTGACTTGGCTTGGCACTTCTATTTCTCAATCCAAACTGCACTTTCCTGTCATGATGAACCCTGCTAGCCACAACAGAACCAACATAACTTGACAATTCTCTCAAGCTCATCTTGGCATTTTACACAAAAGCTGTCAAAACTCAAGGTCAAGTGTTGGAAGTTTTCAAGAGGTGCTGAGCTAACATACTTCATTCTCCATCATTGAAAGGCCAAAAGAAGCAATTGTTTGAGCTCGAACCAATCAAAGCAACACTGTTTCACATTTTCTTCAAAAATAAGTAAGTGAATCGACCTCCTCCTTTTACCATGCCATGATATGTTTTAGATAGTTTGTTGTATGCTGATTCCAATGAACATTAGTTTGCTTGAAATGATCAACTATGCTGAAAGAAATAAGGATTTCATTTTTCATGCTTAAATGTATTTTTCTTCGATTTGCTGTGATGCTGGGGTTTCCATGAAAATCATGACTTGATTAGGTATGTATGATGCATGAGGATCACATTGATATGCTTATCTCTTGTTTCTGGTTATTTCGAATTTTTGAGTTCATGTTGATGAAGAAGGCAAGCTGCTGTTATGAACCCTATTTGTTTTTCCAGCACATTTACATGGATTGTGTTTAGGGTATTTGTTTGACTGTTGTTGCATGATCATTATTATCTCATTCCCATGATTGTTTGATTTCGATTGGTTGATGAACCATGAAGTTGGAACATAAACCATGCTGCTAAACCCTGCTATGACGAACTCTGTCATTATTTCCAGCAGAAAATCCAGCTTCATAGATGCATGTGTATTGACTGCTACTTTTGTTCTGGTTGTATGACAACTTCATGTCTAATGCCCTGCTTTTGAATGATGCCTTGTTTCAAATTTTGTTTATTAGAGATGATGATGCTTGCTGTTGTTTTCACAACTTTAACTTCCATCCAGAATTTTCTCAAGATTTTGTTTGGTCTGTTGTTAGTTAATGTTGCCCAATGATGTTGTTCCGTGCCATGATTAATCTTTGATGCTGTGATTGTTGTTCATGAACATGAGTTTGAAGTTGCCAAGCCATGCTTAAACCCTAGGGTTTAGAAAACTCAGAAAATTTGAATGTTATTGGCCGGGTTACTGTTTGATTGGCTGAGAGCCAATCAAAACATTTCGTTTTGTAGGGCCAAAACGCAGCACTTCAATAAGTGACTGCAGAATTACAGCAATGCCATTCAGTTGACCAATGTTGACCCATTGCCATGCTATTTTGTTCATCTTGCTTCAATTATTTCCTCATCTTCAACAATTAATTCCTCATCCATGTCAACTCCAAAAATTATGATTTTTTTTGCATGATGATCACAAAGATGTCTATTATTTAATCATGATTTTTAATTAATTTTTGGTTGGCTGGATTTTAATTGATAAATGATTTCCCAACATGTGTGCATGAATGATACTTTGAGCCATTTCAATTGTGAAATGCTCCTGTTGTGTCCAATGAGCTTGGAATTTTTTGTGGTGAAACTAGACACCTTGACCTTCATTTCTATATAAAGTTTGTGCATTTATCATGTGTGGATTGAGAGTTATGATTTTTTGAAGTTGAAGTGTACATTTGGTGTCACAACATGATCATGCATTTTCCCTAATTTCATTACCATGCTTCTTGACCTCCAAATGACTTGATTTTTTGCATGAGCCTACTCTTGTATGTCTAGTTTACATGTGAATTTTCTTGGATTTATTTGAGCTATTTTCCATTTGTTTGAGATTTTCTCCCCTGCCCAGTCAATTGTTGACTTTGTGTGACACATGTTCCCATTTCATTTGTGAAATTCTCATACTTTATTAGATGGACATGAAATTTGATATGTGATAACTAGACATCTCAAGCTTGGAATTGGTGTTAATCTCATTCATTTCTCATCTGTTTTCAATTTGATATGATTTTTTGAAGTTGACCCATGCTTGTTGACTTTCTTTGAGCATGTTCAAATTGGCTTCGACTTTCTGATTTTCATTGACTGCCTTCCACTTGTCTAAATGGGATGAAATTTGACATGCTTACCATGCTATGTGTTAGTTTTGATCATGGTTTATTTGATGATTTTTGGAAAAGGTTTAGATTGCTTTTGATGCAAGTCTTGCTGTTGACTTCTATGAGCTTCTGTTTGCCATGTTTTGACCTAAAGGGTTCATGAAATGATGATGATGATTGATATGAGTGTGAACCCAATTGGTTTTGTTTCCTAATTGTTTGAACATGATTTTGGATACTTGACCCTTGCTGTCTTGACTTTCTCATTCACCTTTTGACCCTAGGCTTGCCCTAGTGGTCCTGTTACTCACCTTTGAGTTTGTGATTTCAGGTTGACTATCAAATGGCCATTAAGACCAATTCTTTTGATTGAGCTTACTCAAGTATCATTGTCTAACCTATTTGTTTTGTAGGTGGCTTGGCTCACATGCCCTAAGCCTTGTGCCTTGCACATCCATGTGCCTATAATGGACTGTTGTTGTCTGTTTCTGTTTGTTTTGTTTGAAGTTGCATACTAACATCTGCTTGACTGTTTCAGGTGCTTTAGTTGCTTAGTTCCTTGTGAACTTTTTGCTTTGCTTTGCTTGTATAAGCAATTTGCATTGAGGTATGTCTCTCCTACTTCATGTAGCCTGGAAGACCTGGCCTGTTACTTGGCCAGGCAACTGTCTGAAGTCCTCCTTAAGAGGCAATGTTTGTGATTGTTTAATTTTGTCCTTGCATAGAGTCAAAGTCCTCCTAAGTGAAGAGGCAATTGGTGGAAGGTAGGGATATACAATCTATCCCCCATTATTCAGTGTGTCATCTGCCTTGCTCACACCACTGTGTTGATGCATTGCAGATACAAACCCAAGATCTTGTACAACTGTACAGTTGAGTCAGTTTTAATGTGTAGAAGGGTTCCCACTTTCTGAACCCACACATTCTTGTCTTGAGCTCTCCCAGGCCAGGGATAAGAGCTGTGAGGTCTCATCCTCACTTCATCCTTTCATCTGCTTCACCTTAGCCCCTCAATGGCAAGGTTAAGAGCAACATTCACCCAGTTCCAGAGGTTTGTTTGTTGAGGTTGATATGACCCCTTGACTAAAACCAAACCCTTGTTTGAGCCACTTGTTTGTGTATAGCGTGTGCTATCTGTGCTTGTAGGATTGTTTGACTTGCTTCCTGTGCAAGTTAGGATAGTTTGACTTGCTTCCTGTGCAAGTTAGGATTTGTTTGACTTGCTTCCTGTGCAAGTTAGGATAGTTTGACTTGCTTCCTGTGCAAGTCAGGATTAGTTTAGACTTGCTTCCTGTGCAAGTTAGGTTTTGCTTGGCTTGCTTCCTGTGCAAGTTAAGTGTGTGTGGCTTGCTTCCTGTGTGAGCCATACTTAGGATAGGTTGGCCCTTGTGCCATTTAGCTAGAAACCTTAACTTAGGGATGATTTTGCATGATAACATCTAGGCTCGAGTCGTAGTCTCCCTAGTGTTGTGTCTCCCTCTGTTATCTGGTTAGGCTAGTCCTTTATCCCTCTGTAGGGGAACTACATCGCCCTGATCTTCATACCAGATGAAGTATGTAGGCAGGAGATTGAGCTGATCTCTCCGGGCGCCCTTTTTTTTCTTTTGTGTGTGTTGTCTGACCTATGTTAGGCTCGAGTCCCTGACTCCTTAGCATGTGCTGTCTGTCTGTTTGTGTGTGTGTGCTTAACAGTTGTAGGCTGAGTCCCCGACTCCCTATCAACCTGTTGTGTTGTTGTGTGCTTGGAAGCCGATGTAAGTCCATCGAGTGGCATTTGGGTTCCAGTGTGCGTGTGTTTAGGTTCGGATGTCAATGTAAGTCCAGTGATTGGCATTTGGGCTCCATGTTTGCCTTTGCCTGTGTTTGTTTGTGTGCGTGTCAGCCGAGCTACGAATGCTCTGATTCTTCTCTCGTCCGAGAAGATACGTATGCATAGGATGCGATATCCTAGCGAGCATGTGTCGTTTCCCCAGTCCGAACTACTTCGACTCTGATGTCTATGCCTGATAGACTAAGTAGGCCCAGGATGCGACATCCTGCCGAGTCAGTTTCAGTCAGTCTCTTGCGTTTCTTTCAGCCAGTGTGTGTGAGTATTTGAGCAGTGTTTAGCAACCAATTTTCTTTCCTTTTGTGCGTGGATCCCGTAGAGTACTACGGATGCGTAGGGGTGCTAATACCTTCCCTTCGCATAACCGACTCCCGAACCCATTCTCTTTGGTCGTGAGACCATGTTCTTTCCTAGGTTTACTTCGAGCGTTTCCTTTCCCTCTTTTGGGATAAATAACGCACGGTGGCGGCTCTGTTGTTCTTATTTTCCCGCCGGTTTTTCGCGCGATGCGACACTGGGAAATGACAAACTAGAAGGGAGTCTAACTCTAGCCTAATAGTTATCATGTAAATTCACCATGGTCCTAGGTTGAAGTTTCTATCTAACTTGCACAGGCAGCAAGTTATCCTAAACAACACAAGCAAAGCAATACAAACACAAGAGCAAGCACACACACTATATACAAACAGATGGGCTCACACAAGGTTAGGCTTTAGTCAAGGGGTCATATCAACCTCGACAAACAAGCCACTATATCAGGGTGATGTTAGCTCTTAACCCTAACATTGAGAGTTAGGGTGAAGCAGATGAAATGGGAAGTGAGGGGTGTGCCTCACAGCTCTTATCCTTGGCCTGGGAGAGCTTCAGACAAATGAAAGTGCGGGAGTTCAGAAAGTAGGAACTCTTCTCCACAAGACTGACACAACATGGATCTTGGGTTAATATCCACAATGCATCAACACAAGGTGTGTGAGCAAAGTGGATGACACACTGAATAGCAGGAGATGGATTACGCATCTCTTTTATCTGCCAATTGCCTTATCAAAGGACTTTTCCTGCTTGGCACAAAGATAAACAAACACAAGCATTGCCTCTTAAGGAGGGCTTCAGACAGGTGCCTGCCCAAGTAACAGGACAGGTCTTCCAGACTACATGAAGTCAGAGGGTTATACCTATGTGGTTAAGCAACCAAGCAAAAGCAAGTACAAATTGAACTTAAGCAACTTATGTACCTGTTGAAACATCACACAAGTCAGTTCAACTATACAGACAAACAGACAATCATGAATATCAAACAATCAAACCCAATGAGCAAAGGCATAAGCCAACAAGTCAAACTCAAATGAGTTAGCAACCCTACAAAACACACAAGGTTAGTAGTCAAAAGTAAACATCAAAGGCTCAAGTGATAGAGCATCATGAACCATATAACTTGGATGTCCAACCTGAAATCAAAGCTCAAACATGAGAGGCAAACCACTAGGTCAAAGCCTAGGGTCAAAGATGGAGAAAAAATCCAAAACAGAACATGAAATTTCACATGAATCAACCTCAATCAATTAAGAACACACTCCAAAAGGTCTCATGTCAATATCATTTACCAAATTCATTTCACAAACCAATCATGGCAAGGTATGCAAGTTGTAACCACATTGTGACATCAAAACAAACAAATGCACATTAAATCAAAAATGGTTCAAACAATTTTGGAAAAATTCATGGGTAAACAGAACATACAACATGATCATCACACCAAAAATTAGGGCATTTGGACAAGACTAGGCATGGTAATCAAATTGCATAAGCCAAGGCAAGCACAATCAAGCACATATGTGACACAACTTAGCACACCAACTTAGCACAAGCCTAAAATAGAAATGAATCATGGTAAAAACCTCAAACCAAAGTCAAAACAACCTTTAACATGTCTAGAATTAGTGTGCAAAATTTCACATCCATTGGATAAAGAACAAGCATTTCACAATCACATGAAGATCAAGACACTTCAAAAGCTCAAAAATGACCATCCAGAAAGAAAAATCTCAATCAAATCAGAAATCAATCCAAAAATTCCAGAAAACACCATGAGCATTCACAACATTCATATCAAGCATCACACAAAAAATCAGAACAATTGGAATTCATTTGGCATGGCAAACAAATTAATCAAGTTGGACCTCACAAGGTGTGACACAAATTGTCACACCTAACTTAGAAAAATCATAACTCAGCAATGGCACATGATAAAAATACAAACTCAACACCAAAATGTCCAGCAAGATGTCTAGTTTCTACATGTAAAATTTCATGAGCATTGGATTAAAATTGAGCCTTTCACAAATGAATGATCAAGGCAAGGTCAAAACATGATACATGTACACAAACCCTAGGGCAAAAAATAAACCAGCCATGCACAATTTGCAAAACAATATTAAAAAAAAAAACTAGACAAAAAATGTGACATAATGCAAATAACCACACAATTTTTGGATCATTATTTATTTTGTTTTGATTTTTTAAAGGTGAAGAAAAATAAAAAAAATGCATGTGGAGCAATGTACATGATGAAGGAGAAAATGAAATGAAGCAATGGAAAGTGTACACGGCCAAGGTTCGAACTCGGTGCAATTTTGAAATGGAAATGGCGCGCTTTCATGGAAATTTCATGCAACCAATCAGGTTGCAACCCTAGCGTAGCCTAAGGGAACGGTTTTCTCATGAATCAAAGCGTGGCCATGCAATTCACAAAACCGTTGCCAAAAGTCCAACTTCATCTTCTTCACGTGTTCTTCATGTGAACAGTAATCTTCAACAATCATCAAGAACTTTTGTTCCAGTTTTTAAAATTGAGCACAGGTATGGATAGATCTTCCATCATAGATCAAGAATCAATTAATAACTAAGCCTAAAACATCATAAACAATGAGAATCAAAGCCAACAAGTTTTGCACACTAAACTTTAAATCACCATAACTTGTTCAATAATGCATGGAATTTAGTGGTTCAAAGCTCAGAATCACAAGCATTGCAAGATCTACAAGTATAGCATAAAAATTTCATGAATTAAAGAGGTCGAAAAAGTGACCTCTTGAAGTGCAGCTTTGCAATTTCGCGTTTTCCAGGCCGTGCAATGCTTTAATCTTCCTCTAGCAAGCTTGTACAAGTGTTTGGATGAAGGCTTGAGGTCCAATTGGTCTTGATTCAACAGAATTTGGATTTCACCATTGATGAACTTCAAGCTTGAGCTGCTTCAAATTGCACGAATTCACTTGGATCTTGGTTCAAACATGCTCCATGATGATACTAGATGATGAATTGATCCAAAAAAATGCAAGAGATGTGAAGAAATTTGGAGAAAAAATGAGAGAGAATTTTGAGAGACTTTGAGAATTCTAGATCTAGAATTGGGAAATGTGATGAATTCTGTTATGATTTGTGTTATATATGCTTCACTAATCATGTTTAATTAACCTAAACCAAGTGCTAATGAAAATTAATTAAATTTGGAGGTGTTTTGCAAAATTGGGATTTCACCCTTATGCATGGACATGGCATGTGAACAGTACGAATTTGGGATTGAAATGCACTCAAAATATCATTTTAAAACCAATGGAAGTGGTACCATGTTCAAATAATGCACACATTTCAAATTCCTTTTTTCCCTCCAAAAATCAATTGAATTTTCAAATATTTATGTGAATGGAATGCATGGCATGTGATGTATGTTTTGGATAGTACATGTCAAGACATGAACAATGCAAAAAGAACCACTCCATTTGGACTTTTGGTGAAGAAGTTATGCCCATTTGAAGTTCAATGTTCACTTGGCCAAGTTTTGATCATATCTCCTTAACCACACATGAGAAATTGATGATCTTGGACTTTTTGGAAATGGGAGAGAAAGATCTACAACTTTAATGTTCAACAAAATTTCATTTGAAGCATTCTTGATGATGCAATCTTGAGTTGAAAACCTTTCCATTTTTGGCAATTTCAAATTACAAGTCACTTTCTATTTTTGGAAAGTTTTGTCCTGACTTTATTTTCTTCAATGTTGATGTTTGAAATGTCAAATAAGACTTGTTTGAACATGAATGAAGTATTTCTAACCACTTCCCACCTCCAAATCCAACAGTTGACTTGACAGTTGACTTTTGTAGTTGATAGATGACTTGGTCATGCACAGATGAATTTGAGCCTCAATCTCTTGGTGAAATGGCTCCAAAATGAAACCCTAGCTTATACAAGCTCAATAAAATCATGTGATGATCCCCATCTCAATAAAGACCTCATCTCCTTGAAAAACCCTGATTGGCATAATGTAGCTGATTAGGGTTGACCAGAGGTCAAAACCCTAATCCCAAGGAATCTGATCAGGAATAACGAATCATGATGATGATGATGTACCATTCCAACCAAGATAATGATCAATCTTCTTGAGGAACCAAGAAACCCTTATTGAAGCACAAACCCTCAGATGGCTAGTGATCAATTCATGAGACCCTCAAGCTTGCATCTCTTAACCTTTCCATCTTCTGATAAAGACCTAGGAGGATGACTTGCTCATTGTTTCCACATGATATGCAAAGATGCAATGACTAATGTCCTAAAAAATGAAATGCAATATGCTAAGCTAGTCCCAAGAGAGGAGGACAAATTTTGAGGTGTTACAGCTGCCCCTATTCAATCCACTGTGAACCTGTCGATATGAACAGCCTCGGCTTTCAGATGATCAGGATGAAGAGTGATTGAATACCAAGAACAGACGAACAATTTGCACTCTGATGGGAAAGAATTAACAATGCTTGTCAGAATCGGCAAAGATGCAATCTCTAAAGAAGAATCCGTCTGGTACCGAGAAAGGTCGGCCTGAACACCGAAACAGAAATTTGACCTGTATACCAAAATAGATGGTAACACAGGGATAACCATGGCCTGAACACCGTGTATCCGCTAGGGATTATTACTACTTTTTTTTTACTTTTCTTGAACCCCGAAACTTTCTAATTGATTTCCTTTTTTTTCATTTTCTTGAACCCCGAACAAATATTTCCTTTTGCGCGAATGATCCCGGATCACCGCAGTTGAACCCCGACAAATTCATAGTAGTCTCGTTTGCCAAATAATGAACCCCACTCTCCATTTGAACCCCAGTCGCCTGACGATAACTTGTGATCGCCATTGTGAACCCCGTTCTCCAGAAAACACCCTGTGTCTCCCTTTCTCCATTTGAACCCCGTTCTCCAGAAAATGCCTCAACACTTCCTTTTCTCCATTTGAACCCCGCTCTCCAGAAACTTGTGATAATTCTGCTGGCAACGTCGGAAATAACACCAACCACCACTCTGATGGCGACATATCAGAGGGTATTCGACCAGACATTTACCAATGACTGGGAAGGAACTCGACGTTTATTGACATCGAACAATGATGTTTACTGACACCAAAGAAAACTCGACCAGACATTGACCAATGACTGGGAGGGAACTCGACATTTACTGACATCGAACAATGATGTTTACTGACACCAAAGAAAACTCGACCAGACATTGACCAATGACTGGGAGGGAACTCGACATTTACTGACATCGAACAATGATGTTTACTGACACCAAAGAAAACTCGACCAGACATTGACCAATGACTGGGAGGGAACTCGACGTTTACTGACATCGAACAATGATGTTTACTGACACCAAAGAAAACTCGACCAGACATTGACCAATGACTGGGAGGGAACTCGACGTTCACTGACATCGAACAATGATGTTTACTGACACCAAAGAAAACTCGACCAGACATTGACCAATGACTGGGAGGGAACTCGACATTTACTGACATCGAACAATGATGTTTACTGACACCAAAGAAAACTCGACCAGACATTGACCAATGACTGGGAGGGAACTCGACGTTTACTGACATCGAACAATGATGTTTACTGACACCAAAGAAAACTCGACCAGACATTGACCAATGACTGGGAGGAAACTCGACGTTTACTGACATCGAACAATGATGTTTACTGACATCGAACAAAACTCGACCAGACATTGACCAATGACTGAGAGGGAACTTGACGTTTACTGGCATCGAACAATGATGTTTACTGACATCAAAGAAAACTCGACCAGACATTGACCAATGACTGGGAGGGAACTTGACATTTACGGACATCGAACAATGATGTTTACTGACACCAAAGAAAACTCGACAAGACATTGACCAATGACTGGGAGGGAACTCGACATTTATTGACATCGAACAATGATGTTTACTGACACCAAAGAAAACTCGACCAGACATTGACCAATGACTGGGAGGGAACTCGACATTTACTGACATCGAACAATGATGTTTACTGACACCAAAGAAAACTCGACCAGCCATTGACCAATGACTGGGAGGGAACTCGACGTTTACTGACATCGAACAATGATGTTTACTGACACCAAAGAAAACTCGACCAGACATTGACCAATGACTGGGAGGGAACTCGACGTTTACTGACATCGAACAATGATGTTTACTGACACCAAAGAAAACTCGACCAGACATTGACCAATGACTGGGAGGAAACTCGACGTTTACTGACATCGAACAATGATGTTTACTGACATCGAACAAAACTCGACCAGACATTGACCAATGACTGGGAGGGAACTTGACGTTTACTGGCATCGAACAATGATGTTTACTGACATCAAAGAAAACTCGACCAGACATTGACCAATGACTGGGAGGGAACTCGACATTTACGGACATCGAACAATGATGTTAACTGACACCAAAGAAAACTCGACAAGACATTGACCAATGACTGGGAGGGAACTCGACATTTACTGACATCGAACAATGATGTTTACTGACACCAAAGAAAACTCGACCAGACATTGACCAATGACTGGGAGGGAACTCGACGTTTACTGACATCGAACAATGATGTTTACTGACACCAAAGAAAACTCGAGCAGACATTGACCAATGACTGGGAGGGAACTCGACGTTTACTGACATCGAACAATGATGTTTACTGACACCAAAGAAAACTCGACCAGACATTGACCAATGACTGGGAGGGAACTCGACGTTTACTGACATCGAACAATGATGTTTACTGACACCAAAGAAAACTCGACCAGACATTGACCAATGACTGGGAGGGAACTCGACATTTACTGACATCGAACAATGATGTTTATTGACACCAAAGAAAACTCGACCAGACATTGACCAATGACTGGGAGGGAACTCGACGTTTACTAACATCGAACAATGATGTTTACTGACACCAAAGAAAACTCGAGCAGACATTGACCAATGACTGGGAGGGAACTCGACGTTTACTGACATCGAACAATGATGTTTACTGACACCAAAGAAAACTCGACCAGACATTGACCAATGACTGGGAGGGAACTCGACGTTTACTGACATCGAACAATGATGTTTACTGACACCAAAGAAAACTCGACCAGACATTGACCAATGACTAGGAGGGAACTCGACATTTACTGACATCGAACAATGATGTTTATTGACACCAAAGAAAACTCGACCAGACATTGACCAATGACTGGGAGGGAACTCGACGTTTACTGACATCGAACAATGATGTTTACTGACACCAAAGAAAACTCGACCAGACATTGACCAATGACTGGGAGGGAACTCGACGTTTACTGACATCGAACAATGATGTTTACTGACACCAAAGAAAGGATATTACAGGGATCGACACGACACTTACTGGTATCGCAAGGATGAAATCCACATATGTTAAAACCAGGCAGACGCTTGCCGGGGACTAACTGGGGAATACTGTTGCTCCAAAATTACGATGCTGAACTCCTCAGAGTAACACCTTCCAACTTCCATCTCGCACGACAGAAATCTTCCTCCAATATCGCACTACCGGGGGGAAATACCATTGACCCAACGTCACAATGCTAAACTCCTCAGAGTAACATCTTCAAACTTCCGGCAAAACCAAATCTCAAGCGGTAACCACGGCTCGAGTAACTGATGATTGCAATGCTGATGCTGATTTCCCAACTAGCGAAACCACTCCTCAAACGGTAACCACGGCTTGAGTAGCATCTTCACCCACTGGCGAAACCAAATCTCAAACGGTAACCACGGCTTGAGACTAGCTGATGCTTGCAATGATAATGCATGGTTTTTTAGCGCAATGCTCCATAATTATGGAAATGATACGCAATTTATTATGCAATATGCTATGATCTCTTAAATGATGCATGCATAAAAAGTATCCCCCTCAAGGGACTCTTCTGGGGAGCTCGAGGCACTCTGCAGAGGAACTCGACAACACTCCAATCTCCACCCCGCTGGGGAATAGCACTGCTACTGGAGAAAGGACCACCCTTACTAGGGATAACCTTCTTTGAACCCAACCCGCCTGGGGACTTCGCTGGGGAATAAACCACCAACGCACTCTGTGTGGAAAACAACAATCCTCGACTTGCTGGGGAATTAACAAGCTCCGCCATGCTAGGGGAAACAACTACCCACAGACACCTCCGCTAGGGAAATAACAACCTTCAGGCCTGGCTACTGAGGAAACACCGATCTCAAACCCGCTGAGGGGATAACCATCCCGACCCTGCTAGGGAAAACACAGACCTTGAATCTGCTGAGGAGGTAACAATCCCAACTCTGCTTGGGGAAACCAGGAAAGTCTGGCGCAGAACACCCGTCGACTCGTCGAACCATGGCATTCACTATCTAAATCCACTGTCAATCTTCCAAATTTGAGAACTCCCATACTCGTCTGGACTTTTCTGATTCATCACCTTGTATTCCCGACTCCTCCGTACTCGACGGAGATCGAACTCTTTGAATTCATACAAACTTCACGGTCCTCAGACTTTAAAGAGTCTTCTTGATTAATTCTCAAGGATCGTCGTACGTCTTTCGTCGTCTTTCCACCATTCCTCCATTCATTCGTCCCTGATTGGACTCCACGGGGATCTTTTGTCAAAAAGGCTTCACGTCACAACCTGCAAGTGAGTGAAAATATCTAACAGCATCTGCAAAAAAGATCGTTAGACAAAAACGTGCCCCAGGCATGTCGAGATTCAACACTTGGGCCACTCAACCTTCCGAATAAGATTTCAAATTTTCAATCTTATAAACATGCATTGGAAGGGATCTCCATGTTTTAAAATGCAAAGATTCTTTATCAAAATAAACGGATGTTTTTGCAATCAAAGCGGTAATGAAAACAAAAACAAAATTATTTGACTGAATATGCATTTTATTGATTGAAACAGTCTGGCTCAAAAATTGAGCAATACAAAGGAAGCAATTCTTGAAAAGAGGTAATTGCGCACAAAAGGAAAAATCTATCCTAATGGCAATGTGAAACCGCGATCTCATCGAGTTCCAACTCGGTTACACCCCGTATGTCCTCAGACTCTCCGTGCTTTCTGCCTTCTGAACAAGACGCTTCCGACTGCTCCCTACCGAGGATTATCCATGTCATATCCAAAGTAAACGATCATGCCAGACGCAGTTGCTCGTTTCAATCCCTCTTTTGCTTGGACCGCCCTTTCGGGTTTTCAGTCCACCGGGATACCCTTTTTTGCCCAAGCCGCCTTTCCAGGTTTTCGACTTGCCGGGTGTACATTTTTCCTTTTTATCCCTAATTTTTGCCCGAACCTTTTCCATTTTTTTTTTGGTTCGCCGGGATGCCCATTTTTTCCTGGACTATTTTATTCTTTTCGTCCAGCGGGTCTCTTTATACGAAGTATTTTTAACTGCGTCCGCATTCACAGGGGACAGAAAATCCTCACCATCCATGGTCGTCAACGACAAGGCTCCGCCAGAGAAAACCTTCTTGACCACGAATGGACCTTCATAATTGGGTGTCCATTTTCCCCTACAATCGTTCTGAGGAGGAAGGATCCTTTTCAACACCATATCACCCACGTGATATACACGAGGTCGCACCTTTCGGTCAAAAGCACGCTTCATCCTCTGCTGGTATAACTGCCCATGACAAATAGCCGCCAGCCTCTTTTCCTCAATCAGGCTCAACTCTTCATACCGAGTCCTTACCCATTCAGCCTCTTGCAATTTTACGTCCATTGGGACTCTCCACAATGGGATCTAGGCTTCTGTAAGTAATACCACTTCTATTCCATACATGAGCGAGCGCGGCGTTGCCCCTAGTAGACGTACGCACCGAAGATCGATACCCAAGATACAAGCTTTATACTCAGCCACCATTGTTGGTGCATTCGACCGTTAGCCGGGTAACAAAAAGAACGTGGGATCCCAAAGCAGCACCAACTCCGCTTCCATTCATGTTAATGGCCCCATCAAACATCAGAATCCGTTCAGATTCAGGGTCAGGCCCCTCCTCCGGGATTGGTTCCTCACAATCTTTCGATTTGAGAACCTCGATGTCCTCATCAGGGAACTCAAACTTCATCGGTTGATAACCCTCAATGGGTTACTGGGCGAGATAATCAGACAATACACTCCCCTTGATTGCTTTCTAAGAGGTGTACCGAATATCGTATTCAATCAAAATCATTTGCCCTCTCGCAACCCGTCCGGTCGATGCTGGCTTCTCAATATTGGCTTCCCCAAATACATACCTGATCGGATCCATCTTGGAAATCCACAAAGTGGTACGAACCAGCATATACTGTCTCGGTCGGCGAGCAGCCTATGCCAAAGTACAACAAGTTTTATCGAGCAGTGAATGTATTGTTTCACAGTCGGTAAACTTTTTGCTAAGGTAAATTGCATGCTCTTTTCGACCAGACTCGTCATGTTGCCCCAGTACACACCCCATAGACCCCTCGAGGCCTGTCAAGTACCAGATTAACGGTCGTCCCTCCACAGGAGGCATCAGAATCGGAGGCTCCTGCAAATACTCTTTTATCTTTTCAAATGCCCCTTGGCAATCATTATTTCACCTGACCGTTCGATCTTTTTTTTTGTTTTCGGTTCGGGCATTTCTTGCATTGCTTTTTCCTTTTCTTTTCTTTTCTTTCTTTTTTTTAGCAGGATCGACCTCGATTCCTCTTTCGTTCAAAATAAGCCTCGGCAACTTACCGGACCGCACTCTGATAGTGCACTTATTCGGATTTAACCTCAGTCTGAGTTGTCTCAACTGGTCCACTCAGCTTGGCCAAATCTACCAGATGCCCTTCTTCTGTTTGGGCCTTTGCCATCATGTCATCAACATAGCATTCAATTTCATGATGAATCATATCATGAAACAAAGTCACCATAACTCTTTGATACGTGACACCGGCGTTCTGCTTCACTAGAGGACAGTCTTCTCTCAATGGTAGCTGGTGCATAACGACACCGGTATCCGACCCTGGTATATTCTGATAAGACCAAGCGAGAATATCAACGCACTCTTTCAACAGTGCTACCATTCTGCTCTTGACATTTGCCTCTGAAGCGGCCCCAACTTGCACTTTTTGACCTCCTCAGTGCTTGGATTGACAATCTTAACTCGTTCCTCGTGTGGTTGAATCACCTTCTCCTCTTGTCTCAACAACCTGGCTAATCTCCCAGCAGATCACGATCTTCTTTTCCTTCTTCTTCGGCATGATAGATCGGATTGTCGAAGTCATATGAGGGTGTAACAGGATTGTTATCAATGAGATCCGGAGGATAGTCACTTTTGAGGTCGGAACAAGACGAATCAAAAGGAAAGAAAAACGAAAATAAACATTGCCATTTTTATTTTTAAAACTGCAAAAATAAATGAAAAACAGGGAACACCGCTTTTAATGTGAAAAACATCCATTTATTAATGATGCAAAATGTTGCAAAATGAAACACATGAGGTGGCCCTTACAATGAACCATTACGTTTCGGGCAAAACGTATGGCTTTCATGCAAACAGTATTGAAAACAGAAATAATACTCTTCACGCAGAGTGACAGTGATGATCTTTTAGGCCTTCTAGTTCTGGACTTCCATCCCTGGTACGCACGGTTTTATCCAACCATCAAACTCGCAGTCACTGTCAGCCTCTTCAGCCACCGCACAGACGTGACCTGAATCTTCAGCAATTGCACCCACCATCGCCTGACCATGCGCCGGCATGGGATTAGCATTAACATTCGGAGATGGTGCAAAATTGATGGCCTTGGAGTCTACCAAGTCTTGGACAACATGCTTAAAAGCTCTACAGCCCTCAATATTACGCCCTGGTGTACCAGAATGGAATTCACACTTGGCGTTCTCATCATAATTAGGAGGCCTCTGATCTGATCTTACTGGAGCCATCGTCCTTGGCTGAACCAACCCAAGATCCATCAACTTCTTAAACAGAACAGCATATGTCACGGGCGACTTATCGAACTGACGATCAATCCCCTTTCCTCTCACTTGGTACCCATCTCTCTGTGCTCTCTGTTGGAGTGGCTGACGCTGTTGTGGTACCGACTGATTACCAGCAGGAATTGTTACCGCAACAGTGTGCTGGTAGTAACGATCCCTACCGTGTCCCCTCTGGGCATACACAACACTCGATTCACCCTCATTCTTGCGCTGACCGTTCCCAAATGGCTTATTTACTCCAGATGACGGAGCATTTCCCTGTATTTTCCCCATTCTCAGCCAACTTTCAATTCTCTCACCAGCCACTACTATGTCTGCAAAGCCAGTGACGGGACAACCCACCATCCTTTTAGCAAAAACCCTCTGTAGGGTACCCATGAATAGATCAGACATCTCCCGATCCACCAGCGGAGGTTGAACTCTGGCAGCCAACTCCCTCCACCTTTGTGCATATTCTTTAAACCCTTCATTCGGCTTCTGAGACATACCCTGCAGCTGGGTACGACTAGGAGCCATGTCAGCATTGAATTGATATTGTTTAAAGAAGGCATCTCCAAGATCCTGCCAGCTCTTGACATCTGATGATCTCAGCTTGGTATACCATTCAAGAGACCCCCCAGATAGACTGTCTTGGAAGAAGCACATCCAGAGCTTCTGATCCATTGTATAGGTAGAAATCTTACGGACAAATGCCTGGAGATGAGTTTCTGGGCAAGAACTCCCATTGTATTTGTCAAACGTAGGCGCTTTAAACTTTTGCGGGATCACAATCCCCTCAACTAGCCCCATGTTCGACATGTTGACAACCCCTGGAGTAGCATGGCTTTCCAGAACCCTTATCTTCTCTGCCAGTGCCTGAATCTCCTTGCTTGGCGGTGGAACACCGTACTGACCAAATTGCTCATTCAGCATGGAGAACTGATCCGCTTCTTTATCTTCCAAGACTTCAAGGAAAGGAGGAAACTGATCATCCTTCAAATTATTACCCACAAGATCCGGTCCACCACCTGCAGCGAAACCAAACCCACCACCATTGTTGATCACCACATCAGCAACGGTCTTTCTTCTGGGATCACCACCGTCCCTAGAACCACCAAGACCGTTGTTGGAGACACCCTCTAGGTTATTACCACTGTTGGCAGCCGAAGCCCGCTCGAGCTTTTCCACTTTCTCAACCAATGCCTTCTGCCCCAAGGCGAACCCTTGCATAATATTGATCAGCTCTCCCATCTTCTCTTTCAGCTCGAGAATGTCTAGGTTAGAAGTATCCATCAGTTTGGATCTGTTGCGCCTGGTAGGGTATCTGTGCGGACGTGCTACGTGCAAGGGAACGATTCTACGTGCGCGGGCAATGATTCCTGAGTAAACCCAAACACGTTAGAAACTAACACCTGCAAAACAGAAGACAGGTTATTATGACTCACGCATGAATGCAATGTCTATCCGTATGAAGAACACTCTGCCCTTCGATTCTGGCTTCATCGAGACGGATAAAAAATTCGACAATAACATTCTGACATCAGGATGTCTCTCAACCAGAATCTCAATCGAGAATGTACCCTGAGTATGGATAGACATGGGTTATATGCAGATGAATGCAAAATGTGGATGATGCTGATGCATGAATGCAAGAGTCACTGTGCCATCCTCCAAGTCATCTAATCATCAACTGAGTTACGGCCTCTGAACTGATCACAACCATCTGAAGGAATACGTAACCACAAATCCCATTCAGGGTTCCGAAATAAACGAAACGGAGGATACATCACCATCATCACCAGGAAGTCCTCTGAACAGACAACCACCAGATCCTCTGAACCAGCCCAGGGAATCCTGAAATAAACGGATCCCCACTGATAAATACCACGGACGAAACTCCGGCGTCTCGGAAATAAATGTCCATAAATCCGACTTATAAATAGGACTCTGATCAACAGCTGAACCATTAGTCACCATCAAAGTCACCATCAGAACATGCATCTGTAAGAATCAACCCTCCCCTCACAGGTGAATTCTAATCAGGTCATCCTAAGGCGGATAATGGTCTCGACAATCGGGCAAAGATACTCAACGGGTTTGCCCTTTCGGGTGTGCCGTTGCAGCTCTCTTAAGACCGTCTAAACCAAAGATCCGGGAAAGCACGGTCACCGAAGTCAATAGCTCAAAAGAGATAACCCAACCAAAGTGGAATACCCCACTAAGGAAGAGCTCACTCAGAAGAACCTCGTCCGGCTTGTGGTATGTCACGTCGCAACAACATGCTGATAAAGCAAGTGAGGAAACGTGAGACCACACTAATCCTAGGTGTATACTCGGGCCTGGGTTTTAGCCCCACTCAGAACACCCCCCCCCCCCCCCAAATCAGAGGAACCACCTGTACAGAAAACAACACAATGATAGTATGATGCATGCAAACATTTATGTAAATATATACACAACATAATAATCATAAATGCAATAAATAGAGCAACACAAGCAACCTAAACTATCCTAGAGAGCGCTAGGAGAGACTCGCTTAGGGAAGATGGACCAGCAAGAGGTCAACTTCTATTATTCCCCAGCAGAGTCGCCAACTGTCGCATCCGCGAAAAATAACCGGCGGGAAAAAACAAAACAAACAGAGCCGCCACCGTGCGTTATTTATCCCAAAAGAGGGAAAGGAAACGCTCGAAGTAAACCTAGAAAAGACATGGTCTCGCGACCAGAGAGAGATGGGATCGGGAGTCGGTTATGCGAAGGGAAGGTATTAGCACCCCTACGCATCCGTCGTACTCGACGGGATCCACGCTCAAAAGAATAGAAGAAAGGTTGCTAAACACTGCTCACAAGCTGCACACACACACAGGAAGGAAACACAGATGGAATAAGAGGGGAACGGGCTCGCTAGGATATCGCATCCTATGCCTACGTATCTCATCTGGAATGAGACTCAGAGCTACCGTAGTTCGGCTCACGCACGCCGAAACAAAACCAACACAGGAAACCGACTGCCAATCGCTGGGCTTACGTCAGACTCCACACAAACAGGCAAACCGGGAAACCGAATGCCAATCGCTGGACTTACATCAGACTCCGAACCAACAAACACACTCAGGAAACCAACTGCCAATCGTTGGACTTATGTCGGACTCCAAACGCACACAAAAGGGTTAACCGGACGCTGAGTCGTCAAAAGCAACAAAGAAGTTGAACAAACAAACTAACAGGGAGTCTGGTACTCGAGCCTGCTAGCTGTCAAGCAAACACACACAAAAAGGAAAAGGGTGCCCGGAGAGACCTCGTACGATCTCCTGCCTACGTACCTCATCTGGTATGAGGATCAGGGCGACGTAGTTCCCCTTAACAGGGAAAGAACTTCTAACCTAACCAGAGACTGGGAAATGACAAACTAGAAGGGAGTCTGACTCTAGCCTAATAGTTATCATGTAAATTCACCATGGTCCTAGGTTGAAGTTTCTATCTAACTTGCACAGGCAGCAAGCTATCCTAAACAACACAAGCAAAGCAATACAAACACAAGAGCAAGCACACACACTATAAAAAAAATGCATGTGGAGCAATGTACATGATGAAGGAGAAAATGAAATGAAGCAATGGAAAGTGTACACGGCCAAGGTTCGAACTCGGTGCAATTTTGAAATGGAAATGGCGCGCTTTCATGGAAATTTCATGCAACCAATCAGGTTGCAACCCTAGCGTAGCCTAAGGGAACGGTTTTCTCATGAATCAAAGCGTGGCCATGCAATTCACAAAACCGTTGCCAAAAGTCCAACTTCATCTTCTTCACGTGTTCTTCATGTGAACAGTAATCTTCAACAATCATCAAGAACTTTTGTTCCAGTTTTTAAAATTGAGCACAGGTATGGATAGATCTTCCATCATAGATCAAGAATCAATTAATAACTAAGCCTAAAACATCATAAACAATGAGAATCGAAGCCAACAAGTTTTGCACACGAAACTTTAAATCACCATAACTTGTTCAATAATGCATGGAATTTAGTGGTTCAAAGCTCAGAATCACAAGCATTGCAAGATCTACAAGTATAGCATAAAAATTTCATGAATTAAAGAGGTCGAAAAACTGACCTCTTGAAGTGCAGCTTTGCAATGCTTTAATCTTCCTCTAGCAAGCTTGTACAAGTGTTTGGATGAAGGCTTGAGGTCCAATTGATCTTGATTCAACAGAATTTGGATTTCACCATTGATGAACTTCAAGCTTGAGCTGCTTCAAATTGCACGAATTCACTTGGATCTTGGTTCAAACATGCTCCATGATGATACTAGATGATGAATTGATCCAAAAAAAATGCAAGAGATATGAAGAAATTTGGAGAAAAAATGAGAGAGAATTTTGAGAGACTTTGAGAGTTCTAGATCTAGAATTGGGAAATGTTATGAATTCTGTTATGATTTGTGTTATATATGCTTCACTAATCATGTTTAATTAACCTAAACCAAGTGCTAATGAAAATTAATTAAATTTGGAGGTGTTTTGCAAAATTGGGATTTCACCCTTATGCATGGACATGGCATGTGAACAGTACGAATTTGGGATTGAAATGCACTCAAAATATCATTTTAAAACCAATGGAAGTAGTACCATGTTCAAATAATGCACACATTTCAAATTCCTTTTTTCCCTCCAAAAATCAATTGAATTTTCAAATATTTATGTGAATGGAATACATGGCATGTTATGTATGTTTTGGATAGTACATGTCAAGACATGAACAATGCAAAAAGAACCACTCCATTTGGACTTTTGGTGAAGAAGTTATGCCCATTTGAAGTTCAATGTTCACTTGGCCAAGTTTTGATCATATCTCCTTAACCACACATGAGAAATTGATGATCTTGGACTTTTTGGAAATGGGAGAGAAAGATCTACAACTTTCATGTTCAACAAAATTTCATTTGAAGCATTATTGATGATGTAATCTTGAGTTGAAAACCTTTCCATTTTTGGCAATTTCAAATTACAAGTCACTTTCTATTTTTGGAAAGTTTTGTCCTGACTTTATTTTCTTCAATGTTGATGTTTGAAATGTCAAATGAGACTTGTTTGAACATGAATGAAGTATTTCTAACCACTTTCCACCTCCAAATCCAACAGTTGACTTGACAGTTGATAGGTGACTTGGTCATGCACAGATGAATTTGAGCCTCAATCTCTTGGTGAAATGGCTCCAAAATGAAACCCTAGCTTATACAAGCTCAATAAAATCATGTGATGATCCCCATCTCAATGAAGACCTCATCTCCTTGAAAAACCCTGATTGGCATAATGCAGCTGATTAGGGTTGACCAGAGGTCAAAACCCTAATCCCAAGGAATCTGATCAGGAATAACGAATGATGATGATGATGATGTACCATTCCAACCAAGATAATGATCAATCTCCTTGAGGAACCAAGAAACCCTTATTGAAGCACAAACCCTCAGATGGCTAGTGATCAATTCATGAGACCCTCAAGCTTGCATCTCTTAACCTTTCCATCTTCTGATAAAGACCTAGGAGGATGACTTGCTCATTGTTTCCACATGATATGCAAAGATGCAATGACTAATGTCCTAAAAAATGAAATGCAATATGCTAAGCTAGTCCCAAGAGAGGAGGGCAAATTTTTAGGTGTTACACGTTGCATTTTGCTTTGAAAAATGATGAGGAGGAGCTAAATCCCATTTTGTCAAGATTAGAGGTAGTAGCTATTATCATTTGTTTATGTATTCCATTTGATTTATATATATATGATAAAAGATTGTTGATGTATTGAATGCTATTTTTGCCCTAAGTTGAAAATCAGATTTGAGTAGTTGTTGAAAGAGATTATTTGAGTCTTGACATAAAATAGATTTTCAAGTAGTGAATAAGTTGTAGAGATAGATTTATTCATTACTCTTCTTTTGTATCAACCGTTAAAGATTGCTATATTGATAGTTAGGTGGAGAGATCGTCTAAGGATCAATATAGTGATTATCACAATATCATTTAGGCATAAATGACTTTGAGAGGATACTTGAACATCATCAATAATCTGAAATCTATATAGTTATCATAAGGAATCATAAGCACTTGGAATAGTGAACCCCAATCTTGCCAAGCTTTTACATTTGATTAAAACCAATTTACTGTTTTTAGTGACATTTACTCATAAGATAACTTTCCAAACAAAACAACTTTGTTACTTTCTAAACTTATAACAATTTGGATTATAGAACGACGGTAATAACAACCAATCTCTGTGGATACGATATAAAAATATTTGCCGAAAATATACTTTTCAACAAATTGGCGCCGTTGTCGGGGATTGGTGTTCGATATTACAAGCATTGCAATAATTCATTATTTTAAGTTTTGTTACTTTTATTATTATCCCTCTTGTGTGTCACTTGGTTTGTTAGTTTTGTAGATTCTAGTGCATGCGAGAAAAAGCTACCGAGGAGCAATTTCAATTCGATCCCGAAATTGAAAGAACACTTCGGAAGCTCAATAGCAAAACACGAAGAAGAAGGAAACTAGCCAAAGAGAGGAACCGGAGAGAAGAAGCATCTACTTCCGCACTTGTTCAAATCGAGGAAGTGGTTGTAGAAGCTTGTGACGGAAACATGGCGGATGACAATCGTACCGAAATGTCCGCTAATAGTCCAAGAAGGAATGCTCAATTTGCCCGTGGAGGAAGAAACACAGAGATGAAGACCAGAATCCTCTAACTTCTCTATGCAAATCCATTCACCGGAATGGACCATGAAGATCCGTATACCCATCTCATCAAATTTTATGAGATTGCGGGTTCTACGGGAATTGATGAGACGGGTGAAGAGGCATTATTCAAAAGGATATTCCCACATTCCTTAGTGGGAAAGGCAAAGGAGTGGTACCTTGATCAAGCACCGAGAGTGATGATGGATTGGAATTTGCTAGAAGAAAAGTTCCTAGAAAGATATTTCCCTCAATCCCGATTCATGGAAGCCAAAACGGCTATTGCGGTATTCACTCAAGGAAGCAACGAGTCTCTAAATGAGGCTTGGGAAAGATTCAAGTCAATGTTGAGAAAATGCAAGGGTCATGGTTTTGATGAGCTCTCTCAAATCCATATTTTTCTAAATGGGCTCCAATCAACTCACAAGACACTTTTGGATGCTACCGCGGGTGGTTCTCTTATGTCAAAGAATGCGGAAGAAGCTAAAGTCATTATCGACCGGATGTCACTCAATGATCGCCAAAGTCAACATGACCGTAGCCCTTCACAACGTAAACCGGGAGTTCTTGAGTTAAATACCAATGACGTCATTCTTGCTCAAAATAAGCTACTCTCTCAACAAGTGGAGTTGCATACTCAACAAATGGCCAAGCTTCCACAGCAAATGAAGGAAATTCAAGGGTCTCAAGTTCGGCATCAAGTAGCATGTTGCGAATTATGTCAAGGAGATCATCCTACTGGTTTTTGTCCTTCACTAGAAGAAGTGAGTTATGTGAACAACCAAAATCAAGGCTATCAAAGACAACCTCCTAACAATCAAGGTTATCAACCAAGAAACAATCAAGGCTATCAACCATCAAGGTTCAACAATCAAAATTTTCAGCAACAAAGTCCCTATCAACACCCAAACTCTCAAGGCCAACAGTTGCAAGGAGGAAATTCCAAGCTAGAGGACACTCTTCAACAATTCATGCAAGCTTCCATGGTAAATCAGAAGAGTAACGAAGCAGCAATTAAGAATCTGGAAAATCAAGTAGGCCAACTTGCGAAGCAACTGTCGGAACAAAACGCATGATCTTCCTTTTCCGCTAACACTCAAACCAATCCAAAGGAGCATTGTAAAGCAATTGTCACGAGGAGAGGTAAAGAGTTGACAAGTGAAAAAAGTGAGGAAATTACAGTAGAGAATGATATGGATGAAATGCTGGAAAAAGAGGACATGGTTGGTGGAAGGGAGAAAGTGGCTGGAACTTTTCAGTTCGCGCCGCGAACCACCTTCGCGCCGCAAAAAGAGCAGGATTTGCCAACTGAGAAAAAGACTGAATTGGAGGTGAAAAAGGATGCTGAACCAAGAAAGAAGAAGAAAGGAGAGAAAGGTGTGAGTGTCATTCCAACCCAATATCTACCTTATCCGCATGCTCCATCGAAGAAGGACAATGCCAGGCATTATGTACGGTTCATGGACATATTCAAACAACTTCAAATCAATATCCCATTTGCCGATGCATTAGAGCAAATGCCACGGTATGAAAAGTTCATGAAGGACATTCTTACAAAGAAAAGGAGACACGTGGAAGACGAAACCATCTTGCTTGATGCACGTTGTAGTGCCATCATTCAAAAGACTCTCCCAAGGAAGGAATCCGATCCGGGCCGAGTCGTTTTACCGGTGACCATCGGAAGCACATACATTGGTAATGGCTTGATTGACTTGGGGTCTAGCATCAATTTAATCCCTCTCTCCATTGTTAAAAGATTGGGAAATGATGAGATCAAATCGACAAGGATGACTTTACAACTAGCTGACAAATCTACCACTTCACCATATGGAATTGCTCAAGACATGTTAGTAAAGGTGGATAAACTCTTGTTTCCGGTAGATTTCGTGATAGTAGAGATGGATGAAGATCGTGATGTGCCTCTAATTCTTGGAAGACCATTCATGAAAATAGTCCGGATGATGATTGACATTGATGATGGACTAATGAAGGTGAGAGTGCAAGGCGAAGAGGTGACCTTTAATCTTTTTGAAGCCATGAAGCATCAAAAAGACAAGCATGATTATTTCCGAATCGATGCAATCAAAGAGGAAGTAGTGGAGGTCGCAAACCAAGTTCATATTTCTAATCCTCTAGAGAGAGATCTTATCGGAGCCTACAATATGTTGACCGAAAATGAAGAAAAAGAGATTGAAGCAATGTTGCATGAGTTAGAGTTTTGTGGCGAGCTTACTTATCAAGAAGAAATAAAGGAAGACTTGGATGCAACGAAGAAAACTGAAGAACCAAAATTAGAGATGAAAATGCTACCTTCACACTTGAAGTATGTGTTCCTTGGTGACGAGTGTACCAAGCCGGTGATTATAAGCAACACTTTGTCCACAAAAGAGGAATACAAATTGATACAAGTGCTGAAAAAGAATGAAGGTGCAATAGGGTGGGTGTTATCCGACTTGAAGGGTATTAGTCCGGCCTATTGTATGCATAAGATCATGATGGAATAGAATTTCAAACCCGTTGCACAACCTCAAAGGCGTCTAAATCCATCGATGAAAGAAGTAGTTCGGAAAGAAGTTGTCAAACTCTTGGAAGCCGGAATGATTTATCCTATCTCCGATAGTGCATGGGTGAGTCCGGTGCAAGTAGTTCCCAAGAAAGGTGGCATGACGGTTATCAAGAATGATAAAAATGAGTTGATTCCGACAAGAACGGTAACCGGGTGGAGGATGTGTATTGACTATAGAAGGTTGAACCAAGCTACAAGGAAAGATCACTTCCCACTACCTTTCATGGATCAAATGTTGGAAAGGTTAGCCGGCAAAAATTTCTACTGTTTCTAGGACGGGTATTCGGGATACAACCAAAATTCGGTCAATCCGGCGGATCATGAGAAGACAACTTTTACATGTCCTTTAGGCATCTTTGCTTACCGAAGAATGCCTTTCGGGTTATGTAATGCACCGACCACATTTCAACGGTGTATGCAAGCTATATTCTCGGACTTAATAGAAGAATGCATTGAGGTGTTCATGGATGATTTCTCCGTGTACGGATCATCTTTTGATTTGTGCTTAAAACACCTTGATGTGGTTTTGGGAAGATGCGTGGAGACCAACTTAGTGCTCAATTGGGAAAAATGCAACTTCATGGTCACCGAAGGTGTTGTACTCGGTCATAAGATCTCCTCCGAAGGATTAGAGGTTGACAAAGCTAAGGTGGAAGTTATCGAGAAACTACCACCTCCAACAAATATAAAAGGAATAAGGAGCTTTCTCGGACATGCCGGTTTCTACCGGAGATTCATCAAAGATTTTTCAAAGATAGCAAAGCCATTGAGCAACTTGCTCAACAAAGGTACGCATTTTCTTTTCGATGAGTCATGTCTCAAAGCTTTCCTTGATTTAAAAGAAAAGTTAGTCACCGCACCAAAAATCGTGGCACCAATTTGGATACTTGATTTTGAACTTATGTGTGACGCAAGCGATTATGCGGTTGGTGCGGTGTTGGGTCAAAGAAGAGATAAAGTTTTTCATGCTATCCACTATGCTAGTAAAGTGTTAAATGAAGCACAAGTCAATTATGCGACAACTGAAAAAGAGTTACTAGCCATAGTGTACGCATTGGAAAAGTTTAGAGATTACTTGATTGGGTTAAAAGTTGTAGTCTACATTAACCACGCGCTGGATTCTCTTACTGCAAGAGTTTGATTTGGAAATCCGGGATAAAAAAGGTTCCGAAAATTTGGTTGCGGATCATTTGTCTTGTTTGGTCAATGTAGACATCACCAACAAAGAAGAGGAAGTGAGAGAAGAATTTCCGAATGAAAAACTGTATGCGATTCAAGTGAGGCCTGGTTTGTTGATTTTGCTAATTACAAAGCAACCGGTTTAACACCGGAAGACCTCACTGGTAATCAAAAACGGAAATTCTTGGCGGATGCAAAATATTATGTTTGGGATGATCCTTATCTTTTTAAAGTGGGTGTAGACAATATTTTGAGAAGGTGTGTAACAATTGAGGAGTCAAGAGACATCCTTTGGCATTGTCACAACTCTCCATATGGAGGTCACTATAGCGGTTTGAGAACAGCCACTAAAGTGCTCCAATCGGGCTTTTATTGGCCATCTTTATTTAAAGATGCACATGAACATGCGAAGAGTTGTGATACATGCCAACGGAGTGGAGGAATAGGAAAACGGGACGAAATGCCTCTAACCAACATGCTAGAAGTAGAAGTTTTTGATTGTTGGGGTATTGATTTCGTTGGCCCATTCCCCTCTTCTTTCTCAAATGAGTACATACTAGTGGCCGTTGACTATGTCTCGAAGTGGGTAGAAGCAATTGCTTCACCTAAGGCCGATGCCAAAACAGTGATTAAATTTTTAAAGAAAAACATATTTTCACGTTTTGGTGCGCCTAGGGTGTTGATAAGTGATGGAGGATCACACTTTTGCAATACACCTCTAGAAAAAGTTTTGCAACATTATGGTGTAAAGCACAAGGTGACCACTCCCTACCACCCACAAGCGAATGGTCAGACGAAGGTTTCTAATCGGGAAGTCAAGCGGATCCTTGAGAAAACAGTCTCGAATTCAAGAAAAGATTGGTCTTTAAAACTGGATGAAGCTTTATGGGCGTATCGTACCGCCTACAAAGCACCTATTGGGCTAACTCCGTTTCAAATGGTGTATGGGAAGACTTGTCATCTTCCAATGGAAATGGAGCATAGGGCATTATGGGCTCTTAAATTCTTGAACTTCGACTCCACTTTAGCTGGAGAAAAAAGAAAAGGGCAACTCCATGAATTGGAGGAATCAAGGAATAACGCTTACCATTCGAATAAACTTTACAAGGAAAAGGTAAAGGCATACCATGATGGAAAGGTCCGTCATAAGGAGTTTCATGTTGGACAAATGGTATTGCTTTTCAACTCAAGGTTGTAGTCATTCCCTGGTAAGCTGAAGTCAAAGTGGTCAGGACCGTTTGTTGTCAAAGAGGTGCACAATTATGAGGTCATTGTGATCGAGGATCCAAAGTCACAAGAGAGCTGGTCTGTAAATGGCCAAAGACTCAAAGTCTACCATAGTGGCGATGTAAATCGGGATGTGTGTGTCATTTCTCTATCCGGACCGGGCTAATCATTGGACCGTCGAGCTCTAAACGACGTTAAACAAAGCGCTTGTTGGGAGGCAATCCAACATTGTAAGTCTGCATTTTACATTTTCTCAATTCTGCTGTGTTGATTTTCTACTATGTGAAATTCTGTGAAATTGTGTTATGTCCACTGCCGTTCGCCCCGCGACCATCGTTCGCCCAGCGAACTAAATGCAAAGCTTCAGTTCGCGCCGCGAACGGTGCGTGGCAGAACCACTTAAGTTCTGTTTAGGTTATTTTTCCTATTTATTCTATTTCATTTTCAAAACACATCAAATTTCCCTCTTTTGCACTCCCACTCCCAAAAACTTCCCAAAACTAAAAATCTTCCTTCCCCAACTCCCAAATCCCCATTTGTTAACAAGAATCAAGCACTTCACTAAGGTAAGTGTTCTTTTCATGTTCTCTTCTCCATTCCTTTTAGGTTCTCATTTAGGTAAGGTTGGGTTTTTGTAGAAAATTGAAATTGACACTTGAAACAACCTTGCATGTCTAATGTGGGTTCAGATTAGGATTAGGTAGAGTTGTGATTTTAACTGTTGAAAGTAAAAACCCTCAAATCTTTGGAACCCTAGCAGGCTCCTGGAGATTTCCTGGTTCGCAGGGTTCGCGCCGCAAACGGGCCTTCGCACCGCGAACTGGGAAATTCCAGGGCCATGTTTTTATGCTGTTGATTGCTAACTCTCTTCATGTTTTGTTGTGTGGTTGTTCTGATGTTTATTGCAGATGTCTAAGAGAACCAAAACCACGGCTTCCGTTCAACCCCGCTCTTTAAGAAGGTTCACAAGTGACGAGCACGAAGAACGATTCGAAAACCTAATCAAGAGAACCATCCAACCGGAAAGGTTCATCCATTTATTACCGGGTGGGACTTATCGGAATATGGTTTCAAATTTTGAGAGACGAAGGTGGACCAAACTGTGTGAACCAGAAGTGACGATCAATTATGATATTGTTCGGGAGTTCTATGCAAATGCTATGCACCTTGAAGAGGGAGTAGCTTTCAACTACCAAACAAGGGTAAGAGGCAGGATTATTTCTTTTGGCTGAGATGCTATTAACTTATATCTTGGTAATCCTCTAACCCTGGGAGAGAACGAGCGGTGCGAGTATCGTACCCTGTGCCTTAAAGGAAAATCATTTGACCTAAATGATCAAGGACTTTCAAAATCTTGGAAAAGAGAAAATCTAAATCTGGAAGCAAGGGCATTTCTGGTGCTGTTGTTGAGCAACATTCGGCCAAGGAGCCACACAACCACGATTCCTCTAGATGTATGGTGTTTGTTGTACTACATTATGATCGGCAAATCTGTGGATGTAGCATCAATCATAGCGGGAGAAATGAGGAAGATGGCTATAAGTGGAACCAAATTTGGTGGTAAAGCAGGTGTGCTTGCATACCCGGGGTTGATCATGGGACTTTGCCGTCGGGCGAATGTTGTCATTCCGGATGAAGTACACTTCTCTATCACTAGTGTGATTAACGATGCCTATCTGAATAGGTTCTGCCAAAGCCAAATGGATAGAACCGAAGGAGCTGGGACTTCGTCATCCAGACCCCGACCCCGCACTACTCCAGTCTTCGACCAGATGGCGTTTGCCAATTATGACTGTGAGAGCTTTGAGGCCTCTAGGAGGTCTCAATCATTTATCTTTGATGCTATGCAGCAACAATTCCAGAACACGTTCCTGTCGCATTACGCGAAAAACCGACGGGAAACGAAAACAACAGAGCCGCCACCGTGCGTTATTTATCCCAAAAGAGGGGAAAGGAAACGCTCGAAGTAAACCTGGAAAAGACATGGTCTCGCGACCAGAGAGATATGGGATCGGGAGTCGGTTTTGCGAAGGGAAGGTATTAACACCCCTACGCATCCGTCGTACTCGACGGGATCCATGCACAAAAGGAAGAATAAGGTTGCTAGAAACTGCTCAGACATCACACAAGGCTGGAAGGAAACACAGGAAAACAAGAGAAACTAACTCGGCAGGACATCGCATCCTGGGCCTACGTAGTCTGTCAAACACAGACATCAGAGTCGACGTAGTTCGGGACAAGGGGAATGTGCTCGCTAGGATGTCGCATCCTATGCATACGTATCTTCTCTGACTAGAGAAGAATCAGAGCACTCGTAGCTCGGCTAACGCACGCCAAACAAGACCACACAGGAAACTGACTGTCAATCGCTGGACTTACGTCAGACTCCACACAAACAGGCAAACCTGGAGACCGAATGCCAATCGCTGGACTTACATCAGACTCCGAACCAACAAACACACACTGGAAACCGACTGCCAATCGCTGGACTTACGTCAGACTCCAACAAGCAAACAAGACACAGGAAACCGACGGCCAATCGCTGGACTTATGTCAGACTCCAAACACACACAAGAGGGGTTGCAAAAGAAAAAGGGCGCCCGGAGAGATCAGCTCATCTCCTGCCTACGTACCTCATCTGGTATGAGGATCAGGGCGACGTAGTTCCCCTACGCAGGGAAAGAACTCCTAACCTAACCAGAGACTGGGAAATGACAAACTAGAAGGGAGCCTGACTCGAGCCTAATAGTTATCATGCAAATTCACCATGGTCCTACGTTAAGGTTTCTAGCTAACTTGCACAGGGAGCAAGCTATCTTAAACAGCACATGCAAACACAAGAGCAAGCATACACAAAGTTAGCACAGACTATATACAAACAAAGTGGGCTCACACAGGGTTAGGCTTTAGTCAAGGGGTCATGTCAACCTCGACAAACAAGCCACTGTAACAGGGTGATGTTAGCTCTTAACCCTAACATTGAGAGTTAGGGTGAAGCAACTGAAATGGGAAGTGAGGATAAGACCTCACAGCTCTTATCCCTGGTCTGGGAGAGCCTTAAACAAATGAAAGTATGAAAGTGTGGGAGTTCAGAAAGTTGGAACTCTTCTATCCACATATGACTGACACAACAAAGATCTTGGGTTAATATCCACAATGCATCAACACAAGGTGTGTGAGCAAAGGGATGACACACTGAGTAGCAGGAGATGGACTACACATCTCTTGTATCTGCCAATGCCTCTTCACTTAGGAGGTCTTTGATATGTACAGGGGACAAAGATAAACAAACACAAGCATTGCCTCTTAAGGAGGACATCAGACAGGTGCCTGCCCAAGTAACAGAACAGGTCTTCCAGACTACATGCAGTCAGAGAGTTATACCTCAGATGGTTAAGCAACCAAGCAAAGCCAAAAGCAAGTTCAAAAGAACTTAAGCAACTTATGTACCTGAAAACAATCTAACTCAGTCAGTATACAACTCAAATGAACTAAACAGACAGTTAATAGTCAACAGTCAACAGTGCACAGTCAAACAAGCAATGCAACAGTGTGCAATGCACAAGCTCAACTCAAATGAGCTAACACCAACCTACAAAACAAGTCAAGGTTAGTCAATATCAACCAAATAATCCAACTCAAGCAATGTGAATCAATCCCCTCATGGCCATATGCTTCTTATCCTGAAAACAAAGCTCAAACATAAGCACAAACCACTAGGACAAGGCCTAGGGTCAAAGAGGGAGAAATAATTCAAAACAGAACATGAAAATTGACATGAATCAAACTCAACCAATTAAGAACATAATCCAAAATGTCACATGTCAATATCATCAACCAAATTCATTTTACAAATCAATCATGGCAAGGCATGCAAGATGGAAGCACATTGAGGCAACAGAATGAACAAATCCATATTAATTCAAAAATGGCTCAATTAATCTCAAGAAAAATCATGGCTAAACAGCACACACAATATGATCAACACACCAAAAATCAAGGCATTTGGACAAGCTTAAGCATGGTAACAAAATTCCATAAGGCAAGGTAAGCACAAACAAGCTCAAATAGGACACAATTTGATACATCAAATTAGCACAAGCATAAAACAGAATTGCCAATTGAAAAAGACCTCAAACAAAAGCCACAATAAACTTCAATATGTCTAGAAACAATGTGCAAAATTCCACATCCATATGATAAACAACCAGCATTTCACAAATCATGGAAGTTCAAGACTATTCAAAAGCTCACAAATGGCAATCCAAAAAGAAAAAGTCTCAAACAAATCAGAAATGAATCCAAAAATTCCAAGAAAATTCATGATTAATCACAACATCCAGAAGAAGCATCATACAAAAAATCACATCATTTGGCATTTATTTGGAATGGAAAAGAAATTCATCAAATTGAGCAAGCAAAGGTGTGACACACATTGTCACACCTACCTTAACATGAGCATATCTCAACAACCACAAATGAGAAAAATGCAAACTCAACACCAAAATGTTTATCAAGATGTCTAGTTTAGGCATACAAAATTTCAAAAGCATTGGATTAAAACTCATCATTTCACAAAGCATATGGCAAGCAAGGTACAAATACACATACATGTTCACAATCCCTAAGACAAATTAATTTCCATCCGAGCACAATTTCTGGAAAAATAACCAAACAATACTAGACACAACAAGGAGCAAGATGAAAAAATCCACACATGATTTGGATCAATATTTATTGAGTTATGATTTTTTAAGTGGAAGAAAAATAGAAAAAACATGAATGAAGCATATACACGAATGGATGGAGAAAAGAAAATAATATGTGGAACATTTGCTATAGGCCAGAATCGAAGGGAGGCTGGATTTGAATTGAGGCGCTAACATGTGAAACGCGCCGTTTCACTTAAACGGCGTGGCAAGGCAAAGCGTTATCGTCCAATCATTGTGCCACGCCAAGGCCACGTGGACCAGTACATGTCCAGAAACAACTAAACGCATGCAGAAACGCGCTGGGATGGATCAAATAGGATTCTGGAAATAAAACCCTAACAGCTTCATCAACATTCATCATGTTCATACGCTCAAGAACAAAAGTGTACAGAAATTCAAAATGAATATATCATCGTGTTCCTCTCACATCACACATCACTAATCCCTATCTAATTTAACCTAATTCCTCATATTATGAATGAATCGAAGCCATGAAGTTTCACATATCAATCTTAAATCTAACATATCTAACTCATTTCTTCATGAAAATTAATGAAACAAAGCTCAGATTTCTCAGGGATGCATGATCTACAATAAGCACATAACCATTTCATGAATTGATGGAATCGAATTCTAACCTTCAAGAAGATGCAGAAGTGAAATCAATGGATTTAGGTCTTGAAAAGCAGAAATAGATCTTCCTAAGCTCTTGGATGAATGAATGGAGGAAGGTTTGTGACTTAATCTTGCACGATCTTGCTTGAATTACCAACTGCCATGGATGGATGCAAGCTTCAACAACTTCAAATCTGCATGAAATCCTTCGAATCCTGCTTCAACAATGCTCACTTATACTCATAGGTGATGAATCAATCGAGAAAAAGACAATGTGTTTGCAAAATTTTGATGAAAAGTTTGAGAGAACAAAGTGAAGAAAGTTTCAGATCTGGAAATTGTGATGTTTTAATCCCATTTTCTGTTATGATTTGGCTTATATATGATCTGTTAATGATCTTTGTTAATCATGCTTAACCAATGCAAGTGTAATTAGTGAGAATGAGGTGTGGATGCAAATTTGCAAATGCACCTCTATGCATGAATGCTCAATGGAACAGTACACGAAATTTTCCTTGGAATCAATTCAAATTCTGTTTGGAGCCAAGTGCAAGTGGTACAATATGAAAAACAATGCTTAATTTTCAAATTTGGAATTTCCCTCCAAAATTCAAATGAAAATACAAATATTTTTGTGATGGAAATGCATGACATATGATGCATGAATTGGATAGTGCATGTCAAGACATGAATGTTGCAAAAAGAGCCACTCCAATTGGACATTTGGTGTGAAAGTTATGCATGTTTGAAGTTCAAATTCACTTGGCCATGATTGATCCATATCTTTTCAACCATACATGAGAAATTCATGATCTTGGACTTTTTGGAAATGGGAGAACAAGATCTTCAACTTTCATGTTGGACAAAATTTCATTTGAAGCTTCCTTGATGATGTAATCTTGAGGAGAAAACCTTTCCATTTTTGGCAATTCCAAATTACAGGTCACTTACTATTTTTGGAAACTTTTCAACTGACCTCAAATTCTTCATTGTTGGTGTTTGAAATGTCAAATGAGACTTGTATGGACATGAATGAGGCCTCTCTAACCATCTCCCACCTCCAAATCCATGATTGAATTGACAGTTGACTTTGGTTGACTTTCTAGGGTTTCAGATGAATTGCATCTTGACTGATGAGCTTTGAACATCCAACCTTTGGCCAAACCACTTCAAAATGATCCCTAGGTCATATGAACTCAATGAACCAACCCTAGGGCTTTGATTCCATAGAAAATGCACTTGCTTGCTTGCACAACTGAATCTCCTGACCAGTCTTGCCTGATGACATGTGATGGACTATGCAAATGTTAATGCAATGTTAATGACCTAAAATGAAAATGTATGTACAAAATGAGAGGTGCAAATTTGAGGGTAAACAGGGATTTTCTACAGCTGCCCCTATTGAATCAGTTGGGAACCCGAACGGATGAGAGCAATGGCTGTCAGACTTTCAGGGTAAACAGGGATTTAATACCAAAGAACCGTAGAAATTTGCACTCTGCGGGGATCCAAGAAGGAAAATTCACCAAGGACAACCTTCACTGGGATCTGATGTTTATAACTGGGGATTTTGATTTTTCTCAGAGGTACAGTCACATCCAGACATCGAAAAATGATGAATGGGAACAGAAATCACAACTAGACGTCAACGGACGACCAGGAAAAACTCGACGTTTATCGAAACCAACGGAAAGGTAACCAGACATCAACGGATGACCTGGGAAGAAAGGGATACAACCAGACGTTCATCGGACGAATGGGAAAAACTCAACGTTTATCGAAACCAACGGAGAGGTAACTAGACATCAGCGGATGAATGGAAAAAAAGGGATACAACCAAACGTCATCGGACGAATGGGAAAAACTCAACGTTTATCGAAACCAACGGAGAGGTAACCAGACATCAACGGATGAATGGAAAAAGAAATACATCTAGATGTCAACGGACAACTAGGAAAAACTCGACGTTTATCGAAACCAACGGAGAGGTAACCAGACATCAACGGATGAATGGGAAAGACTCGACCAGACGTCAACAGACAAACGGGAGAAGCTCGACGTTTATCGAAACCAACGGAGAGGTAACTAGACATCAACGGATGAATGGGAAAGACTCGACCAGACGTCAACGGACGAACGGGAGAAGCTCAACGTTTATCGACACCAACAGAGAGGTAACCAGACATCAACGGATGAATGGGAAAGACTCGACCAGACGTCAACGGACGAACGGGAGAAGCTCAACGTTTATCGACACCGACGGAGAAGGAGAAGCTTGACGTTTATCGACACCAACGGAGAAGGAGAAGCTCGACGTTTATCGACACCAACTGAGAAGGAGAAGCTCGACGTTTATCGACACCAACGGAGAGGAGAAGCTCGACATTTATCGACACCAACGGAGAGGAGAACAGACATCAACGGATGACCTGTGGGGAAAATACAACTAGATGTCAACGGACAACTAGGAAAAACTCGACGTTTATCGACACCAACAGAGAGGAGAACTCTTGGGGAAAAAAACATCTAGATGTCAACAGACAACTAGGAAAAACTCGACGTTTATCGACACCAACGGAGAGGAGAAATACTTCACTGGGGAAGGAATACAACTATACGTCAACGGACGAATAGGAAAAACTCGACGTTTATCGACACCAACGGAGAGGAGAAATACTTCACTAGGGAAGGAATACAACTATACGTCAACGGACAACTAGGAAAAACTCGACGTTTATCGAAACCAACGGAGAGGTAGCTCACTGGGGATCAAGGTCACGACAGGGAGCAGACAGGAAGGAACACCAAGGATACCGGGTTGTAGGCACAAAACAGGTGACTGACCAAAGCGTGAATTGGTTTGTGTTCCAAAACACTCATCATCCTGAAGAGGGCTAGAAAAGCAATCTTGTTAGAGGACGGACATTCGATTCCACAAGGAATACGAATCTTACTCAGTTGGGAAACAAACAAAGGGTTCAACCAAAGAGCGCATGAGATATATTATCTATAGCCGTCAAAACGTAGATAACATACTCGCATGGAAGATTATCCATAACCGGGTTGTAGGTTGTTAAATGAATAAATCGACCGAAATCGTGAATTGGTGTGTATTCCAAAACACTCACCATCCTGAAGAGAGAGAAGGCAAACTTGTTAAAGGATGGACATTCGATTCCACAAGGAATACGAATCTTACTCAGTTGGGAAACAAACAAAGGGTTCAACCAAAGAGCGCATGAGATATATTATCTATAGCCGTCAAAACGTAGATAACATACTCGCATGGAAGATTATCCATAACCGGGTTGTAGGTTGTTAAATGGATAGATCAACCGAAAAGAAAGGCAACGGGATACCAAGACTAGGTATGCAAAGATGACCAATCAAAAGGGGAAACAACAAACATTACCGGCAAACGGCGAATGAAAGAGGACCCGCTGAGGATAAAGTTGCTTACTTGGAGCAATTACCCACAAAGAAGGGGAAGACCCGCTGGGGATAATATTGCTTAATCAAAGAAAATATCCGAAAGGGGAAAGGGAATATCAATACCAAAACGGGATAATGATAACCACAAAGAGGGGATTACATCTACCGGTTAGTAGGTAGAAAACCACAGAAAAGGTAACCGTCATCGACTAGGATGAGCACAAAGGGTTCACTCCACCAAGGGGAGAACAAGGGAGTTTACATCTACCGGTTGGTAGGTAGAAGACCACAAAGATAGGACTTACAACTACCGGTTCGTAGGTAGAAGCCAACAATTCCGCTGAGGATAAGATGAATGAGTGCCGGTTAATGAGCAACTATTCATTTATACCACAGGGAAGCACAAGAGACAGCCACAAGGAAGCCAATTTAGGATCGATCCAAAAAGGAAAACTGAATCAAGACTCGTCCTAATGAGGAAAGAACTCAATAGGGAAAACCCATCCCATTATGTGTGTAGGGAGAGAGCGGAAACAACCGTCATCCACGAGGATAGAACTCAGTGGGGAGCACAGAAGGAAAATGACAGACACTTTCTACCTAAGGGGTCGACTCTATATGGAGAGATCAGACACACCCACATCTGCTAGGGGAGCAAACCAAGCTTGCCAGATGCTACCCAGTTTTGGGGGAGTAGCCTTGCTGGGGATACCCGCTCAACTACGGAGTCACTTGTTGGGAAAACACCTTTCTACCCTGCTGGGGAACCCAATTCTGAAATCAATCCAATGGCGCGATGCTAAAATCTTTTCAACACCCATTCTTGGTCACCACGGCTTAGGGTTAATGGATATGTTTGCAATGCTGATGCATGAGTTTTTTTTTAGCGCAATGCCCCATGATCATGGAAATGCTACGCACTAATGATGCAATATGCTATGCTTATCTAAATGATGAATGCATAAAAACACATCTCCTTCAGAGACAACACCGTAGAGCTCCAGGAACTATGCTGAGGATTTCAATACCACGTCAATTTACACCCTGCTTGGGAAAGACAACCCTTGCAGGGGATGACCTCCATCGAACCCGAACTGCTTGGGGATTACTCTGCTAAGGGGAGCAAACAATGCTTATCTCTACTGGGGATAATTTCACCGGACCCGATCCGCTTGGGGACCTTGCTGGGGGAAAACTATCAACACGAACTCCGCTGGGAAAACCGTAACCTTCAGACTTGCTAAGGAGATGCCGATCTCGACTCTGCTAGGGAGATAACACTCTCAAACCCATTGGGGAAATACATCCTATTGGACACAGACCGCCCGTCGATTCGTCGAACACTGGTGTTCATCATCCAACCACCGCGTTGACTTTCCACTTTTGAGAACTCCCAGACTCGTCTGGACTTTTCTGATTCATCACCTTGTATTCACGACTTCTCCGTACTCCACGGAGATCGAACTCCTGGGATTCATACAAACTTTCCAGTCCTCAGACTTTGAAGAGTCTTCTTGATTACCCTCTAGGATCGTCGTCCCTCTTTCGCCGTCTTTCTATCCCTTGCCCCTGATTGGACTCTGCGAGGATCTTTTGTCAAAAGGATTTCACATCACAACCTGCAAGTGAGTGAACATAGCTAACAGCACCTGCAAAAGAGATCGTTAGATAAAAGCGCGCCCCAGGCGTGCCAAAATTTCAACACCTAGGTCACTCAAACTTCCGAATAAGATTTCCAGATTCCAACCTTATAAGCATGCATCGGAAGGGACCTCTATGTTACAAAATGCAAGTATTCTTATCAAAAATAAACAGATGTTTTTGCAATCAAAGCGGTAATGAAAAACAAAAACAAAACTATTTGACTGAACACGCATTTATTGACTGAAAAAGAAAAGTGGCTCAAAACCGAGCAACATACAGGAAGCAATCCCTGAAAAGAGGTGATCGCACACAAAAGGAAAAAAATCTACCCTAATGGCAATGTGAAACCGTGATCTCATCGGGTTTCAACTCGGTTACACCCCCTATGCCCTCAAGACTTTCCGCACTTTCTGTCTTCTGAACAAGACGCTTCCGATCGATCTCTGTCGGGGATTATCCAAGTCATGTCTCAAGCACAAACGATCATGCTGGACGCAGTTGTTCGTTTCATTCCGTCTTTTGCCTGGACCGCCCTTGTGGGGTTTTCGACTTGCCGGGTGTACAAATTCTTTTCATTCTTTTATCCCTAACTTTTGCCCGAACCTTTTCTTTTTTTTTTGGTTCGCCGAGATGCCCTTTTTTGCATGGACTATTTTGTTCTTTTCGTCCAGCGGGTCTCTTTTACGAAGTATCTTCTAACTGCGTCCGCATTCACAGGGGATGGAACATCTTCGTCATCCGTGGTCGTATACAACAAGGCTCTGCCAGAGAAAACCTGTTTGACCACGAATGGGATCCATAACTGTATATCCACTTGCCCCACGATCGTCTTAAGGAGGAATGATCCTTTTCAATACCAGCCCTCCCACGTGGTACGCACGAGGTCGCACTTCTCGGTTAACAACACGCTTCATTCACTGGGTACAACGGCCCCATGACAAGTAACCGCCTCTTTTCCTCAGTCAGGCTCAACGCGTCATACCGAGTCCTTACCCACTCAGCCTTCTCTAATTTCTCATCCATCAGGACTCTCCACAATGGAATCTAGGCTTCAGTAGGTAATACCACTTCTATCCCATACACGAGCGAGCGCGGCGTTGCCCCAGTAGACGTACGCACCGAAGATTGATGCCCAGGATACAAGCTTCGTACTCAGCCACCATTGTTAGTGCATTCACATGTTATCCGGGCAACGAAGGAATGTGGGATCTTTTTGGCGTAACCAACACGGCACTAACTCATCCACGTTAACCTCTCCCCCATCAGACATCAGAATCCGTTCGGATTCAGGGTCAGGCCCCTCCTCCGGGATCGGTTCCTCACAATCTTTCGATTTGAGCACCTCGAGATGTCCTCATCAGGGAACTCAAACTTCCTTGGTTGATAATCCTCAATGGGTTACTGTATATCACGAATCAGTTAGAATTATTTTCCATCTCGCAACCCGTCTGGTCGATGCTAGCTTCTCGAACATATACTTGATCAGATCCATCTTAGAAATCCACAAAGTGGTATGAACCAGCATATACTGTCTCAATCGGCGAGCAGCCTATGCCAAAGTACAGCAAGTTTTCTCGAGCAGTGAATGTATTGTTTCACAGTCAATAAACTTTTTGCTAAGGTAAATTGCATACTCTTTTCGACCAGACTCGTCATGCTGACACAATACGCACCTCATAGACTCCTCGAGGGCTGTCAAGTACCAGATTAACAGTTGTTCCTTCCACGTGGGGCATCAGAATCAGAGGTTCCTGCAACTTATTTTTTTATCTTTCAATGCCCCTTGGCAACCATTATCCACCTGACCATTTGATCTCTTTTTGTTTTCGGTTCAGGCGTTTCTTTGTATTGCTTTTTCCTTTTCTTTTCTTTTCTTTCTTTCTTCTTTTTTTTTGCAGGATCGACCTCGATTCCTCTTATCCGCTCATAATAAACCTCAGCAGTTTACCGGACAGCGCTCCACAAGTGCACTGATTCGGACTCAACCTCAGTCTGAGTTGTCTTGATCCGGTCAAACAACTTGTCCCGGATCCACCTGATGTCCCTCTTCTGCTTGGGACTTTGCTATCATGTCATCAACATAGCATTTGATTACACAATGAATCATATCATGAAATAAAGTCACTCTGATACGTGGCACCGGCGTTCTGCTTCACTAGAGGACAGTCTTCTCTCCATGGTAGCTTGTGCCCAACGACATCGGTATCCAACCCTGGCATATCCTGACACGACCAGGCGAAGGTATCCACATGCTCTTTCAACAGGGCTACCATTCTGCTCTCGACTCGCCTCTGAAGCGGCCCCAACTTTCACTTCCTTTCTGACCTCGGCGGTGCTTGGAATAACAATCTTGAATCGCTCCTCGTGCGGTTGAATCACCTTCTCCTCTTGTCTTAACAACCTAGCTAATTCCAGCAGATCACAATCTTCTTCGCCTTATTCTTCGGCATGATAGATCGGATTGTCGAAGTCATACAGAGGTGTAACCGAATTGTTATCAATGAGACCAGGAGAATAGTCACTTTTGAGGTCGGAACAAGACAAATCAAAAGGAAAGAAAAATGAAAATAAACATTGCCATTTTATTTTTTTTATAAACTGCAAAAATAAATGAAAGACAGGGAACACCGCTTTTAATCACAAAAACATCCATTTATTAATGATGCAAAATGTTGCACAATGAAACACATGAGATGGCCCTTACAATGGACCATTACGTTTCGGGCAAAATGTATGGCTTTCATGCAAACAGAAATTGAAACACAGAAATACTACTCTTCAGGATGAGTGACAGTGGCGATCTTTGAGGCCTTCTAGTTCCCTGGTACGCACGATTTTATCCACAACTCAAGCTCGCGGTCATGGTCAATCTCTTAACCCACTATACAGGCGTGACCTGGATCCAGCATTCCGGCACTGACGAACGTGAACGGTGGACGACGTCCTCTGTTTTGTCTAGACGACTCTTGATCTGGCCGATAGCCAACCCCGAACATATCCGCTTTCACCACAATGTCTATGATCTTACCCCAGCCTAGAGCTTCTCCGTTCTTCACCACTTCCATGGCTTGTTTGTAAGAAGAAATGGACAACTTCTTCTCTTTCTCAGCACAGACGGCGTTCTCCACCTTGACGGTTTCAACTGCCTGATTTAGTGTTTCAGATTTTCCACCGTCCATTTCTGCTTCCGACATCTTCTGAGTCGTCTCCCTCATCATTGCACACCCATTTATGGCGACAGCCGCACAACAGTTATCAATACTAGGGAAAGCTCCACTCTTCATCATATGTTTTGAGACCACAGACACTGAAGTTTTTAACTGATCCCCATCAGTCACCTCCATTCCTCTCTTGTCCTTGGACATTACCTTCACCCCCACGGGACCTGGCACGAGGTTAGGGTTAACATTCAGTGTTGGCGCCAAACTGATGGCCTTAGAATCCACCATGTCCTGGACGACGTGCTTGAAAGCTCTACAACCCTCAATGTTATGTCCTGATGCCCCAGAATGGAACTCGCACCTGGCATTCTCATCATAGTTTGCAGGCCTCTGACGCAGTTCTACAGGAACCAATATCCTTGGCCGAACTAACCCAATATCCCTCAATCTCTTGAACAGAAGAGCATAAGTCACGGGTGGCTTATCAAACTGACGATCCGTCCCCTTCTTCACCTGGCTCTTAGCTTTCCGCGCTTTCTGTTGAGGTAGCGGTTGTTGCTGTGGTACAGGTGGATTACCAACAGGAGTGGTTATAGTGGCAGCATAAGGGTGGTAACGATCCTTACCGCATTCTTTTTTGGCCTGCACACCACTTGACTCAACCTCCTTCTTGAGCTGAGCATTGCCAGAGGGTTTCTGTACCACGGATGACGAAGCCTTTCCCTGAACTTTCTCTTTTGTCATCCAGCTTTCAATCCTCTCCAACCTCTCAGCAATTGCTTTCTGTCCCGAGGCGAGCCCTTGCACGACTTTGAACAACTCCCCTATTATCTCTTTCAATTCGAGAATGTCGGCATTGGGCGGATCCATTAGTCTGAGATATCTGAACGGAAGAGCTATGTGCACCAGTTAGACACTGACACCTACAAAACAGCAAATAGGTTAGTATGACTCACACATGCAATGTCTATCCGTACTAGGAATGTCCTTTGATTCTAGCTTCATTGAGACGGATAATACTTCAACAACAACATTCTGACATACGGATGTCTCTCGACCAGAATCTCAATCAAAAATTGACCCTGAGTACAGATAGACATGGGTTAGATGCAGATGAATGCGAAATGGGCATGATGCAAATGCATGCAGGCAAGACTGGCTGGCTGTGTATCTCGGAGCACAGGATCAAAGCTTCGACTTGAACTCGGAACCACAAATTCATCTGAAACCCAAAGTCATCTGAACCCATACTTCTGAACCAAATCACCATCTGAGCAAGTACCCTCAAATTCAGCCCCGGGATCTGAAATAAACGGAACCCTCTGATCAATACCAGGGTCAAACCTCCGGCGTCCAGAAATAAAGAACACTGCATCACTGGCAGAAACCTGTACTTGCAAGAATCAAACCCTCCCCTCACAGGTGAATTCTAACAAGGTCATCCTAAGGCGGATAATGGTCTCGACAATCGGGCAAAGATACTCAACGGGTTTGCCCTTTCGGGTGTGCCGTTGTAGCTCTCTTAAGATCGTCTAAATCAAAGATCCGGGAAAGAACGGTCACCGAAGTCAATAGCCCAAAAGAGATAATCCAACCTAAGCGGAATAACTCCACCCGGAAGGACCCTCTCAAATGAACCTCGTCCGGCTGTGGTGACACGTCTCCTCATCATGTCGTACAACATGTGAAGAAACATGAGACCACGCTAATCCTAGGTGTATGCTCAGGCCTGGGTATTGGGCCTCACTCAGAACACCCACCCCAAATCAGAGAAACCACCTGTACAGAGGACAACAAAATGATAGTATGATGCATGCAAACACATATGCAAATATATACAACATAATAATCATAAATGCAATAAATAGAGCAGCACAAGCAACCTAAACCCTATCCTAGAGAGCGCTAGGAGAGACTCGCATAGGGAAGATGGACCAGCAAGAGGTCAACTTCTCTTATCCCCAGCAGAGTCGCCAGCTGTCGCATTACGCGAAAAACCTGCGGGAAACGAAAACAACAGAGCCGCCACCGTGCGTTATTTATCCCAAAAGAGGGAAAGGAAACGCTCGAAGTAAACCTGGAAAAGACATGGTCTCGCGACCAGAGGGAGATGGGATCGGGAGTCGGTTATGCGAAGGGAAGGTATTAGCACCCCTACGCATCCGTCGTACTCGACGGGATCCACGCACAAAAGGAAGAATAAGGTTGCTAGAAACTGCTCAGACATCACACAAGGCTGGAAGGAAACACAGGAAAACAAGCGAAACTAACTCGGCAGGACATCGCATCCTGGGCCTACGTAGTCTGTCAAACACAGACATCAGAGTCGACGTAGTTCGGGACAGGGGGAATGTGCTCGCTAGGATGTCGCATCCTATGCATACGTATCTTCTCTGACTAGAGAAGAATCAGAGCACTCGTAGCTCGGCTAACGCACGCCAAACAAGACCACACAGGAAACTGACTGCCAATCGCTGGACTTACGTCAGACTCCACACAAACAGGCAAACCTGGAGACCGAATGCCAATCGTTGGACTTACATCAGACTCCGAACCAACAAACACACACTGGAAACCGACTGCCAATCGCTGGACTTACGTCAGACTCCAACAAGCAAACAAGACACAGGAAACCGACGGCCAATCGCTGGACTTATGTCAGACTCCAAACACACACAAGAGGGGTTGCAAAAGAAAAAGGGCGCCCGGAGAGATCAGCTCATCTCCTGCCTACGTACCTCATCTGGTATGAGGATCAGGGCGACGTAGTTCCCCTACGCAGGGAAAGAACTCCTAACCTAACCAGAGACTGGGAAATGACAAACTAGAAGGGATCCTGACTCGAGCCTAATAGTTATCATGCAAATTCACCATGGTCCTAGGTTAAGGTTTCTAGCTAACTTGCATAGGGAGCAAGCTATCTTAAACAGCACAGGCAAACACAAGAGCAAGCATACATACAGTTAGCACACACTATATACAAACAAAGTGGGCTCACACAGGGTTAGACTTTAGTCAAGGGGTCATGTCAACCTCGACAAACAAGCCACTGTAACAGGGTGATGTTAGCTCTTAACCCTAACATTGAGAGTTAGGGTGAAGCAGATGAAATGGGAAGTGAGGATAAGACCTCACAGCTCTTATCCCTGGTCTGGGAGAGCTTCAAACAAATGAAAGTATGAAAGTGTGGGAGTTCAGAAAGTTGGAACTCTTCTATCCACATATGACTGACACAACAAAGATCTTGGGTTAATATCCACAATGCATCAACACAAGGTGTGTGAGCAAAGGGATGACACACTGAGTAGCAGGAGATGGACTACACATCTCTTGTATCTGCCAATGCCTCTTCACTTAGGAGGTCTTTGATATGTACAGGGGACAAAGATAAACAAACACAAGCATTGCCTCTTAAGGAGGACTTCAGACAGGTGCCTGCCCAAGTAACAGGACAGGTCTTCCAGACTACATGCAGTCAGAGAGTTATACCTCAGATGGTTAAGCAACCAAGCAAAGCCAAAAGCAAGTTCAAAAGAACTTAAGCAACTTATGTACCTGAAAACAATCTAACTCAGTCAGTATACAACTCAAATGAACTAAACAGACAGTTAATAGTCAACAGTCAACAGTGCACAGTCAAACAAGCAATGCAACAGTGTGCAATGCACAAGCTCAACTCAAATGAGCTAACACCAACCTACAAAACAAGTCAAGGTTAGTCAATATCAACCAAATAATCCAACTCAAGCAATGTGAATCAATCCCCTCATGGCCATATGCTTCTTATCCTGAAAACAAAGCTCAAACATAAGCACAAACCACTAGGACAAGGCCTAGGGTCAAAGAGGGAGAAATAATTCAAAACAGAACATGAAAATTGACATGAATCAAACTCAACCAATTAAGAACACAATCCAAAAGGTCTCATGTCAATATCATCAACCAAATTCATTTTACAAATCAATCATGGCAAGGCATGCAAGTTGGAAGCACATTGAGGCAACAGAATGAACAAATCCATATTAATTCAAAAATGGGTCAATTAATCTCAAGAAAAATCATGGCTAAAGAGCACACAAAATATGATCAACACACCAAAAATCAAGGCACTTGGACAAGTTTAAGCATGGTAACCAAATTCCATAAGGCAAGGTAAGCACAAACAAGCTCAAATAGGACACAATTTGATACATCAACTTAGCACAAGCCTAAAACAGAATTGGCAAATGAAAAAGACCTCAAACCAAAGCCACAATAAACTTCAATATGTCTAGAAACAATGTGCAAAATTCCATATCCATATGATAAACAACCAGCATTTCACAAATCATGGAAGTTCAAGACTATTCAAAATCTCACAAATGGCAATCCAGAAAGAAAAAATCTCAAACAAATCAGAAATGGATCCAAAAATTCCAAGAAAATTCAGGATTAATCACAACATCCAGACAAAGCATCATACAAAAAATCACATCATTTGGCATTTATTTGGCATGGAAAAGAAATTCATCAAATTGAGCAAGCAAAGGTGTGACACACATTGTCACACCTACCTTAACATGAGCATATCTCAACAACCACAAATGAGAAAAATGCAAACTCAACACCAAAATGTTCATCAAGATGTCTAGTTTAGGCATACAAAATTTCAAAAGCATTGGATTAAAACTCATCATTTCACAAAGCATATGGCAAGCAAGGTACAAATACACATACATGTTCACAATCCCTAAGACAAATTAATTTCCATCCGAGCACAAATTCTGGAAAAATAACCAAAAAATTCTAGACACAACAAGGAGCAAGATTCAAAAATCCACACATGATTTGGATCAATATTTATTGAGTTATGATTTTTTAAGTGGAAGAAAAATTAAAAAAACATGAATGAAGCATATACATGAATGGATGGAGAAAAGAAAATAATATGTGGAACATTTGCTATAGGCCAGAATCAAAGGGAGGCTGGATTTGAATTGAGGCGCTAACATGTGAAACGCGCCGTTTCACTTAAACGACGTGGCAAGGCAAAGCGTTATCGTCCAATCATTGTGCCACGCCAAGGCCACGTGGACCAGTACATGTCCAGAAACAACTAAACGCATGCAGAAACGCGCTGGGATGGATCAAATAGGATTCTGGAAATAAAACCCTAACAGCTTCATCAACATTCATCATGTTCATACGCTCAAGAACAAAAGTGTACAGAAATTCAAAATGAATATATCATCGTGTTCCTCTCACATCACACATCACTAATCCCTATCTAATTTAACCTAATTCCTCATATTATGAATGAATCGAAGCCATGAAGTTTCACATATCAATCTTAAATCTAACATATCTAACTCATTTCTTCATGAAAATTAATGAAACAAAGCTCAGATTTCTCAGGGATGCATGATCTACAATAAGCACATAACCATTTCATGAATTGATGGAATCGAATTCTAACCTTCAAGAAGATGCAGAAGTGAAATCAATGGATTTAGGTCTTGAAAAGCAGAAATAGATCTTCCTAAGCTCTTGGATGAATGAATGGAGGAAGGTTTGTGACTTAATCTTGCACGATCTTGCTTGAATTACCAACTGCCATGGATGGATGCAAGCTTCAACAGCTTCAAATCTGCATGAAATCCTTCGAATCCTGCTTCAACAATGCTCACTTATACTCATAGGTGATGAATCAATCGAGAAAAAGACAATGTGTTTGCAAAATTTTGATGAAAAGTTTGAGAGAACAAAGTGAAGAAAGTTTCAGATCTGGAAATTGTGATGTGTTAATCCCATTTTCTGTTATGATTTGGCTTATATATGATCTGTTAATGATCTTTGTTAATCATGCTTAACAAATGCAAGTGTAATTAGTGAGAATGAGGTGTGGATGCAAATTTGCAAATGCACCTCTATGCATGAATGCTCAATGGAACAGTACACGAAATTTGCCTTGGAATCAATTCAAATTCTGTTTGGAGCCAAGTGCAAGTGGTACAATATGAAAAACAATGCTTAATTTTCAAATTTGGAATTTCCCTCCAAAATTCAAATGAAAATACAAATATTTTTGTGATGGAAATGCATGACATATGATGCATGAATTGGATAGTGCATGTCAAGACATGAATGTTGCAAAAAGAGCCACTCCAATTGGACATTTGGTGTGAAAGTTATGCATGTTTGAAGTTCAAATTCACTTGGCCATGATTGATCCATATCTTTTCAACCATACATGAGAAATTCATGATCTTGGACTTTTTGGAAATGGGAGAACAAGATCTTCAACTTTCATGTTGGACAAAATTTCATTTGAAGCTTCCTTGATGATGTAATCTTGAGGAGAAAACCTTTCCATTTTTGGCAATTCCAAATTACAGGTCACTTACTATTTTTGGAAACTTTTCAACTGACCTCAAATTCTTCATTGTTGGTGTTTGAAATGTCAAATGAGACTTGTATGGACATGAATGAGGCCTCTCTAACCATCTCCCACCTTCAAATCCATGATTGAATTGACAGTTGACTTTGGTTGACTTTCTAGGGTTTCAGATGAATTGCATCTTGACTGATGAGCTTTGAACATCCAACCTTTGGCCAAACCACTTCAAAATGATCCCTAGGTCATATGAACTCAATGAACCAACCCTAGGGCTTTGATTCCATAGAAAATGCACTTGCTTGCTTGCACAACTGAATCTCCTGACCAGTCTTGCCTGATGACATGTGATGGACTATGCAAATGTTAATGCAATGTTAATGACCTAAAATGAAAATGTATGTACAAAATGAGAGGTGCAAATTTGAGGTGCTACAGTTCCTTGCACCCGAAGTCCGCACATTTCCTTCACAGGCGGAATATGTGGCTTATGCTAATTGGCCTGAGGGCAGGCCGGCTTTTATGGGGGGTGCAGGAGGTGGTGCAAACCAGAATGATGAGATGGAGGACGTCCTTGGATCTGTTGGTGGTGGCCAAGAGGAGGAGGATTGAGGAGTTGGTGAATTTGAGGAGCTTGTTTTATGTTGAGTTTTTTTTCTTTGAAAAATTTTGATGTACTTTTGGGTGGCTCTAGTTCACCAAAACTTTGGTTTGATTAGTTGTTTTGATAATTGCATGAAGACTTTTTGAAATTTAAGTGTGTTACAATCAAATTGGCTTACCAACATTTTTGTTTAATTGCTCTTACTCTTAAGTCAAGCTTAAAGCAACCAAGAAATGATCGCAAAGAAAGAAGCATAGGACACTTCGAATGGTGATGATAAGAATTAGTGTCGGCAATTCAAGGTACACTTTATCGCTTTCTAGACTTAACATGAGTAGTTGATGGTATGTGCAAATTCCATATCATAAATTCATTGAAGTATATGTCATTTTTGAATCAAAATAGGACTTAACCAATTGTGAGGAAGCTTTCCATTATACACTAAAAAGCGGGAAACCGAGCATTATTTCAACTCATTCTTATCATGCTAAATCATGCATCAATCCATTTTTGTGTGAAAATTTTGAAAATGATAGAGGCATTGTTTGTGAGAAAAACCACTTGACCAAAAAGTTTGAATCAACTAACCTTGTGAGGAGTAATCCTTAGTTAAACCCCTTTGAGCTTATTTTAGGATTCATTTGATTGATTATTGTAAAATCAATTGAAAATTTTGGAATAAATGAATCCTAATTTCTTTCGTATCAATTGAAACCTCAAATCGAGTTGTTTGCAAATTTTGCCTTTTGCTTATGTCTAAGTAGGGAGCAGTATTGAATAAATTTGGTTTTGGAATCTAAAGTTGGGGAGAGTAAAGTGAAAAGTTGATTAGAAACTTGGAAATGTGAGTTTTTATGAAAGGGTACAAATATGAAAAGAAACAAGAAAAAGAAATCACCCTTGAAACCATAGAGCAAAGAAAAAAAGAAAAGAAAATGCTCATGGTTGTGTGGACTTGAAAAGAAAAAGAAAAAGAAAAAGAAAAAGATAGGGATAAAAGAAAGGGAAATTGTGTAGAGTTGAATGTTTGGGAATGCTCCCTTAGGATAGGCAACTTTGTTGAATTCTCTTAATCATATCCTTTCTTGTAACCTAAGCCACATTATAACCTTTGAAAGACCTCTTGATTCTTATTTTTCACATGATTTGGTATTTGTTGTGATAACCGCATGATTTGAATTGTTGTTGATTTAATTGTTTGGATGAGTGAAAGTAACCCTTCATATTATTCATCATTATTATGATGTGTGTGTAAGTTTGATTCAATTTTGACATATATGACTTTGAATTCCTTGGAATGATTTTTGCACTCAACCATTTCTCTTATTCATGTTTTTTCTAGAATTGAGATAGGTGGATTGAGAAATTGCCAAACACTTTTGAACCATTTGAATGTCCTTGGTAAATCCTTGCTTCAACCTTTTGTGTAATTGCTTTGATTGTGAGGGTGGAAACTTTTGTTTAGGGACAAACAAAATGCTAAGTTGGGGAGAGTTGTTAGGGACCAATTAGTACTACTTTTTATATCATTTTATTGGTCCCTTTTACCAAGTTTTGATGTAATTACACACTTTTATTCTCACTAGTTTGTATAAATTCAATTAGGTTTAATTTATTTTGTTTTGAATAGTTATTTCACATATTTGTTAGTTTTGTAGAATTTTTGGATAAGAGAGCTTTTGGAATGAAACATCATAATTTGGAAGAGGTGTTGAATCCAATTTTGGAAGCCTAACTTGGAAGACTCCTTGGTTGAAGCTTGCAAAGCAAGGAAGCTGAGATAGCTTCAGTTCGCGCCGCGAAGGCTGCGAATCCAGCAAGCTGATTTTGGTCAAGAGTGTTGTTTTCAAGGCCAGCTAGTTTTGCCATTTTGGTGTCTGCCTTAGGGGAGCTTTTCTGCCTTAGATGAAAAATGATCAAATGAGGAAATGTCAACCCTTTTAGAAATTCAGAATGGAAATTGATATGAGATTCTAACATTCTAATTTTTCATACATTGATACTTGGATATGGTGTAAGAGAGAAAAACAGAGTTTTCTTCCATTGCATTTTGCTTTGAAAAATGATGATGAGGAGCTAAATCCCATTTTGTCAAGATTGGAGGTAGTAGCTATTCTCATTTGTTTATGTATTCCATTTGATTTATATATATGATAAAAGATTGTTGATGTATTGGATGCTATTTTTGCCCTAAGTTGAAAATCAGATTTGAGTAGTTGTGGAAAGAGATTATTTGAGTCTTGACATAAAATAGATTTTCAAGTAGTGAATAAGTTGTAGAGATAGATTTATTCATTACTCTTCTTTTGTATCAACCGTTAAAGATTGCTATATTGATAGTTAGGTGGAGAGATCGTCTAAGGATCAATATAGTGATTATCACAATATCATTTAGACATAAATGACTTTGAGAGGATACTTGAACATCATCAATAATCTGAAATCTATATAGTTATCATAAGGAATCATAAGCACTTGGAATAGTGAACCCCAATCTTGCCAAGCTTTTACATTTGATTAAAACCAATTTACTGTTTTTAGTGACATTTACTCATAAGATAACTTTCCAAACAAAACAACTTTGTTACTTTCTAAACTTATAACAATTTGGATTATAGAATGGCGGTAATAACAACCAATCTCTGTGGATACGATATAAAAATATTTGCCAAAAATATACTTTTCAACAAAGCGCAGAAGAAAGTTGAGCATCATCAAATCCCCAGAGAGTCTGGAGTTTGGTCTCAGTTTTTATGGCTCCCCAGTTGAGGCCAGATCTAGCATTTGTGTTATCGATTATATGGTTGTCATCCCTTGTGTGGATTGACCTAAAATCCCTTATAGATTGATAAATTGATATGTTATCCTTTTGAGGAAGTTGGTCTTCCCTCATTCAGATCGGAATTCTCCCGCAGAGTGAGCATGAAATCCCCAGCATGAGTGGAATTCTCAACAATTTAGTTTGTAACTTATCCCCTATGGACTCGTCTACATTAATCTCCAACAGGATTGGCTTTTGTTCATCCTCAGCAGGGTTGATCCCATTTAAAACTCCTCAGTACGGTCACCAGCAGGTTATCCCCAGCTGATCGCCTAAAGGTTGTTCCCGGTTCAGCCATCTGCAGTGTTTCCCCAGTGAAATTGTCTGATTAGAGCCTGTTTGTTGATTCCTCCTGAGCAGAGCGGGTGTTGAAAAGGTTTATTTTTTCTATCCCCAACAGAGTGTTGGTTCTCTTCTCCTCGGCAGAGATTGTTTCTCCAGCGGTACGAGGAAATAGGTTGGCTTTGGAACTTTTGTTTGGTGGTTATTCCCCACAGAGTTTCATTTTTCCCCTGGATAATTTCCCCAGTAGAGTTGCTTCTACGATAGATATTATCTGTGTTTAGCTCCCCCATCCAAGACTTTGCCTGATTTCAGTTTGGCATTGGAATTGAAGGAGAATTGCGGTCCAAAACGCAGCGGAAATTAAAAATTTCTCCTTTAGAGATCCTTACGAATGGTCATGATCAGTGATAGAATATTTACCTCTTGTGACGATTGAAACCTTTGGTGCAGATCTCTTGTGCCGATCAAAACCTTTGATGCAGATCCCCGGAACGATCACGAACGTTGAACAATGACAACGTCTCTACTCAGTCCACACGAACGGATTCCTTCAATCTCAGTGCTAGCTGGTACGAATGAAGGCTTTGAGTGAGAGGGAGAGAGAGAGAGAGAGAGAGAGAGAGAGAGAAAACGAAAATAATGCAACCGCTATGAATGCTTCTGCACAAGGGTTCTATTTATAGAACCACTTGTGTGGGCTTCAAGCTAAAAAGCCCACTTAAGTGTATTTTGGCCCATATCTTATAATATGCCCAAAATCACTTAAGCCCATGATACCTTACCATATTTCGTATTCTATTTAAGTACACCGTACCTTACGATGTTCTACAATTCACTTAAGAGCACCGTACCTTACGGTGTTCCTTAGTTACTCTATCTCTCATCAATCCGTCCTTTGTGTGTGACCCTGTAGGTTTTCGTGACGTTGACAATTATATTAAATCACGCATTTAACATAATAAACAGTGAGCAGTATCTAGCAACACATCACTGCTACCCAAGACACGAAAATGTCATGTGATCTGACAATTCCTTCTGTGATAATACTTATGTGCATAATTACCCTTTTGCCCTTATGTCTATATTGAACACAAGGCATAGACCGTGTCATCATTGTCCAGTTCAATATTGGGCCCATAGACATTTATCCTGTTATGCAGGATGGGCAAATTCCATCTAGGTCACTCATGTCCCTCAGCATGCTTTGTGGAGTACCCATCATCCGTCTTTATGGTTATCCAGTTACGGACAACGTTGGATCAGCAATAAAGCACTCGACTCTACATCTAGGGTCCATAGTGGTTTCAGGTCGAAGAGTGGTGTCATACTGAAATTCTGGCGTAGTCAGTATTCAGATGTTCTACTCCAAGTCATGACATCTGATCTAACATTGTACTTATTACAGCAAGACAGTTATTACACTCTGTACTAATGAGCACCTTTTCACAGTGTCACGACCTCTCCTTCTATGTCATCCTAGGAAGGAGGAACACTTAGTTATGTGCACCATAACCTTCTCTTCTGTTGTTTTCCTACACAGATATCAGCACGATGTCTCAATCCTGTTTTGAGCATCATCTGTTACATTGTTCCAGTTTGTTGGTCATGTACTTGTATTTCCTAAATTAAAGGTTGTAACAAGTTAAACTAATCTCCACTTATTAAGGAGCTAACAAATAGATTATTTGCCAGGTTCATTAATTGTAGCTTAGTTGTTAGTTTCCTAGATTTTAGATCAGCTGGTGGATTCCTGAAGAATAGCCTGAGAAAAATCCTGAAACAGAAAAACTAACCATCCAACAATTTAGCCTATGCTGTCAAGAGTGAATGTCACAACATTCCGTTTGACATCCAAGTCCAGAACCATATGCTAAGTCTGTTTGGTTCCTGAAAACAGACTGTGCTAAATTAGCTGTACTGTAAAAGACCAACCAGTCTTTACTTCAGTATCAGCTTACTGGACGAACTGTCAAGACACCCAGTTTGACAGTTTCACAATGATCTTTTGGCCAGGTCTGTGATGATTTTGAAATCCAGACTTCACTACATACTGAACTGAGATCCTCAGCTTATTATACAGTATGTGCTGTTGTTGATGAATGTCAAAACATTCTGCTTGACATTCCAACAGAAGGCTATGTATCAGGTCTGCTATTATCTTGCTGAACAGACTGAATTACATGCTCAGTTTGGCAGACATGATTATATCATACAGAAGGAAAACAAACACAGGAAATTGTTAACCCAGTTCAGTCCAACATGACCTACATCTGGGGGCTACCAAGCCAGGAAGAAGATCCACTATTAGTAGTATCAATTCAGAGTTAAACTCCCCCGTTTACAACTCATCACTTAATCCCTACCCAATGCAATCTATACCTAGGAACTCCTAGATAGAAACCTCCAGTTTCCATTCCTATCACTATAAATACAATGTAATGTGCAAACACCTTGAACTTGCTTCACAGCTTCATTCAAGAACATAATTACTCTTGCCTACAGGCTTTGAGTAACAAACACTCTCAGGTTTACCACTGAGAAACACATGGTAACCTTCCCACAGATTGGGAGGTTTACCTTACACACACCCCTAAAAATTCATTCTAAGAGGCTTACAAAAACTAGATTACAATCACCTATTTATAACCTAATCACCCAACTGGATTTGGGCCTTCAGAAAATTGCAGCAGACTTGTTCTTTGCTGTTGCAACTTCAGCAGAAAAATTCTGCTACAAACAAGGTCTTCAAGTTCCTAAACTCTCTCCATATATATCTCCATGTTTAGAGCCTATATATATTCTGATTTAGTCTTCAAGACCTCCACATAGGAGTTAGGATATTCACCAGATATCCTTGCTGATCCCATGACACATACTGAATTAATTAATTCAGTTTCCTACACATGTGCGATGTCACAGACCTGATGTCGTGACATCGTACATGACATGTTGGTCCAGATGTTGAATTTCTTCAACCCAACATATTAAAACAACAGAGATGATTACATTATTTGTTTTCTAAAATTAATGCCAATCCTAAGGAATCAACACATACCCCGATTTTAGATCCATCTGCATTCATCCAATATGCATCATGCATTCATTTTAATATAAACACTAATTCATGTCTGAGGTCAATCGTTGACTTTCTGGTCAATTAGTTGACCAAAGTCAACCATCCATTCCCAAATCCATATTGTCTCGATTTTGATAAACATTGGTCATTATCTAGGCCTTTTCGATCATGGTGCTTTTAATTACAAAATGGATTCTAATTATTTGACTTTTTAATTTTCAATTTGATTTTTAATTTCAAATTAAGTCTAATTCCAAATTTCAATTTAATCTTAATTGTTTTTTTACTAATGATTCAAACTCTAATTGATTTTAATTTTCAAATAAATGTTAGAATTGATATCAAAGTAATTTTAACAAATTATAGATTAATTTGATTTTAATTGGTTTTATTGGTTTTTTTTATTTTAAATTGACATTTAGATGAGTCTTAGATTATTTCTAAAATCCATATCCATTTCTATAACCACAAATTCATTTCATTCAAACCAAGTTTGTTACAACCATTTTTTTATGTAAATGTCATAAGTTTCCGACACTAGATAACCATTGCATTTGCCAATTTCATTCCAATTCCAAAATACATTTGCGCTCAAAGCACATAAATCACAAAACCATGACATTACACAAGCATTACAACATTTCCATAAATTACAAAGTCATGTTCCAAATTACATTTCACAACATTTTCTTACAAGTTCATCATATTACATAAACCCTACAAGTACAATCCTAATGAACAATCAAAGCTCCATTCACAAGCCAAGCCATGCGCTCAAAGCTCCATCAAGAATCCAAATTCAAGCATTCCAATAATTCATTCCAAAAAAAAAAGAGTTCAACAACACATGATAACAAATCAATATCATAACAGAAGGTTTCAACATCACTTTCCAATTCCTAATAGAACCTTCAACCTACAACTAACTTCTACACTACAACCAATTCCCAAGCTAACCAATAACCTTCAGACTTTCTATTCATTCCTGAAGCAAGTATGTCCAAAATTCTGCAGTAATTAACCAATTATGCATCACACCTGCAAGTGCAAACCAAAGGATCCTGCACAAACATCAACGGCCAATAACCTGTATCAGTCCCAGGCATATTCACATTAATCCAAGCTGCAGTAGCCAACAAATAATAAGACATCAAGTAATCTCATCCTAAACTTATAACAACTCCAAAACAGTTCTCCAATAAGCTATGACGGTGACGCCTTTCGTTCCATAACAGGAATTGAATGATGAAGCTTCAGAGTTGCCATCATCAAAAGCTACCCCACCATCACGTTCTTCATCAAAGAAAAGCAGAGCTGCAGAGTTTCATAATTTATCTGAAAAGAGAAGGAGGAGTAAGATTAATGAGAAATTGAAAGCTTTGCAGAATTTTATTCTGAATTCTAATAAGACAGACAAAGCTTCAATGCTTGATGAGGCTATAGAATATTTAAAGCAGCTTCAACTTCAAGTGCAATGTTGGTGATCATTTCTGCAGATGTTAATGATAAGAAATGGTTATAGCCTGCATCTGCTGTCTCTATCAGGAGGATCGTGACCTACGACGTTTTCTCAAACCGATTTATTCAATCTTGATGAGGGTAATACTAGATTTCACAATTCTGTCAACGCAATTGCCTCATCTGCAAATGATGAATGTTTTGCGCCGCCTAGTTTTAGTTTTCCAGAACAAGGTAGCATCTCGAATCAAACTGTCATGGCAAATATAGCTAATTTCGACCCCTCATCAAGTTTTTAACCCTCTATTAAGGCTTAACTCCTGCAACAGCACACCACAGGGAATTAACAAGCTTCAAAACAATCAATACGACTACACCACAGAGGATAACAAGTTCTAACTTACGGTAACTAACCTCTAACCTTTTTTCAGAACCAAGGCAACCTGTTTTCTCTTTTCATTCACTGCTACGGATTTGGCTTCACCATAATGGCCAAAGAGAACCCAACCTGCACTGCCATAATAGCAACATAACGAATTCATCTGCAACAAATTCATAATGGAGTCGCACCATCAAGGCCATGAAAGCCGAAGCTACCCATGAATGTTCCAATTTTCACTGCAGTGAAAGCAAGGTAAATCAGCAAGGCAGTAAAATTTCAAGAAATATCCCAAAACGGAATTGAGACAAAGTTAGAGCGAGAAAGGGTAGGTTCACATTACCGTTCCAGAACAAGCATCAAACAGGGCAATCCAAACTGAGCACACCGAAAGGGTTTCACAGAGATACCTGTTTCGATCTCCATAAGCCAACCTAAAACCCTAATTGCTGAATATAAAAGGGAAGGTGAGATTGAGAAGAGGGAGGACGGACGAAAAAAATCTGAGGCGACCACCACGAAACCCTAATTCGAAAACAGAAGAAAAACCCTAAGTGAGAAACGGCGAAAGAACTTAGATTGAAGAGGTAAAGAAGGAAGGTTCAAACCTCGCCGTCGCCGTCGTCACCGCCGAAGGTGAGCTTCTTACTTGATTCTCTTTTGATGCCATGGATTTTTGCATGTTCAGAGTGAGAGAGGGAAGCGCGAGCGATTGAGAGAGGTGCGAAAGTTTTAGAGTGAGACGGATTGGGAACGAGCGTTTGAGAGAGAGAGAGGCGCGAAGGTTGGAGGAGATGAGCGATCGAGAGGACGAGTGAGAGTGAGGTCTTCGTGAGGTAGAGGATGAGCTTCTGGGATTTACTAAGTATTCTCTCACATTTCCTATTTCTTTTATCTATTTTTTTTAAAAACCAAGCAGTTTAAAACTTATTATTATTTAGTCTTCCAATTTTTTTTTATTAATTAGAGTCTGTTAGTATGTTGTGCTATGTTCCCCACCCATTAATGTTTTTCTGCAAACCCAACAGCCAGGCGGCTAGGGTCACGTTTGGGATTCCTCCATTATTTTGATTAATCGTCCATTAACAGACCACCTCATTTGAATTTTTATTTGAATTTTTATTTTAATCTATTCTGGTTTATATATCCAAGTTGTTACTGAAGTAATAAATAACCATAAGTGGTCTAGTGGAGAGAGGGCAGTTTCATTGTCTTTAGTGGGGTGGGTCGATACTTGGGAGTAGCATATCTCCATATTTGTTTTTAATGCTTACTATTTAATTTAATTTTTTTCATATCTTATTTATTTTATCTTTATAATTTTATCAATTTAATTTGATCGTTATTTAGTTGTTTGTATTTTTAAATATTTACCTTTTAGATTTAATTAATGGTCAAATTTCCGATATTGTTTTTTTATTCGATTAGTCGATTTTTGTGTGTTAATTAATTTAGTTAGGTTATTAGTACCCGTGTCCATACTTTTACACATGTAAATAATCACATTCAAATTCACTAAATTTTCGATTTTTAATTTCACTAACTTTCCATAGTTTCAACATTCAATTTCATTTCCTCAACACCTTCAAATACAATTTCAAGCCTTTCTTCCATTAATACTCCAATATTCAAATCTTTTTCTAAATAAAACGTGAAGAAAAAGATTATCCTGGATGGAATATCCAATTATAATCCCGAATATTAGGCTCAAGCTGTAAGAGCTTGCAAGCCGTAAATATTTGTCTTCTCTTCCCCACTCCAATATTCAAATCTTTTTCTAAATAAAATGTGAAGAAAAAGATTATCCTGGATGGAATATCCAGTTATAATCCCGAATATTAGGCTCAAGCTGTAAGAGCTCGCAAGCCGTAAATATTCGTCTTCTCTTCCACACTCCAATATTCAAATCTTTTTCTAAGTAAAATATGAAGAAAAAGATTATCCTGGATGGAATATCCAATCATAATCCCGAATATTAGGCTCAAGCTGTAAGATCTTGCAAGCCATAAATATTCCTCTTCCCTCCAAAACATTCGTAAATATTCGAATCATTTTCTTAGCAATATTGGAAAGAAACAGACTGCCTGGGTGGAATGTGTAACACCCCAAAATTTGCCCTCCTCATTCATACATTCATTTTTTGGTCATTTAGCATTTCATATTGCATTTCATCATGTCAATCATGATCAGATCCTAGAAGCTTGAACATCATCCGAGACACTTTGTGGGTTCTATCCGGGTGATCAGTCAACACGAGGAAAAGACTTGAGTTACCTCCAACAGGTTCAAATGGGGCCTACTCATCGCTCAGAACGCTAATCTTGAAGGAGCAAAAAGCAGAGCTTGGGCTGTCATGCTCGCTAGGCGAGCAGACTGGTTCGCTTAGCGAAAGGAACTGTCATGCTCGCTAGGCGAGCAGATCCTTCGCTAGGCGAAGCCCACGCATTTTCAGAAAATAATAGAAAGTCATAGGCTTGAGCTGACCTCATTTTGAGCCCACCACCCACGAAAATCAGTCTATAAATACTAAAGTTTCAGTAGAGAAAAAACCCTGGAGTTTCACTAGAGAAAAGGGTGAAAAAGCTTGAGAGAGAAAGACCTACGAGCCAATCTGCAGCAACCTTCAGACAGCTCTGAAAGGTTCACTCGGACTCACACACTTTTTCACCTCCATCCTCACGCAAACCCTAACACTGCTTTGCAAACCCAACCGTGCCCTTCGATTTCAATCGATCTCTCCGATCAGGTTTGCCCTTATTCTCATTACTCTTATGCTCTCAATTTGAATTCCATGAACGTATGTTTCGCCCACGGGTTCAAATATGCATGAATGTGTAGCAATACCCTGAATGTTTAATCGTTTCGTTTCTGAGATAGATACCACAGGGTTTCGGATTATGGAGATCGAACTGTTATCAAGGAAGAATCCAAAACCCGCAGGCCTTCGCTAGCCACTTCGCTAGGCGAGCCTGTAGCGAAGCTTCGCTAAGCCTTCGCTAGGCGAAGCAGTCGCGAGCGTGACAGTAATTGACTTTTTGTTCTGTTTTGCTCTAACCTGTTGTGTGTTCACCATGGCATTGTTTTCTTTTGATTCCATCCTGTTGCTCTAACCCTTTTGTCGAGTTTTTGTGCGAGCTCACATGACTCTTGCAGAGATAGCTGGCGTGGTTTTCCACTTTATTTGTGGGATACCCCCTGGAGGTTTATTCCGATTACCTGTACTGACTGGCTTTCTTTGATGGTGTTAGCTTGGAAGGATCTCTGGGTTTCTTACCCCCTTAATTGCTGTTACTTCGGATCGTTATCCGTGTGGTACTTTTACCTCTTTCCCGCTTTTTACCGCTTTCCTAGCTGGAAGACCTCGATAGGAGGCAATGCTTTTGCGTGTTTACTTTACGCAGGTTCCTTCGCCCAGGACTCCTTTTGCATGCGCGTTCCTAAAACGCAAACAAATCCATTGGTTTTTCTTCTCCTAAGAACACGTTTACTCTTTCTACTACAGGCGAGTAAGTCTCCAAAGGTCGAGCATCTGGTAGATTGCGCACGCAACATCGTTCATCCCCAAATACCACCCTTAACCCCGTAGTTAGCCGAACTACGGCTTGCTCTGATTCTCATTCCAGATGAGATACGTAGGCATAAGACGCGATGTCTTACCGAGCACACTCCCCCTAACCCTTAGGCAGCCGAGCTACGAAGACTCTGATTCTCATATTCAGATGGGATACGTATGCAATGGATGCGACATCCGTGCGAGTCATGTCCTTTTGACCCTTTTTTTTATTAAATAGTACATTAGGTAAACCCACACCCTTTAGACAAGAACTACAAGAGTGGATCCCGTAGAGTACTACGGATGCGTAGGGGTGCTAATACCTTCCCTTCGCATAATCGACTCCCGAACCCGAGATTTGGTTGCGAGACCTTTTCTTTTCCTTTCCTTTTTCCAGGTTTACTTCGAGCGTTTCCTTTCCCCCCTTTGGGATAAATAACGCACGGTGGCGACTCTTCTGTCATTTCTTTTTCGCCGGTTATTTTTTCGCAGGTAGGTTGCGACAGCTGGCGACTCTGCTGGGGACCCGGTTTCCCTAAGCGAGTCCCTCCTAGCTTTTGTAGGTTGCTTGTTTATTGGGTGTTCATGCTTTTGTACAGTTATTTATTTACCTGCTTTATCTTATTGCATTGTGTACGTATGATTACTATATCTGCTGGTTCTGTTTGTGGGATGGGATGTTCTATGAGAGATAAGCCCATTACCCAGGCTTGAGTGTACACACAGGTTTTAGAGTGGATAGTCATGAGGCTTGCGTGGCGTGTTGCTACATTAAGTCGTTCATGAAAACCCACATCCAAATGAGGTTTCTTTTGGATATATTTTGTCCTACGGGTGTTCCGTAACGACATGATGTTCCTCTAGAAATCGTCGACTCTGGTGACCATTTCCCAAGAACTCAGTCGAGGCCTCTCCTCCGAGACGTGATTATGTTAGCTCTGGTGGGAGAATTCTCGCTGATCAATCCGAGGACGCCGAGACTAGGAACTTGCTATTAGGATGTCCCGTTTAAGGGAGTCAGTGGAGGTCTTTTATCCCGAAATAATGCCAAACCTTCAGTGGTAAACGTATTATTCTCGACTGAAGGGCCAAAGCTGACAAACTTCTATTCTTAGAACCAACCAGTGAGGGGCGGGCTAAATTCAGGAAACCTTAACCTCCAACCAACCCGGTTTTCTGGAGCAGACTTTTGATCTTTTATATTCCTTAGTGGGTTTCTCTCCAGGCAGTGCAACCCGACAGATGTTCAAGCAGATACGGCAATCCTGATTGACATACCTTTGCATTGCATAACATCATCTGCATATTTGCATCCAACATCTCATGCTTATTCATTTGCAGGGTATTCCCTTTCAAAAGGGGGGTGCCTTAAAATTGAATAAGCAGCGCATCGCATACAATGCATATTAACCCTTGTTTGTTTTGCAGGTGTCACCGTAGTGTCTAAAGTTTGTTCCCTGTTTCGGGCATTATTGGTCCCAAGCGAGTCCACAGGTACCCGACAAAGGAAAACCGTCCACGACTAGAAATGAACCAGGTACAGAAAGAGTTGGCTGATATGCGTGAAAGGATGGATCAGTTCATGACATTGATGACTGGTATGGCAGCAGGCCAGGAGAAGCTGAGGGAATTGGTTGAGCAACCGAGGCCCGATCCAGAGATGGAGATACCAAATGCTGAGGGAAACCATGGTAACCCTGGGAACACTGATAACCCTGTGAACACTGGTAACGCGGGTAACGCAAATGCTGATGGAAACCCGGGTGATGTTGGCAACACAGGGAATGTTGGAAATGGTATTGGCGGAAGGTACAATGTGAATCAAGGAATTCGGATTAACGGGCGCCCCGTTACTGAAGATTATCAGTATGATCAATTCTCTTTGCACGACGAAGCTCACGAGACCACTCGCCGTATGGATGAGCTTGCTGAGAAGCTCAAATCTTTGGAGTCTCAAAATTCCTTAGGTTTTGATGTCACAAATCTTGGTCTGGTTCAGGGAGTGAGGATTCCTCACAAGTTCAAATCCCCTACTTTTGAGAAATACAACGGGGCTTCTTGCCCACGCACTCATCTCCAATCTTATTTGGGAAGGTTGGGAGCTCACACGGAAGATGAAAAGTTGTGGATGTACTATTTTGAAGACAGTCTAACTGGAGCTTCTCGTGAATGGTATTCTCATTTGTCTCGTACTACCATCAAGAGCTGGAAAGACTTGGCAGAGGCTTTTGTCAAGCAATATCAATACAACTTGGACATGGCTCCAAATCGGACCTTGTTGCAAGGAATGTCTCAGACTGCCAAGGAGACCTTTAGAGAATATGCTCAGCGTTGGAGACAAATTGTTGTGTCCGTCCAACCCCCTATGTCTGAAAGGGAGATGGCGGACATGTTCATTAACACTCTTCAAGGCAATTATATTGAGAGATTGGTTGCTTGCCCGTTAATCAGCTTTGCAGAGATAGTAATTGCTAGAGAAAGAATCGAGAGTCTGTTGAAGATGGGCCGAATTCAAGACAATAGTGCTTCCAAGAAACCGTTTGCTGGTAACGGTCAGCGAAGAAGAGAAGGTGAAACAAGCGTTGTGTATGCCGGCAGAGGCAGGGGCAGAGGACGCCCTAATTATTATCAAGATCAAGTGGCCGCAGTCACTATTCCAACATTTGTTCCTCAACAGCAACACCAACCGCAGTATCATCCGCAACAGCAACCCAGGTACAACAATCAACAACAAGGAGGTAATCCGGGTCAGCAAAGACACTATCAACAACATCCGAGGCAGACGGACCGGGTCATTGAGCCAATCCCAATGCCTTATTTTGTATTACTTCCCAAGCTGATTGACATGAATCTGGTTACGTTGAGAACTCTGGCCCCACCAATCGATCCCAATAATTTGCCTAGAGGTTATGATGTCAACGCCAGATGTGCTTTTCACTCCAACGCACCGGGCCATACTACAGATAATTGCAAGGCTCTCCAGCTAAAGGTGCAAGATTTGAGAGATGCCCAGGCTATCAATTTTTCCCTGGTGCCTAATGTTATCCAAAACCCGGTGCCAGCCCATGGAGGGCAGGGGATTAATGCTGTTGAAGTGGTTAAAGCTGGTAATGCCCAAGGCTGGGGCAAACATACAAGCACAGGTAGCACACACTATATACACACAAGGGGCTCACACAAGGGTTAGGTTTTAGTCGAGGGGTCATATCAACCTCAACAAACAAACCTCTGGAAATGGGTGATGGTGCTCTTAACCTTGCCATTGAAGGGCTAAGGTGAAGCAGATGAAAGGAGATGAGGGGCGTGCCTCATTGCTCTTATCCCTGGCCAGGGAGAGCATTTGACAAGAATGTGTGGGTTCAGAAAGTGGGAACCCTTCTACACATTTGATACTGACTCAACTGTGCAATTGCACAAGATCTTGGGTTTTTATCTGTAATGCATCAACACAGTGGTGTGAGCAAAACAGAAGACACACTGAATAGCAGGGGATAGGTTGCTTATCCCTTGGTTCTGCCCATTGCCTCTTCACTTAGGAGGTCTTTGACTCTGTACAAGGACAAATTAAACATACACAAACATTGCCTCTTAAGGAGGACTTCAGACAGTTGCCTGGCCAAATAACAGGCCAGGTCTTCCAGACTACATGAAGAAAAAGGAATTATACCTCAAAGCAAATTGCTAAATAGCAAAGCAAAGCAAGTTCAAAGAACTAAGCAACTAAAGGTACCTGAAATAGTCAAACAAATCAGTACACAGTTCAACAGTCAAAGCAAAAATGAGAATAGAATTAACAGTCAATCATAATCAGATGAATGTGCAAAGCACAAGACTCAAGTCACATGAGTCAAGCCACCTACAAAACAAAGGTTAGCTCATGATAAACAATCAAGCTTAATCAAATTTGTATGATCTCTTTGAAGCATTGGTTGCTCAACCTGAAACAATGAACTCAAACATAAGCCAGGAGACCCCTAGGACAAACCTAGGGTCAAAAATGAATGAGAAAGTCAAAACAGCAAAGGAAAGTCAACCAAAATCAAGTTCAAACATTTAAGAAGCAAACCCAATTGATTTCATGTTCATATCATTCATCATCATGATTTCATAAGCAAAAGGAGTCAAAGCAAGGCAAATGAGAGCTCATAGAAGTCAACAGCAAGACTTAGCTCAAAACCAAACATAAACATTTCCAAAAATCATCAAATAATTCATGCTCAATCACAATCCATAACATGACATGCATATAAAATTTCAGCTCAATTGGATCATGGGAAGATGGTCAATTAAAATCAGGAAGTCAAAACAATTTCAAGCATGCACAAAGAAGTCAAACAAACATGTATCAACTTCAAAAAATCATAACTAAATGAAAACAGATGAGAAATGAATGGGATCAATACCAATGCAAAGCTTAAGATGTCTAGTATGCACATGTAAAATTTCATGATCATCCAATAAGATATGAGAATTTCCCAAATGGAATGGCAAGATGTGTCACACAAAGTCAACATTTGACTAGGCAGGGAATAAAAACTTCAAACAAATAGGAAATGGCATAATTAAATCCAAGAAAATTCACACATAAACTAGACATATGAGAGAAGGCTCATGCAAAATTTCACATTAATTGGAGGCCAGGAAGCATGTCAACAAAAATCATGAAATTGCATATCATTGGTGTGACACAAATTGTCACACCCTATTTCAAAAAATCATATCTCAACAACCAAACATGATAAATTCAAAAACTCTACATCAAAACAAACATGAATGAGTGTAGATTAAGCACAAAAATTTCAGATCAAATGGATATATCATCATCATTTCACAATTGAATTGGCAAGATGTACAAAACATGCATACATGAGCAAAACCCTAATGCCATTAAAAATCCAGCCATCCAAAAAATCATGATAAAATAATAGACATTCATGTGAACATGATGCAAAAATTTTCATGAATTTTGGAATTGAATTGAGTGAATTATGATTTTTAGAAGTTGAGTAATAAAATGAATGATTATTGAAAAAGAAATAAATGAAATAGCATATGATTAATTAAAAACAATTAGGCACGGTGGCAATATGGTAAATATGCTACCAATTAAATGAAACGGTGAGTATTGTCTAGTAATGTGGCACGCTGGGAATGGTCTCATGCGAATGGAACAGTAGATTTCATGCACACACGATACCAACAACAGCCAACAGCATTCACGAATTCTGGGCAACTTTAGGGTTTTAGAACAACACCTTCATCTTGTTCATTCAAATCATCATAAAACAAATTTCAACCAGAACTTCATAAACAGCATGGCAATGAAACAGTAGATTCATGCAACATCATTCCAAAGCAAAGACCAAACATGATTTAAAGGAAATTTGGAAAATGGTTCTTAGGGTTTCAACAGCCACAGTATAACTTCATCACTTTCATTCAATCATGAAAAATTAAATCGCCCAGAATTTGAAATTAGCCATACCAATAGAGTCAGCAAACAACATACAACAAGAATGTAGCATCCAATTTCACTAAATCATTTCAAGCAAGGCAAATCGAGCAAGAACAAGTTCATACACCAAACTTACAAACAGCATATCTTCCTAAATAGCCAACCATTTGACATGATTCAAAGCTTAAAACAACCAGCTAAGTAAGACCTACATGATGTATAGCAAGATTTGGAAAAATAAAGAAGTCGAAAAACTCACTTGATTTGAAGAACTCAATGAAACAGTGTTGTTTGGATGTTGTAAGCTCAAACAGATGTTCAAGAGGTGTCCAGGAGGTGAATGAAGGAAGGTTTAAAGTTCAGCTCTCCTTGAAATAGTCCAAATCGTGATTTGCCATTGTTGAAACTTGGAAAAACAGAACACGGAAATGTTGTTCCAGCTAGTGCTTTATGCTTGAAATGAGCTCAATATTGATGATGGATGATGAAACAGCAAAGGGTAGCTTGAGTCCTTTGAAGGTTTTGCTCAGAAATTGCAATTTGTGAAAATGCTAAATTGATAGAGAATGAGAGTTTTCTGTATGATATCAGGCTGCAGCTAGGGTTGAAATGACAGAAAATATGTTTAAATACTTCTGTTTAACATTGGTTAATGGAGTACTAAACATGATTAGCTCAAATGAAGTGGTTTTGCCATTTGCTAAATTTCATCCACTTGCACATGGGGTGTGTAATTCTGCACGAATTGGGCTTTGGGCAAGCTGCAAATAACATTCCAAGCAAGTTCCAATTGGCCAAATGTGTAAAAAATGGCTAAATCAAAAAGTCAATTTTTCAACATACTTGAAATTAATTAAGGAAAGTCCAAAAATGCCATTTTGCATGGTGTGGTTTTGATGAATGATGAATGCATTTTTGGAAAGAGGGGAACAAATAGGACTTGTAGGAAAAAACCCCACCAAAATTGGCCAAATGGTTTGAGAGATATGGCCTTTTGAAGTTCAAAAATTTGTGATAATGAATTGATCATATCTTGCCAACCATACATGGGAATTGAGAGTTCTTGGACTTTTTGGAAATGGGAGAACAAAATCTTCAACTTTCATGTTGGGCAAAAATTAATTTGGAGCTTGTATCATGATGCAAGATTAAGATCAAGAAGTTTCCATTTTTGGCAAATTTGAATTACAGGTCAAGTTTCTATTTCTGGAAATTTCCTGCCTGACTTTATTTTCTTCATTGTGGATGCTTGACATGATATATGAAGCTTGTATAAGCATGAATGAGACCTCCCAGACCAAATCCCATCACCAAATCACTGATTAAATGGACAGTTGACCAAGTTTGACTTTCTAGGGTTTTGCCTGACTGAAGCACCTTCTGATGAATTCCAAACCCTAATTCCTTGAGATATTGATCCCAAATGATATCACAACATGTATGAACTCTTGATTATTGATCATGGTGCCCAAATTCTGCAAGAATGGCCACCATCCACTGCAATGCCTAATTTTGACTGACTTTGACCTAATTGGCTGATGATTGGCTTGCACTTGAGGCAAAGGGACAATGCAATGCTATGCAGTGGACCATGTTATGTTATGACCTAATATGAGAATGTATGTACAATGATAGGTGCAAATTTGAGGTGCTACAGCTTCCCCTATTCAATCAGCTGGGAACCCGAACGGATGATAGCAATGGCTGTCAGACTTTCAGGGTAAACAGGGATTGAATACCAAAGAACCGTAGAAATTTGCACCAACTGGGATCCACCAATGGAAACGTCCACTGGGATTTGATACTTATTACTGGGTATTTTTTTGTTTTTTTTGCAAAGGGTACGGCCACATCCAGACATCGCAACGACGATGAATGGGAAAAGAAATCACAACTAGATGCCAACGGACAACTAGGAAAAAACTCAACGTTTACCGGAACCAACGGAGAGGTAACCAGACATTAATGAATGACTGGAAAAGGTATACAACCATACGTCAACGGACGAAATGGGAAAAACTCAACGTTTACCAAGACCAACGGAGAGGTAACCAGACATTAATGAATGACTGGAAGAGATACAACCATACGTCAACGGACGAAATGGGAAAAACTCAACGTTTACCAAGACCAACGGAGAGGTAACCAATCATCATCGGATGAATGGAAAGAGATATACAACCATACGTCAGCGGACGTAATGGGAAAAACTCAACGTTTACCAAGACCAACGGAGAGGTAACCAATCATCATCGGATGAATGGAAAGAGATATACAACCATACGTCAGCGGACGTAATGGGAAAAACTCAACGTTTACCAAGACCAACGGAGAGGTAAATCCACATGGGGATAGGTACAACTAGACGTCATAGGACGAATAGGAAAAACTCGACGTTCATCGACACCAACGGAGAGGAGGAATACTTCACTAGGGAAGAAGGACACAACCAAATCATCAACGGATGATCGGGAAAAACTCGACGTTTATCGAAACCAACGGAGAGGTAAATCCACATGGGGATAGGTACAACTAGACGTCATAGGAAGAATAGGAAAAACTCGACGTTTATCGAAACCAACGGAGAGGTAACCAATCATCATCGGATGAATGGAAAGAGATATACAACCATACGTCAGCGGACGTAATGGGAAAAACTCAACGTTTATCGAAACCAACGGAGAGGTAAATCCACATGCGGATAGGTACAACTAGACGTCATAGGACGAATAGGAAAAACTCGACGTTTATCGACACCAACGGAGAGGAGGAATACTTCACTAGGGAAGAAGGACACAACCAAATCATCAACGGATGATCGGGAAAAACTCGACGTTTATCGACACCAACGGAGAGGAGGAATACTCTACTTCGATTCGAAAATCGGAAATTGGCCTGAACGCCACTTCGGTCTGAATACCGGAAAATTGGCCTGAGTGCCATGAGTACATCGACCTGATCGTCGGAAACTCCTTCGGTCTGAATACCAGAAAATTGGCCTGAGTGCCATGAGTACATCGACCTGATCGTCGGAAACTCCTTCGGTCTGAAAACCGGAAAATTGGCCTGAGTGCCATGAGTACATCGACCTGATCGTCGGAAACTCCTTCGGTCTGAATACCGGAAAATTGGCCTGAGTGCCATGAGTACATCGACCTGATCGTCGGAAACTCCTTCGGTCTGAATACCGGAAAATTGGCCTGAGTGCCATGAGTACATCGACCTGATCGTCGGAAACTCCTTCGGTCTGAATACCGGAAAATTGGCCTGAGTGCCATGAGTACATCGACCTGATCGTCGGAAACTCCTTCGGTCTGAATACCGGAAAATTGGCCTGAGTGCCATGAGTACATCGACCTGATCGTCGGAAACTCCTTCGGTCTGAATACCGGAAAATTGGCCTGAGTGCCATGAGTACATCGACCTGATCGTCGGAAACTCCTTCGGTCTGAATACCGGAAAATTGGCCTGAGTGCCATGAGTACATCGACCTGATCGTCGGAAACTCCTTCGGTCTGAATACCGGAAAATTGGCCTGAGTGCCATGAGTACATCAACCTGATCGTCGGAAACTCCTTCGGTCTGAATACCGGAAAATTGGCCTGAGTGCCATGAGTACATCGACCTGATCGTCGGAAACTCCTTCGGTCTGAATACCGGAAAATTGGCCTGAGTGCCATGAGTACATCGACCTGATCGTCGGAAACTCCTTCGGTCTGAATACCGGAAAGACATGAGACATATTATCTATAGCCGTCAAAACGCAGATAATACACTCGCATGGAAGATTATCCATAACCGGGTTGTAGGTTGTTAAATGGACAAACGACCGAAAACATCCTGAAGAGAGCGAAGGCAAACTTATTAAAGGATGAACATTCGATTCCACAAGGAATACGAATCTTACTCTGCTGGTGATAACAATCGAAAGATTGACCAAAGAGTGCATGAGATATATTATCTATAGCCGTCAAAACGTAGATAATACACTCGCATGGAAAATTATCCATAACCGGATTGTAGGTTGTTAAATGAATAATCGACCGAAAAGAAAGGCATCAGGGTACCAGGACTAGGTATGCAAAAGATGACCAATCAAAAGAGGATAAAGTTGTTAACTCGGAGCAAGTATCCAAAAAGAAGGTGAAGACCCAATGGGGACAATACTGCTTGATCAAGGCAAGTATCCAAAGGGGAAAGAATATCAATACCGCAAAGCGGATACTGATAACTGCAAAGAGGGGATTACATCTACCGGTTTGTAGGCAGAAAACCACGGAAAAGTAACCAGTCATCATCGGGATGAGCACAAAGGGTTAATTCCAACAAGGGGATGAAAGTGGGATTTTACAACTACCAGCCTGTGGGTAGAAAACCACAAAGATAGGACTTACAACTACCGGTTCGTAGGTAGAAGCCAACAAATTCCGCTGAGGATAAGATGAATGAGCGCCGGTTAGTGAGCAACTATTCATTTATGCCCCAGGGAAGTACAGGAGACAGCCAACAGGAAGCCAATTTAGGATTGATCCAAAAAGGCAGACTGAACAAGACTCATCCTAATGAGGAAAGAACTCAATAGGGAAAACCCATCCCGTGTAGGGAGGGAACGGAAGCAACCGTCATCCACGAGGATGTATCTCAGTGGGGAAATGGCAGGAAAGGATAGACACTTTCTGCTTAAGGGTTGGCTCTACATGGAGAGATCAGACACACCCATATCTGCTTAAGGAAAATCTACTGGAGAGATCTGTATCAACAAATAGCAGGAGGTAACAATCAACAGATACCCGGCAACAGCTGCAACATGAGTATCTGAATGCTATGATTATGCATGTATGCAGTATATCTAAAAATGTATGATGAATGCTGACAAACAGACATGCTCAACACGCAGGTCCGGGAATCAACCGTCCGGAGAGAAAACCAAAGTCATCATCCTGCAGGGGAGGAAGAGCCACAAGAGGCTTCCGGAGGGATCGTCAGTCATAACCGGAGAAAAGAGTTCAACATACAGGCGGACACGCCACAACAACTCGTGATGAAAATCAGAGATACCGAGAAGCAACCAGATTTCTGATGAGAAATACAAAAGCATTGATAAAGCTCCTTACGCGAACAACTCCACTGAGGGATCTATCTGAGGGAATGCCGGATTACGGGGATGTCGATCCTCCAAATACTGAATCTTCCAAGAAAAGCACCCATGCTGGGGGGAGATGAAGACTGCTCTGCTGGAGAGAGGAACGTTAAAGTCTTCAGTAAACGCTCTGCTTAGGGAACTGCCCCACAAAATATTCCAAAAGCAACCTTGCTGGGAATGCCCCACGGTAGGGCTCGAACAATCCTCTACTGGAGATGCCCCACAATAGGGCTCACAGGGACCTGGAGGAAGAAAGTTGTACTGCCGGGAACGTGAAGATGAACAACTTCAACCAACACTGCACTGAGCAACCTCGCTGAGGAGAAACCATAAGAGGTTCGACAGGAGAAAGATACAGTTATGCTCGAGATACGAACAAAAGTCTTACCTGTTGGTAATCATACCACCCTCGGGAGAGCACTGCGGGTCTCCTAAGTATCCTTCCATCATCGTGAATGTTCACTTGTTTAAGAACAAATCTTGAAAAATTTGTTTATTTTGAAAACAATGATACTTTATCAATTAAAACATGCAAAACATTTGTTGAGTTGAAACAAATAAGAGTGCAAATAATTGGATAAAAGCTCAAATTGATGTGATGGAATGGTAGTCTGCAAAGGGCGAGACTCCATAGATCTGTACAAGTTTGAAACCGGTGATATATATTGGAGAGGGCTACATTGAACATAATGACCTTTCCTCTACCATTCCGAATTTTCGATGTATTCGGAGCTTCAGTCGACGACGAATCGAGAATCCCTGACGGATGACAGATATAGAGCACAGTCTTGTCAAGATGCAGTTACTTGCCAAATCCCTAATTTTTGCCTAGATTGCCCCAGTGTGAGGTGATCAATCTAGCGGGATGCAAATTCTTTTTTCAATGTCTCTAACTTTTGCCTGGATCGCCCTTTCGGGTTTTCAATCCACCGAGACGCTCCTTTTTGCCTAAGTCGCCCTTTGGGGTGTTCGACTTAGCGAGCTGTTTTGCTCTTTTTTTTTCTTTTAGGCGAAGTATTTCTTGACTGCATCAGGATTCACAGGACGAGTGAACTTCTTCATCCCTTGTAGTAAGTGTTAAAGCATCGCCTGAAAAGGCTCTCTGGACAACGTTCGGACATTCATAGCTTGGGGTTCACTTGCCCCTGGAATCGGGTGTGAAAGACAAGACTTTCCTGAGCACAAGGTCACCTTCTCGGAACACACGAGGCTTGACCTGCTTTTTCACTCTCTGCTAATATGACTGACCATGACACATGGCAGTTGATCTCTTCTTTTTGATCGAATTCAGCATCAGTCAACTTGGGACTTTGAGGGTGCTATGTTTCTTTTGTTTTTCTTTTTTTTCTTTTTCTTTCTTTTGATTTGATTCTTTTGATTTTGCACCCCCCTCTTTTTTTTTTTTTTTTTTTATATGCCCCAGTTGGCTGTTCTGCTGATTCTCGAGATGCAGCTGAGTGATCTTCTTTTCTTGCTCAAGAAGTCGGGAAATCTCGTCGGGAATCCCTTCAACATCATCTTCTTCCGCTTCGAATACAGGGAATTCAAAATTGGGAGATGACGTCTGATCACTATGTTCAATGGGTTTGAGAAACAACCTGCATAAAGATTTTGAGTATAAAAAGCACTTTGAAAATCAAACAAGACAATCGTTATGCAGATGAAAAGATTGCTTTTATTCTTGTTTTTAGGGTTTTTTGTGATCACCAATTTCATGCAAAAAGCGAAAAGGGAAAACAAATGGAAAACAAATGTTCAAACATGAATTTATTTGAATGAAAATATCATTGCATAAAATGTTGCCAACAATGTCATCACTTCTCCTTTTGGCATGGGAGAAGGGTTTTTAAACAAAGTGATTATTACAAAGACTTATGAACAACCGTAGGAACGCCCACAGTGACCCAATTGTGATAGATCCCACCGGGGATGACAACTGTCAATATCTCTTGCATCAGCAGCCTCTGCTTTCTGAACAACCCTTCTGAAGAAAAGTCAGCGCCAGCCCGGGACTTGTGAGCTTCAAGCTTGATTAGCATTGGGACCTAAGTCCTCCAAGATTAGAATACCTGACCTCACAAGGTCTTGAACCTTCATCTTCAGCTGGAAACAACTATCCACATCATGACCAGGAGCACCCGAATGATACACACAATGCTGTTCAGGCCTATACCACCACCGAGGGTTGACGGGTATGGGCGGCGGCTCTCTGGGAGTAATCAAGTTCCGCTCTATCAGAGAGGGATACAGTTCGGCATAGGACGTGGGGATTGGATCAAAAATGATCTTCTTCCTCTCATTACTTGTACCAGCTTGATTATCAATGGGAGGCTGGTAAGCCTGCTGCTGAGGATGACGTTGTTGATGCTGATATTGCTAAGTTGGCCTTCTCTGCTGTTGTTGAGGTTGAGTTGCTGGAATAGTCACAGCAGCAGCCTGACGATACTGTCCTCTGTTCACAACCCTCCGTCGGTGCACAGCATTTGTTTCACTTTCTCCCCTTTTGGGTGCCCCAGAGTATGTCTTCTTAGAACCGGAAGAACTTGAAGAGCCAGGATGGCGAACCGGAGCGCGGGTTGCTCTGACATTAACAGCCTCTGCAGCAAGAGGCCGTTCACTGATTCTGGTCCCCCTCAATTCATCACTCACGGCATAATCATTGATGAGAATAGTGACAGCAGCATTCTCATGAACGGGTACACCCACTGGTGAAGCACGGTGGACTGGTGGAATCACGGCTTCCAGTCTCTGGGCTAAGGCACGCAGCTCCTCTTGCCCCTGAACAACCCCTTGCATCATGCTCATGAATTGGGCCATGTTTGCCCTCATCTCAGCTAGCTCGGTCTGAACTTGATCCATGCTTCTTTGTTGATTGATTCTGGTTGAATACCGGTGTTGTCTCTGATCAACTATCCTGTCTCAGTCAAAACCCAAAGTGAGAGGTCACGTCCCCAAACATGTCTGTAATGCAAGGATGATATGTACATGATATGCGTATGATGCGGATGCTATTTTATCATGAATGATCCTGAAAAGGATATGCGTATGCGAGTTAACCTTTTTTACTTTCATGTATTACTATTTTTTGGAAAATAAACATGCTATGATGCAAATGATGGAGCCAAGACTGGCAGGAACTGGCATCTGAGGAACCATCTGAAACCCCAAAGTCATCCGAGGAGCTGGCATCTGAACCCAAGTCTGGAGAACTGAGTCACCATCTGAGCGAGTACCCTCAAATTCAGCCCAAGGATCCGAAATAAACGGAATCCTCCGATCAATACCGGGGTCAAACCTTCGGCGTCCAGAAATATAACTCGTAGTCACTATCAGTACCAGGAGTCACCAACTGTACCTGTTAAAATGATCAAACCCTTCCCCACTCACGTGTGTCGTCTAGGCCAGGGTAAGGTCGAGAGAAACGCAGCATAAATAACCTTTCGCAGAATATCATCCTGTGCACACCCGATGTATGCATCGATAATATCCCACCAGGGTCTGAACTGCTCGTGATATCAATGTTCCGCTAAGTGGCGCAATACCACCCGCTTCCCATGAATCACTCTATTCCTAGGGTTCCTAGATTCCACTCATAGCCTGGGTATTGGGCCTTTTACCTCGAGTAACTCCCACCCCAAATAGAGAAACACAGCCAGATGAACAGATGAATATGAATGAATGAAAACATTAATGCAAACAATAAATGCAAACAGTAAATGCAAATATATACAATGAATGCAATAAATAACAGCACAAAGCAACCAAAGCCCTAACCTAAAGAGCGCTAGGAGAGACTCGCTTAGGGAAGATGGACCAGCACAGGTCAACTTCTCTTGTCCCCAGCAGAGTCGCCAGCTGTCGCATTACGCGAAAAACCGGCGGGAAAAGAAGAAACAACAGAGCCGCCACCGTGCGTTATTTATCCCAAAAGAGGGAAAGGAAACGCTCGAAGTAAACCTAGGAAAGAACATGGTCTCGCGACCAAAGAGAATGGGTTCGGGAGTCGGTTATGCGAAGGGAAGGTATTAGCACCCCTACGCATCCGTAGTACTCTACGGGATCCACGCACAAAAGGAAGGAATATTGGTTGCTAAAACACTGCTCAAACACACACACACTGGCTGAAAGAGACACAAGAAAACAAACAAGACTGAAACTGACTCGGCAGGATGTCGCATCCTGGGCCTACTTAGTCTATCAGGCATAGACATCAGAGTCGAAGTAGTTCGGACTGGGGAAACGACACATGCTCGCTAGGATATCGCATCCTATGCATACGTATCTTCTCGGACGAGAGAAGAATCAGAGCATTCGTAGCTCGGCTGACACACACACAAACAAACATAAACAGAGGCAAAGGCAAACATGGAGCCTGAATGCCAATCACTGGACTTACATCAGCATCCGAACCTAAACACACACACTGGAACCCAAATGCCACTCGATGGACTTACATCGGCTTCCAAGCACACGACAACACAACAGGTTAATAGGGAGTCGGGGACTCGAGCCTATAACTGTCAAACAGCACACAAAATAAAAGAAAAGGCGCCCGGAGAGATCAGCTCAATCTCCTGCCTACATACTTCATCTGGTGTGAAGATCAGGGCGATGTAGTTCCCCTACGCAGGGAAAAAGGACTAGCCTAACCAGATAACAGAGGGAGACACAACACTAGGGAGACTACGACTCGAGCCTAGATGTTGTCATGCAAAGTCGTCCCTAAGTTAAGGTTTCTAGCTAAATGGCACAAGGGCCAACCTATCCTAGACATGATTTGCACAGGAAGCAAGCCACACCAAACCTAACTTGCACAGGAAGCAAGGGTCTCGATTGCAACTAGGGCAAGAGAAAGGGGAGGTCTCAATCGCAACGAGGGCGAGAGAAAAGAATTAGTGTTAGTGGTTAGTCAAACTCGACAAGACATCGCATCTCGTGCCTACGTATCTCATCTGAACATGAGAATCAGAGTTGTCGTAGTTCGGCTATGGAGGGATAAAGGTCTCGAATGCAACTAGGGCAAGAGAAAGGGAAAGTCTCGATCGCAACGAGGGCGAGAGAAAGGAAAAGGCTCGATCGCAACGAGGGCGAGAGAAAGGAAAAGGCTCGATCGCAACGAGGGCGAGAGAAAGGATCGCAACGAGGGCGAAAGCAAACAAGGATTAGTCTAAACTAAACCTAACTTGCACAGGAAGCAAGTCAAACAAACATACAAGCACAGGTAGCACACACTATATACACACAAGGGGCTCACACAAGGGTTAGGTTTTAGTCGAGGGGTCATATCAGCCTCAACAAACAAACCTCTGGAAATGGGTGATGGTGCTCTTAACCTTGCCATTGAAGGGCTAAGGTGAAGCAGATGAAAGGAGATGAGGGGCGTGCCTCATTGCTCTTATCCCTGGCTAGGGAGAGCATTTGACAAGAATGTGTGGGTTCAGAAAGTGGGAACCCTTCTACACATTTGATACTGACTCAACTGTGCAATTGCACAAGATCTTAGGTTTTTATCTGTAATGCATCAACACAGTGGTGTGAGCAAAACAGAAGACACACTGAATAGCAGGGGATAGGTTGCTTATCCCTTGGTTCTGCCCATTGCCTCTTCACTTAGGAGGTCTTTGACTCTGTACAAGGACAAATTAAACATACACAAACATTGCCTCTTAAGGAGGACTTCAGACAGTTGCCTGGCCAAATAACAGGCCAGGTCTTCCAGACTACATGAAGAAAAAGGAATTATACCTCAAAGCAAATTGCTAAATAGCAAAGCAAAGCAAGTTCAAAGAACTAAGCAACTAAAGGTACCTGAAATAGTCAAACAAATCAGTACACAGTTCAACAGTCAAAGCAAAAATGAGAATAGAATTAACAGTCAATCATAATCAGATGAATGTGCAAAGCACAAGACTCAAGTCACATGAGTCAAGCCACCTACAAAACAAAGGTTAGCTCATGATAAACAATCAAGCTTAATCAAATTTGTATGATCTCTTTGAAGCATTGGTTGCTCAACCTGAAACAATGAACTCAAACATAAGCCAGGAGACCCCTAGGACAAACCTAGGGTCAAAAATGAATGAGAAAGTCAAAACAGCAAAGGAAAGTCAACCAAAATCAAGTTCAAACATTTAAGAAGCAAACCCAATTGATTTCATGTTCATATCATTCATCATCATGATTTCATAAGCAAAAGGAGTCAAAGCAAGGCAAATGAGAGCTCATAGAAGTCAACAGCAAGACTTAGCTCAAAACCAAACATAAACATTTCCAAAAATCATCAAATAATTCATGCTCAATCACAATCCATAACATGACATGCATATAAAATTTCAGCTCAATTGGATCATGGGAAGATGGTCAATTAAAATCAGGAAGTCAAAACAATTTCAAGCATGCACAAAGAAGTCAAACAAACATGTATCAACTTCAAAAAATCATAACTAAATGAAAACAGATGAGAAATGAATGGGATCAATACCAATGCAAAGCTTAAGATGTCTAGTATGCACATGTAAAATTTCATGATCATCCAATAAGATATGAGAATTTCCCAAATGGAATGGCAAGATGTGTCACACAAAGTCAACATTTGACTAGGCAGGGAATAAAAACTTCAAACAAATAGGAAATGGCATAATTAAATCCAAGAAAATTCACACATAAACTAGACATATGAGAGAAGGCTCATGCAAAATTTCACATTAATTGGAGGCCAGGAAGCATGTCAACAAAAATCATGAAATTGCATATCATTGGTGTGACACAAATTGTCACACCCTATTTCAAAAAATCATATCTCAACAACCAAACATGATAAATTCAAAAACTCTACATCAAAACAAACATGAATGAGTGTAGATTAAGCACAAAAAATTTCAGATCAAATGGATATATCATCATCATTTCACAATTGAATTGGCAAGATGTACAAAACATGCATACATGAGCAAAACCCTAATGCCATTAAAAATCCAGCCATCCAAAAAATCATGATAAAATAATAGACATTCATGTGAACATGATGCAAAAATTTTCATGAATTTTGGAATTGAATTGAGTGAATTATGATTTTTAGAAGTTGAGTAATAAAATGAATGATTATTGAAAAAGAAATAAATGAAATAGCATATGATTAATTAAAAACAATTAGGCACGGTGGCAATATGGTAAATATGCTACCAATTAAATGAAACGGTGAGTATTGTCTAGTAATGTGGCACGCTGGGAATGGTCTCATGCGAATGGAACAGTAGATTTCATGCACACACGATACCAACAACAGCCAACAGCATTCACGAATTCTGGGCAACTTTAGGGTTTTAGAACAACACCTTCATCTTGTTCATTCAAATCATCATAAAACAAATTTCAACCAGAACTTCATAAACAGCATGGCAATGAAACAGTAGATTCATGCAACATCATTCCAAAGCAAAGACCAAACATGATTTAAAGGAAATTTGAAAATGGTTCTTAGGGTTTCAACAGCCACAGTATAACTTCATCACTTTCATTCAATCATGAAAAATTAAATCGCCCAGAATTTGAAATTAGCCATACCAATAGAGTCAGCAAACAACATACAACAAGAATGTAGCATCCAATTTCACTAAATCATTTCAAGCAAGGCAAATCGAGCAAGAACAAGTTCATACACCAAACTTACAAACAGCATATCTTCCTAAATAGCCAACCATTTGACATGATTCAAAGCTTAAAACAACCAGCTAAGTAAGACCTACATGATGTATAGCAAGATTTGGAAAAATAAAGAAGTCGAAAAACTCACTTGATTTGAAGAACTCAATGAAACAGTGTTGTTTGGATGTTGTAAGCTCAAACAGATGTTCAAGAGGTGTCCAGGAGGTGAATGAAGGAAGGTTTAAAGTTCAGCTCTCCTTGAAATAGTCCAAATCGTGATTTGCCATTGTTGAAACTTGGAAAAACAGAACACGGAAATGTTGTTCCAGCTAGTGCTTTATGCTTGAAATGAGCTCAATATTGATGATGGATGATGAAACAGCAAAGGGTAGCTTGAGTCCTTTGAAGGTTTTGCTCAGAAATTGCAATTTGTGAAAATGCTAAATTGATAGAGAATGAGAGTTTTCTGTATGATATCAGGCTGCAGCTAGGGTTGAAATGACAGAAAATATGTTTAAATACTTCTGTTTAACATTGGTTAATGGAGTACTAAACATGATTAGCTCAAATGAAGTGGTTTTGCCATTTGCTAAATTTCATCCACTTGCACATGGGGTGTGTAATTCTGCACGAATTGGGCTTTGGGCAAGCTGCAAATAACATTCCAAGCAAGTTCCAATTGGCCAAATGTGTAAAAAATGGCTAAATCAAAAAGTCAATTTTTCAACATACTTGAAATTAATTAAGGAAAGTCCAAAAATGCCATTTTGCATGGTGTGGTTTTGATGAATGATGAATGCATTTTTGGAAAGAGGGGAACAAATAGGACTTGTAGGAAAAAACCCCACCAAAATTGGCCAAATGGTTTGAGAGATATGGCCTTTTGAAGTTCAAAAATTTGTGATAATGAATTGATCATATCTTGCCAACCATACATGGGAATTGAGAGTTCTTGGACTTTTTGGAAATGGGAGAACAAAATCTTCAACTTTCATGTTGGGCAAAAATTAATTTGGAGCTTGTATCATGATGCAAGATTAAGATCAAGAAGTTTCCATTTTTGGCAAATTTGAATTACAGGTCAAGTTTCTATTTCTGGAAATTTCCTGCCTGACTTTATTTTCTTCATTGTGGATGCTTGACATGATATATGAAGCTTGTATAAGCATGAATGAGACCTCCCAGACCAAATCCCATCACCAAATCACTGATTAAATGGACAGTTGACCAAGTTTGACTTTCTAGGGTTTTGCCTGACTGAAGCACCTTCTGATGAATTCCAAACCCTAATTCCTTGAGATATTGATCCCAAATGATATCACAACATGTATGAACTCTTGATTATTGATCATGGTGCCCAAATTCTGCAAGAATGGCCACCATCCACTGCAATGCCTAATTTTGACTGACTTTGACCTAATTGGCTGATGATTGGCTTGCACTTGAGGCAAAGGGACAATGCAATGCTATGCAGTGGACCATGTTATGTTATGACCTAATATGAGAATGTATGTACAATGATAGGTGCAAATTTGAGGTTCTACACAAGGCTGACAGCGACTGTGACTTAGATAGCTGGATTCGCCCGTGTGTCCCGGGAGAAAAGCTCAACAATTGGTCGTCTGAAAAAGTCGTCAGGGTTACTCTACTGAAAGAGTAATTTTTATTATTTTCCTTTTATTACATGCATAATAAAGTCTTACACTTTGCCCAAGGTGTAATGACTCATCTGTAGGGCCATCCATTTACTTGCATTTCGCAATTATTTTCATCATCAATAAAGGACAGCTTTTGCAAACAATTTTGTGTTCTCTTTCTTTCAATTATTTTTACTTTTACAAAAAATGGCAATGTTTCTTTTTCATTTTTTCTTCTTTCCAAAAAATCTCGTTCTAAAGTAAAGCACGATCACCCGGATCTCACTGCTAATGACACTGCTATGGCCAAGTATGACTTCGACAATCCTATCTATCAAGCCGAAGAAGGGGTTGAGAAAGATTGTGAATTGCCTGAAGAGTTAGCCAGGTTGTTGAAACAGGAGGACCGAGCTATTACACCTTATCAGGAGGTGATTGAGACCGTCAACATTGGTACCGAAGGCGACAGAAAGAGAGGTTTGTGGCTTCAGGGGCAGATTGAACTACATTTCTAATCTTACAGCCACATGCGAGCCATTGTTCAAAATGCTGAGAAAAGAGCAAGAGGTCAGTTGGAATGATGATTGTCAGAAAGCCTTTGAAAGAATAAAAGAGTATTTGCAGGAGCCTCCAATTCTAATGCCTCCAGTAGAGGGAAGACCGTTGATCATGTACTTAACTGTGTTAGAAAGGTCAATGGGTTGTGTGCTCGGTCAGCATGACGAGTCAGGTCGAAAAGAGCATGCAATATACTACCTTAGCAAAAAGTTTACCGACTGTGAACAAAGATACTCACTGCTCGAGAAAACTTGTTGTGCTTTGGCATGGGCTGCTCGCCGACTAAGACAGTATATATTGACTCACCCGACTCTATTGATATCAAAGATGGATCCAATCAAGTATATTTTTGAAAAGCCAGCGCTTACCGGAAGGGTTGCTAGGTGGCAGATGATACTGACAGAGTATGACATCCAATACACTTCACAAAAAGCCACCAAAAGAAGTGTCTTGCCAGATTTACGCAGATAAAGTGCATATCTCTCCAAACCCATTGAATGTCATGCCGTCGCCTTGGCTTTTTGCAATATGGGGCATTGATATGATTGGCAAGATCGAACCGACTGCTTCCAACGGCCATAGACTCATTTTGGTCGCCATTGACTACTTCACTAAGTGGTACTCAAAAGAATTCTTCCTCCCAACACAGATCACAGGGGCAAATGGACATCGAACTATGAGGGTCCATACGTGGTTAAAAGAGTTTTCTCTGGCGGAGCTCTGATGCTAACAACCATGGATGGCGAAGACTTCCCATCCCCTGTCAACTCAGACGCAGTTAAAAAATACTTCGCATAAAATAGACCCGCTGGACAGTAAAAAGAATAGTCCAGGCAAAAAAGGGCATCCCGACGAACCAAAAAAAAGAATAAAGAGGTTCGGGCAAAAATTAGGGATATAAAAATAAAAAAGCGTACACCCGGTGAGTCGAAAACCCGAAAGGGCGGCTCAGGTAAAAAAGGATATCCCGGTGGATTGAAAACCCAAAAGGGCGATCCACGCAAAAGAGGGAATAAGCGAATGACTGCAGTCTAAGTTCATCCATGTTATATCACCGTTTCATTTAATCCGGCAATCTTCGAAGGTTAAAGATCAACTAATCATCCACTTCAGAAAGCAAGATGAGCAGAGCGTCTTGAGGTCATATGAGCCATAGTAGAGTCGAAACTCAGTGGGACCCCGTATCCACATTGCCATTAGGATAGTTTTTTGTTCAATTTATAGCGATCGCCTCTTTTCAGGGATCAGCTTCCTGATGTACTCGCCTATTCCTGACGCAAATTTTTCAACCAATAAAAGTCAAATTTTTCAGTTAAAGAGCCTCTTTATTTTTCATTTATCAGTTTGTTTGCAGAAGATGTCTGAATTCTTGATGAAACATATTGCATTAGAACATAATGGTGGCTTTTGTAGATGATTTACACAGGAGAACATGTAAAATTGCTTTGAATGTGCTTAACCCCGGACGGTGAATTCAAACCGAGTAATTCCCCCGGGACATACGTGTGTGTTTGCAGGTCACAGGAACCAAATGCCAAGTCATGAATCCTCATCCCCAAGCGGTTGACAAAATCTCTCCTCAGCAGAGTATGTCCCCCAGTAGAATTGACAGTGCCAGACTATATATCCCCAGTGGAGTTGATAGTGCCAGACTGTATCTTCCCAGCAACAGGGGAGTAGTTGCATACCCCAACAGACGAGAGGGTGGTGTTCCCAGTGCTCATCTCATTCCCCAGCAGATTATTGTTAACAGATTTGTTTTAATCCCCAGCTTGAGGACGATTAGCAAGCTCATATCCCCAGCAAGGGTCGATTCCTACGATATTTCCCCAGGAAGTGCTTTCCCCACAGACTCTCCTCACAAAGCCGCGCCAAACGGAGTTCCCATAGTTGATACTCCCCCAGCAAGGTCAACTTTCCAACAAGAGAAGCCGATTTATTTTCGGTGGCTCGTTGGTCCCGGCAGACGGATCATTCCCCACAGAGCATCCAAGGATTGATACAGCGATCTGTTCCCTACCAAAGTTTGCTTCCCCAAGCAGTTTTTTCTTTTTGCATCATGCATAACATTTGCATTTGCATGCATATCAAACATATACATAAGCTGATAAACAGGTTCTTCAAAGCAGACTGAAGATTCGCTTTACAACCAAAGTCATGAGATCCAGCCAGAGGATCGAGTGTGTGTGATCCAGCATGAAGGTCATTTTGAAGATTCAGCCTGAGAATCGTTTTCCCGTGATCCAGCCTGAGGGTCATTTTTGAAGATTCAGCCTGAGAATCGTTTTCCAGTGAGCCAACCCGAGGTTCAATTTGAAGATTCAGCCTGAGAATCGTGTACCAGTGATCCAGCCTGAGGGTCATTTTGAAGATTCGGCCTGAGAATCATTTTCCAAAGAGCCAGCCCGAGGTTCGATTTGAAGATTCCCCAGTGAAGTCGATCCAGCCCGCGGATCGCAATTTAAAAACAAAAGTCTAATTGAAGGGTCGTTACAGCATGTTCTAGCCTGAAGAATATGTACGAAGCCCAAAAAGTGGAATATTCTCGAAGCTGCATATCTAACATGAAGATCGAGTGTAGATTTCGAAAGGGGGTCAACCAGCGCATGCCTCAGATGTGAGATCCTGATGATGGGAATTTATCATCAAAACAATCCAGATCTAGCCAGAAGATCGAAGTAGATCTAGCCAGAAGATCGAAGTCAGGTCTAGCCCGAAGACCAGAAATAGATTCAGCCAGAGAATCAAAGAAGATAGATTCAGCCAGAGAATCGAAACAAAGTAGATCTAGCCAGAAGATCGAAGAAGATCTAGCCAGAAGATCAAAGTGGATCTAGCCAGAAGATCGAAGTCAGGTCTAGCCCGAAGACCGGAAATAGATTCAGCCAGAGAATCGAAACAATTCAGATCTAGCCAGATGATCGAAGAAGATCTAGCCAGAAGATTGAAATTATATCCAGCCCGAGGATCAAGATCGTATCCAGCCCGAGGATCAAAATTAACATCCAACCAGAGGACTAAATTGAGTATAGATTCAGCCAGAGGATCGAAACTCCAGATTAAGACAGAAGACTGATTCAGATTCAGCCAGAGGATCGGAAGAGAAATAAACAGCGCGGTGTATTTCAGCATTTTTGTGGTGTTCTCAGAGTGCAAATTTTCGGTCTGTCTTTGGTATTCAATCACAGCTCACCCTGTCTGTCTGATAAGCTGTTCGCTTTCATCCTGCTCGAGTTCGCTGATGATTGAATAGGGGCAGCTGTAACACCCTAAAATTTGCCCTCCTCATTCATACATTCATTTTTAGGTCATTTAGCATTTCATATTGCATTTCATCATGTCAATCATGATCAGATCCTAGAAGCTTGAACATCATCTGAGACACTTTGTGGGTTCTATCCGGGTGATCAGTCAACACGAGGAAAAGACTTGAGTTACCTCCAACAGGTTCAAAGGGGGCCTACTCATCGTTCAGAACGTTAATCTTGAAGGAGCAAAAAGCAGAGCCTGGGCTGTCATGCTCGCTAGGCGAGCAGACTGGTTCGCTTAGCGAAAGGAAATGTCATGCTCGCTAGGAGAGCAGATCCTTCGCTAGGCGAAGCCCACGCATTTTCAGAAAATAACAGAAAGTCATGGGCTTGAGCTGACCTCATTTTGAGCCCACCACCCATGAAAATCAGTCTATAAATACTAAAGTTTCAGTAGAGAAAAAACCATGGAGTTTCACTAGAGAAAAGGGTGAAAAAGCTTGAGAGAGAAAGACCTACGAGCCAATCTGCAGCAACCTTCAGACAGCTCTGAAAGGTTCACTCGGACTCACACACTTTTTCACCTCCATCCTCACGCAAACCCTAACACTACTTTGCAAACCCAGCCGTGCCCTTCGATTTCAATCGATCTCTCCGATCAGGTTTGCCCTTATTCCCATTACTCTTATGCTCTCAATTTGAATTCCATGAACGTATGAGGTATCGTTTATTTTACCCACGGGTTCAAATGTGCATGAATGTGTAGCAATACCCTGAATGTTTAATCGTTTCGTTTCTGAGATGGATACCACAGGGTTTCGGATTATGGAGATCGAACTGTTATCAAGGAAGAATCCAAAACCCGTGGGCCTTCGCTAGTCGCTTCGCTAGGCGAGCCTGTAGCGAAGCTTTGCTTAGCCTTCGCTAGGCGAAGCAGTCGCGAGCGTGACAGTAATTGACTTTTTGTTCTGTTTTGCTCTAACCTGTTGTGTGTTCACCATGGCATTGTTTTCTTTTGATTCCATCCTTTTGCTCTAACCCTTTTGTCGAGTTTTTGTGCGAGCTCACATGACCCTTGCAGAGATAGCTGGCGTGGTTTTCCACTTTATTTGTGGGATACCCCCTTGAGGTTTATTCCGATTACCTGTACTGACTGGCTTTCTTTGATGGTGTTAGCTTGGAAGGATCTCTGGGTTTCTTACCCCCTTAATTGTTGTTACTTCGGATCGTTATCCGTGTGGTACTTTTACCTCTTTCCCGCTTTTTACTGCTTTCCTAGCTGGAAGACCTCGATAGGAGGCAATGTTTTTGCGTGTTTACTTTACGCAGGTTCCTTCGCCTAAGACTCCTTTTGCATGCGCGTTCCTAAAACGCAAACAAACCCATTGATTTTTCTTCTCATAAGAACACGTTTACTCCTTCTACTACAGGCGAGTAAGTCTCCAAAGGTCGAGCATCCGGTAGATTGCGCAGCAACGTCGTTCACCCCCAAACACAACCCTTAACCCCGTAGTTAGCCGAACTACGGCTTGCTCTGATTCTCATTCCAGATGAGATACGTAGGCATAAGACGTGATGTCTTACCGAGCACACTCCCCCCTAACCCTTAGGCAGCCGAGCTACGAAGACTCTGATTCTCATATTCAGATGGGATACGTATGCAGTGGATGCGACATCCGTGCGAGTCATGTCCTTTTGACCCTTTTTTTAGTAAATAGTACATTAGGTAAACCCACACCCTTTAGACAAGAACTACAAGAGTGGATCCCGTAGAGTACTACGGATGCGTAGGGGTGCTAATACCTTCCCTTCGCATAATCGACTCCCGAACCCGAGATTTGGTTGCGAGACCTTGTCTTTTCCTTTCCTTTTTCCAGGTTTACTTCGAGCGTTTCCTTTCCCCCCTTTGGGATAAATAACGCACGGTGGCGACTCTTCTGTCATTTCTTTTCCGCCGGTTGTTTTTTCGCAGGTAGGTTGCGACAGAATGTCCAGACGTAGTCCCGAGTGTTAGACCCAAGCTGTAAGAGCTTGCAAGTCCTAAGTACTCGTCTTTCAAACTCGAAAACACTTGATTCCTACCTTAATACTTTTTCAATAAAGATGGAAATGGAACATGGTGTATACCGTGCACTACTGAGATTAAGATTCGAGGCGGATGCCTCGCCTATCTTAGCTCTCGCAATCGTCTAAAATTTTCAATGTGGTTTCTTCAAACCCCTTTCTCAATCAAACCTAAAAATACTTAATCTCTATTAAACACTTTTGCCAATAAAGATGGAAATGGAACATGGTGTATACCGTGCGCTCCTGAGACTATGGTTCGAGATGGATATCTCGCTCATCCAAGTTCTCGCCATCACTCAAAATACATCCAACCAATCAAACTCTTTTCTCGCCTCCGTGCGATTAATCGAAAACCTTTTTCATAAATGGAAGATATATCGTCTTAAGATGATGTAAAACAATGTTTCGGCCACGATTGTTGAGTCGAGATAAGTGACGCTTTTCCGAATGTAGATTTATAAATCCGTTCGATGTGTTGTATGCGTCCACTCCTCATCTGTTTTGGGTAAAACAATGTTTTTGTCGATTAATACAGTATAGCTTTCGCTAAAATCGACCAACAAACAAACATTTCTCTACCCAGAACTACGTAAGCCTTGATTTCTCTTTTGAGATACGTAGGAGCAGGATTTTTAAATCTTGCCAGGCCCACTAATAAAAAACTTAGGTTTAGTCCTTCGTCAAAAATCCAAAAACATTCTCTTCTCATCCTTTCTTTCTTTCCCACCTAATAATTCGAAAAGCCTAGCATTTCAGCTAACACTAACGCACACAACTAACCTAATGGTTCCCGTTGAGTACAACGGACGTGACGGGTGCTAATACCTTCCCCTTGCGTAATCGACTCCCGAACCCTGATATTGGTTGCGATGACCATATCTTATCCTTTCTTTTAGGGGTTTTATCGATATTTTCCCTTTCCCATTTTTGGGAATAAATAAAGTTCGGTGGCGACTCTGTTCAGTCCATCATTGTGAGCGTGCGATCGCGCTTCGCTTTAAAGTCGTATCCCCATTTTTCGAGGTGCGACAGATGGCGATTCTTCTGGGGACCGGAACATCCCTAAGTGAGTCAAGCCTAGTTAGGTCGTTTGTGTGCCTTTGTTTGTTTACCTATGTGGCTTTTCTTTATTATTTTTACTATCTCTATTGTCATATTGATATGAATCTGTTGTATTGGTTCGATTATGGTTTGGTACTTGGATACTCTGATTGCAAACCTTGTGGGAAAGACTTTTTACCCGAGTCTCGAGCAAAAACATAAGATAGGACGAGGTTGAGTAGTGCGGGTCCGCGAGAGGTATTTCTCGTCGGGTCGGTACGAGAACCTTACTTAGAGTAGATTCTTGAGAGGATGTTGTCGCTCGGCAAGTAAGTTGCCGTAAGCTTCGATATTTTCTTTAGGATCCATGACTCTGAGAACCATTTGTAGAACCTTAGTTCTTTGTCCAACTAGGAAAGATGGTTGCGTAGTGTGGGTCTGCGAGATGAATTTCTTGTTGGATCGATGCGAGAAGCTCACTTAGAGTAGATTCTTTAGATGGAGTTGATGCCCGGTAAGTAAGTTGTCGCAGGTAGCAAACAGTCTAATGGATCCATGACTCTAGGAACTTTTTAAAAAAAACCTTAAATCATACCTGGTGAGAACCTTGTTCTATATAAAGCAATCAGACTTATCCATGCCTTAAGCCTATTGAACCTATACAAAAAAATGCATCACATTCATACATTGCATCAACATCATAAAAAGCAAGCTCTTAGTTGTCTCTTATTTGTTTCAGGAATTGAGAACTTGAAAATGACAACTTCAAGGAGACACACTTTCACGCATAAGTACAAGGAACCTAAGTTGGACAGTCCGAAGGGTTTGATCTCTGATTTGACTCTTAGAAGACGTGATGAGTTCGGAAAAAACTATGGGAAAATTTTGAGCCTTCTAACTAAGAAAGTTGACTATGGAATTATCGGCTCTTTGGCACAATATTATGATCCACCTCTACGCTGTTTCACATTCGCTGATTTCCAGCTAGCTCCTACTTTGGAAGAAGTTGAGAGAATCGTGGGTCTTAAATTGAAAGATTTTAATCCATTTCCAAAGCTCGAAGAAGATATGGGCCCAAAGAAGATAGCTTCAGCCATAAGTATCAATTTCCCGACTGTTCGAGACAATTGGGTTGAAAAAGGGGGTTGCGAAGGTTTTGCCGTGATGTTTTTGGAAGATTTAGCTCCAAAGTTCAAGAAAAGTGGAAATTGGAATGCATTCTATGTTGTGTTGGCTTTATTGATCCATGGGATTGTGCTCTTCCCAAATGTTGAAAAATTTGTGGGTCAAGTAGCCATAGAAGTCTTTCTCTCTGGCAATCCAGTACCATTTCTCTTAGTTGACATTTACCATGCCCTTCACGCTCGACATGAAAAGAGGGGTGGAACTTTGTTGTGCTGTGCTCCTTTGCTTTACACTTGGTTCATGCAACACATGCCCGAAGAAGGTCCTTTTGTGGCAAAAGAACTTAAGTCTCCTCAAAAATTAGCTTCTCTCACCGCAAGTTCCATCAGATGGTATATCCGAGAGTGGGAAACCCCAGACATTATAGTCAGCTGTGGGGAATTTCCTAATGTACCGTTGTTGGGTACCAAGGGTTGCATCAATTATAACCCTATGTTATCTCGAATGCAACACGGTTACTCCATGGATGGTCCTCCTGACGCAAAGGACTTACAACCATTTGTGCTCTCTGACATCCAAGCAAGCAATCCTGATGTAAGAGCAGTACGAAAGGCTTGGTTAAAGGTTGTAAGGAAGGGTAAAGAGTTTGGAAAAAGAAACATTCTCGCCAAAGAACCTTACACTCAATGGGTGAAAGAAAGAGTTGAGGAAATCCATTTGCCATTTATCTTAAAAGCTTCAGCTTTTCCTAAAACTCCTGAGCCCAAGCCCATACTCCCTGAGGACATGGAGAAACTCGCTACTAAGGTTAAGGAGCTCGAATTGGAGAATACTGAATTACGGATTCAGATGAACCGAGTTATCTTGGAAAATCAAAATTTGAAATAGGAACATAAGGGAAAAGCCCAAGAACATGAGGATAGTAACAAGAGAGCCAGGCTATTGGAAGACCAGAAAGACGATCTCGATCATATCCTTATAGGTTCCACATCAGTGATCCGAACCAGGAAGGAAGAGCTCAAGAAAGCTGAGTATAGGATCTGTGAGTTAGGGAGAATGTTGGATAAATCTCTTATGGATAAAAAAGAAATTAAGCTCGACTTTGAGGCACAGATCCGTGAATTGAGGGACGCTATGAAGAAATGCGAGGAAAGGTTGTCTCGCGAGATACTCCAAAAGGAAGAAGCTGAAAGAAACTGTCACCATCTCAGGTACCAGTTGGAAGAAGCTACTAGGAGGTTTGTAGTTTTGGAGAGCCAAGAAGGTGATGCAGCCTACTTACTCCTAAAGAATGATTGTGTGTACTGGAAAAGGTTGTATAGAGAGGCTAGAGAAACCTTAGATGAAGATCAAAAGGTCATCCAGAAACTCCAAGAGCTCTATATTAAATGGAATGGCAAGTTCCGCAACTTAGCTAGCTAGGTTTGTTAACCTCAATATGTTGGAACTCACAGAAAAACTCCAGGAAGCGGATTGGTGTATGTGTCCAGATAACACACCTCCTCAAGTTTTCAATTTCGTCAAGTTTATCAAGAAAATGATGAATGAGCTCACCACAGATCTGGCTACGATCATAAGAGCTGAGACAGAACTTAAGTTTACTTGTACTTGAATTTGAATTGTTGGTGTTTAAATCTTTTGTATTCGAATCATGTGTACTTGAAGTTAAATCCTTTTGTATTTGAATTTGATTTTAATTAATGGAAGTTGTCATTTTGGGTCTCAATTATTACATGTTGTTCTTATATTCTAACATTGCTGGAATAAATAATAAAGATAACTAAGAGCTTTGCATAAAATGCACCCATAACATGCACTCATGTCATTCTTCAAACAAAAAACTCATTTTTGTGTCTTCTTCAATTCCACACTGAGTCCTCAACACCACTACAACACCAGAGCCAGCGCTCGTCAAAGAATGGCAAATCAAGAACAAGAATTGGAGCGAGTAAGCTCAGAACTCGAAGACCTACGAGGAAACATGGGTCAAGTCATGGAGATACTACAGGTCATCAGGGCAAAGTTAGACACCCAAACGACAGTCGTTTCAGAAATCGTCGGTCCCACGATTGAACCCCAACCTGCAAGGACAGTACCAACCACTTGGCCAGCCTATGGTTTACCTTCTGGTTTCATACCTCCAGTTGAAGGCGCCCCTGGTTTTGCACAATCCACTCAGCAGATGGCTCCTCTACCAACCATCAATGAAAATCATCCAGTGGTCCACACGTTCGCACCACCTCTCGTTCGTGCACATGTGCAACCTTATTTTGAGGATCAACAACATGCTCCGGACTTTTCAGACGAAGATGATGAAAGGCAGGAAGACATAAGAGGGATGAAGGAGAATTTCCAGATTCTTGAGAAAAGGTTAAGGGCTATGGAAGGTGACCAAGTTTTTGGTGCTACTTCTAAGGTGATGTGCTTAGTGTCAGGTCTTGTGATTCCTGCAAAGTTCAAGACCCCAGATTTCGATAGGTATGAGGGCCACTCGTGTCCTAAAAGTCACCTTATTATGTACTATCGAAAAATGGCTGCGCACGTGGAGGATGATAAACTTATGATACATTGCTTCCAAGACAGCTTGAGGGGTGCTCCCTCTAAGTGGTACTTAAGCCTTGATCAAAGTAGGATTCGTTGTTTCCAAGACTTATCATGCTTTCATCCAACATTATAAGTATAACATGGATATGGCCCCAGATAGGAGGCAATTACTCAGCATGTCCCAGAAAGATAATGAGTCTTTTAAGGAATATGCACAACGATGGAGGGAAGTGGCCTCGCAAGTCGAACCACCCCTTGCTGAGAAGGAGTTAGCAGATTGGTTCATGGATACAGTCAAACCTATGTTCTATGAAAGAATGGTGAGTAGTGTATCCGTAAGCTTCTCTGACCTGGTCGCCGTGGGCATAAAGGTCGAGCTTGGATTAAAGAATGGAAAAATGATAACCACCTCTGAAACATCTGGTAATAATGCCAAAAAGTTTCATGGAAGTTTTCAAAGAAAGAAAGAAGGTGAGACCAATGCAGTGTCAACCAGTCAAAGGAGGAGTCTTTCATGGAAGAAGCAACATCAATTTGTTCAGCAACAACCAACTTATCCAATACAATATGTTCAACAACCGTATGTGGCAGCAGTCACACCAAATTTCAACCAGTCACAAGCTCCTGTCTATCAACCTATTCAACAAGCATCAGTATACCAGCAAGCGCCCGCGCCACCTGCTTATCAACAGCCAAGGGCACAGGCTCCTCGTCCACAAAATCCTCCAAATCAAAATAGGGTACAAAGAGGTAGACTTCCGTTTGCTTCAATCCCTATGACATACACTGAATTGTACCCATCGTTACTACGAAAAGGGTTGGTGACTCCCAGACCTTTGGGTCCTCCACCAAATCCTTTACCTCCATTGTACAATCCAGATGCCCATTGTCCTTTCCATGGGGGTGCCCCTGTACATGATTTAGAGGGATGTTATGCTTCGAAGCATATTGTGCGAGACCTGGTTGAGAAGAAGATTCTTTCATTTTGAGATATCGGACCCAACGTAAAAAGTAACCCTTTGCCAGCGCATGGGGATGTTAATGCCATCGAGGATGCTTCCGATGCTTGTATAATCAAAAATGTTGAAGATGTTAAGACCCCGTTGATAGCACTTCATCCCAGATTGGTGGGAGCTAGTTTGATTAATACACGCCACGACAATTGTGAAGAATGTGTCATTCATCCTAGAGGATGTAAAGTGGTACGAAATGACATTCAGAACTTGATGGATCAAGGTGTTCTACAAATTTGTGGTCCTACAACAAATGAGGAAGTTTCAGTCATTGAACCCGTTTTCAATTTACCAGAACCGTTTGAGATAACTTATCATGGAAAAGATGTTGTTCATCCATCACCCGTGGTAGTTTGTATGCCTACCCCCTTTCCTTTTGAAAGCACTAAAGCGGTACCCTGGAAGTATGACATAATAGTGGTAGATGGAGTGGTAGATGGAAAACCCAAAGCTGCTGAAAGTAATAAAGGTTTGGAGAATGTTGACACCGACATCACTAACATCATAGGGACGAGCAGGATGACCCGCAGCGGTCGGATTTATACTCCCAATATTAATGTAAACCCTCAAGAACCAACAAGGGAAGCTGCAAATGCAAATCCTACCCCAGAACATGGAGGGGCACAACCGGCTGTGCAAGCAGATGAAGCAAGTGAGTTCCTAAGGATAATAAAGAAATCTGACTACAAGATAGTTGATCAGTTACATCAAACACCATCAAAAATATCTATCTTATCTTTGCTTCTGAATTCCGAGGCTCATAGGGAGGCTCTACTGAAAGTGCTTGCTCAGGCTCATGTTACCCAAGATATAACGGTTGGCCAATTCGATGGGGTGGTCGCCAATATCACAGCCTGCAACACTCTAAGTTTCAGCAATGAAGAGCTACCCAAGGAGGGGAAGAATCACAACCGCGCCTTGCATGTATCCATAAAGTGCCAAGAAGATGCTCTGGCCAGAGTTTTAGTTGACACTGAATCATCCCTCAATGTTCTACCAAAGAGGGCACTTGCTAAATTGTCTTACCAAGGTTCGGAATTGAAACCTAGTGCACTTGTGGTAAAAGCATTTGATGGTTCTCGAAGGACAGTAGTTGGGGAGGTAGAGCTACCAATACAGATCGGACCGCATGTATTCCCCATCAATTTCCAAGTCATGGACATAAATCCCGCTTATAGCTGCCTTTTGGGACGCCCATGGATACATGTTGCTGGGGCAGTACCTTCTACTCTGCATCAAAAGATGAAGTTTGTTGTCGATGACAAGCTCGTCATTGTCTCGGGTGAAGAAGATTTTATCATCAGTCAACTCTCCTCTTTCCGTTATATTGAGGCTGATGAGGATGCCTTAGAGACCTCTTTCCAAGCACTTGAAATATCCAATGCCACACTTGAAGAGGTTAAGGATCCTATTAAGAAAACTAGTTTGTCGTTCACCTCTTTGAATAGTGCAAGATCAGCAGTTGAAAGTGGAGGCCCTGCAGGTTGGGGGCAAGTCATCAACGTCTGTGAGAAAAATGATCATTTTGGTTTGGGGTACAAGCCTTCTGCTAATGGAGGAGCCCTGGTCCCTACAAAGGACCGTGTGCGGAGCATACAAGAAGTCTTCCTGAGCACAGGATTTATCCATGGAGATCAAGTTGGTGCAGTGGAAGATGACACTGAAGATGGAGAAACATCAAACCTGATATACCGGTGTGAAGCAGCCCTGACAAATTGGGAAGCGGTTGAGATTCCAGAAGTTTTTCCCGTGTCAAAGTAATTGTGTTTTCCTTTGTGTTTTTGAAAATCCTTAGCTCTGCCCAAGGCTAATGGATCATTTGTAGGCCCCCTTTTAAATTTCAAAAATCATTATGACAAATAAAGAGCATTTTGTTCAGATTCTTATCGTTCGTTCATTTGTTTTTCTTTCCTTAAAATGGCAATCCTTTCAAAAACTACAAAAATATTTTTTATTTCTTTTGCATTTTATTTCCATTTTTCTAAAAAAAACATCATTAAAAAACATGCAGAATAATCAATAAACCATTTGAATTCGGTGACCCCGCTACTTCCTATAACTTTGAACTCCCCATCTACCAAGCGGAAGAGGAGAGTGAGGAAGATTGTGACTTCCCTGAAGAATTGGAAAGGATGCTCAAGCACGAGTCAAAGGCCCTTCAACCACATCAAGAACCAGTGGAAACGATCAACCTTGGCACCGAGGAAGACAAGAAAGAGGTCAAAGTTGGGACTACTCTTGGGGCAAGCATCAAAGAAAGATTGATCAAGTTGCTACAAGAGTATGTAGATGTATTTGCTTGGTCGTATTAGGATATGCCAGGTTTAGATACTTATATTGTTGTCCACAAGCTACCACTACAACCAGATTGTCCGCCAGTAAAGCAGAAGCTCCGCAGAGCAAGATCCGACATGGCTCTCAAGATTTGTGACGAGGTGAAGCGTCAATTTGATGCCGGTTTTCTAGCAGTTGCAAAGTACCCTCAATGGGTAGCTAATATTGTACCTGTACCCAAGAAGGATGGCAAGGTCAGGATATGTGTTGATTATAGGGATCTAAACAAAGCTAGTCCAAAGGACGATTTCCCCTGCCACATATTGACACTCTGGTAGACAACACTGCTAAGTTCGCAGTCTTCTCCTTTATGGACGGATTCTCGAGTTATAATCAAATTAAGATGGATCCAGAAGAAATGGAAAAGACCACATTCATCACCCCTTGGGGAACATTTTGCTACAAGGTAATGCCATTCGGTCTCAAAAACGCCGGGGCAACTTACCAAAGAGCAATGGTCACTTTTTTCCATGACATGATGCATAAGGAAATTGAGGTTTATGTGGATGATATGATTACAAAATCCCAGAATGAAGAGGATCATATAGACCACTTGCAAAAGCTATTCGAGTGTCTTCGGAAATTCCGACTACGGCTGAATCCTGCTAAATGCACCTTCGGTGTCCGATCTGGAAAGTTGCTTGGTTTCATTGTTAGTCAACGAGGAATTGAGGTAGATCCGGACAAGGTTAGGGCAATACAAGAAATGCCTGCTCTACGTACAGAGAAAGAAGTTAGAGGATTCCTGGGATGTTTGAACTACATCTCTAGGTTTATATCCCATATGACTGCTACGTGCTAACCTATATTCAAATTGCTGAGAAAAGATCAAGCAGTCGAATGGAACTCTGACTGCCAAATGGCTTTTGAGAAAATCGGACAATACCTGCAAGAGCCCCCTATTCTAATTCCACCTGTTCAGGGGAAACCACTCTTTATGTACTTAACTGTGCTTGAAAAGTCAATGGGATGTGTGCTGGGACAACATGACGAAACTGGTCGAAAGGAGCATGCCATCTATTATCTAAGTAAGAGATTTACCGATTGTGAAACCCGATATTCACTCTTGGAGAAAACTTATTGTGCTTTAGCATGGGCCGCTCGTCGTCTAAGACAATACATGATTTGCCACACTACTTTGTTGATCTCAAAAATGGATCCAATAAAGTATATCTTTAAAAAGCCTGCTTTGACTGGAAGACTCGCCCGTTGGCAGATGTTACTATCTGAGTATGACATCCAATATGTATCTCAGAAAGCCATTAAAGGAAGTGTGTTGTTTGACTACTTGGCAAACCAGCCCGTTGAAGATTACCAGCCGTTGAAGTTTGACTTCCCTGATGAAGACATTATGGTAGTAAAAGATTGTGAAATCCCAGGACTTGATGAAGGACCTGAACCCGGATCTCGGTGGAAGCTCATGTTCGATGGTTCCTCCAATTACATGGGGCATGGCGTAGGAGTTGTTCTATTAAATCCGAATGGTGGATACACTCCTTTCACAGCAAGGTTGTGTTTTGATTGCACGAACAATATAGCAGAATATGAGGCGTGCATCCTAGGAATTGAAGCAGCAATTGATCTCCGAATCAAAATCCTCGAAGTATGTGGAGACTCAACCTTGGTGATATACCAAGTCAAGGGCGAATGGGAAACCCGTGATACCAAGTTGATCCCATATCGTGCCTATGTCATGGAACTAATAAAATACTTTGATGAAATCACTTTCCGTCATATTCCGAGAACTAAGAATCAAATTGCTGATGCTTTGGCTATGTTGGCTTCAATGTACCAAGTCAGATTCCATAATGAATCACCTCTCATTCAGATCGAGCGGAAAGTTGAGCCTGCCTACTGCCAGTCGGTTGAAGAGGAAGCCGATGGTAAACCCTGGTTTCACGACATCAAATGCTTTTTGCAAAATCAAGAATATCCAACAGATGCAACAACCCTTGACAAGAAAACATTGAGGAAGTTAGCATCTAAACTCTTCTTAAGCAATGGTGTGTTATACAAGAGAAACCATGACATGATTCTGCTCAGATGCGTGGATGGACGTGAAGCGGACCTGTTGATCAAGGAGATTCATGAAGGATCCTTTGGAACTCATGCCAATGGGCATGCCATGGCCAAGAAGATTTTGAGAGCTGGTTATTACTGGTTGACCATGGAATCCGACTGCTTCAATTATGCTAGAAAATGTCATAAATGCCAAACCTATGCCGACAAGGTACACGTACCTCCGACCCTACTAAATGTTTTGACGTCACCTTGGCCTTTCTCAATGTGGGGCATCGACATGATTGGCGCCATCGAGCCTAAAGCTTCCAATGGTCACCGCTTCATCCTGGTTGCCATTGATTACTTTACCAAATGGGTAGAGGCCGCCTCTTACGCTAATGTGACAAAACAAGTGGTTGCACGGTTTCTCAAGAAAGAGATCATTTGCCGTTATGGAATTCCAAGCCGGATCATCACAGATAATGGGACGAATCTGAACAATAAGACCATGAAAGAATTATGCGAGAGCTTCAAGATTGAGCACCATAACTCTTCACCATATCGTCCAAAGATGAATGGCGCTGTTGAAGCCGCTAATAAAAACATCAAGAAGATCCTGCAGAAAATGGTAAAAACCTATAAAGATTGGCACGAAATGCTACCCTTTGCACTGCATGGATACCGGACTTCCGTCCGCACTTCAACAGGGGCAACCCCGTTCTCTTTGGTATATGGGATGGAAGCAGTTCTCCCAATTGAAGTGGAGATACCTTCAATGAGAATCTTGATGGAGACCAAGCTAGAAGAGGCTGAATGGATTCAAAATAGATTTGATCAGTTAAACCTCATAGATGAGAAGCGAATGACTTCTTTGTGCCATGGACAGTTATACCAGAAACGGCTTAAAGGGGCTTTTGACAAGAAAGTACGTGTTCGGGAATTCAGAGAAGGAGACCTCGTGCTTAAGAAGATCTTGCCAATACACAAGGACTCACGTGGGAAATGGACTCCCAATTATGAAGGCCCATATGTTGTGAAGAAAGCTTTCTCCGGAGGTGCCTTGATTCTCACAACTATGGATGATAAAGAGCTCTCACACCCCGTGAACTCTGATGCAGTTAAAAAATACTATGCCTAATAAAAACCCGCTAAATCGAAAACCTGAAAGGGCGATTTAGGCACACAAAAAAGGGTATCCCGGTGGATTGAAAACCCGAAAGGGCGATCCAGGCAAAAGTTAGGGGCACAAGGCATAACTGCATCAGTTGTTACTGATTAACACCGAAGAATCTGAGGCGGAAGATTAATCCAGTCACTCCCTTTAGAAGCAAGGTTTTGGGGGAATCATATCTATTAAGGATGTTATTGGTCACTGAATTCAACGTAAACCTTTCCTTATTGCCATTTTCCAAATTATAATATCCCATGGAGCTACGCCGTTTGTGTGCTACCATTCTTGAATAAAATACAAGTTTTCCCAATCATTGTTAGTTGTGTTCGTCTACGCTTTTCTTTGTTATGCAAAGTGTCATTTATTTGTTAATAATGAAATTTTGAAACTTGAAAAAGAATTTGAAATTTAGTGAAAAGAACAAATATACTTTGATATATGTAAAAATCAAAGGAAAATCATTTGTTTTCCCGAAAGTCTCAAGGTTGCATAAATATTCCTGGATCACCAACAAAAGTCCCCATGGAATATAACTTATTAATCCTCTAGAAGGATGGACCTTTGGTTATTTATAACTGTCAATCTGGATGCGCCTGTTAATTGTACGGGTTTGAGTTATTGGTGTTGAGGAATCAGAATCTCTGTAAACAGTCCCTACAAACTCCCAGTCTGCCTATTGTCAGCATTGCATATCATGATCATTCATATATCATGCATAAAAAAATCCAAATCATGCATAGCCGAAATGTACTTCGTGCTCATTTTGCATTGACCCAGGTCTTGTTGTTGATCCTATACCCCTTGACCTCTAATTCCGATTTGTATTTGGTGCCCTTAAACCAACATCCGATTTTCGCAATCATTTTCAAGTCCAATTGTTGTTGGCAAAATCCGTTAAAAGTTGGTTATAATCCATTACTTGCGGTTAAGAGTCCAATTGTTGTTGAGTTTTATTCAGGTCATATATGAACATGTGTTGAACTTTATTCCATTATCAGGTCATATATGAACCTGTTGTTCAGTGCTATTTAGGTCATATATGAACCTGTTGTTGAACTTTATTCCATTATCAGGTCATATATGAACCTGTTGTTCAGTGCTATTCAGGTCATATATGAACCTGTTGTTGAACTTTATTCCATTATCAGGTCATATATGAACCTGTTGTTCAGTGCTATTCAGGTCATATATGAACCTGCTGTTGAACTTTATTCCATTATCAGGTCATATATGAACCTGTTGTTCAATGCTATTCAGGTCATATATGAACTTGTTGTTGAACTTTATTCCATTGTCAGGTCATATATGAACCTGTTGTTGAGCTTTATTCAGGTCATATATGAACCTGTTGTTGAGCTTTATTCCAGTGTCAGGTCATGTACGAACCTGTTCTGAAGAGTCTTTCTCTATGATTGTTTCAGTGTTGTCAGGTCATATATGAACCTGTTGATACACCCCTTTTGAATTTTTCTGAGTTTGTTAGGTCATATCTGAACCTGCTGTCAGAACTTCTTGATATTCCCCAGCATTGTCAGGTCATATATGAACCTGTTGTTGTGTTTTATTCCAGTATTGCCAGGTCATATATGAACCTGTTGTAGCATTTTTTTTCTTTATTCGGGTTTAGTAAGTCATATGTGAACTTACTACCGAAGTCTCTTGTATTCTAAGTAGCGTTTATCAAACTTCACTCTGAGTACTCCCCAGTGTGTGTCTGATTCTCCAGCAGGATTTGTCTTCCCCAGCAATTTTGTTTTTTACCATTTGTCTGTCTCCCTATGGACTATCAGCATTCCCCACAGGTTGGTCTGTCTAGTAGCATCTCCTGTTAAGGGTTCACCATATCCCTAGAAGATAAAAATTACAAAAAAAGAGAATCTTACATCGGCGCATATCATATCATATCATGTCATAGGAATTCAGGATCAAAATCCGGGTCTTCTTAGTATTTAACTATCTCCCACTATGGTCATATGAAGAGTGTCCTGCTTCATATTCTGTAGTTGAAGATACTTAAATAGGGGCATCTGTCATACCCCGATTTTAGATCCATCTGCATTCATCCACTATGCATCATGCATTCATTTTAATATAAACACTAATTCATGTCTGAGGTCAATCGTTGACTTTCTGGTCAATTAGTTGACCAAAGTCAACCGTCCATTGCCAAATCCATATTGTCTCGATTTTGATAAACATTGGTCATTATCTAGGCCTTTTCGATCATGGTGCTTTTAATTACAAAATGGATTCTAATTATTTGACTTTTTAATTTTCAATTTGATTTTTAATTTCAAATTAAGTCTAATTCCAAATTTTAATTTAATCTTAATTGTTTTTTTACTAATGATTCAAACTCTAATTGATTTTAATTTTCAAATAAATGTTAGAATTGATATCAAAGTAATTTTAACAAATTATAGATTAATTTGATTTTAATTGGTTTTATTGGTTTTTTTTTATTTTAAATTGACATTTAGATGAGTCTTAGATTATTTCTAAAATCCATATCCATTTCTATAACCACAAATTCATTTCATTCAAACCAAGTTTGTTACAACCATTTTTTTATGTAAATGTCATAAGTTTCCGACACTAGATAACCATTGCATTTGCCAATTTCATTCCAATTCCAAAAAACATTTGCGCTCAAAGCACATAAATAACAAAACCATGACATTACACAAGCATTACAACATTTCCATAAATTACAAAGTCATGTTCTAAATTACATTTCACAACATTTTCTTACAAATTCATCATATTACATAAACCCTACAAGTACAATCCTAATGAACAATCAAAGCTCCATTAACAAGCCAAGCCATGCGCTCAAAGCTCCATCAAGAATCCAAATTCAAGCATTCCAATAATTCATTCCAAAAAAAAAAGAGTTCAACAACACATGATAACAAATCAATATCATAACAGAAGGTTTCAACATCACTTTCCAATTCCTAATAGAACCTTCAACCTACAACTAACTTCTACACTACAACCAATTCCCAAGCTAACCAATAACCTTCAGACTTTCTATTCATTCCTGAAGCAAGTATGTCCAAAATTCTGCAGTAATTAACCAATTATGCATCACACCTGCAAGTGCAAACCAAAGGATCCTGCACAAACATCAATGGCCAATAACCTGTATCAGTCCCAGGCATATTCACATTAATCCAAGCTGCAGCAGCCAACAAATAATAAGACATCAAGTAATCCCATCCTAAACTTATAACAACTCCAAAACAGTTCTCCAATAATCTATGACGGCGACGCCTTTCGTTCCATAACAGGAATTGAATGATGAAGCTTTAGAGTTGCCATCATCAAAAGCTATCCCACCATCACGTTCTTCATCAAAGAAAAGCAGAGCTGCAGAGTTTCATAATTTATCTGAAAAGAGAAGGAGGAGTAAGATTAATGAGAAATTGAAAGCTTTGCAGAATTTAATTCCGAATTCTAATAAGACAGACAAAGCTTCAATGTTTGATGAGGCTATAGAATATTTAAAGTAGCTTCAACTTCAAGTGCAATGTTGGTGATCATTTCTGCAGATGTTAATGATAAGAAATGGTTATAGCCTGCATCTGGTGTCTCTATCAGGAGGATCGCGACCTACGACGTTTTCTCAAACCGATTTATTCAATCTTGATAAGGGTAATACTGGATTTCACAATTCTGTCAACGCAATTGCCTCATCTGCAAATGATGAATGTTTTGCGCCGCCTAGTTTTAGTTTTCCAGAACAAGGCAGCATCTCGAATCAAACTGTCACGGCAAATATAGCTAATTTCGACCCCTCATCAAGTTTTCAACCCTCTATTAAGGCTTAACTCCTGCAACAGCACACCACAGGGAATTAACAAGCTTCAAAACAATCAATACGACTACACCATAGGGGATAACAAGTTCTAACTTACGGTAACTAACCTCTAACCTTTTTTCAGAACCAAGGCAACTTGTTTTCTCTTTTCATTCACTGCTACGGATTTGGCTTCACCATAATGGCCAAAGAGAACCCAACCTGCACTGCCATAACAGCAACATAACGAATTCATCTGCAACGAATTCATAATGGAGTCGCACCATCAAGGCCATGAAAACCGAAGCTACCCATGAATGTTCCAATTTTCACTGCAGTGAAAGCAAGGTAAATCAGCAAGGCAGTAAAATTTCGAGAAATATCCCAAAACGGAATTGAGACAAAGTTAGAGCGAGAAAGGGTAGGTTCACATTACCGTTCCAGAACAAGCATCAAACAGGGCAATCCAAACTGAGCACACCGAAAGGGTTTCGCAGAGATACCTGTTTCGATCTCCATAAGCCAACCTAAAACCCTAATTGCTGAATATAAAAGGGAAGGTGAGATTGAGAAGAGGGAGGACGGGCGAAAAAAATCTGAGGCGACCACCACGAAACCCTAATTCGAAAACAGAAGAAAAACCCTAAGTGAGAAACGGCGAAAGAACTTAGATTGAAGAGGTAAAGAAGGAAGATTCAAACCTCGCCGTCGCCGTCGTCACCGCCGAAGGTGAGCTTCTTACTTGATTCTCTTTTGATGCCATGGATTTTTGCATGATCAGAGTGAGAGAGGGAAGCGCGAGCGATTGAGAGAGGTGCGAAAGTTTTAGAGTGAGACGGATTGAGAACGAGCGTTTGAGAGAGAGAGGCGCGAAGGTTGGAGGAGATGAGCGATCGAGAGGACGAGTGAGAGTGAGGTCTTCGTGAGGTAGAGGATGAGCTTCTGGGTTTTACTAAGTATTCTCTCACATTTCCTGTTTCTTTTATCTATTTTTTTAAAAAACCAAGCAGTTTAAAACTTATTATTATTTAGTCTTCCAAAAACTTTTTTATTAATTAGAGTCTGTTAGTATGTTGTGCTATGTTCCCCATCCATTAATGTTTTTCTGCAAACCCAACAGCCAGGCGGCTAGGGTCACGTTTGGGATTCCTCCATTATTTTGATTAATCGTCCATTAACAGACCACCTCATTTGAATTTTTATTTGAATTTTTATTTTAATCTATTCTGGTTTATATATCCAAGTTGTTACTGAAGTAATAAATAACCATAAGTGGTCTAGTGGAGAGAGGGCAGTTTCATTGTCTTTAGTGGGGTGGGTTTGATACTTGGGAGTAGCATATCTCCATATTTGTTTTTAATGCTTACTATTTAATTTAATTTTTTTTCATATCTTATTGTTATTTATTTTATCTTTATAATTTTATCAATTTAATTTGATCGTTATTTAGTTGTTTGTATTTTTAAATGTTTACCTTTTAGATTTAATTAATGGTCGAATTTCCGATATTGTTTTTTTTATTCGATTAGTCGATTTTTGTGTGTTAATTAATTTAGTTAGGTTATTAGTACCCATGTCCATACTTTTACACATGTAAATAATCACATTCAAATTCACTAAATTTTCGATTTTTAATTTCACTAACTTTCCATAGTTTCAACATTCAATTTCATTTCCTCATCACCTTCAAATACAATTTCAAGCCTTTCTTCCATTAATACTCCAATATTCAAATCTTTTTCTAAATAAAACGTGAAGAAAAAGATTATCCTGGATGAAATATCCAGTTATAATCCCGAATATTAAGCTCAAGCTGTAAGAGCTTGCAAGCCGTAAATATTCGTCTTCTCTTCCCCACTCCAATATTCAAATCTTTTTCTAAATAAAACGTGAAGAAAAAGATTATCCTGGACACAATTATAATCCCGAATATTAGGCTCAAGCTGTAAGAGCTCGCAAGCCGTAAATATTCGTCTTCTCTTCCACACTCCAATATTCAAATCTTTTTCTAAGTAAAATATGAAGAAAAAGATTATCCTGGATGGAATATCCAATCATAATCCCGAATATTAGGCTCAAGCTATAAGAGCTTGCAAGCCATAAATATTCGTCTTCCCTCCAAAACATTCGTAAATATTCGAATCATTTTCTTAGCAATATTGGAAAGAAACTGACTGCCTGGGTGGAATGTTCAGACGTAGTCCCGAGTGTTAGACCCAAGCTGTAAGAGCTTGCAAGTCCTAAGTACTCGTCTTTCAAACTCGAAAACACTTGATTCCTACCTTAATACTTTTTCAATAAAGATGGAAATGGAACATGGTGTATACCGTGCACTTCTGAGATTAAGATTCGAGGCGGATGCCTCGCCTAACTTAGCTCCCGCCATCGTCTAAAATTGTCAATGTGGTTTCTTCAAACCCCTTTCTCAATCAAACCTAAAAATACTTAATCTCTATTAAACACTTTTGCCAACAAAGATGGAAATGGAACATGGTGTATACCGTGCGCTCCTGAGACTAGGATTCGAGATGGATATCTCGCTCATCCAAGTTCTCGCCATCACTCAAAATACATCCAACCAATCAAACTCTTTTCTCGCCGCCGTGCGATTAATCAAAAACCTTTTTCATAAATGGAAGATATATCATCTTAAGATGATGTAAAACAATGTTTCGGCCACGATTGTTGAGTCGAGATAAGTGACGCTTTTCTGAATGTAGATTTATAAATCCGTTTGATGTGTTGTATGCGTCCACTCCTCATCTGTTTTGGGTAAAACAATGTTTTCGTCGATTAATACAGTATAGCTTTCACTAAAATCGACCAACAAACAAACATTTCTCTACCCAGAACTACGTAAGCCTTGATTTCTCTTTTGAGATACGTAGGAGCAGGATTTTTAAATCTTGTCAGGCCCACTAATAAAAAACTTAGGTTTAGTCCTTCGTCAAAAATCCAAAAACATTCTCTTCTCATCCTTTCTTTCTTTCCCACCTAATAATTCGAAAAGCCTAGCATTTCAGCTAAGACTAACGCACACAACTAACCTAATGGTTCCCGTTGAGTACAACGGACGTGAGGGGTGCTAATACCTTCCCCTTGCGTAATCGACTCCCGAACCCTGATATTGGTTGCGATGACCATATCTTATCCTTTCTTTTAGGGGTTTTATCGATATTTTCCCTTTCCCATTTTTGGGAATAAATAAAGTTCGGTGGCGACTTTGTTCAGGCCATCATTGCGAGCGTGCGATCGCGCTTCGCTTTAAAGTCGTATCCCCATTTTTCGAGGTGCGACAAGTGGTATACACCATTATAACCATGAAAATAACTTATGACACTTTGCATAACATTCTATATAGTATTCTCATAGCGGGTCAATCCGGTATAAATATTACTCTTAATATTCATACCTATGTTTAAGACTTGATAACTCCTTATCCATGATCCATAAGATCTGATCATCAGTCTATATACATAATAGTCTTAATGCTTTAGTGTTATCCCACTTCACAATAAAGCTCGACTACTGATACTTTAAGAATAGTGTCCTTATGTTTAATGTGATCTCATGATCAAGTCACACTTGATACATTAAACGGACTAACTATTCTAGGGACTTTATTAAACAAACGTAATAAAGAAAAAGCCTTTTATTATTAATAATTAATTCGATACAAGTACCAAAAGTATTGGCCTCTAGGGCTTACACCAACAGGAACTTCTGAGAAAGATGTGTTGATTCCTTCCCCAGTGGAGTGACTGGTTCTCTTTCTCCTTAGTAGGGATATTTCCTTCCGTGGTTAGAAGTGAATATTGTTGGATGTGCTTCTGTTTGGTGGTTATTACCCCCACAGAATTCTACATCACTTCCCGATAAGATCCCCAGTGGTTACTTCTCTGACCGATCTTATCCTTATCTTTGCATACTGTTGGAAGATCCCCAGCTTTGGTGATTGTGATCCCTTTCTTGTTCCTAACAGTGGTCTTAGTTCCCCGGTGATCCTGTTTGTTTCCCTAGTAGTGATATTTAGCCCCAGCAGTGACTCTGTTTGATTCTCAACATTGGCCTTTGTTCCCCTGCAGAGATTAGTGTTTCTTGGTATTGGTGGCCCCCATCAGATTGGGATTTTCCCCAGTTGGGCCTGACTTTCTCTTCTGAGATGGAGTACCGGATGTTTATCCATTGATTCTTGGACCTGGTTGTGTTAGATATGTTTGTTTGTCAGCATTAACCATACATAAACCACATATATATATATATATATATATATATATATGCATAATTATAACATTCAGATATTCATGTGGCATTCTTTGCCATATATCTTTGTTTGTTATCTCCTGCTATTTGGTGATATATATATATATATATATATATATAATATATATATATATATATATATATATTATATATATATAATATATATATATATATATATATATATATATATATATATATATATATATATATATATATATATAATATATATATATATATTATATATATATATATATATATATATATATATATATATATCCCCAAGCAGATGTTTGTGTCTGATCTCTCCATATAGAGTCATCCCCATAGGCAGAAAGCGTTTATCCTTTCTTCCATATTCCCCTGAGTTATATCCTCGTCGGGTTGAGTCTTGTTTTTTTTTTGTCTCTCTAGTTTGTTCATGGATTTACTACTCTTGTTATTCCCCTTTGCACTTCCCCGTAGTTTAGATGAATGATTGCTCAGTAACCAGTAATCATCCATCTTTTCCCCGGTGGAGTCTGTGGCCTTCTACCCTCATACCCGTAGTTGTAAGTCCTATTTCTATGGCCTTCTACCCTCATACTGGTAGTTGTAAGTCCTATTTCTCTGGCCTTCTACCCTCATACCGATAGTTGTAAGTCCTATTTCTGTGGCCTTCTACCCTCATACCGGTAGTTGTAAGTCCTATTTCTGTGGCCTTCTACCCTTATACCGGTAGTTGTAAGTCCTATTTCTGTGGTTTTCTACCCTCATACCGGTAGTTGTAAACCCCATTTTTATCCCCTTGCAGAGTTAACCCTTGATTTTGTTCATCCTAACCGATGACGGTTACTCTCTTCTGTGTTTTTTTTTCTTTTCTCTACCCAGTAACCGGTAGATGTAATATCCTTCTTGTTGGTTATCTTTATTCGATATTCGGTATTGATATTCCTTCATTTTGAGTATATCTCCCAGTAACCGGTGATATATCTCTTGGATAATTGCTCTAATAAAGCAACTTATCCCCAGCGAGTTATCTTTCATTCACCCTTGTTTGATAATGATCGTTTCTCCCCTTTGATTGGTCATCATTTTATACCTAGTAGTCGGTATCCTGATGTCCTTTCTTTTAGGTCGATTTATCCTTTATTAACCCAGTAACAGGTTGTGGATAATCTTCCATGCGAGTATGTTATCTACGTTTTGACGGTAATAGATAATATATCTCATGCGCTCTTCAGTCGAAGTCTTTTTCTTCCCCAGTCGAGTAAGATTTATATTTCTTTATGGAATCGAATGCCCATCCTGTAATTGAGTTTTCTTTTTAGCCCTCCCTTTGGATGATGAGTGTTTTGAGAATATTCCCCAATTCACGCCTGGTTGGTCACCTATTATATGCCCAGTAACCGATATCCCTGGTGTTCCTTCCTCTCTGCTCCCTATTATGATTTTTGTCCCCTATGGAGTCAGATTTTTCTGAGTTGATATACCTTTTTAGGTCTTCCTCAGACGTTTTGGATGATTGATATCTCTCACCCTTATACTGGTCTTAGATATTCATTCTCCCCGAGCGTGTTGTCCTCCCACCCTTATACCGGTGTCTTGATCACACGTCTCTTTGATCTTATTACCCTGTAACCGATAATACCTCATTTTGTTGTTTCCTCAGCTGAGTCCTCTTTGGACATTCCCCATCGGAGTCCTCTTTGGACATTCCCCGAGCGTGTTGTTTCCTCAGCTGAGTCCTCTTTGGACATTCCTCAGCCTAAGTCCGGATTTTTATCTGAAGTATCCTTTGTGGATAGTTTCGTTGTATTGGCATATTCCCCAATACATGCATCTTTGCGTCAGCTCGAGTCTTTCCATTGATTTATTTTCATGGAATCTATTCGTGTCTCTCAGCAATTTTTAAGTCGTGACCTGCTCACACATTTTTCCCCTTTACTCCCTAGAGTCTCTGTCCCATTTTATGAGTATATTACTCATATGGATTTTCAGTTTCTCCTGATTTCTTTTCCTTTATGGACATATATCCCCATAGAGTATTATCTTTTGCATACATACATTTGCATCATGAGGCCTCTTAGGGACCAAAATTCGTCTCTTTGTTATTATTTAAGCCCATTCTACCTCGTCGAGACGAAGATTTTAACCTTCATATCTCCGGTTAGAATGACCTTAAATAGGGGCATCTGTAAGACCCTAATTTTGACCCTAAGATCCCTCATGGCATCATATCATGGCACATTGCATTTGCCTCAAGGATCATAGCATCTTGGCTCCTTACCCTTGGGTTGGGACTTGTGTGAGTTGGTTTGATACCACCAAGCATGCTTGAATTGTATATTATTGCTTTTCTTATCTTGTTTACTAACCAAAAGCACAAAAATATGTCACTAACATCTTTTGTTTTGTAGTTTGAGCAATCATAAGATCTGAGGCTCCTAAGAGACCCTATGCTCATTTATATGGCCAGGTGAAGGTGAAAGCAAGAATGGCAATGGTTAACAAGGCTCTCATTCATCATATATGCCTCCCAAGTATCTCAATTTGTCAATTTGATCAAAGCAAACTAAAGGGCTTGAGGATTGTTTCCCAAGGAAACCCTAATTCAGTTGTGCATTGACTGTGCCTTGTTCATGAAGCAACCTCAACCCATGATCAAATACAATCAAGGGAAGTCCTTTCATTCATCATTTAATGCATATTTGAGCTTATTAGAGTGTCCTCAATCATCAATTCATCAAGTTTTGAAGTTTGGACTTGAGAAGTTGATCAGTCAATTCATCCAACTATTTTGCAATCCATTGAAACCTAACTTTTAATGTGTTTGTCAAATGGATATGACCCCAAGATAAAAACTGTTCTTACGAACCATATGAACAACTTTCATGTTCATCAAAATTGATTTTAATCTTGGAAGGTCATCATCCATTTCAAAACATTATAGGTCATTTTGACTGAAACCCTAATTTTGGATCAACTTCCCAAAGACCTAACTCATTCATTTTTCATGATTTTGAGGTGGGATCAAATGCATTGGAAATTTTAAGATGTCTACTTAATTTGTTATGTTGAATAAATTTTCATAATCCTAAAATAAATACATGTGATAATGCAAAACATTATAGGTCACTTTGGACCAAAGGCATTGAAATGTGAAAAAGTCCAACTTCAAGTGCCCATACCTTTCTCATCAAAAATCCAAATGATGCAAAATTTGAGTCCAAATTGATTGCCTTGAAAACATCTACAACTTTTATGTTGAATGTTTTGTTATTTGGAGCTTGCATCATTGAAACAGAAGGGCTTGAAGTTGGTCCATTTTGAAAATTTTCACATACACATGTTTTACACCTTGAACTTTATGACCAATTTTCACTAATTTCCCAATTCCAAATGGATTTTTGTCCAACATAAAAAGTGATCCTCATGTCAAGACCTTTCCAACCATTACCCACAAGGCCATGTTTCATTTTGGTATGAGATGTTTTCGAAGGGGAGAAAGTTTTGGTGCATTTTTGGAAACCATGTTAAATATTTGTGCACAAGCCATTTGCATCAATTTTGCACGTCCATTTCAACTTAATGTGATATCAGCACTCAATTGCAATTGGATTTGGGCCCTCCATGCGCCTGTACAGGCCCATGCATGGAGGCCCTCATCATTCATGCACACGAAAATTCACCTTGCTTGCAGCTTGCTTTGCTATAAATAGAAGGGTTCAGCTTCATTCTCATTCAACCTGAAGGCGTCTTAGATGCTGCAGAATTGAATCCAAAACCTCACCTAAAGGAATTTCTCTCTTTCATTTCAAATTTTCAGATCCAATTTTCAACCTCCTTGGTTGTTCTTTGGACTTAAATTCCTTAGCCTCATCTCCTTTCCACCTCAAGAGCAAACTGCAACAGAGAATTGTGAAGAATCGTGCTCTATAAATCTGCATTTCAGAGGTGGATGTTCAAACTTTTTTCAATCGAAACTCACTGATTCCTGCTTGTTTCTTGTGTTTATTGGCTTGGCTGAAGTCCTCTCATCAGAGGCATTTGAATTGTGCATTTAATTTTGTAAATCCATGAAGTTCAGATTGAACAGTATGATTTTCTCTCTCTGATTTCTCTCTCTAAGAGAGTCTAAAGGAGAAACCAATGGTACAGGGGTGATGTACATCACCCTAGCTTTCCAATGATATGAGGATCGCCTATTTTTATTGAGATTTCCATACCTGCAACTTTCACCGGAAACTGCAAGCTCGCCGGAGAAGATGGTGGTGTACACCACCATCTCTTTGCCAGATTAAATGTGAGCCGCGTGATCATGTTTTCAGATCTAATTGTGGCCATCAATTGTTATGACTTTATTTAATGCTTCGTGTGTCTCAGTTGACTAAGGCTTATGGTGAGCGCGCACGTGTGGATCGTTTGATGTGCTAGGTCAATTAATGAGATTGGATCTAACGCACCAGCTTTTTTCTATTATCTGATTTAATCCATTTTATTTCTTTATTTCATTTTTATTTCAAAAAATCATAACTCTTTCATTTTAATTCCAAAAAATATGGGACCAATGACATTATTTCCCTTTTAATTTCTAGTTTCTAAAAATGATTTTTAATATCTTTTATTTTGTCATTTGATATTTTTTGTGAATTTTCTCTTTTCTGGTTATTTTTAATTCATTTTAAATAGTTTTCAATATTCAAAAAATACAAAAAATATTTTCTTAACCTCTTTGAATGATGATGAATCTATGAAAAATATTCTCATCAATTTATTAATTGATTTGAGATTTATTTGAGATTTTAATTCAATTAGATTATTTTTTATTCATTTTTAATTGTTTAAAAATAGTTTCTGGTTTCTAAAAATGCTGAAATTTTTTGTCAAACTTTGTTTGACCTTGTTGAACTTAGGATGATCCATTTGGACTTTTCAAAGTTGATTTGAAATGGATTTGAAGTTTGACCTTTAATTGTTTATTTTAATTCAAGTATTATTTTAATTTTGAAAAATACCAAAAATATTTTATTTGTTTCTTGACTTCTAAGTTTCATTTTGCTTCTATTTGCTATTGTTTGACCTTGATCCCATTCACCTTTGGTCAATGTACTTTGCTTATTTCATTTGAAGTTCAATTCATGTACATTCTTATTCATCCTCTTCTTCATCTTTTTCTTTTTGATCAATGAGTTAAAGATTGGTGGTTAGCCTTGATGTATAGGAGGTTTAACCTTCCTTGATTCAAATCTAGTTCATCTTGATCAAAGATCAAGTGAATGGCTTTGCATTAAGGATAGGTTGCTTCTTGATCAAGCAAAAAACCTAAATCAATACAAGATCATTCTCATTTTCTTTTGGCATGGCAAGTTGCAGGAGCTTGGCTTACTAGTCAAGGTCTCTAACTTGTGTTTGTTGCCTATAGTTTTATTGACCGGCCTCAGATAGGCGTGACTACTACATTAGTCCACCTACGATTGCTTAACATAGCGCTAAATTGTCGTATGGCACACTAACACTAACTATTGACCATTAACTTTTAATTCAAGTCATTTAATTCTTGCAATTTATTTTATGCAATTTAATATCTTGTACATATTATTCATTTGCTTTTGCCCTTTGCTCACTTGAGCTCATGTTTATGTTAATGCAATTTGCCTTTTGCTCACTTAAGCATATAATTGGGTATATACTATTGTGCTTGTGTTTTGTTTTGATTGTTGTGAACCAAATGCAAATGGACAAAAGGACTTAGACTTTAGGATATTCCCTATACAAAATGGAGTCAAAGAGCAACTAGGCCTCATGCCTTTAGAATGCTATAAAAGAAGAAAAATGTCAAAGAGTAACTAGGCCTCATGCCTTTAGAATGCTTAATCTTGAAGAGGACTTTGAAAGGACCTAATTTCTAAACTCCCTCTTGTCTATTCTTTGTTTGCATTATGGAACTTTTTGATTTGTGTGTTCTTGTGCTAGGGATCCCAAACTTGAGCTAAATTGAAGAACCATTGTCATGAGCATCTAAAGTGAGAGATTCAAAAGCCATTGGAAGATTCCTAGGAGCTTGTTTTGATTGTGTGCTTGATTGCTTGAGTATTTGCTTATTTGCTTGCTTATTCCAAAGGATGGGAGCTACTTGGATCATCACTATGATCTCAAGAAGGGAACTCCATTTGTGGTTTTATTTCTCTTCCTTCATCTTTGTATGTTTAGGACTTAGTCATTCTTCTTCTTCCCTTCACTCTAACCCAAGCCAAAACTTTTGTGCAAACATTAACATTTGCTTTCAAAATTAGAAACCTAAGCATTATGCTTTTGATTTTCAAACTTCTTTTCATAACACTTATTTTGAATTGAATCCTTAAGTCAACTTTGACCATACTTTGTTAATACTTTTCATTGTTAAATACAACTCACTCAATTGTTTTTGTTGTTTCAATGGCCACTTTTGCCAAAGCTTTTCATAAACATTAGCTATTAGGTTTGAGTTATCCTTGAGGTTGATATAATACTCACCTATATCCTTAGTGATGGACAATGAGTCTTCCATGCTTATTATAGGGTTAACCCCTCACTAGCATGTTGAAGCTATCCTCACATGGTGGATTTGTGGTTTTAGGTTGAGTTTTCTCCCTTGGATAACAAAAGACCTTAAGGCTTTTGGACCAATCAATTCACCAACTTCTTTTGAGATTTTACCCCGAACTACGAGGTTTTGATCCTAATCTTTTTTAAGGTGGTACGTAGGCAGTGGGTTTATCCATTCAAACACAAAATTGTAAATAATTTGTACATTCTTTCCTCATATCCCCAATCATGTTTGCACAAATAATTTTCACAAATACCAACCTGCCTTACAACAATTGTGAAAGGGCTCCCTAGGAGTACCTAGGATGTTTTGGGTGCTTAAAACCTTCCCATTGCATCACCAACCCCCTTACCCCGATCTCTGACATTTTTATTAGTTTTTGATTTGATAAAACTTCTCGGTTTTTGTTCGCTTTCTAACCTTTCCTTTGGATAAATAGAAGTGCGGTGGCGACTCGAATTGTATGATTTACTTTTGATTTAGTCAATAAATCTAAAGGTAACGAATACCCCGCTACACTTGTATCCTCCAATCGAATGATATCATATCAGAATCATATGATTCGACTTGTCATCAAGTTTTCTTCTCAACTGATCTGCACATGTCTCTGTGTTATAGATCCAAACACCCTCAGATGACTCAAGCTAGGCTTGACACCAGACCTAGATTCTTCTGGCGTGATTCCTTCTAGCTTCTTCGTCGGACATCTATTCAGGATATATGTCGCACTCGACACAACTTCTCCCCATAATTCTTTGGGTAGATGCTTGCCTTTCAAGATACTTCTAACCATGTTCATAATGGTTCTATTATTCCTTTCTACGACTCCATTCTACCGTGGAGTGTAGGGTGGCGCCACCTCATGCACAATCTCTTCTTTCACAAATAATGTATCGTAGTCTTTCGACACATATTATCCACCACCAGCAGTTCTCAAAATATTGACCTTTCGACCGCTATGTCTTTCGACCATAGATTTAAACTTAGAAAATACCTCAATCACTTCCCTTTTCTCCTTGATCAGGTAAGACCATGGTTTTCGAGTGAAATCATCTATGAAGGTAACAAAGTATTTGTTACCTCCAATCGAATCCACCTGGAGAGGACCACATACATCAGAGTATATGACTTCAAGAATTGCCTTTGACATGCTTCCTGTATCCTTACTGAAGTTATTCTTATGTTGCTTCGCTACACACATTCTTCACATACTTCGTTTGGAATATCGATTTCTGGTAATTCTGAAACCACATTTCTTCTCTTCAAATCTCTGTTGTCTTTGAAATTGAGATGACCAAGTCTATAATTCCATATCCGTTCATATCTATTGGCTACTATTTCTAGACACTTATGCTCCTTCACATTTAATTCAATCTTGAAGGTTCTATTTTGAGACATTGGAGCCTTCAAGATCAACCTTCCATTTAAGTCGAGAACTCTCATCATCTTGTCTTCGATCGACACCTTGTAGTTCTTTTCGACTAATTGTCCTATGCTGAGCAAATTGCTCTTCATGTCTGGTATGTACAACACATTTGAAATTACTGACCTCTTGCCATCTTTCCTCATAATCAGAACATCACCAACACCTTCAGTTGCTAGAGTATTGTCATTTGAAAATTTTACCATGTTCTTTATTGAGGGCTTTATGTTGATAAACCAATCTTTCCTTCCAGACATGTGTGATCAGCATCCTGAGTCCAAGTACCACTGGTCCTTGAATCTCTCTTCATTTCTTGTTATAACCATCAGCAACGTCTCTTCTTCTTCATGTTTCGCTAGCTTTGCATAAGTTTCTTGATTCTTCTGCTTTTCTGGAAAATCACTAGAATAATGACCATACCTTTGACAATTGTAACAATTAATTTGACTCTTGTTTGGCTTTTGACCACCACCTCTTCCTCTACCTGCAACACCACCTCTTTAGTTGCCTTGATTCCATGGTTTTTTCTGATTCAACCAGTTTCCTTCTTGCTGATTTCAACCAATCAAATTTCTGTAACCTCCTCTGCCTTTGTTTCCATTCCAGCTTCATTTGCCTTTCCTTTCTTTTGTTGATTGCGCCTGCAAAGCCATATCACTCTTCGACTTTCCTGCAGTTAGGCATGGCAACATAACCCATATCCGCGGCTACCCACCCGAACCCGCCCCGAAGTTGACGGGGAAAACCCGCTTTGACTGGGGTTGGGTTCGGGTTTGGGTTTTCCTCGATTATAAAATATGGGGACGGGTCGGGTAATGGGGACACTAGTACCCACCCTGAACCTGTCCCCGTCCCCGAACCCGCCCCGTTTATTTCATTATGTATATTATTATTTATTTTTGATAATTTAGTATGTGTTTAATGTTTTGATATTTTAATTTGAATTTATTACTTAAAATATTTGAAATGTATGTATGAAATTTTTTTAGATTGTTTTATTTTATTATTTGTAATGTAATTTTATTTTGGAAAAAATAGATATTTCTATTAAAAAAATATATTTTACTAGATGAGTGGTGATGGGTCGGGGATACCCGAACCCGTTTGGGACGGGTTTGGGTTTTGATTCCCCATCCCCGTTTGGGTTTGGGGCGGGGAACGGGATTGTTTGGGGATTTGGGATTGGGTTTGGGGGAGGTAAAAACCGTCCCCGACCCGCCCCGTTGCCATGCCTACCTGTAGCTCTTTCATCCATTCTTTGTTCATGAGATTCAAGCGTCCCTTGAAGCTCTTCCTTTGTCAGTTTTGACAAATCTTTCGACTCTTCTATGGCTACTACCACGTGGTCGAACTTTGGAGCCAATAACCTCAATATCTTTCCAACAACAGATCTTGATGTCAACACTTCTCCATATACCTTCATTTGATTCACCAGTTTCGTAACCTTGGTGAAGAAACCCGTTATGCTTTCATTGTCTTCCATTTGAAGCAATTCATACGTCCTTTTGTGAGCTTATAACCTCACCTGTTTCACCTTCTCCGTGCCTCCAAACGATTTCTTCAGAATTTCTCATGCTTCTTTCGCTGACTCTGCATCACTAACCTTTTCAAAGTTATCTGCATCAACACATTGATGGATTATAAAGAGAGCTTTATAATCTTTCTTCTTCAATTCTTTATGTGCAACCTTTTATTCATATATCGCGTCTTCTGCAAGCGTTGTTACTCCTTCCTTCACAAGATCCCAAAGATCTTGGTAATAGAACACAACTTTTATCTACTTGCACAAATTCTGATAATTGTTGTTCTTGAGAATCAGAAGATTTGCTGGAAAATGCCTGTTTGGATGATTCGTTGCCGTGGTGATTTTCTTCCCACGAATCGATCAAACTGGAGCTCTTGATACCAGATATTGGAAATCCACCAAAACCTATGGAGAATTTCAATCAATCTTGATGAACAAGATTGTTATCATCCACAAAATAGCAATGAAAAGAGAAAAACAATAGAGAAAGAAAGAAAGTAAAGAACGATGAAGGAGAAGAAGAATTAAATTCTGTAGAGTTTCTCTCTGCCCACAAACTGTGGAAAACTTCTTATTCACTTTGCAATTGCAAAATACTGTGAATACAATATTATGAATACTATATTCACTTCATTATAAAAATAAGGGTTACTCCATCTATTTACAGATTTAGACTAACTTGGCTCAAGCCAAAGCCCAAAACTATAAAAGCCTAAAATAGTTAACACTACTAAAATAGACCTAAGTCGAAATCATGTGTGAAGCAACATGCTTCGACACTAACATAACTCAACACACTAAGTGGTTCGACACTTCCTTGCTCTGTCGAGCAACCTGCTTCGACACAAGGAATTACAATTCAATAAAATTCACCTCACAACGTTGCTAGGTGAAAAACACCTCGCAACCTTACTAGATATACTTCACCTCGCAGCTTCTTTGTCAGCTTTTGCAAGGGCATGCTGAGCAATGAAGCAAGGAGATTAGACTAGATGTTGTATGTACTTCACGTGCAGCGTCTTTGTCAGCTTTTGCAAGGGCACGCGGAGCAGTGTAGCCGGGAGATTAGATTAGATGTTGTTAGGTTAAAAACACCTCACAAATCATGTCTTTGCCGAGTGAAAATCAACAATCAATAGATAACATTTAGTTAAACAATAATCGAAACAAATTAATTACACAATAAAAACATACAATAGAAAAAATTAATTAAACAATAATCACACAAAAATATAAAATAAAAACGTACAACTGGAAAAAAAACATTTAGTATAATACAGCATAAACAAACATACAAACATGAGAAAAAAATTTAAACCAACCACCACAACTTAATATTGATGATAAAGAATTAAATTTTAAATGCTGACCTTATAAGCAAACTGAACCAAGAACGGAACCAAGAACTTTAGAGTGATATTTGTTAATATTTGAATTTGTAAAGGAGAAAAAATAAGAGAGAGTTTTAAAAAATATCATTGAAATTGGAAAGGAGAAGGAATGAATGATATTTGTTATATGACTTACGATGTGAATTTCACCAAACAAACATAATTTTTTTTAAGGTGATATTCTCCGGCAAACTTATCCCATAAATCACAATCATTATTGCACTGAAAGTTTATCATTTATTTTAGAAAGTTTTTTAACATTCCTTATATTCTTACTATTGAGATATTGATTTATTCTTTCTAAGACTTCTAGATTAATTATAATTCAACCATGAAAAAAGTATATAAATATTTTATTGACAAATAAGTAAATATTTTATTTAATGACAATTTAATTATAGAAAATTTTGAATCATAGTGTAGACTCTATTGATCATCCTTAAAATTTAAGATTATATTTCAAATCTTTAATATAATAATATCAATATTTTATGTTAAGATGCATGTGTTTTAAAAAAAATATTAAATGAATATGAATAAGTGAATGAAGGTACTTTTTAAACATACAGAGGCGAGGTATATGTCTTTTTAGGGCAAAATGGATGTATAATTTATTTTGTTAAAAACAAATGGGTGTATAACTAAAATGGCAGGTATTCTCGCCGAAAAAAGGAAAGTATATTCTTAGTGGGCCTTAAATGGTAATATATTACAAACATTTTGTATTGTATCCAGTCATCCTATATTTTGATCCATATTTTGATCTGACACCCCCATATTTTCACTATATCTATATTATTCTTGTTAAAATTTTATCAAAAAGTTCGGACGAAAAATTTCGGTAGAACAAGTTAAAAAATCCAGTACAAACAAAAAAATCTGATAGTATATATAAAAAATGTAATATATCGGATATTTCAAAAATTCAATATATAGAGTTACATACCGGTTTTTTTTAAAAGTACCTATTTATTACCAATTTTTTTAATAAAGGTAAATAAAATATGGTAGTTTAAAGGTCTCGTTTTTTTCAAAATCAGCCTTCAGATACCATATTTTTAGTGGATATGTAAAAAAATTGGTTGTGCAAATCGAAGGATTGAGATTTTGCCGACAATTTTGTACGATTGTATTTGCACATACCATTTTGTGTGGTCCATAATGAATTCAAAGTTGTATAAACAGGGGTCACATGTTGTTAAGTAAAACATCTTACGATACGTCAATTTTTTGTTTAAGGCAGAAGTGTAATTCAAAGGAGTGATACCTCTTGTAGAGTTTCAGCTCCCGAAGGGCACCACATGTCTCGCCCTCCTGATATCTAAGTTGAAAAATATGTTGTCCGACACCGAGAACAGAAAGGTGAATAAGATAGAGTTTTGTGTAGACTGGATTGATACTGATGGAAAGGTGAATTACCAGTTTATTGAGTTGAAAACATATGAAGATTTAAAAGTTATGTGGAGAACATATCACCATAGGCTAACTAAGGGATCGATCGAGTTTGATGCGAACATTTTGAGATTTTTCGACAACACAATCAAGATGTTTAAACATCCAGAATCATCAGATGGTGTTTAGACTTTCTTATTTATTATTGTTTTGTTAAGTCATATAATCATCTATCTAAGTTATGTTCATCGTGTAATAATAGAGGTGCCAAAATGTTATCTAATAAATTATGTTTTGCAAATGTCTGAGTAATACCACACATAATATACAAATAATACAAATAATACAAAAAATGATAATAACCTCTAAATAGGTCTCTCACAGGCTAAGTGTGTTGTCTGCAATGCTACAATATAAACCACACCATTCGGGTTCACCAAACTCATGAGGTTATCCAAAATGAATGTTATCATCAACAGGAATTGAGCGTCATCCGCATCATGTGGAGGCGGAAAGACGTCATCAGAAAGTCCCCCCAACATTAGAAGGTCTAGAATGAGAAAGTCCAACATCATCTCCATGATGCCTACATGGGATGATGCGAGGGTGTGATATAGTAAGGTACCACTCCAAGTACCCATTCACACACTCCGCAGGGAACTGAACATCCATTGTACGATCTCTAATGGCACAAGCAGAACCCAAAACATGACCAACAAACTAGCTATCGGTGACATCGCCTCTCTAAGCGCAACATATAGAACATCAGTGTAGCACACCCCCATTCCCAGCTGCAATGCTCAAGATGACTAAACACCTACATGTACTTCGCATATATATATATATATATATATATATATATATATATATATATATATATATATATATATATATATATATATATATATATATATATATATGTATATATATATATATATATATATATATATATAATATATGTATATATATATATATAAGACTTATTCGCTAAGATAGTACATCCTACAAGATATAGCATGTATACCATAGTGATTGCCTCATACATAAACGGTTGCACTAGTTCGCCATACCTAACCTGCAGCCAAGATATGCGAAAGTGAGCACCCCTATTAAACCTAAACTCCTCTATCACCTACACCTCAGTAACCCCCATGTCTTGTACAAGAGTCACACGTGCTAGCTCATGGATAATGAGAGGAGCGATGATGAAACTACCTACCAACGAGAGATCGAACTTAGAGGAAACATCATCCATTGTAATCTTCATCTCACCAAATGAAAGATGGAAGGAAGATGCATCTTTGTGCCATCTCTCAACAAAGGTTGTCATAGTTGACCGTCGAGCATGGTCAGCAAACGTTCCTCTAGTTAAAGGAGACCGCAATACTCAACAGTCTCCTTGACCTCATCTAGCATCGAGACGTCTAAGAACTTCTTTAGCTTCCCCCATGTGTGAGCCCCTTCATCGGCGGTCGGTTATGAAACATACAAAGTCAAAAACCTCAGTTATTTTCAATGTATGAATAATAAATAAAGTCACATCATCAGCATATCATATACATACCTCTCGGTAAACATTGATATTTACTGGTCATAAATGTTAAATATGTAATTCTTTGTGTTAAGCATGTTGTAAGATTCGACAAAGTCAAAGTCGAATGTATTCAATATAAGTCGAATTAGATAGTTGTTGAAGGAGTTAAACTCGACAAAGTTAAACTTAGCATTTATTTTGTTAGTTAGAAATTACTTGGTCTGCAAGTAATCTCATCTATAAATACAGAGGTACCCTACTATTGTAAATGAGTTAAACAAGAGAAATTCAGTTTGAAAAACACATAGAGAAAACTCAGCTGAATTTTGATCCATCTTTTTCCACTTTCTCTCAAAACCGTAGTTTATGTTTTCTTCCTCAATTCACTTTCTTAAATCATTGTGCAGCGGAATCATCTTGTATCCAAGGTGTGGTTGAATCCCTCAAGTGACGAGTAAGGAACAAGAAGAACGATCAATAAAAAAAATTGATTCTCGTTCAATCAAGATTGATTTAGATTATCTCCAAGATTGGGGTTAATTCTAACATCTGGTATCTAGAGCAGTGGTTATGATTCTGGGAAGCATAGCACAATGACTTCTCGTCCGAATTGGAATTTTCCAATGAATCTTCTAATCTTGAATGGTAAGAATTATGAGAATTGGTGTAAGTAGATGAAAGTTGTTTTATGTTATCAAGATCTTTGGGATCTTGTGAAGAATGGAATAACACCAATTGGGGAGAATGCTACGGATGAACAAAAGGTTGGACATAAACATTTGAATAAGAAAGATTATATAGATCTATTTATATTCCATCAATACGTAGACTCAACAAAGGAAGCATGGGATATCCTGGAGAAATCGTTTAGGGGCGCCAAAAGGTGAAATAGGTGAGATTACAAACTCACAAAAGAACGTATGAATTGCATCAGATGGAAGAAAGTGAAAGCATCGTTGATTTCTTCACTAGGGTAACAATATTGATGAGTCAAATCAAGATGTGTGGAGATGTCTTGACATCAAGATCAGTAGTTACAAAGATCTTGAGGTCACTGACTCCAAAATTCGATCATGTGGTAGTAGCCATAGATGAACCGAAGGATTTGTCAAGAAGGACAAAAGAAAAGCTTCAAGGGATGCTTGAATCTCATGAACAAAGAATGGATGAAAGATCTGCAAGCAAGACAAAAAGTGATATAGCTCTGCAAGTGCATTCAACATAAGAAAAGAAATACAAAATAAGATGGAATCGTAACAAAGGCAGAGGAAGTCATAATAGTTTGAATGGTAGAGGAAACCAACAAGAAGGTAGTTCATCAAATCAAAGACAATCTTCAAACCAAATCAATCACAGAGGTTGCGCTACAGACAGAGGAAGAGGTGATGGAAGAAAACCTAATAAAAGCCATATTCATTGTTACAATTGTCAGAAGTATGGACATTATGAAAGTCAATGTCGAGGAGGCAAGAAAGAAAATCAAGAAAGTGATGCTAGACTTGAAAAAAAAAAGAAGAAAAAAAAACAAGATATGTTGTTGATGGTCACAACGAAAGATGAAGAAAGATTCAAGGATCAATGGCACTTGGACTTAGGCTGCTCATCACACATGAATAGAAGGAATGATTGGTGTGTCAATATAAGTCCCTCGATGAAGAATAGGGTAAAATTTGCAAATGAAAATACCCTGACTGCTAGAGGTATTGATGATGTTCTGGTTATGAGGAAAGATGGAAAAAGGTCAGTAATTTCTAATGTATTATACATACCAGAAATGAAAAGCAATTTTCTCGGCATAGGGCAAGTGGTCGAGAAAAATTACAAAGTGTTCATTAAAGATAAGATGATGAGAGTTCTCGACTCAAGTTGTAGGTTAATCTTGAAGGCACCAATGTCTCATAACAGAACCTTTAAGATTGAACTAAATGTGATAGAGCACAAGTGCCAGGAAACTGCAGCTAACGGAGATGAATGGCTATGGCACTAAATGAAGTGAATGAAGAATGTCTTCAAGCAAATAAAAACAAGAATGACTTCAACAAAAATGCAAGAAGCAAGTCGAAGGAAATTCTTGAAGTCATATATTCAGATGTGTGTGGTTCTATCCAGGTGGATTTGATTGGAGGTAACAGATACTTTGTCACATTCATAGATGATTTTAGTCGAAAACTATAGACATACCTAATCAAGAAGAAAAGTGATGTGTTTGAGGTGTTCACAAAGTATAGATCTATGGTGTATAGGAAAAGTGGTCAAAAGCTTAAAACTCTGATGACTGATGGTGGTGGAGAATATGTGTCGAAAGATTTTGATGCATTTTATGAGAAAAGGGGATTATGCATGAGATGGTTCCACCCTACACTCCACAACAAAATGGAGTTGCAGAGAGAAATAATAGAACCATCATGAACGTGGTTAGTAGTATGCTAAGTGTAACACCCCGATAAAATATGATAATTATTTAATTTAAGTTTAGTAGTATATTATGATGATAATATGAATGAGAGGGTATTATTTTTCAAAATAAAAGATAAACCCTTCATATATATTATTATTAGTATATTTATTAATTTAATTAAATAATTGGAATATTATTGGATTATTATTATTGGAATAATAAAGTTGGAGTTGGAACGATTTTTGGAATCAGTAAAGAGTCCCATTTGGTAAAAAGGTTGTTTACACGTGAAAGCAGAGAACACGTAATAATTGGGAGAAAAGAGAAGAAACTGAGAAAGGGAGAAGAAGAGGCTAGGGCTCAAGAGGAGAATTCACGATTGTTGAAGGTCAAAGAATCAATTGTCGGATTAACTCAGGTAAGGGGGGTTTATCGTCGTTTAATGGGTATTATGGGTTAACATGTAATGGGTAGTAATAAGCCATTGAATTGACCCTAATCAGGATGATGAATGCTGCAAATGGTGATGAATAAATTACGTTAAAACCGTGAATGGATCTGTATTTGGATGAGTTGTAATTTTCTGGTGTTGTAGCTTTTTACGGAATCGAAATCGGAGGTCCGGAAGTCCTCCAACGGCGAAAAATGCGGGTGATTCTGCATTCTGTTCGTTGTTAGCGCAGGAACAGCTTTCTGTCTTGCGTTAACCGGTTAACCCAGGGCGTTAACCGGTTAACACTGTTATGATAATTAAAAGAATTAAATTTTGTCTTGCGTTAACCGGTTAATCCAGGGCGTTAACCGGTTAACACTGTTAAAATTTGCCAGGAAGCGCATTCTGTTTTGCGTTAACCGATTAACCCAGGGCGTTAACCGGTTAACACTGTTTGAAAAGTGAAAAATTTGATATTTAAATATTGTGTACGTTTTGGAATGGAATTATGTGTATGGGCATGAGGCATGCGTGTATGGGCAGAATGTTTGATTTTCTGAGCTGTTGTTGTGCAGTTTTGGTCGTTTCAGCTGAGTGATGTAATTTAGCTGATGTATGATATAGTAGGGATCACTTCCCGTTGTTTTGAGCAGTATAGGTATTAGTAGAGTGTGCTAATACTGTGATTTATTATTTGGCATGACATGATATGATTTTGTGATAAATATGCTGATGATGTATGATGGTATGCATAATGCTGTGAATATATCTATTATGTATGCAATTGTGGATGGACTGTTTATGGCTTAGAGTGTGAGCATATGTCCATTGTGGATTGTTGTTGATGTTTGCATGCTAGGTGATTTAGCGTGCATAGCATGACCTTTATGGTGGTAGCTAATTCCCATGGTGAGGAATTAGTGAGTGAGTCACTAGGTCTCAAATGAGTGGGACTAGTGAGCTTGGTAGCCGTATCTGGGTTAGATCGGTGAGGTTGAACTATGTGTTCACGAATAGTCGGTACCGCATGCATGGAGTCTCATTTCATAATGTATGTATGGCGTATAATATGAATGGATGTATTCCAATATTATACGTGTGTTTTGTGTTTGTGTTGAGTATGATTATGAGTTGATGCTGCCGTTGCTGAATGTGTGATATGATTAGGGTGATGAATGTGTTAATTTACTTAGCATTACATGATATTTTATAATGCTTATTATATCGATTGAGGAACTCACCCTTACAACTATGTTTCAGGTAACGAGCAGTGATTGAGTAGAAGCTAGTGCTTGGAGTCTAGTGTAGTTCCTTAGTGGGTCATGCTCTGGTATATGTAACATCGGGACGGGATGTTTTACTTTGTTTTCAATTTTGGTTGTTGAACAATTTTACATGAAATTGTTAGATTTCTATCCGCTGCGAATTGTACAATGTTTTATTTTGATTAATAAATGAGCATGACAAGTTATTTTGGTGAATGGTGTGAAGTGTCAAGTGTGACACCCTGAAATTGCATATCTACTCTGATTCATATTTTGTTGTTTTAATTAATTATTGGGGTATTTTAGAAGGGTGTTACACTAAGAGGCAAGCAGTTACCTAATGAGTTATGGGGTGAGGTTGTGTTGACTGCAACATATATTCAGAACAGGTGTCCGACTAAGAAGCTAGAAGGATTCACACCAAAAGAATGTTGGTCTGGTATCAAGCCGAGCTTAAGTCATCTGAAGTTGTTTAGATCTATAGAACATAGACACGTGCTTGACCAGTTGAGAAGAAAATTTGATGACAATCAAGCCATTTATCCTGATAGGATATCACTCAACTGGTGGATACAAACTTTTCAATCCCTTGAATAAGCAAGTTGTGATTAACAGAGACGTGGTCATAGATGAACTGAAGGAATGGGATTTGAAAGACAATGTCAAGGAGGATTCAGTGAGAAATTTATGTGGTGAACCAGCTAGTGAGGCTGACAAAGAAGTTCGACAAGAAGAAGTCAGAGGTCAGGTAGGCACAAGCATACCTCAAAGAACAAGAAACATGCCTGCAAGGTTGCAGGAAAATTGTGATTACATTAGATGATGTGGTCGATGGTGAAGGTGAACTTGTTCACTATGCTTTCTATGCAAATACTGAGCTAGTGAATGTAACTGAGGGATTGAAGGACTCAAAATGGATGCAAGCGGTGAGTGAAGAACTGTAGTACATAGAAATTAATAATACATGGTCACTAGTCAAATTACCACAAGGCAAGAAGGAAATCGATGTGAAATGGGTTTATAAAGTGAAGTTGAATCCAAAAGGAGAAGCAACCAGACACAAAGTAAGATTAGTAGCTAAAAGATTTCTTCAGAGAGAAGGAATTGAATTTGACGAAGTTTTTGCGCCAATTTCTGGGATCGAAACAATCATTTTGGTTGTTTGTCTAGAAAACACGAACAACTACTATATGTGTCATATGGACGTGTAATGTGCATTCCTGAATAGCCTCTTAGATGAATAAGTTTATGTTACACAACTAGTTGGGTTTGTGAAGCAAGGGCAAGAAAGCAAGGTATACAGGTTGCATAAAGCTCTATATGGACTCAAGCAAGATCCAATAGCTTGGAATAAGAAGATAAATTCATTTCTAAGAGAGAAGGAATTTTTAAAATGCACAACTGAGCATGGAGTATATGTCAGAAGAAGCAGGAGTGGTCTACTTATACTATGTCTTATGTCGATGATCTGTTGATAACAGGTAGTTACAAAAGGGAGATCAAAGACTTTAAAGGTGATCTAAGGAAGGAGTTTGAAATGTCTGACCTGGGGAATATTTCAAACTTCCTTGGCATAGAATTCTACAAGAGTAGTTGAGGCCTAATGATGCATCAAAGAAGATATGCAAGTGATATACTCAAAAGATTTGAGATGGAAGACTGCAATGCAACTTCGTCACATGTTGAACCAAGACTACAACTGTCAAAGGACTTAAATGAAGATGATGCCACTCCAACTCAGTATAGAAGACTCATTGGATCATTAAGATACCTTTTTCACACAAGGCCTGATCTAGCATACAGTGTAGGTATGGTGAGTAGATTCATGCAGAAGCGAAAGGTATCACACCTATTAACCACAAAGAGGATACTAAGGTACCTCAAAGGAACTCTCGAGTATGGCATTTCGTTTACTACAGCCGATGAAGGAAAAGAATGCAAGCTAGTGGGACACACCAACTCGAGTTGGCGTAGTGATGTTGAGGATAGAAAAACCACAGTTAGATATGTGTTTATGTTAGGTGGTGCACCAGTTGCTTGGAGTTCAAGAAAGGGACCAGTAATAGCGATATCATCATGTGAGGCAGAGTACATAGTTGTCTCTCTTTGTGTATGTCAAGCAACATGGATGGTTAATTTGGTCGAAAAAATTACAAAGAAGGATTATGGAGCAATGAACATGAAGATCGATAACATATCTGCTATCGATCTGGAAAAGAATATGATAGCACATGGAAGAAGAAAACACATAGAGATGATGTTACATTATCTTTGGGAGCAAGTAACAAGTGGGAAGCTAAACTTGGAACACTACAAAACTGAGAATCATATTGCAGACATCATGGCGAAGGTTGTGCAAGTCGAATATTTCAAGAGATTGAGAATTAGGATGAATGTAAATATCTTAGACATAATGAATTAGGTGTGTTAAATATGATATCTTTGTGTTAAGCATGCTATAAGATTAGACAAAGTTCAAAGTTGAATGTATTCAATAGTAGTCGAAGTAGATAGTTGTCGAAGGAGTTAACCTCGACAGAGTTACCCGACTATTGTAAATGAGTTGAACAAGAGAAATTCAGTTTGAAAAACGCAGAGAGAAAACTAAGCTGAATTTTGATCCATCTTCTTGCACTTTCTCCTAAAAACGATCAACCAAAAAGATTGATTCTCGTTCAATCAAGATTGATTTTGATTACCTCTAAGATTGAGGTTAATTCCAACAACAAATGCGATAATTTATTTGAAAAATCCGATAAACTCAAGAGGTTTTAAAAAATTTGAATTCTCCTAACGAATTTGTAAAATAAATTTGAATATAGTTGAACATTAATATGATAAATGCATAGGGTGTATGGTGGTGTCATATAAAAATATGAAGGAGGTAGGGCAAATTCTCCGAACATTTCAATTATTAAATTCTCCGAAAACTTCAATTATGACTTCAGAAACTTTTAGCTTATACGCTTACATATATAATTTTACACCACCTATAATTTTAAAAAAAAAATGTATATCTTTTGTCGTTTTACTCTTGTCCCATAAATTATTTCTGTTACATGAAATATTTTCAATATTAAATAAATTTTCACAAACATGAGATAAGTTTTCTAGTCGTCAAAATTATAATTAAAATACTTAAAGGAATATTTTGAAAATTTTAGTTACGATTGAATAGTATATAAACTGCACTTTTTTAACTATCACATTTCAAACTCACAATGAAGGTTTTTGAAAATTTAGATTTGGAGTTCCTCATATTGGTATTAGACTTTATTTTTATGTTTCTAATTGTGTACTATTGTTCAATAGCTAAATTTCTTGAAATTTTCTAAAAAATTATGATTTTTAACTTTTACTAGAAAATATAATTTAAAATTTATTCAATATCAAAAAACATTTATACAGTTAACATTATTGAATTTTTGATAAATACAATTTGTAGTGTAGGTGTTCATGTTTTATAAAAGACTGAAAATTTATGATTTTATACTGAATTTTTAAAAGGATTAGTATAAAATGTAAAAATTTCAAGAAAAAAATATAATTATTTTATTATTATTTAAAGAATAAAATATAGGATAAGTGTGGGTAACATGTATATTCCTTTAAATTTGAGATTTTCTTAATATATCTCACCTCGTGAAAATATAATAATATTCTCAGATTTTAGAAACGCATCTCCGGACACACCTCAAACGCATATAATCAGGTTTGTTTTTATTTTGATTTCGAAAATTCATCTACGTAAACCTTACAGGGTGTATTTCTGTATCATACTGAAGTAGAAAGCATACAAAAAAATCATAAAGTTGCAGTTTGAGAAAATAAAATTAGCATTGATAACATAAAACCAACATATATGTGATGTGGAGTTTCATAGTGTCATCGGCTTTTAGAAAATCTCTCTTTTATCACTTCCCATTCTGTCATGGTAGATATATTCGATTTACCGTCTTTCATGACACTGTCATCATCAAACCTGAGCCGTTTTCAGTGAGTGTAAACTTCATCCATTCGTATCGGGCTATCAAGTTTCACCTTTTTAGATATAAAACAAGCACATGGGAGACCATAGATTTTCATAAGTATGCAACCAAGCTTTGAGTTATCAGAACCTTTATATTCAGCTTGTTTGGCTTCATGAAAAATATAATTCAGTCTTACTCGAGACATGTTGTCGACAAACTCAGAATAAATATTATTGACTTTTAATTAGTGTTCCAACATTGTGATGCTACAACCAAATAATGTATGTGTCTCACTATGTTAATTTTTTATCATTTGGTTCATGAAGTCTCAATCTCTACAGAAATCACTCTTACTGTTTCCCAACCAATTCTTTAGTGTAGCATGATGTCGCGGCGCGAAAAATACCTGAGCGTAAGGAACGCTCGAAATATAAACAAAACAGAGTCGCCATCGAACTTTATTTATTCCTAAAGAGGGAAAGGAAAAATATTGATAAAACTCACGAAAAGCAAAAAGAAATGGTTGTCGCAACCAAATCGGATTCGGGAGTTGATTATGCAAGGGGGAGGTATTAGCACCCATCACATCCATTGTACTCGATGGGACCCATTTAGTTAGTTTCGTGTTAGAGTGTTAGCGTGATATCATTTGTGAACTTCTACTTATCGAGTGAGGAAAGAGAAAGAAAGAATGGAAAGACTTAGGGTTTTTTAATATTAATGTGCTTGACAAGATTTCGCAATCCTGCTCCTACGTATCTCCAGGTGCTATGAAGAACTCAAGGCATACGTAGTTCTACCCAAAGAGAACTATTGGATGGATTGCTTTTAAAAAGAGTGATGCTTGGATCAAATTTGAGCGATTACACCTTTACTTGCTGCTCACTCTTAGAGGCTGAAGTCTTTGTTTGTTTCGCATCAAAATAGATGTCGCATACTCTTTTCTGAAAATGTTTTCGGAGTCGCACAAGGGCGGAAAACAAGTTTAATGAGTTAGAGTTGCTTTTAAGCGGAGACAAACATCCAAGCAGGGAGATCTACTGCAGTACTCAGATGCTCGAAAAGGAAGAGGCCTAAGCCTAATCACTCTCTTTTCATCTAATAGTTTGTTATGAAAATGTGTGGCAAATTAGGTCAAAGTTCATTAACGGAAGAAGATTAATCAGACATAGAGCTCTACAGCAGTGTCCAAATAATCGGGAAAGAGAAGGTCGATACCCAATCAATCTTTGTCTTCTATAAGAGAAATAACCTAATTCTAGTAATTACTGTATGTTAATATGGAAGACGAATGTTTGAACATTGAGCTCTACAGCAGTATCCTAACATTCGAAATAGAGAAAGTCTAAACTTAATCAGTTTCTTCTATTTTTATTGTAAAAAGATTTTAAAATAGGGGGGCGACTTGACTTTGGATCAAGCGTCTCAAGTTGACTTATGAAAATAGTTTGGATGTGGCGGGGGCTTAGATTTTTAGTGAACATATGAGGATAGGCGTGCTCCTAATGCTTGTTTACACAAGATATTCAAAAGGATATGCTTCCAATTGTCACTTGTTATCCTTCGATTTTATTAAATTATTTTGGGTATAGAAATATTTTGACGTTGGATCAAGCATTTCAATTTTATTTATGAAATAATTTGAATTATGCGAAAGAGATACTCGATGTTGGATCGAATACTCACGTTGTGAAAATGGTTTGACTTGTTGAAAATGGTTTTTGAGTTTAAATATGAAAATAAATTTGTTTTTTTTTTGTTTTGAAAATAAATGTGGATTTTTATTATTTTAATATGATTTAGTTTTTAATGCTTAAATATTTAACTACTAAAAAAAACAGATGATAAGAAAAAGAGAATCAAAATAGAGTGTGGTTTAATGAGTAAATAAGCTTATATTCTAATGATACTCAGTCCAACAAGGGAAGTCATTCAAATTAATTTCAATTAAATGATAGCAAATAGGAAATAATAAAATAAATAAAGTAAAAGAATAGCAAAAAAAAACTAAAATTTATCGGCTTTATGCATATGACGTGCAGATCCAAAATTCTACCAGAATAAGAACACATGCATAGGATGGTTAGGTAGGATGTTAAATAAGAATTTGGCAGTCACTTAAAAAACATATCTACATATAAACTTAAGCTGGAACATTTATTTATATATATAATAAACTGAAACATTCTATACACATAAAAATCAAATTGAATAACTTATATATATATATATATATATATATATATATATATTAGAAAAAATTAGAACAAAGAAATCTATATATACACATGCAAAACTAGCATTAACAGTACGTATGTATTAGAAAAAATTGGAACAAAAATTTGTATATACACATGCAAAACTAACACTAACAATATGTATATATTATAAAAATTTAGAACAAAAAATTTGTATATACACATGCAAAACTAACACTAACCGTATGAATATATTAGAAAAAATTAGAACAAAAAATTTAATATACACATACAAAACTAACACTAACAGTATGTATATATTAGAAAAAATTAGAACAAAAAATTTAATATACACATACAAAACTAACACTGACAGTATGTGTATTTTAAAAAATATATATAAGATATTGTTTATATATATACACATGGTACCAACATACATATATTTAAAAAACTTAGAACGGAGAGTTTATATATATAAAGCAAACAAGCAGAACTAGTAACAAAAGTTTGAACATTGAAGTAGAAAATAGAAGCTTACCGAAAGGCAAATGGTTTACGGTGGTGCAACCGCTGCAGTGTATTGTTATTGTTGTGCTCAGTGGTGGATTGAAGGTGCTGGTCGTTTGGTTTCCGGTGAAGACGAAACGAATGGAGGAAGTACATATTGAGATTTGTTTTATATGTGTAGGGTGAGGTTTGGTCAGATGGTGTGGTTTCCGGCGAGCAAAACGAGGGCGGAAGAAAGGGTGGTTTATGGAGGAACTTTGAAGTGCGTTGATTTTCTGAAGTTATGGAGGAAATTTTCAAGTGTATTGATGAATGACGAGATGGAGTAGGTTGTTCTGTGAGGAGAAAGTTACGTGGTGGGTTTTTTTTGTTGAAGTTTTCCATCCATCCTTATGAGTTCAATAGTGTGGTTGTTCATGAAGCATGTGTTATGTGTTGGTTAAAACAGAGGTATTGTTGTATGTAATGATGTGAAGTGTATATCATGAAGAAGAATAGGGAGGGCGTTTTCTTGAGATGGGTTAAAGGTGATGTTGATGGTGAGTATCAGTTTATGAAGAAAGTGCTGGGAGAAGGGATGAGAAAGTGAAGTGTGATGATGAATGATGATGATGGAGCAGAGAATGAGAGAGTATAAAAAGTGAGAAAAAGAGAGATAAAAAAAATATCTAAGAGAGAGACCACGTGGGAAGGAAGGAAAAGAGGAGAAAAATATCTAAACACATGTCATATTTAACTTTATGATGGTTCAAAATTAATCTATTTTTAAAAAATAAAACAATAACAAGTGTCAAAAGGTGATTGGTTGTCTAATTTTATTTAAAAAATAAAATAATTCTTTTATCTTCAAAAATTAAATTAAAAATAAATAAACACAAATTAAAATTGATTTGAAAATACAAATAATTCTAAATAAATCTTCCGGTTGTTTTTTACAAAAGAGTAAAAACAATCGGACAAAAATTGAATAAAGTTTAGGCGCAAAAATACCCGGAAAAAAAATGAACGCATTAAAATGATCAGCGTGAAATAACCTTCTCTGAAAATACAGGTTTTGATCGATTTTTGAAATAAAAATTGACCGGTTAAATGGCTCAGGCAGATAAAATTGAGATTGAAAAAGTAGTCGAAAAATTAAAACTAGCACGCCAAGTTAAACCACGCGAATCATAGATTAAGAAAACTGACATCTTCAAGCTCAATTTTGAAATTTCCCGTCCGCTAATTCGACGTACAGTTGAGAAATGGTGCGACTGGTCTGTCTGTAGATCCGAAAAATTAACCTATCTGGAATTTCAAGCACTATGCGAAACAAAATGCATGTTGTGACAAGTATAAAATGCAAACTTCTGTTGAATGCACTGATTCACTGACTAAATAAATACAAACAGACAATCAGACACAAATGAATCGCCCTTGGACCATTTGCTTCTCATTCTCAAACACAAACAAAACCCTGTATATATTCAGACAATGACAACACTCTTGATTATCACCTTCTAAACCTCTGAAACAAGATGCAACAGAATAAATGATACACTGAGATCGAGAAATCAAGTCTTTCGACTTCTCAATCAACATGTGACTGAATGAATGTTATTAGGATAAGATAAAATTCCAGAACTCCTGACTTTTCATCTAAACTCTTGATAAATGCTTTTTAACTTATGAAATGCACGACAAAATGGATCGATTCATGATATTCTGATGCGAGTGAAAAAACTCAGGGTAAAATTTATGGTATGACAATTGCCCCTATTTAAACATATTTAACTAGAGGATATGAAGAACTCTTCTTCAAATCATCATGGTGAAAGATAGTTTAAATACTAAACAGACCAAAATTTTGCCCTCTTATGTAGAAGAATGATATGCTTATGGTTATGACCGAATGCACTCGGATTTAAGAAATACTCTTGAAATCTTAATCAACAGACGGTGATGCAAATGAATGCAACAAGATTTAAGAAATACTCTTGATTTCGTAATTGTCGGGCGGTATGCATGTAAATGAAGGTTAAGAAGTACTCTTGACTCCTTAAAAATGAATGCGAATGAATTGAGAAATACTCTCAATTTCTCAACTGTATGAATGACAAATGATATGGATGCTAAGAAGTACTCTTGACTCCTCAGAGATGAAAGAATTAAGAAATAATCTTGATCTCTTAATCATTATAAGGATGAATGAAAATGTAGATGAATTGAGAGATACTCTTGATTTCTTAATCATCGGATGATAAATGATATGATAAATGCTCTTGATTTCTAAGATGCTATATAGGTTAAGAAGTACTCTTGACTTCTTAAATATGAAGTGGTATGAGTTAAGAAATACTCTTGACTTCTTGATCATGAACGTAAATGAATTGAGAAATTCTCTTGATCTCATAGATGATATGCAAATGAATTAAGAAATACTCTTGATTCCTTAATCATGAAATGGTATGAATTAAGAAATACTCTTGATTTCCTAATCATGACTGGTATGAATTAAGAAATACTCTTGATTTCCTAATCATGACTGTAAATGAATTGAGAAATGCTCTTGATTTCTTAAATGATATGCAGATGGGTTAAGAAATACTCTTGATTTCTTAATCATGAATGTAAACAAATTGAGAAATACTCTTGATTTCTCATATGATATGCCAATGAGTTAAGAAATACTTTTGATTCCTTAGTCATTGAGAATGCAAATGAGTATGAGTTAAGAAATACTCTTGATTTCTTAATCATGAATGTAAATGAATTGAGAAATTCTCTTGATTTTTCATATGTTATGAAAATGAGTTGAGAAATACTCTTGATTTCTTAATCATGAATGCAAATGAAATATGTACGAGTTAAGAAATACTCTCGATTACTTAATCATGAATGTAAATGAAATGAAAAATGCTCTTGATTTCTCAGTTGGTATGTAGATGAATTAAGAAATACTCTGGATTTCTTAATCATCAATGTAAATGAGTTGAGAAACACTATTGATTTCTCAAATTATATGCAAATGAGTTAATAAATACTCTTGATTTCTCAGATGATATGCAAATGAATTAAGAAATACTTTTGATTCCTTAATCATGAATGTACATGAATTGAGAAATACTCTTGATTTCTTAGATGATATGAAGATGATTTAAGAAATACTATTGATTCCTTAATCATGAATATAAATGTACCGAGAAATGCTTTTGATTTCTCAGATGATATGCAAATGACTAGGAATGAGAGAATCATGTTCAGTTGTTCTTGACTGACATTAGGTCTCTGGGATGGATCTGTTATAAGGTAACATGCTCGACTGGTCTTCAGACGTTCTTCGTTGAAGGCAGAGACTCCTGGGGGAATAAATGATCATATTCAGCTGATTTTGGCTAAAGATGTCATATTCAACAACTCTTGGCTGAAACTGATGCATTCAACGACTCTTGGTTGAAGCAAAAACTGTAAAATAAAATAGTGTTCAACTGTTTTTTACTGAAACCACTGCATTCAACTGCTCATGGTTGAAGCAAAACCTGGGAGATAAAAATAGTGTTCAGCTGCTCTTGGCTGAAACTAATGCATACAATAAAATAGTGTCCAACTGCTCTTGGCTGAAATTAATGAATTCAACTGCTCTTGGTTGAAGTAAACTACTGGAAAATAAAATAGTATTTAACTGCTCTTGGCTGAAACAAATGCATTTAACTGATCTTGGTTGAATTAAACTACTGGAAAATAAAATAGTATTCAACTGCTCTTGGCTGAAACTAATGCATTCAACTGCTCTTGGTTGAAGCAAACTGCTGGAAAATAAAATAGTAGTCAGCTGCTCTTGGCTGAAACTAATGCATTCAACTGCTTTTGGTTGAAGTAAACTGCTAGAAAATAACATAGTATTCAACTTCTCTTGGCTGAAACAAATGCATTTAACTGCTCTTGGTTGAAGTAAACTACTGGAAAATAAAATAGTATTCAGTTGCTCTTGGTTGAAACTAATGCATTCAACTGCTCTTGGTTGAAGCAAACTGCTGGAAAGTAAAATAGTAGTCAGCTGCTCTTGGCTGAAACTAATGCATTCAACTGCTCTTGGTTAATGAAAATTACTGGGAAATAAACAAAATACTTCCTTTGGGGAATAACCGCATGTTCAACTGCTCTTGGATGAAAGAAGCCTCCTCTGAGGAATAAGAAGATCCCGGAGACTTGTTGGGGATGAAAAGTTAATGATATTCAAAAGGATTAACCCTACTCTCAATTATCGAACTGACAGGTCCAATCTAATGCTCCATCGCATAGTAGATCAACATGGAACACTAACTCTTCCGAGGATTGATTGAAGAAACCTGTTGGGGAATACAAGAGACTCTCTGGGAAATAAACACACAGGAGGCTCGCTGGAGATATACTGAGGAACATTCAGTAAAGCTTGTCTGTTCATGGAACTCTCGTCCATTAGACTCACTAGGGAGATTGCTAACTTGCAAAGAGATGTCCATCTTAGACCTATACTTCAAAGAGATTTGCTGAAGATAATGTTGTTGGGGATACCTTTCTCAAGGAATCCTGCTGCTATGAGACTCGCTTGGGGAGTTCATCAAGTTTTGCTGGAGAAAATACAATGTTGGAGAAATTATGTGGGGAGATATCTACTGGGGAAACCAAGCAGAAATTCCGTTGACACCAGATTTCCAATGGGAGAACATCAATCACCTTATTGGGGAATAAACTCGCCTTGAGAATAATCACTTAAAAATGATTGACTTTTGTAAGTGTTTACTGAAGAAAATAATTGTTCTACTTTTAAGAAACAACTCTTGCATCTTGGTCTGCTGAGGATTACACTGAACTTTCTTGAGAGGTTGCTGAATTCGGCTGAGGTTTATGCATGATCTGTTTTTGTACATGATATGCAAAATGAATGTGAATGCATGAATATATTAGTTTATGCATTTTGTGGCTATCAAGCTCGGATTCCCCAACGCCTTGTCTTGAATAGCACTGACACCATGAAATAATTTTTTTTGTTGCAAAAAAAAACTCTGATTTCTGCTTTTCCGCCAAGCGGGCTTCAATGAGGACTTCTTGCTTTTAGAAGAAAATCCATTTCAAACTTGCTTTAGATTACAATGATCCAGGAAATGTCCCACGTCTTGTGAACCAGATGCATTATTATAAACCAACAAAAATTCCTTTTATACTTTCAAAATCAAAACAAATTTGTTGGTTCTTGTGTTGGCAGCAATTTTGGTAAAACCTAAAGTGTTCACAAGTTGTCACATGTGTTGTCTTGACATAAGATAACATGTACCTGCTGGATGTTTAAAATGTGATTATGCAGGATTATACTGAGATGTCAGACCCGATGTCATGACATCTGTATACAGAACATTCAGTCTGAATGTTATGTATTATGTGATTGCGTTTTTAATGCAACTATATGTTTGATTGATGAGATGATTGAACATGCTATCAATTAGTAATTACAACGAGATTAACTTATTTTCCAAAGAGATCTAATCAACTGTCATGAGAAGATATGAATGGAAAATAGTTTTAGGGTTTTATGATGTCCAAGCCCAACCAAGTGCTTCTATAAAAAGGGCATGGAAAACCTGATTTGATACACAAGAAATAACGAAAGAAATATTGAGAGAGAATAAGGGTTTTAGTCTTGTGTGGTCGTGTGAATTATAAGCCATTCAATTCATCCATAGATGATTGAATTGGTTTGATTTTTGAGTTGTAATTTGTCACTCTAAGCTTTTAAGCATGAGTGTGTGTCTACTTGATTGAAGCTGTTAAGTAAGATCAAGTGTGTGTCTTTGAAAAATGTCTTCTTTTCATTGTAATTCTTGTTTTATATCACTGGTGTGATTGAGGGGGAGTGAGTGGGATCTCATATCTAAGAGTTCTTAGGTAGAAGTCACACGGGTAGAGATTAGGTGAAAAGACTGTAACTTGAAGTTGTTTACTGAGAGTCTTTGAACTGATTTTATTTAGTTGATTTCCTTCTTGGCTTGGTAGCCCCCAGACGTAGGTGAGTTTACACCGAACTCGGTTAACAATTGCTTGTGTCTCTTGCATTACTGCTCTTTATCTTTTATCCTGTTTGTATTGTTCAGATATTAGTGTCGTGACATTACCTTCGACATCTCATATCTGATACCAGAATTTCAATTGGTATCAGAGCAGGCATCCTGATCTAGTTCTAGGTGAGATCTAGGGACGTTACTTTCTGGTACTATGGAGAGAGATGAATGATCTGTTCATAGACCACCTATTATGGATGGATCCAACTATGACTACTGGAAACCTTGAATGGTAGCCTTCCTAATATCTCTGGATAATAAGGCTTGGAAAGCTGTTTTTGAAGGAGAATTGCCATCCAAGGCGCAACGGAATTTAAAATTTCTCCATTTAGTGATCCTTACGAATGGGCATGATCAGTGATAGAATCGTTACCTCTTGTGGCGATTCAAACCTTTGGTGCAGATCTCTTGTAACGGTCAAAACCTTGGATACAAATCCACGGAGCGATCACGAACGTTAAGCGATGACAACGTCTCTACTCAGTCCACACAAACAGATTCCTTCAATCTCAGTGCTAGCTGGTACGAATGAAGGCTTTGAGTGAGAGAGAGAGGGAAACGAAATTCTAAGTCTTCACTTGAGTGTTAGTCTGAGTGACAATGCTTCTACCCAAGGGTTCTATTTATAGAACCACTTGTGTGGGCTTCAAGCTAAAAAGCCCACTTAAGTGTATTTTGGCCCATATCTTATAATATGCCCAAAATCACTTAAGCGTATGGTACCTTACCATATTTCGTATTCCACTTAAGTGCACCGTACCTTACGGTGTTCCTTAGTTACTCTATTTCTCATCAATCCGTCCTTTGTGTGTGACCCTGTAGGTTTTCGCGACGTTGGCAATTATATTAAACCACACATTTAACATAATAAACAGTGAGCGGTATCTAGCAACACATCACTGCTACCCAAGTCACGAAAATGTCATGTGATCTGACAAAACCTCTTGTGATAATAATTATGTGTATAATTACCCTTTTGCCCTTATGTTTATATTGAACACAAGGTATAGACCGTGTCATCCTTGTCCAGTTCAATATTGGGCCCATAGACATTTATCCTATTACGCAGGATGGGCAAATTCCATCTAGGTCACTCATGTCCCTCAGCATGCTTTGTGGAGAACCCATCAACTGTCTTTATGGTTATCCAGTTACGGACAACGTTGGATCAGCAATAAAGCACTCGACTCTACATCTAGGATCCATAGTGGTTTCAAGTCGAAGAGTGGTATACACCATTATCACCATGAGAATAACTTATGACACTTTGCATAACTTTCTATATAGTATTCTCATAGCGGGTCAATCCGGTATAAATATTACTCTTAATATTCATACCTATGTTTAAGACTTGATAACTCTTTATCCATGATCCGTGAGATGTGATCATCAGTCTACAAACATAATAGTCTCAATGCTTTAATGTTATCCCACTTCAAAATAAAGCTCGACTACGGATACTTTAAGAATAATGTCCTTATGTTTAATGTGATCTCATGATTAAGTCATAATTGATACATTAAACGGACTAACTATTCTAGGGACTTTATTAATCAAACATAATAAAGAAAATGCCTTTTATTGATTAATAAATAATTCGATACAAATACCAAAAGTATTGGCCTCTAGGGCTTACACCAACATCTTTAACAGGATGGGAACATCCAGTTATTACTAAGGATGGAGAAGCTACTACTGATAAGAAGGCTGGAGAACAATGGACCAAGGAGGAGGATGATTTAGCCCTTGGGAACTCTAAAGCATTGAATGCTATATTCAATGGAGTAGATAAGAATATCTTTAGATTGGTAAACAACAGTGAAGTGGCTAAAGATGCTTGGGACATTCTCAAAACCACTCATGAAGGCACCTCTAGAGTGAAGATGTCTAGACTGCAGCTGCTCACTACCAAGTTTGAAAATTTAAGGATGAAAGAAGATGAAAATATTCATGAATTTCATATGAATATCCTTGAAATTGCTAATGCCTCAGGAGCCCTGGGTGAGAACATGTCAGACGAAAATTTAGTAAGGAAAATACTCAGGTCACTCCCTAAGAGATTTGCCATGAAAGTGACAGCCATAGAAGAGTCTCAAGACATTTCCAATATGAGAGTTGATGAGCTAATTGGATCCCTCCAAACTTTCGAGATGGGAATGTGTGATGGATCTGAAAAGAAAGCTAAAAGCATTGCCTTCATGTCAAACACTGAGGAGGAAGAGGAGGAAAGTGGTCAAGATATTGATGAAGATCTGGAAAATGATGTAGCAATGCTGGGAAGACAATTCAACAGACTTCTGAGAAAGATGGATGTAAGATCTAAGGCTAATGTCAAGAACATCTCATCTGACATCAGTAAATCCAACAATGTTGGAAGAAGAACAAGGTCAGATGAAAAGCCCAAAGAAGGAAAAGGAGTTCAGTGCCATGAATGTGATGGGTATGGACACATTAGAACTGAATGTGGAACCTACCTCAAGAAACAGAAGAGGAGTCTTGCTGCCACTTGGTCTGATGAAAGTGAAAGAGAAGAGTCTACAAATCTTGTGACTGCCTTGACTGGAAGATGGGGTTCTGATGAAGACTCAAGTGATGATGAAGTAACCTTTAAAGAGTTGGCCACTACCTACAGAAAGTTGTGTCACAGAAGTGCAGAAGTGTGTCAACAAGTTGAAAGGCGGAAGAAAGTGATAGCACAACTAGAGAATGATAAGGCAGAACATTTGGAAACCATCTCCAAGTTAAAGACTGAAGCAGTTTTCTTGAATTCCAAACTAGATGAGATGACCAAGTATGTAAGAATGCTAAACAATGGATTTGACACCTTAGACAAAATTCTCCAGACTGGACAAATAACAGGAGACAAGTCTGGCATTGGGTTCAAGAATCTAAACCTGAGTGCAGCCACACTGGTAGCAAACCAAAGTTTAAACCCAAGTGCAGTCACACTGAGAGCAAACCAGAGATGTCACATCATATGTCACAATATCATAAAGGAAGACAGCAGAAAGGGAAACATCAAAGATGGAGATGTCATTACTGTGGAAAATTTGGACACATAAAACCATTCTGCTATAAGTTGTATGGCTATCCTAGTCCCTCTCATCATCAACCTAAACCCAAACATCACAGACCTATCAACAAAAAACAATGGGTTCCTAGGACTGATGTTACAAGTCTGATAGCTCACACTTCCTTTAGAGTTTCAGCCAAAGAAGATTGGTTTTTTGACAGTGGGTGCTCCAGACACATGACTGGAAACAAAAACCTACTAACTGGCCTTCATCCTCATGTCACCAGTTATGTAACCCTTGGTGATGGAGCAAAGGGTGAAATCAAGGGAATTGGTAAGCTCAACTGCCCTGGAGTTCCTAATCTTGACAATGTCCTACTTGTTAAGGGACTAACAGCAAACCTAATAAGCATCAGTCAACGATGTGACCAAGGTCTAACTGTAAACTTCACCAAAACTGAATGTCTGATAACTAACAAATAAAATGAAGTGATCATGAAAGGAGTCAGGTCTAAAGATAACTGCTACATGTGGAGTTCTCAAGAAACTGGTTATTCTTCAATGTGTACTTTAGCCAAAGAAGAAGAAGTGAAGATATGGCATCAAAGATTGGGCCATCTGCATCTTAAAGGTATGAAGAGGATTATATCTGTTGAAGCTGTTAGAGGAATTCCCAACTTGAAAATTGATGAAGGAAAAGTCTGTGGGGAATGTCAGATTGGAAAACAGACAAGGATGTCACACTAGAAGCTCAGACATGACACCACTTCCAAAGTACTGGTACTCCTCCATATGGATTTGATGGGACCCATGCAGGTGGAAAGCCTTGGTGGGAAGAAGTATGCGTATGTAATGGTGGATGACTTCTCCAGATACACCTGGATCAATTTTATAAGAGAAAAATCTGATGTTTTTGAAGTCTTCAAAGATCTTTGTCTAAAACTTCAAAGAGAAAAGGAAAGTCAAGTTATCAAAATTAGAAGTGATCATGGGAAGGAATTTGAGAACAACAAATTTGTTGAATTCTGTTCTTCAGAAGGAATTCATCATGAGTTCTCATCTCCCATTACTCCCCAGCAAAATGGTGTGGTGGAAAGGAAAAATAGAACCTTTCAAGAATCAGCCAAAGCTATGATTCATGCTAAGAAACTGCCCTACCACTTTTGGGCTGAAGCTATGAACACAACCTGATATGTTCACAATAGAGTAACCTTGAAGAAAGGGACTCCTACTACCTTATATGAAGTTTGGAAAGGGAGAAGACCTACAGTCAAATACTTCCATGTGTTTGGTAGTAAATGTTATATCTTGACTGATCGTGAACAAAGAAGGAAGATGGATCTCAAAAGTGATGAAGGAATATTTCTGGGCTACTCAACAAATAACAGAGCATATAGAGTCTTTAATTCCAGAACAAAAGTAATGATGGAATCTATCAATGTTGTGGTTGATGATCAACAGACTGATTTCACAGACGATGTTGAGGCATCTCCAAATGATCCCCCAACTGATTTCTCAGACAAAAATAATGAGAGTGAACCTCCTCAAGCTGAACCTGAAGATGACAAAATCAACAAGGGACCCTTCATCAGGATTCAGAAGGATCATCCCAAAGATCTCATTATAGAAGACCCAAATAAAGGGGTCACAACTAGATCAAGGGAAGTGATCTCACATGGCTTCTTTGTGTCCAAGATTGAGCCTAAGAATGTCAAGGAAGCCTTGACTGATGAGTTCTGGATCAATGCCATGCAGGAGGAGTTAGGTCAATTCAAGAGGAATGAAGTATGGGAACTGGTCCTTAGACCTGAAGGAATAAATGTCATAGGTACAAAGTGGGTGTATAAGAATAAATCTGATGAACAAGGGGTGGTTACTAAAAACAAAGCAAGATTAGTAGCACAAGGATATACTCAAGTTGAAGGAGTGGATTTTGATGAAACATTTTCTCCTGTAGCTCGCCTTGAGTCCATCAGACTTTTGCTTAGAGTGGCATGTATTCTGAAGTTCAAACTGTTTCAAATGGATGTAAAAAGTGCCTTCTTGAATGGCTACTTAAATGAGGAAGTATATGTTGAACAACCTAAAGGATTCAAATATCCAAATCTTCCAAAGCATGTGTACAGATTGAAGAAAGCCCTCTATGGTTTGAAACAAGATCCTAGGGCTTGGTATGAGAGACTCACAGTGTTCCTCACTAACAACGGATACAGGAAGGGAGGTATTGACAAAACCCTATTTGTTAAGAGTGAAGGAGGAAAACTCATGGTGACTCAAATATATGTGGATGATATTGTGTTTGGTGGGGTGTCAGATCAGATGGTCGAACATTTTGTTAGACAAATGCAGTCTGAGTTTGAGATGAGCCTTGTTGGAGAGCTGACCTATTTCCTTGGGATACAAGTCAAGCAGATGCAAGATTCTATCTTTCTATCTCAAAACAAATATGCCAAGAACATTGTTAAGAAGTTTGGCATGGAGAATGCAAGTCATAAAAAGAGACCTGCTCCTACACATTTGAAAGTCTCCAAAGATGAAAATGGTGTTAGTGTAGATCAAAGTTTGTACAGAAGCATGGTAGGAAGTCTGATATACCTCACAGCAAGTAGACTTGACATTGCCTTTGCTGTAGGTGTTTGTCTTAGATATCAAGCTGAACCAAAAGTCAGTCACATAAACCAAGTGAAGAGGATACTGAAATATGTCAATGGCACCAGTGACTATGGAATGCTATATACTCATGGTTCAGGATCCATGCTGACTGGATACTGTGATGTTGACTGGGCTGGAAGTGCTGATGATAGGAAAAGCACATCAGTAAGATGTTTCTTCTTAGGGAACAATTTGATATCATGGTTTAGCAAGAAACAAAATTGTGTGTCCCTATCCCTTGCTGAAGCTGAATACATAGCAGTTGGGAGTAGTTGTTCTCAACTGGTTTGGATGAAACAAATGTTGACTGAATACAATGTCACACAAGATGTCATGACATTGTACTGTGACAACCTGAGTGCTATAAATATTTCTAAGAATCTTATTCAGCACAGCAGGATAAATCACATTGATATTCGTCATCACTTTATTTGAGAACTAGTGGAAGAGAAAATCATAGCCCTGGAGCATGTTACTACTGAAATGCAATTAGCTGACATATTTATAAAGGCTTTGGATGCTAATCAATTTGAATGTTTAAGAGGGAAATTAGGGATTTGTATCCATGAGAATTTATAGCAATTAATTTGGAGTGGAAAAGGTAATAAAAATATTGTCTGCCCACTTAAAAGAAAGTGCCCCATTTATGGTAAATCATTACCTAGTATTAGAACTACCATCTATACCATTTTCACACGCAACCTCAACACAACCACTTCCATCTTCATCAAACTGTATCGACCATCTTTGCTAGGGCAACAAAAATTCTTTCACAAGTTCAACAAAATGTCACAACATCCTTCATCTTCTGGTTCTAAACCTACTCACAAAGCAAGAACACCCTCCATGGATTTTCTGGATGAAGACATTTTGGAAGTTATTCCTCTTTCAGTCATCCCATGCGACGTCCCTTGTCCATCTTCTACTGCAGGAACCACTCAAGGTAACAATTATGATAACCTTCCCTTTAAGGATGACATGCATTATACTGATCATGTCATTAGGAATCTGGTCACAAGGATCCTAAATGAAGGACACTCAGTCAAGGGAGTTTCGACTCCTCTGTCTAGAAGGGACCCCTCATGTGAGGTGGAACCTCAAAATGAGAAAGATGATGATTCATCTAGGTCAGAGAAAGATATTATTGCAGAAGGACTGTGTTCTTTAGGGAAAACTGTGCCTAGTAAGAAACCTGTAGATGCCTCTCAGTCTAAGAAGCATGACTCTGCTGAGAAGGTGATTGATTTGGAAAAAGAAAGCTCAGAGGAGGAAGATGACACCTTGCTTCATCACTTGAAGCCAAGTGTTGCAAAGAGAATGAAGACCAGGAAGGGGAGGTCTGTGGCTGAGATGATGACAGCCAGAACTAGTAAGAAGGCTACTATTGTAGGTCCTTCAAAATCATGGAGTAAAGTAGAGGTCAAGAAGAGAAAGGTCAGATAAAGTTCTGATTCAGAGGATGATGTTGAAGACGATGTCCTAGACATCTCTCCTGCCAAAAAGCAAACTGTTAGAAAATCTTCTGCCAAGGTTGCTGTTGTGCATTTGGATAACATTTCCTTCCATCTGGAAGATGGTGCATCCAAGTGGAAATTTGTGATACAGAGGAGAATTGTTGTGGAAAGGGAACTAGGAAAGGATGCTATGGAAGTGAAGGAGGTTATGGAGTTGATCAAGTCTGCTGGTTTAATGAAAACAATTAGTGCATTGCCCCAGTGTTTTGAAGGTCTTGTGAAGGAGTTTGTGGTGAACATCCCGGAGGATATTACTGACAAGAACAACAAAGAGTTTTGCAAAGTGTTTGTTAGAGGAAGGTGTGTAAGGTTCTCGCCTACTGTGATCAATAAGTTCCTTGGAAGAGGAACAGAAGGAGTTGTTGAATTAGAGGCCACATACAATGAAGTCTGTAGGATAATCACTGTTGGACAAGTCAAGGAATGGCCAAGTAAAAAGCATCTCTCTGCTGGCAAATTAACTGTAAAATATGCTATCTTGCATAAGATAGGGTCAGCCATCTAGGTACCAACAAACCACATCTCAACAATCTCTAATGCTCTTGGAAGGATAATATATGCTATTGGAACCAGGCTCAACTTTGATTATGGAAGGTTCATGTTTGAACAAATTGTTAGATATGCTTCCACTAATGGAGTGAAGCTGCCAATTGCCTTTCCCTCAATTATTTGTGGGATAATTCTAAGCCAGCAACCTGGTATTTTAAGCACAAGTGATATCCCTAGTAGAAGAAAGCCTCCATTGTCAATTTACAAGTTATTTGAAGGCAGTCATGTCAATGACATTGTCATGACATCTGCAATGAAGAAGCCAGCCTTTCAAGGTGGCCTGATTGCTAAATTGAAAGAAACCTGTAAGGAATTGGAGACTGGGATTAGGATGGCTAAGGCTAGGAAAGAGGCTTTAGAGGTTCTAATTAGTAGCCTGGAGCAGGGAGATATGGATAATGTTGGTGATGCCAAGGAAACAGATGCCCATACCTTAAGTGAGAGGTCTGATTCTCAAGACAGATCTAGTGGCAGTTCTGGATCTGAAGGTGAAGAAGATGCTAGCTCCTCAGACTGAGTTGTGGTGATGATGGTCCCCCTGTTATAATGATGTGTGTTCTGGATGCTTGGATGCTTTGATGCTTTGATGCTTGCTGTTTCATGTTTGTAGTTTTTTTGGCAGTCTTGTTTGATGCCATGATGTAATTTTTGGGCTCTTTGTGAGTTCTCTGGATTTCTGTTTATCTCAGCTCATGTAGCTATGTATAATTATGGTTCTGTACCACCTGACATTTTGTTTTAACATATTATATGTTATAACATCCTTTGTGACATTCTCTGCTGGACTGATTGACATTTATTTTGTCTAATTGGTCACTATGGTCTATTTTGACTAAAAAGGGGGAGAAGTTAATATGTGGAGAGTTGCAGTTAATATGTGCTGAAGTAGCTAGCTAGGCTAAATAGATGACAGCTATGTTGAACAAAATAATGTTCTGTGTTGTACAAGTGATGTTGAAGGAGATGTCAGATGGGGAGATTCTGAATGTTACAAGTGTTGTTGAAAGAGATGTCTGTGTTGAACAAACTTAGGGGGAGAAGAAACACATATGTGCTTAAAATGTGTTTAATGTGTGCTTATTACTAGTTGCTATTATAGCTAGTAATTGCGTGTTTATTGCTTCTGCTGCTGCTTAACTGCTGATATGCTTTTATTATAGTGAACAAATGGACTGATATATGTTTTAGCCAAAATTTGCCAAAGGGGGAGTTTGTTGGTTCTTGTGTTGGCAGAAATTTTGGTAAAACCTAGAGTGTTCACAAGTTGTCACATGTGTTGTCTTGACATAAGATAACATGTACCTGCTGGATGTTTAAAATGTAATTATGCAGGATTTTACTGAGATGTCAGACCCGATGTCACGACATCTGTATACAGAATATTCAGTCTGAATGTTATGTATTATATGATTGCGTTTTTAATGAAAATCTATGTTTGATTGATGAGATGATTGAACACGCTATCAATCAGTAATTACAACGAGATTAACTTATTTTCTAAAGAGATCTAATCAACTGTCATGTGAAGATATGAATGGAAAATAGTTTTAGGGTTTTATGATGTCCAAGCCCAACCAAATGCTTCTATAAAAAGACTGTAACTTGAAGCTGTTTACTGAGAGTCTTTGAACTGATTCTATTTAGTGGATTTCCTTCCTGGCTTGGTAGCCCCCAGACGTAGGTGAGTTTGCACCGAACTGGGTTAATAATTGCTTGTGTCTCTTGCATTACTGCTCTTTATCTTTTATCCTGTTTGTATTGTTCAGATATTAGTGTCGTGACATTACCTTCGACATCTCATATCTGATACCAGAATTTCAAAATTAAAGTTTTCAAAAGCTTTATCGTTTCCACTATTTTAACGTTTTTATCTTATCAAAAATAAAAAGCGACATTAAGCAAAAAAATAGAAATAATTGGTAAAGCAATGTTCAACTGAACAATTTTATTTGATGAGAAGAATAACTCATACATGGGGTTCATGAAGATGTAAACCCCTCTAAGAGGAGATTACAAAGAAAGAAAGCAAGTAAATGGAAACAAAAATTTAACTGATTTTCCAATGAAATGCAACTTTGCTACTTTCCCCTATGTCCTCTAGTCCTCATTACTTTGCTTTTGGAGATAGTAATTGGACTGTTTTCTTCCATCTGAGCTTTGTTGCAGTGTTGACTTGTGTCGCTGCAGTATTATGCCTTTGGATATTCCCTAACTTTTGCGCGAACTGCTCCTTAAGAGTTTCAGTTCACCGGGAGATTTTACCCTTTTTTGGTTAAGCCTCCCTTTCGGGTTTTTGACTTACCGGGCTTAATTTTTTGTTTATCCCTAATTTTTGCCTGAGCCGCCCTTTCGGGTTTTCAACTCACCGGGATGCTCATTTTTTGCCAAAGTCGCCCTTTCGGGTTTTCAACTTAGCGAGCTTTTATTATCCATCTCTTTTTCTTAGGCATAATACTTTCTGACTGGATCAGAATTGACGGGGTGTGTCAACTCTTCTCCGTCCATGTTCGTGAGAACTAAAGCTCCACCAGAGAAAGCTTTCTTCACCACAAACGGGCTTTCATAGTTTGGAATCCACTTGCCACATGAATTCTTCTGGAGGGAGATTATCTTTTTCAAAACTAGTTCACCTACATTAAACTCTCGAGGTCGGACCTTCTTGTCAAATGCCCGCTTGAGTCTCCTCTGATATAACTGACCATGACACAATGTTGTCATCCTCTTTTCTTCGATTAGATTGAGCTGGTCAAACCTGGTTTGAATCCATTCTACTTCTTCTAATTCTGTCTCCATCAAGACTCTCAACGAGGGGATCTCAACTTCTATCGGTAGCACAACCTCCATGCCATAGACTAGTGAGAAAGGGGTTGCCCCTGTTGAAATGCGAACAACTGTTCGATATCTGTGCAAAGCAAAGAGTAGCATCTCGTGCCAATCTTTATAACTTTTCACCATCTTCTGAATGATCTTCTTGATATACTTGTTAGCTGCCTCTACAACTCCGTTCTTCTTTGGCCTATAAGGTGACAAGTTATGATGTTCAATCTTTAAATTCTCGCACAACTCCTTCATCATCTTATTATTCAGATTCGATCCATTATCAATGATAATCTTGCTAGGAGTTCCGTAGCGACAAATTACCTCTTTCTTGATAAACAAAGTGACGACTTGCTTTATCACATTGGCATAAGAAGCTGCTTCTACCCACTTAGTGAAGTAGTCAATGGCAACCAGAATGAATCGATGTCCATTTGCAGCTTTAGGCTCAATCATACCAATCATGTCTATGCCCCACATTGAGAATGGCCATGGAGCAGATAAAACATTCAGAGGAGTAGGTGGCACGTGTACCTTATCAGCACAAATTTGACACTTCTGACATTTATTGGCATAGTGGTAACAATCGCTTTCCATTGTCAACCAATAGTAACCAGCTCTAAGGATTTTCTTCGCCATTGCATGTCCGTTTGCATGAATGCCGAAAGAACCTTCGTGGATTTCTTTGATGAGTAGGTCGGCTTCGTGTCTATCCACGCATCTGAGCAGAACTAAATCAAAGTTTCTTTTGTATAGAACACCACCACTTAGGAAGAAATTGGATGATAACTTCCTCAAGGTCTTCTTGTCTGTGATGGATACATCATTTGGATACTCGTGCTTCTCAAGATATCGTTTGATGTCATAAAACCAAGGTTTTCCATTTGTTTCTGCTTCAACTGCCAAGCAATGTGCTGGCTCATCTAGACGTTGAATTGTAATAGAAGGTGATTCGTTAGCCCACTTGACCTTGAACATAGATGACAGAGTAGCTAAGGCATCGGCTAGCTGATTCTCCTCCCTAGGAATATGATGGAAATTAATCTCATCAAAGTAGGGGATTGGCTTCATGACATGCTCTTGGTATGGGATCAAATTGGGATGGCGGGTCTTCCAATCTCCTTTGATTTGATAGATGACAAGTGCTGAGTCTCCATACACCTCAAGAATCTTGACTCTTAGGTCAATAGTTGCTTCAATTCCCAAGATACATGTTTCATACTCCACCATGTTATTGGTGCATTTGAAACATAACCTTGTTGTGAAGGGAAGATGAAAGTCCATTGGATAAGTTATAACAACCCCAATTCTGTTACCCAATGCATTTGAGGCACCATCGAACACGAGCGTCCACCGCGATCCTGGTTCGGGTCCTTCTTCCGGGCTTGGAATCTCATAGTTTCTTATGTACATGACGTCTTCATCTGGGAAGTCGAGTCTCATCGATTGATAGTCCTCCACTGGTTGGTGCGCAAGGTACTCTGATAACACACTACCCTTAATGGCCTTCTGAGTTACATACTAAATGTCATATTCTGATAATACCATTTTCCAGTGAGCGATTCTGCCAGTTAATCCAGGTTTCTCGAATATGTACTTGATGGGATCCATATTGGATATTAACATTGTTGTATGGCAGATCATGTACTATCTTAGGCGACGAGCAGCCCATGCTAATGCACAACAAGTCTTTTCTAGCATGGAGTACCTGATTTCACATTTTGTAAACTTCTTGCTCAGGTAGTAGATAGCATGCTCTTTTCTACCCGTCTCATCATGTTGCCCTAGTACACATCCCATGGATTCATCGAGTACTGTCAAATACATAATGAGAGGCCTTCCTGGAACTGGTGGCACTAAGATTAGTGGTTCTTGCAGATACTGTTTGATTTTATCGAATGCACTTTGGAAATCATCATTCCACCTCACAGCTTGATATTTTCTTAACAACTTGAATATTGGCTCGCAAGTGGCTGTCCGATGCGATATGAATTTGGAAATATAGTTCAATCTGCCCAAGAAACCATAGACTTGCTTCTCTGTCCGAGGTGCTGGCATCTCTTGAATAGCTTTGACTTTGTCAGGATCAACTTCTATGCCTCTCTGGCTCACAATGAACCCTAGAAGTTTTCCAGATCTGACGCCAAAAGTGCATTTAGCAGGGTTTAAGCGCAATCTGTATTTCCTCAATCTTGCAAACAACTTCTTCAGATGAATAACATGCTCATCTTCTGTCTGAGACTTGGCAATCATGTCATCCACGTAGACTTCAATCTCCTTATGTATCATATCATGGAAAAGAGTCACCATGGCCCTTTGATAGGTTGCCCCAGCATTTTTCAGGACGAAAGGCATTACCTTATAACAGAAAGTGCCCCATGGTGTAATGAAAGTTGTTTTCTCCATATCTTCGGGAGACATTTTAATCTGATTATATCTTGAGAATCCGTCCATGAAGGAGAATACAGAGAACTGAGTCGTGTTATCTACCAATACATCAATGTGAGGTAAAGGAAAATCATCTTTGGGACTAGCTCTATTCAGGTCTCTGTAGTCTACACACATTTGAACTTTTCGATCTTTCTTCGAAATTAACACAATATTAGCAATCCACTGCGGGTAAGTTGCAACAGCTAGAAAACCTACATCAAACTGCTTCTTGACCTCTTCTCTGATCTTGACAACCATGTCTGGTCGAGTTCTTCTCAACTTCTGCTTGATGGGTGGGCATTTCGGCTTCAACGGCAGCTTGTGCACAACTATGTCAGTGTCGAGTCCTGGCATATCCTGATATGACCAAGCAAACACATCCACATATTCATGTAGTAGCTTGACTATTTCCTCCTTCACATTTTTTTTCAAAGCAGTTCCGACCTTGACTTCCTTTCTATCCTCCTCATTCCCCAAATTGATCACATCCACTGGTTCCTGATGAGGCTGAATCATCTTTTCCTCTTGTTTCAAAAGTCTGGTCAACTCTTCTGGGAGTTCGCAGTTTTCCTTACCATCCTCTTTAGCTTGGTTAATCGGGAGGTCGAAGTCATAGGGAATTATAGCATTGTCGTGTTCAATGGATCCAGTTATTAGTGATCTGCATGGAAATGATTTTTCTTTTTAGCGGAAGATTTTGAAAAATGAAAGTGATGTGAAATCAAAATTTCCATTTTTTAATTTTGTTGTTTATTTGTTTGTAAAAAAATTAAAAAGATGAAAGACAGGGATCTCAAAAAATGTGCTTTATATTGATGATAAGTCTTAAATATTAACACAAAATGGGCCCTACAAAGCTATCCATATGCCTTGGGCATGGCATTGAATGTTTTTTAGAAAACAATAAATTACTTTGAACAAGAAACTATATCCGGAACATCTGTTGCCTTCCAGTTAGTGAGAGCGGCATCCGGAGGTCCACAAAACACCATCTTGGACAAATCTGGATCTTCATCTTCAAGAGCATTCACTTGATCATCACTTCGGAAACCAGCTTTAGAGAATATTTCTTGGATGCTAGGAACCTTCCCCTGATGTATCGTTTGATCTTTGAAAAGTTCAATAGACGGCTGATATCCTAATCCACACTTGTCTTTCTTCTCTGGTAATTCAATCATTGTGCCCCAACTTCCAGGGCAACCAACTTTAATTGCAGCTTTCACACTCTTCCAAGAGGACATGACCACCTTGGGTTCTTCAACAAGTTTCAGCTTAGTCTGGACCATATTGACCACTTCAAGGGCTTGGAGAGGAGTTTCAACAATGTCTTCACCTACTTCAATGTATCTGAAAGAAGTCAAATGGCTGACGAAAATATCTTCCTCTCCGGATACTCCTACCAGCTTACCAGAAGTAACAAACTTCAGCTTCTGGTGAAGTGTCGAGGTGACAGCTCCAGCAGCATGGATCCAAGGTCTACCTAACAGACAACTATAGGCAGGCCTAATATCCATTACCTGGAAGGGAATATAGAAAGTTTGAGGGCCAATCAGGATTGGGAGGTCAATCTCCCCAATAACTGTTTGCTTAGACCCACCAAAAGCTTTCACCATCAAAGCACTGGGTCTCATCTGCACCCCTTCAATATTCAATTGTGCCAGGGTAGTCTTAGGTAACACGTTCAAGGATGAACTTGTATCTACCAGTACTCGAGCCAAAGTAACATCTGTACACTGAATGGAGATATGAAGCGCCATATTATGTTCTCGCCCATTAGGGGGTAAATCATCATCAGCTAACATCAAACAACTACTAGCATTGAGATTAGCAACCACATTATCAAACTGAATAACACTGATGTCTTCTGCCACATAAGCTTCGTTCAAGAACTTTAATAGAGCAGTCCTATGAGCCTCAGAACTCATAAGTAGAGAAAGAATGGAGATTTTTGAAGGAGTCTGGTTGAGCTGATCTACGGCATTGTAATCCCTCTTCTTGATGATCTTCAAGAATTCTCTATCCTCTTCAGCAGTCACTGCTTTCTTAGATGAGCCTTCTTCTGCTTCTGGGAGATTCACCTCCTTCCCCTTTGTTGGTTCAACTGTTGGTGCACTTTCTTTGCTTGGGATCACTTCAGGAGCGAAAACCCTTCCACTTCGAGTCACACCACTAGCTCCAGCAATGTTAGTCACATCTGGTTCTTTCAAGATTACTGGTTTGTTACCCACATAAACTACAAGCTTATAGTTCCAAGTCACTGCTTTGGTAATGTCAAATGAGAATGGAACGGGAACATAGATAACCATGGGCTTAATCTTCTTCACTGGCTCTAGGTCAACATTTCTCTGATAAGGGACCACAAAAGTCTTGGGAAGCCTCTCTTGATCAAACACAGACACAATCACAACAATATCTTCGTCAATCTTTGCTCTGGTGAACTGAATAACCCGCTGATCCATCAAACGATGAAGACAAATTTTGAACTCACCACATTGATCAGGGTTGGATGAACACACCATACAATTATCATGTACTCCATTCATTAATTATGCTTTCATCAATCTAGTATGGACCACTGTTAAAAGAGTATTCAACTTGAACACATCCTTTATCAATCCATCATCAGTTGAACTTTATATAGCATTGACACCTGAACCATCATGTTTAGGCAAAGGATTGCTCCCCACATTTGGAACATCAACAAAAGACAATATTTTATGATCTATCAACTCTTGAACTCGGAGCTTGAACACCTTGCAATTCTCTGTTGTATGACCCTCTGAATTAGTATGAAAGGCACATCTAGCATTCTCATCATACCAAGGCTTATGCGGCTTCGGCATTGAAGGTAATGCCCTTGGCACGACAGTCCCATTCTAAATCAGATATGGTAGCAATTGAGTGTAAGTCATTGGGATAGGAGTGGTATTCACATTATTGTACTGTTGATATGGCCTATGTTGATTTGGTCGTTGCAATTGAACTGGATGTGGTTGATTATTTTGTTGATTTCTTTGTTGATGTTGAAGTGGAGGAACCTGGAACTGAGGTTGTGGAGCTTGATATTGAGGAACTGGAACTTGATGTTGAGGTACTGGAGCTGGAATAGGGACAAGAGTAAATGGACGATAAGGTATGGTTGGATATTGAGCAGCCGCTACGTAAGGGTACTGATAATAAGGCACAGAAGCAGGAGCCTTGTATGGTGCCCTCCCCCTCTGAGAAGAAATGGCACTAGTCCCACCCTCCTTCCTCTTGAATCCGTTGAAAGGCTTCTTCAAGATTAGTTGACTGCTGGAACCTCCCTGGATTTTACCACTTTTCAATCCTTCCTCTACTCTTTCACCCACGATCACCATGTCAGAAAATCCCGTGGACACACTATTGATCAATCTTTCATAATATTGGCCCTGCAAGGTACACATGAAAATGTCAATCAATTCATGATCAACCAATGGCGGGTGCACCCTTGCAGCCAATTCTCTCCAGCGTTGTGCGTATTCTTTAAAAGATTCATTGTCTTTCTGGGCCATACTCTGAAGCTGAGTACGGTTTAGTGCCATGTCAATATTATATTTGTATTGCTTTGCAAATGCTTCAGCTAACTCATCCCAAGTGTGGATGTTGCTACACTCCAACTGCATGTACCAATCCAAAGATGCCCCAGTTAGACTGTCCTGAAAGCAATGGATCATGAGCTTATCATCTCTGGCATAGGTAGCCATTTTTCTGCAATACATTTTCAAGTGTATGTTAGGACATGTGAGACCTTTGTATTTTTCAAATTCAGGCGCTTTGAATTTTGGAGGAATCACCACGTCTGGGACCAGACACATCTCCAAGGCACTTAATCGGGTTGAGTTATGTCCTTCCAAGATTCTTAGCTTTTTGGCCAGAGCACGACACATCATGATAGCCTCAGAATCTTGGGCAGCAATAGGGATGACCATTGGAGAAGCTCCATTATAATTCTGCATTTCAAACTCGTCCTGGAGCTCCTCATCAGTGTGGGGAATGACTACTTGATTGACTATCGGAGGTCCTTGCACAACGACTCCATCAACTACTCCAGAAGTATGCGCAGGTGGAGGCACATGAGTTCTTTCAGGCGGTGGAATAAAACCTGGAGGAAGACCGTAGATAATGGGATTTGGAATAGGAACTGAAGGTCCTAACTGAAGAGCAACCCCTTGAACTAGAGCATCGTTCCTTGCAGCAGCGGCAACACGAGTCTCTTATTCCCTTCTAGCCATAGCTTGTATAGCCTCAAAGATCTGCTCAATCTTGCTTTTGACAGAGTCCATCTCCTCTCTGAAGGTAATTTGTTCTTCTCGAACTATATCCATGATTCTTCTTGTGTTGGAGCGAGTAGCGTGTGCACGTTGAGGACTCAACTTGAACTACTGGAGACGAGGAAAAAATGAAATGAATTTTTATTTTGAGAAATGAAATGCATGATGCATACTTTAATGCACGTGGCTATAAAAAATGTCTTTTATGCTTATGTTCAATTTTATTTTCAAGGAACCGTGTTAGATTCCTTGTTATTTAGCAAGCATTCAAAGAGATCACGGGGAATAAAACAAGAATGGAACCAAACTTTTTGTACAAAAGAAAGTCAAAATCCTTTATTCATTCAATTCAAAACAGAGTACAAAGATTGAGTACAAAATATTCTTTCAAACATAAAGGAAAGTACAAAATGGCAGGGTTAGACTGTAGGCTTCTGTTTGTTGAGCTCTTCCAACTCTCCTTTGAACCTTTTCATCATGTCTTCACAAAGATAAATAAAGTCAGTCACTGAAGGAGGGATGCTGTCATTGTCTATGTCTTCCAGAGCAGATCTTAGCATCAAAGGCACATTCTTAGCCATGCCATTACAGAAGTCTATCAAACTGGCAAACTTGTCTCGATACTCATTTCTTTGTTCATGTAAAAACTGGATGGTTTCCCTGCAGGCTGCCAAACTAGAATTCACATTTTCCCTTGCGTTCATCCAATCTTCACCTTCTCGTAGCAAAGAGTCATGTCGGTCTCTCCAGTATCGTTCCCACTCATTAGCATTTTCAGCCTCCTGGCACTTTCCTTTCCATATTTCAGGTGTAACCTGAGTAGCAGCCAGAGCACTCTCTTTACTACGGCGTTCTCGTTCTTCCCTTTCTTTTGATTCACAGAGTGAAACACTGAGGTTGGTTGTCTCATCCTCAATCGTCTCTCTTATCTCCTTCTTTTGTTTTGTGGCGAGCTTCCACCATTTCTCTTTCTCACGATAATCCCTCTCAGCCTCTTTCAGTTAGCTTTTGACGGTATTCAAGCAGCTATCAGCCTGATCTAACCCATGCTTGACTCTTTTTCTCTTATATTCCTTCTTATCAGTCCTTTCCATATTTGCTTGAAGTTGTGTGTTCTTCCGCCCAAGCTCCCACTTATGATTATCCCTTTCTTCAGTAATCCGGAGAAGGTTTAATCATAGCTCTTCATTCTCTTTTTCCAACCTTTGGATGACAACTTTGAGCTCTTTACCTTCCTCCATAGTGACGTGAGTAGGTTTTGGAAGACTTGTATGCATTGGAGGCTCATAAGGGTATGGTAGTTTGTCTTGAGAAGCTCTGGCTTGGACCCAACTCGTATATGGCTCTCTAGCTATACAATTCTTCTTTTCACGCTCCCTTTTTTCCTTCTCTATGAACTTTAGTCCAGGCACGACCTATCCTCTTCACCAGATCAAAGTCCTTCACTCCTTCTCCCAGCATGAAACCTTCTAGCAACTTGTCTTCTGGTTTTTCATCCATAGGAAACCTAAGTTGCCGCATAGCAAGCTCAGGGTTGTAATTAATGCAACCTCGAGTCCCTATGAGTGGCACATTATGGAAGTTGCCACATTTGACGATTATGTCCACATCATCATAAACACGAGAATACCATGTGATGTCATCGATATTGAGAGACATGATTTTTTGAGACCACTTGAGGTTATCCTTGTTCTAAACAAAAGGCCCTTCGCTTGGTAAGTGAGATAAGAACCATTTATACAGTAAAGGAGCGTAACACTGGATCATCCCCTTTTCTTCTCATTTCTCCAATGGATGGAGTGATAAACATCTTCAAGCAAGGTGGGAATGGGATTCTTGAGCAAGAAAATGCGTATAGCAGTCATGTCCATGAAGTCATAAATGTTCGGGAACAAGACAATCCCATAGAGTATCAAGGCTAACACAACATTGAAAGCGACCCAATCTTCTTTACTTTTGAAATTTGAAGCTTTTCCCACTAAGAACTTCAAAGTGAAGCCCAAAGTGTCTCCTTTTGGTCCAAGATTAGCTTTCACTTCTGCTTTATCTAGATCTATAGATGAACCTATTTGTTGATGTGTAGGAAATTCCCCTAGACCGGTGTAAGGGACTTCGTCCTTGATACCAATGTCTGCTATATGTGATAACTCTTCTAGTGTTGGCGCCAATTGGAAGTCCTGGAATGTGAAACACCGTAAGGGAGGATCATAGAATTGTGCCAAAGTAAAAATGGCCCAAGCATCCACCTCGGTGTTCATGATAGTTAACAAGTCACCATACTCAACACAAAAGTTATTCCTTCTGATTTTTTTCATATCCGAGATCAATCCCTTAATCAATCCTAGCTTTGGATTCCTGAACTTGAATGAATAAGTACTTTTCTGATTGCTACCCATGTCTTCTGAATGCCTGCAATCAACAGAGTCTTCAGGTCCCTTGAAAATCTGCACATGTCATATATGTTATGATTATGAAATGTTTTATGTTTATGTATGTACAGTTGGGTAGGTGATCATTGGAACATTCTGATTAATTACTTCATGGAGGAAAGGTTCCAGGAATAGGAAAAACAAGCACAAGTAGGCTCTAGGGTTTAAAAGGTTCCTAGAGTCATGGACCCAATTCAAGAATATTATCGTCAGAATGACTAATTGTAAGAAAATAATATCTTAAAAAGGATCTATTCTAGGTGAGGTCTTTGTATTAACCCAACGAGTCATAAGTCTCGCAGGTCAATACTACACAACCATCGACTCCACGGTTCTAGACACGGTTCCCAGAGTCACGGATCACACCTGACAACATTATCGCCAGAACGACTGCTCGTAAGACAATAATATCCTCAAACATGATCTATTCTGAGTGAGGTTTTTGCTGTAACCCAACGAGTCCAAAGTCTCATAGGTCAACACTACACAACCATCAGTCCTAAAAGCCATAGGTTCAAGGTTCTACAAAAGGTCCTCAGAATCATAGATCGAGGTTGAAAGTATCACCGCCAAAATAACTAATCATAAGACAATAACACTTTCAAGGGATCTCATCTTAGTGGGGTTCTCGCATCAACCTAACGAGTCCGATGTCTCGCGGGTCAATAATACACAACCACCATCCTAACTTAAGTTTTTCTCATAGCTCGAGTATAAAGCTTTTCCTCACACAAATGGCAATAGTCCAGAAAGTTCCAATGATACCACATATCAATAATACAACAATTAGAAATACAGATAATAAAGGCATATATAGATAAAACAAATAAGAAGTAAATAAACACAAAACAAACTAAATTAGGGTTGACTCGCTTAGGAGAAACCAATCCCCAGCAGAGCCGCCAGCTGTCGGGCGCGAAAAATACCCGAGCGTAAGGAACGCTCGAAATATAAACAAAACAGAGTCGCCACCGAACTTTAGAGTTGATTTTAAGCGGAGACAAACATCCAAGCAGGGAGCTCTACTGCAGTACTCAGATGCTCGAAAAGGAAGAGGCCTAAGCCTAATCACTCTCTTTTCATCCAATAGTTTGTTATGAAAATGTATGGCAAATTAGGTCAAAGTTCATTAACGGAAGAAGATTAATCAGACATAGAGCTCTACAGCAGTGTCCAAATAATCGGGAAAGAGAAGGTCGATACCCAATCAATCTTTTACTTCTATAAGAGAAATGACCTAATTCTAGTAATTACTGTATGTTAATATGGAAGACGAATGTTTGAACATTGAGCTCTACAGCAGTATCCTAACATTCAAAACAAAGAAAGTCTAAACTTAATCAGTTTCTTCCATTTTTACTGTAAAAAGATTTTAAAACAGGGGGGCAACTTGACTTTGGATCAAGCGTCTCAAGTTGACTTATGAAAATAGTTTGGATGTGGCGGGGGCTTAGATTTTTAGTGAACATATGAGGATAGGCGTGCTCTTAATGCTTGTTTACTCAAGATATTCAAAAGGATATGCTTCCAATTATCACTCGTTATCCTTCGATTTTATTAAATTATTTTGGGCATAGAAACATTTTGACGTTGGATCAAGCGTTTCAATTTAATTTATGAAATAATTTGAATTAAGCGAAAGAGCTACTCGATGTTGGATCGAATACTCACGTTGTGAAAATGGTTTGACTTGTTGAAAATGGTTTTTGAGTTTAAATATGAAAATAAATTTGTTTTTTTTTTGTTTTGAAAATAAATGTGGATTTTTATTATTTTAATATGATTTAGTTTTTAATGCTTAAATATTTAACTACTAAAAAAATAGATGATAAGAAAAAGAGAATCAAAATAGAGTGTGGTTTAATGAGTAAATAAGCTTATATTCTAATGATACCCAGTCCAACAAGGGAAATCATTCAAATTAATTTCAATTAAATGATAGCAAATAGGAAATAATAAAATAAATAAAGTAAAAGAATAGCAAAAAAACCTAAAATTTATCGGCTTTATGCATATGACGTGCAACCCAAAATTCTACCAGAATAAGAGCACATGCATAGGATGGTTAGGTAGGATGTTAAATAAGAATTTGACAGTCACTTAAAAAAACATATCTACATATAAACTTAAGCTGGAACATTTATTTATATATATAATAAACTGAAACATTCTATACACATAAAAATCAAATTGAATAATATATATATATATATATATATATATATATAATATATATATATATATATATATAATATAATATATATATATATATATATATTAGAAAAAATTAGAACAAAGAAATCTATATATACACATGCAAACTAGCATTAACTATATATTAACAGTATGTATGTATTAGAAAAAATTAGAACAAAAATTTGTATATACACATGCAAAACTAACACTAACAATATGTATATATTATAAAAATTTAGAACAAAAAATTTATATATACACATGCAAAACTAACACTAACCGTATGAATATATTAGAAAAAATTAGAACAAAAAATTTAATATACACATACAAAACTAACACTAACAGTATGTATATATTAGAAAAAATTAGAATAAAAAATTTAATATACACATACAAAACTAACACTGACAGTATGTGTATTTTAAAAAAAAATAAAAAATTATAAGATATTGTTTATATATATACACATGGTACCAACATACATATATTTAAAAAACTTAGAACAGAGAGTTTATATATATAAAGCAAACAAGCATAACTAGTAACAAAAGTTTGAACATTGAAGTAGAAAATAGAAGCTTACCGAAAGGCAAATGGTTTACGGTGGTGCAACCACTGCAGTGTATTGTTATTGTTGTGCTCGGTGGTGGATTGAAGGTGTTGGTCGTTTGGTTTCCGGCAAAGACAAAACGAACGGAGGAAGTACGTGTTGAGATTTGTTTTGTATGTGTAGGGTGAGGTTTGGTCAGAGGGTGTGGTTTTCGGCGAGCAAAACGAGGGCGGAAGAAAGGGTGGTTTATGGAGGAACTTTGAAGTGCGTTGATTTTCTGAAGTTATGGAGGAAATTTTCAAGTGTATTGATGAATGACGAGATGGAGTAGGTTGTTGTGTGAGGAGAAAGTTACATGGTGGGTTTTTTTTGTTGAAGCTTTCCATCCATCCTTATGAGTTCAATAGTGTGGTTGTTCATGAAGCATGTGTTATGTGTTGGTTAAAACAGAGGTATTGTTGTATGTAATGATGTGAAGTGTATATCATGAAGAAGAATAGGGAGGGGGTTTTCTTGAGATGGGTTAAAGATGATGTTGATGGTGAGTATCAGTTTATGAAGAAAGTGTTGGGAGAAGGGATGAGAAAGTGAAGTGTGATGATGAATGATGATGATGGAGCAGAGAATGGGAGAGTATAAAAAGAGAGAAAAAGAGAGATAAAAGAAATCTAAGAGAGAGACCATATGGGAAGGAAGGAAAAGAGGAGAAAAATATCTAAACACATGTCATATGTCAACTTTATGATGGTTCAAAATTAATCTATTTTTAAAAAATAAAATAATAACAAGTGTCAAAAGGTGATTGGTTGTCTAATTTTATTTATAAAATAAAATAATTCTTTTATCTTCAAAAATTAAATTAAAAATTAATAAACACAAATTAAAATTGATTTGAAAATACAAATAATTCTAAATAAATCTTCCGATTATTTTTTACAAAAGAGTAAAAACAATCGGACAAAAATTGAATAAAATTTGGGCGCCAAAATACCTGAAAAAAATGAACGCATTAAAATGATCAGCATGAAATAAACTTCTATGAAAATATAGGTTTTGATCGATTTTTGAAATAAAAATTGACCGGTTAAATGGCTCAGGCGGATAAAAGTGAGATTGAAAAAGTAGTCGAAAAATTAAAACTAGCACGCCAAGTTAAACCACGCGAATCATAGATTAAGAAAACTGACATCTTCAAGCTCAATTTTGAAATTTCCCGTCCGCTAATTCGACGTACAGTTGAGAAACGATGCGACTGGTCTGTCTATAGATCCGAAAAATTAACCTAGCTGGAATTTCAAGCACTATGCGAAACAAAATGCATGCTGTGACAAGTATAAAATTCAAACTTTTGTTGAATGCACTGATTCACTGACTAAATAAATACAAACAGACAATCAGACACAAATGAATCGCCCTTAGACCATTTGCTTCTCATTCTCAAACACAAACAAAACCCTGTATATATTCAGACAATGACAACACTCTTGATTATCACCTTCTAAACCTCTGAAACAAGATGCAACAGAATAAATGATGCACTGAGATCGAGAAATCAAGTCTTTCGACTTCTCAATCAACATGTGACTGAATGAATGTTATTAAGATAAGATAAAATGCAAGAACTCCTGACTTTTCATCTAAACTCTTGATAAATGCTTTTTAACTTATGAAATGCATGGCAAAATGGACCGATTCATGATATGCTGATGCGAGTGAAAAAACTCAGGGTAAAATTTAGGGTATGACACATGAGAAGACTCAACTTGGTTTTTTGTTGTATTTCTAAGGTGTCTAACTTTATCGGTCTGAGCACAAACAATCTTCTCTTTGATCTGGTCCAAAATGATACTTTCAACATATTTCAACAAACTTGGATATTTCTCACACACCCTTCTGAAATGTATAACAGAATCAGCGTATGACTCTTATAGAAGAACTTATTATAATATTCCATGCATCCATTATTCTTTCCACTATCACACACGGCTTGACCATTTTTCCGTCTTCACCCATAATTTTTTTCGTCCCTACCACGAGTTTAACCCGATTCTCACATTATTTGCGATGTGATACCTATAAAGTAATCCGTAAGAAGTAGGAGAGACTTTTCAACCAAATTCATCAAATAAGTATTGTGGTCAATGACAATTACTTTTGGCATGTCTTCTTTGTCCTTCAACATTTCCTGACACACTTCTAAAACCCAAGTAACATTTTCCGCTCTCCAGAAATGCAAACCAAACAGAATAAGTATTCTCAATAGAGGTAACACCAACAATTTAAAATAATGGAAGCTTGTACTTGTTGGTCTTATACGTTTAATCAATAATGAGCACAATATGAAACATGTTGAACAACTTGATGGAATAAGGATGAGTCCAATATATATCTCTAACAGTTACTCCATCCTCGCACATTCGGCACCTAGATACGTATATGTTATCATCCAAAAGTTTCAAGGTTTGTTGTATTTCGATTCTATCCACCCTCAGTGCCTTGTTATTTTGGTATCGAATATTGTGGACTTATCTGATATTTGCGATATTTTTAGATCTTTTACGTTTCAAAGTTGCAAGTATGTTTCTCGGTTGCACCAAATTCAATGTCATGTCTGAAGCGAATTCCCTCTCTTCCGACATAAGGCGACATGCAATTGGATGACAGACTAAATTTTCACACAAGTCATGGTTATGTAAACCACATATTACACTAAATCTCCATTTGTAATTTGCCAACAGATAACCACGCAACTTAAAGGGACACTCACATTTTCTTGAATCAGTGTCATCTCGTTTGAAGTTATGGATATAAGTTGTATACTTCCTATTTATTTCGCATGTTATTGTCACAAGTGCACCTCTTATATCTGAACCATTATCGGACCTTCTGATTATAGTATCTAACCCCAGTTTGTGTGCCTCCGTACAAATCCATTGAAGCACGTGTTCACGAAATTCAAATTCTTGATCATTTTTAAATGTTTTCCAACACCACCTTCTTCACAACAACATGTGTTAACATATGGAGGAAGGTTTGGGGAAAACGTCGGGTGCATCATATCTAATTAATTAATAACATAAAATAAAAAGTGGTAGACTCCGGAAATGCATTTTCGGGGGGAGTTCATACAGATTCCGGAAATACATTTTCGAGTTTGATGTAAGATTTCTCAGCTAAAAAATAAGATTAATGTGAGAAATAAGGATTGAAATAAACTATCTTCACCTTGAATTCCAGCTTCTTTTGCTCCTTCTGATGTGATGAAACACAAGAATGAAGTTTTGGAGTGAAAATCTTGATTGAGAATGAAAGGGTTTTTTAGAAAAAATTAGATATGGGGTTTGACCATGCGACGTTTGATATTTTGGGAAATGCATCTCCGGAAATGACTGACATGTAAAGGTGACAAGTTTTCAAATTGTCGCTTCAAAACTCCGGAAATGCATTTCCAGAAACTCCACTGGAACGCTCAATAAACAATAAATGGAATTGATATGTTCGGAGACGCATCTCCAGAACAATTTTTTTTAAATGGGGTAACACTCATTTGATGCGTCATTCAGTGATGCAAATGGTATGTCCCGAGATACATCTCTGAAATCTGAAGGTCATTTTCAAATTTATAAGATGTTATTTCACCTCATATGATGGAATTAGAATTTCCCTTAAATTTACATGAGTTGGTTATGAAGCCCAATATTTCTCTTGAATACTGTAAAAATATAATTTTTGGCCTCGATGCCTAAAATAGATGAAACTCCCATTTTAAAATACATGTTTAGTGACTTTTTCTTTATAATTATATGGACTAAATTGAATAATTTGAAAGTCATTGAGGACTAAAATGATTTTAAAAAAACAAATTCAGGCCAAAGCCACTTACTAATGAGACCTCGAGAATATATTAATAACTAGATTGAAACATGCGCGATGCGCGGGATTTAGATGAGTTTTTTGTAAATAGTATTATAAAATATAATATTTTATTTTATTTATTATAAACAATATTGTAATTGAGATGATAAGATAAGGATGATAAAAAAGAGAATAAAATTTTAAGTAAAAAAAATATATTTGAATCATAGAAATGCAAATAAGGCATTACAATTCATTATTTTTTTTACATAAGTTGCAAATAATTTTAAAATATGAAATAAGTGTTAGAATTTTAATTTTTTTATATTTTATTTTAACATATTTAAGAATGTTTGTTCATTATTTTGTGTACAAAAGTCGTTCCATGTTCAAACAACTTACACTTTATATAACTATTCAAGATAGTTAACATTAACATTTTAGACGGAGTTCTCTATTTTGTGTTGAATTTGTAATATAAAAAATAATGAATATGAGTGTTGAATGAGTCTCAATGGATTGATCGACCATTTGAGTATTTAAATATGTCTAGTGTTATTGTTTTTTTTTAGGTGTTTGCCTTTTACTATACCATCAATTTGTAACATTTACAATTACCCCGATTCAATTGAATTAACCCTTCAATTCAATTATTTACAATTTAACAATATATTATAGGAAATTATAATCTAATGAATTATAAACGATAGGTAAAATGTTTATGGCTTAATTTTGTAATATGTATATGTAATTATAATTTAAAATAATATTTCAAAAATAATTAGAAGTATTTTCTTGTTTATTCAAAAATTATAAGTTAAATTTAAAAAGAATTATTGAATTTTTTCAATAAAACTATTTTATGCATAATTTTTTACGGAATAAAATATTATATAATATTGATAGGCACGAAAAAAAGATAGATACCAAAAAATGAAAATAATCATTTGTATGTGAGAAATAAAATAAAAGGTATTTTTATAACTATCGATACGAAATCGATTATATCTTTTTTGTGAGTGATTTAACTTAATTAAGAGACTAATATAAATTTCATTCATTTTTATATGAATTAAATTAGTTCTCATAATATTTTATCGAGTTATTTAGAAATTGTTTAATTTACTTTTTTTTAAGAATGATTATAGTGTTTTTATCGAGTTGTTTGAAAATTGTTTATTTAAATTTAGAGAATAAATGTGCGTAATAAATCAATGGATATACATTATTTTTTTTAGTTAAAAAAATATTAAGAGATGATTCATGAAATATGAAAATCGAAGTATTTTAATTTTAAAAAAATTATAAATAAAACGTTATACTTTTTCTTAAATAAATAATTGAAATTTTGAAATATTATATTTTGAAGAGCCTTGTATCGTATTTTTAATAATGTAACGAATAAGAGAATGAATTGTTAATGAAATACTTTGTGATTCAATTTTAATATATTATACTAGATTTTGATACATTCGGAGATTAAGATAAGATCATTTAATAAACTAAATAAACGTTTATCCTTAAAGTAAGTTATTGGAAATTAAAATTCTAAAATATTGTTTTTAAGCAGCAAAATAAAATATAAAATTAAAAGTGGCACAAGACACGTCGAAATCCAACATTGACTAGATGTTAGAGGATCATTTTCCACTGAGCTCTTATATACTTCTTTTACTGAATGTTTAACTGTTTGCTTGAAAATTGCTAAATATTTTTGTCTAGTGGAGCTTATATCTAAGGGGAATTTCACTTCTTGAACCTTGCGTATTTATTGGTGATTGTTACAATTTGAATGCTTCCATGTCCTCTTACAAGTTGAATGTTGAAATATGTCTACCATCATCTAAGTACTTGACTTTGTATATCCAACTACAACAAATTGGTTTAACACCAGGTGGTAATTCTACAAGCTTCCATGTTCATATTTTCTTAAGAGCATTAAGTTTAAGATGTATAGCTTGCCTCTAACATTCTAATTTGAAGGCCTCGGTATAGGTTTTAAGTTCAGTATAAGAGACTAGCGCTAAAGAATAATGTGAATTAATGGGAGACAGTTTCTCGTGAGAGATGAAATGAGACATCAGATAGATGTTAGCTTTGATGAATAATTTGTTATAGCAGTTGAATTATAGATATATTCTTAAAAATATGATGGATGTTGTGTCACTATTGGGATAGATGAAATGAGACATAAGATAGATGTTAACTTTGGATGAATGATTTGTTATAACAGTTGAATTGCATATATATTATTAAAAATGTGATGGATGGTGTCTCACTCTTGAAGAGGCTCTAGTTGGAGGGTGAGTTTGATTTTAGGTGTTTGTTTTAAGAATTGTGGTGATATGATCATCATTTGAACTTTGAAGTTGGGATGTGTAGTTAGCAGGCATGTGGAGGTGATGTATGTATGTCTATTTACTGGTGTGATATTTTTTTTTTATATTATTTGAGGTGTTGTTTATTTGTAAGGAAAAATGTGCAGATGAAAGGAACCGTTTATGGACACAAAAAGTTTATTTTGAGGTAATGTTCATGAAAACATTGTCCTTCATACCAGAGGTCACTACTACAAAAAGCGTTTTATATCTCGGATGTGAAATGCGTAATATCTCAGATAAAGAAGTGAGGTAACGAAGGGTGACATGAAAACTCACCATTTATCATCTCGGTAAAAATAAAACTGAGATAAAGTTATATGGACATGGGATCGAGCCCCAACAGATGCACTTTTATTATTTTCAAAATTAACTTACCTTACCTTTCGGTTTTCAAATAAAATCGAGGGGTAAAATTATTTCTTTTTTCTTTTAAAAAAATCATTATATGGTTTACCCATAATATTATATTGTTTACCCAGAATATTACATTGTTTACCCAAAATATTACATTATTTACAAAAAATATTAAGATAAAAATTAAATTCACTATAGATTTAGATAAAATCAAATTCCCTAGGTGGGTGAAGATCAAATATTGGTGCAAATATATTCTCCAAGGCTTTGCATGCTTTTGATTCTTAAGCAAAACCAAATAAGAGTTAGATAAACAAAATCAATATTCAAATATAAGATTTTGTGCTCAAATAAATATTTAAGAAAACAAACCTGAAACCCAAGTAATTTTCTGCTCTTGCAAACCATCTTAGAGAACTTTTCCAAATGTCTTTATGTTTCAAGCGCTTCATGTTCCATATAGGTTACATTTTCAATATTCAACATGTTTTTATAATGGATGTCCCTAAGGTTTAACGCGGATCACTAATGGCAGATTCTTGAGTGTTGATAAACATTAAATGGAAGACAAAAATTTGTTTAAGGGTGTTGAATATAGTAAAAAAAAACGTTTAACTATCCCCTCAGTCACGAAGAAAACCGAGGTGAATAATTATATTGTTTACACACAATATTAAAAATACATTATAAAATCGGTTTCCCAATGAGAACTTCTATTTTCCATGTCCAGGTCTCATGCAAGATGCTAGAGATCTGTTTCTCAATGAGTATTTTTATTTTCCATACTTGTAATCCATCTCAGAGATCTATAATAGCAACTCATGATCAAATGGACAGTGACTAATATTTCCTCCCTTAGGGTAAAATCTGTTTAACGAATGTTTTTATAGTAAAATATTATTATTAAACACCTCATCTATATTATAAAATTGAGGTTTTTTATCTTCTCCTTTTAACTATCACCTCGGTGATGACGAAAACCGAGGTGAATAATTTTTTATTTAAATTACATTGTTTACGTAGTATATTAAAATAAATTGTTTACAACCAATCTTTGCTCTTATTTTTGAATATCTTCGCTGATATCCAGAATTAGTTGTATTCCCTTCTTTGTTCAAAGGTTAAGCTCTCTTCCTTGTTGATTAATCTCCCTTCTTTGTTGGTTAAGTTCCCTTCTTTGTGTAACTTGAAGCAAGAATTATTTTATGCACTTGCAATCTATCAGTTGAGTACTCTTCAAAGGTTGAGCTCCCTTCTTTAACTAAGGGTTATTCAACAAAAAAAAAAACAACGACAACGTCAACACCATTATATGAGATAGATTGCAGGGGCAGAAAAAATGTTTTGTTCAAGATAGAAAAACATTAAAGATTTTTCTGTCGTGCAATCCATTCCAAAGAATGATGCTTGCAAGTTCGTGGCAGCTTCATATTAGTAAGGATTAGGGTAAAATATGTTTAACGAGTGCTTTTATAGTAAATTCTTATTATTTTATGTCTCGGTTAAATAGAAAACTGAAGGGTTCGAACATTTTGTTTACACTTATAAACAAATAAAATCATAAACTGTGATAGCTGGGAATCAAAGTTTGTACTGAGTTATTTTTTCACCTCGGTGTTATGAAAAACTGAGGGAATGTGTTTTTTTTTATATTTTTAATAATAAAAAATAGTGTGCCTTGGCTTTATACCTCGATTTTCTATTATTCGAGGTGAAAGCTTCGTCATGAAAAACGTTATTTGTTGTAGTGGGTATATCCTAAGAAAATATATTTCCTTGCTTTATGGTTAAGTTTAGTTCTATGTATATGAAGACCGTGTGCATAACATAGAGAGCCAAAAACTTTAAAGGAGTTTATATCAAATATTTTTTCATACATTATTTGATAGGATGGTGTCGCACCTCGAAAAATGAGAACATGACCTCGTGAAGCGCAATTAGATGCTTGCAGGATGGACTTAACAGAGTCGGCATCGAACTTTATTTATTCCCCAAGAGGAAAATGGAAAATATTGATAAAACCCAAGAACGAACAACAATGATTATGATCATCACAACCAAATCAGGGTTCAGGAGTCGATTACGCAAGGGGAAGGTATTAGCACCTCTCACGTCTGTTGTACTCAACAAGAACTGTTTGGTTAGTTGTGCACGTTAGTGTTAGCTTAGAAATGTTAGGATTCTCTAGTTATTAAAAGGAAATAATATGACAAAAATATTTATTTTTTATTAGGGTTCCTGACGAGACTTTGAATCTCGCTCCTGCGTATCTCTGGATGCGATGGAGAAATCAAGGCTACGTAGTTCTGGGTAGAAAGTGTTTCTTTGTTGGTTGATTTTAGCGAAAGCTAATTTATGTCAATCGAGGGAAAAACATTGTTGGCTACCTAAAACAAGTAGAGAAGGGAACGTTCACATCACGACCGGATGGATTTACAAGTCAACATTCGCGGGAAATATCGCTAGCTTACTCACACGTTCAAGTGAATGAAACGTTATTTTTGCATCGTCTTGAGACAAAATACCTTTCATTTATAAAAAAGGTTTGAGGATCAATCACGTGGTGGCAAGAAAAGAGTTTGATTGGTTTGAAGTATTTTTGGACGATCAAAGAGTTCGGAAGGGCGAGAACTACATCTCTTTTCCCAACTCTCGAGAGCTCGTGGACTACACCACATTCCTTTTTCATCTTATTTGTGAAAGAGTTTTTATATTTTTGGATGTTTTGAAGTTTAGATTGAGAAAACACATTCAATTCTAGTTGAGGTTTATTACGTGTTGTGGAATTGATTTGAGGATGATGAGAGTTTGGATTGACGAGAACTACATCTCGGATCTAACTCTCAAGAGCTCGTTGACTACACCTCGTTCCTTTCATCTCTATTATTGAAAAAAGTTTTTAATAGTTGCTAAGTTTTTTATTTATTAAGAAAATGGCTTGACGTTGGATAAAGCATTTGATTATCGATTGCAAAAGAGCTTGAGGATTGGAATGGAGGGTTGAAATGGAGGGTTGAAAAGTTTGAGAACTTGGGAATGAATAGAAATGGTTTGAATTAACATTGAGAAAATACTCGATGTTGGATCGAGTTTTTATTTTTGTTCTTTATGAGAAATGATTTATTTTATTCTTGTGTTAGAAGTAGCTAAAATAAAGCAAACAAGAAAATAAAGCGATAAAATTATTACACGTCATGGAAATTGGGATACATTTTGTCGAATGGGAATATGAGATAATGAAACAATTAAATCGAAACTAAATCAATAAACGCAAGTAAATGAGTGTATGTGCACGAAGAAATGGCATCATTGTAAGAAAGTCCAAGAGTAAGCCATGGGAATCGGAGATAGCAACTCAACAACATATGTACAACACACGTTCATAATAATTAAATCGAAAGAAGTAACATCGAAGCCTACACGGATTAAAATCGTGATGCAAGGATGCAAATCAATGTCAAATAACGCAAGGACATGCAAGGCAAATGGAAATTGAAAAGAGAAAGTAAAACTCTAGGTAATGTGCTCAAAGTCGATTTATGCGTATCGACAACAAATGGGATGTCGTATGCAAAGGGTCATAATGCGGTGAAATACAATCAATGTATCGATAAAAATCGGTGGCACAACGACATGGAAATGTCGAATCCACAGATAAGAATCCAATGTTTAGCAATGAAAATATTCAAAGGAAATGGAACAAAATCCACAAGTATCATATTTTATTTAATCAATAAATAATGTGTAATTACAATGATTGTAATCGAAACAAAAGTGAAAAGATAAATACAACAAAATAAAATTGTAAATGTAGTGTCAATAGCAAGAAATATATGCTACAAAATTATAAAAATAAAATGACAAATTATTTTAAAGAAAATGTCAAAAGAAATCAAAAGAAAAGTAGAAAAAGAATGGAAAAAAGCACAAAATATGAGAAATAGTGGTAGACAAGTGTGAACTCATGACATGGGGGTTAAGAGGTGTGAGCCTCAACCACTTCTCCCATGGTCCTCATCTACTACAATAAGGTCATGATAAATATATATGAGAAAAACATTGAAAAATAGAAAAGAAAAGAAAACAACCAAAATAATAGAAAGGGGGCACAAGGGATCGAACATAGGTCATGGTGGTTGGAAGGCGTGAGCCTCAACCACTCCACCATGACCTTCAACTTTTCAATAAATGAACACTAATAAAATATAAAATAATAAAACACGGTAATGAAAACAGAAAAAGGTAACCCACGTAATCCTTCATGCATACACCACTGTTCACATATTTTCTCATGAAGCAAAACTCAGACTTGTCAAAAATCTTACTACAAGATCCATGGAAATGAAAACAAACCAAATCAACACCATGGAGGTTTGAGGGTTATGGTTGTTGCTCATTTCTAAGGGTAGTTCAAAGTGGTGAGGAGTAGCTATGAAGTTGGTTTTGTTAAGAGGTTGAGATTGTATGATGTCCGATGGAGGGAGTGGCTGGTGTATATTATGGGTGGTTGTGGTGTTTTAAGGAGGTGATTTTGGTGGAAGAAGAAGCAGGTTAAGGAAGGAAGAGGGAGAGAGTGTTGAAGATGGAGGGAGGTTTGTGTGAAGCAAGTTGGTGGAGGTGTTTTAATGGTGGTGGTGCGGCGGTTTATAAGGATATTGAAGGGAGGAGGTTGTACGATTGTCCAGAGGTGAGGGTGGTATATAGCAGCGGAGGGGATTTGAGAAGGACGCTGTGATGGTTATTGAAGGTTAATTTAGATGGAAAGGAGAAGATTGAGGAAGCTCAAGATGGAGGAGAAGTGAAGGAAGGTGGCATTCTGGTATCTTCCGCATTTTCACTGAAGGGGAAACTTTTTTTTTTTTTTTTACCTTTTTTCAATTTAGAAAGAGACCAAAGATAAGGATACACATGGCGCGACGGATCTGAGTTTTTTTATCCCCTTTTTCATCAGCACATTCAATATATTTATACTAGGTTTTTTTTTAACTTCACAATATATCAATAATGCCCTTAATTTTAATTATTAGTGTAAAAAAGGTTAAAAACAATTTAAATCGAATAAATATATCATAATCTAAATAATGAAAATTAAACCGAAATAAAGATGCAGAAAAATCTAATTAATAATCACAATCATTTTGACAAAAAGACAAAAATAAACAAACTTAAAATGAATAAAAATCGGTCGCAAAAGTGATAAAAAAATAAACTAAATGCAATAAAAGGATTATCACGAAATAAACTTCTCGAAAGCATACAAGTTTTTGTCGAATTTTGAAATAGAAAATGCTCGATTAAAATGCTCAGGCGGATCAAAATGTGACTGAAAAAGTAGCAGAAAAATAAATCAAACACACCAGGTTAAACTACGTGAAACATAGATTAATAAAATTGATATCTGCAAGCTCGATTTGGAAATTTTTTGCCCACTGATATGCCACTCATTTGAAAATTGATTCAACCGGTGTGCCTGTAGATCCGAAAATTTATTTAAACTGATGTTTTAGGCATTATGCGGTATGAAAGGCTTGATATGATATGCAGAGATGCAAAAGATATGATGTATGTATTAATTCGACAATTCTGGGTCAAAATAGGGGTGAGACAAGTGGTATGTGTTGTGAATGGGAGTAGGTACTTTATTCATGATGAATGTGGAAAATTTGATGGCATATGACAAATATGGTTTAGGCAGTTTAAATTGATACGAGAGAGCTCAACCAACATCTAACAAGTGTTGGTGTTTTCTTTCAACTCTACTATTTTGTTAGAAATTTTTAACACAAGACTTTTGGTGGATAATACCTTTGTGTGCATAAAATTGACTTAACATGACCTAGTCTAAAGTGATAAATGCTTGACTTAGATATTACAAAATTATTAGTATTGATCTTGATAACATAGTTGGTAATGTTGTATGCGTTAGTTTAGATGTATTTTGTATGATGTCAAAACTTTCCGTTTAGCATTTATGTACATTGGACGATATCAAATTGAGTCTAGTTGTGCATTTTGAATTAGGAAGCATGACAATATGGTTGTAAATGATTCAGGGAAGATTTATGCATCAAGAAAATGTTTTGTGCATCGAAGATTTTTTGGGTGAAAAAAACTGCATATAGGTTGATACATACGCTTTACAGGTCGACCTATAGAAGAAAAACTATCTACGGGTTGACACATACGATTATAGGTCGACCTATAGTAGATTTATTTGACTACAGGTCGACACATATAATGCATAGGTCGGCACCCATGCTGCATTATTGAAGCCTGTAGGTTCTGACTCGTGTCTCGCCTCTTCAGATTGACACATAGGCAGCACATTACATGTACAAGTCGACCCATGACTTGTATAGGTCGACCAATAGATCAAATATCTTGAAATTTTGATTTTTATTTCTATTCCTTTTGCATTCATTTTTCTTCATACATGTTTACATATATATAGTTCATACATGTATCATTATCTAGCAAGGTTTCTAGTGAGTAAAACCTATACGAAATCGGGATTTCAAAGCACTCTTATAATCTTCAATCTCTCTTCTATACATACACACAATCAAACTACACATAATCATTTTTTGATTGAGTGTCATCTAGATTAGGGTTGATAACATTCAATTAGATTATTTGTATCGTTGATATTGGGTTGAGAACTTTGAGGATTTTAAATCAGAAAACCAAGGTGGGGTTTTCCTTCAAGATCGTTAGGGTTTGAAGGTTTTGGACAAGATTACGTAATTCGGATCCGACCTAGTGAAGTCTTTAAAGAACAGAAGGTTCTTGGGCAAAGGAGTAGCGTGAGACGGTGGATCACATTCATAAATCTTGGGGGTCAACAACTATGCACATGGAATTAATTCGACCTAGTGAAAGCTTTGAAGAATAATGGGTTTCGTTCAAATAAATAGCGTGAGAATGGTGAATTGAAGCGGAATTGTTGGTTACTTGATCAATATTTGATCAAGGGTTTTTGGAGGTGGTAGAATCAACATCAAAACTATGGTTTGTAGGGTTAGAATTCTTCATCTCTTGTATTCGCATATTTGCAAAGTAAGATATGATATAATATCTCAATTAGAATTCTAATTGAGGGCATACGTACCCATAACGAGGTTCAGTTGGGGAACTTCCTAAACAAATCTTTGTGCACACTCTCTCCTCTCTCTCTCTCTCTCTCTCTCTCTCTATATATATATATATATATATATATATATATATATATTTATATTTCTTTTATTTTTGGTTTGCAAATTCTCGATTACATTGATCATTTGATCAATATTGTTTGGATCATAATTTTGAACACATTTTGAAATAGGTGTTGTTGTGTAGATCATAAACCATTTGGTTGTGATTAGATTTCTAGAACAACAAAAACACATAGAATTCCAAACATTATTGATCGTGCACTAAGTGTTCGACAAATTGTCTCACTTGTATTTTTATGTGTATTATCATTGAAGATAGACTTATTCGTACTACTTTGCATTCAACTAGTTGTGATTAGTTGTTGTTGATTGATTTGTGAATCGTTATCACATTGTTTCCTTTAATACGCATATCCGAGTTGTTTGATAATGGGTTCAGTTAGACAATTTTTGATCCTGGATATTTGTAACTTGCTTTCGCGCCATAAACTTTTCAAACTATTATTTGTCAAGTTTTTTTTAACTCAGGATCTATTCACCTCCTATAGATCTAGGCCTGTCGTCTAACATCATGTGCCTAATGCAGGGATGTTTGTGATGACTTGTATAATCGATTAGCAAATTGTTATGTTTAAACCATGATGTTTCGTTGTGTTGGTGAAGTAACATGAACAAATGCAAATGAAGTTACAATTGTTGAGTTTCTACTATTTATTGCTATTTGTTATTGTTGTAACATTATTTTATTGTTGTTTATGATGAATGATGTGGTGCATAATGGTGAGATGTGTAATGTGAATCTTTTGATATTAATGCATATTATTGAGAGTCATGTATCATGGTGTATGAATTTTGGTCCAGTTTTGGTGAGCCTTGATCCTATGGTGGGGATCGAGTGCGAGTAGATGGTTCCGGTGGGAATCAGTGAAGCATTACCTTTGGTGATGGTAACAATTTTGGTGTGCTCTGGTTTCAATAGGGAATCTGATCCTATTGTGGGGATCGAGAAGCGAAATGAATCTGAGTGTTCATATTTGGTACCATATGCATGACGAGTCGGTGTTTAGTACATTGCATAAGTATTGCATTTGTATTGATTGTTATTGATATGCTGTTAGATGAGAATACTTAATATGTTGGTGTTGATTGAGTAGCGTGTTTGTTATTGTTATGTGATAATCTACTCCCACTTGTTTTCGCCGTTAATTATTGAAGTGTATTTTCACCCCTTATGTTTGAATGTTGCCTTTATATGGGCATCGTGCATATACTCATGAGTAGCATCGTTGAAGTAATTGGAAGATAGCTCTTGGAGTGGCTTCCATTAGTTCGTCGTTTTTTTAGTAGGGTTTTTCTCTAATCATGTAACATCAGGCTGAGAACGTTTTCTTTCACTTGTTTTGTTTTGTTGAAGTTACTATTTATGTTTTGTTGAGATCTCAAAGTTGTGGCGAGTTGATTAATACAACTCCTTTTGGCCGTGTTATGAAAGTTGAAGTTCATGAGACTAAATGTTATGGGTTGTAATGTTGTATTTATTTAATTTAATAATGTTTCTGCATCGATGATACCCTAAGTGAAGGTGAGCACGCAATGACATGTGCTAAATTATTATGTTATAACCCATGTTATATAGCAGACTATGTTTGATTGTGCGTGACACCCTGAATGGTTGTATTTTGTTTAATTAAATGGTATGCAGGATTTAGAGTGTTATAACAAACACCAACAATATGGTGGACTTTGAATCTCCCCGAATCAAAGAAAATTTTCCAAGACAAATAGAAAATATACCATTTTCTATTTGCAAACACTTTTATAAAGTACACACACTTTCTTTACAAATTAAGTCACCACACACTTGGTGATCAACTACAATAGTTGAACAAATTTGAATATGTGAAGTTATTCTTGAATCAATTTCAATAGATAATTGATCTTCTCTTTCAAAAATTTGAATGAAACATTTTCAATGATATGAAAGTTTATGCACAAAGTTTCATTGTTTTACTATATATGAACATTTTAAAAATTGTTTGAATTGTTTATGAATTAAGATGGAAAGAGTTTAAAAATTGTTCTCTAATGTACAACAGTATTTATACATCCTAGAATACCTCTTGATAATGGTGCAAACATTCACAATCAATCATGAACCTTTGCACTTATTTTGAGAGACTTTTAGCAATAAAAAATGCAATGGTTCAAAGGTGTATTTGAATACAATATATTGGTAGTCGAATAAAGATTGTCAAATGTTCAAAAGATTTGAATTTTTAAGACTTGTGTTCGAATATAAATCTTGTGTATTCGAATACGGATGTGGATTTTTTTAATTCTGGACAACATATGTATTTGACTACACTAATTTGTATTCAAATATAGATTGCAAAATTTTGCTTTTACCAAGCATCTGTATTCGAGTACATGACATGTGTATTTAAATATACTTTTGAAATTTTGTAAAAATTGATCTTTTAAAACTTGGAACCATGTATGTTCATGCACGCAAATGTTTAGGTAAAGTGAATATGAGTTTCTCGGAGCATCTAAAGTTTATGCATAATGAACTTCCATTGTACCTTATTTCAAAATCCAATCTTTTGATTTCCATAATATCCAAAGCTTATGCAATCTTGATACTTGATTCCAAACTTTTTCTTCTTTAATATTTCTTCTATGATAAGCTTTTGTCTTCATTAAAACTAAGCTAAAATATATGATGAACATCTTCTTCACATTTGAGTTTGTTAATACAATATTTGTTATATATTGATAGTAAAAGCGCTATTCATCTCGGTAAGAGTCAGACTTTTCAAAATAGGTCCAAACACATTGATGTGAGATATCATTGGATACGTGATGTTTTTGATGTTAAGTTGTTGGAGTTAGATAAAGTTCAAACGAATGACAATGGTTCTAATATGATGACTAAAATGTTATCAAGAGGGAAGTTTGAAGCTTGTTCTGATATCGCCAGTTTGGAAATTTCCTCCACTTAGTTGTGAGGAGAAGATTTGTTGGTTAAAGGCTGCCTTTCTATTTGAAGAAAGACTCAAATATGTTAGCTCATTTGTGTCTCGCTTATTTTAAATAGAGAGGTCAATTTAGGATTGAGAGAGAGAAAAAAAGAATGTAGAAAAATCAACTTCAAAAGAGAGAGAAAAGGAGAAACCAAATCATGCTTTCTTGCAACCACTCTCAATAAAACAACGGTTACGGATTCGTTAATTGTTGGATCAACCTCACATTTGGGGGAAAGTTCGTAACATCTGTGTCTACCTTTTGACCTTTCGGAATTTCTAAAACGAAGTTTGAGCTAAGAGATTTTGCATTCGCACTGAAGTTGTCAATTTGGATATTTTCATCTTCTTATTTCTTATTTGTAAGTTAGTTACTTTGTGATTTTGATGTTGTTAGCATTAATTAGTGAATCACTTTGAACTCTCGTGTACCCTTATTTGATTATAGTGGATCTATTTGTTTGGTCTGAACGACCTGTTGTTGCTTACTTTCAAATCGAGAGTTTTCCAAATTAAAATATTAATATCCTCTTATACTTTTATTTATTCGGTTCCTGTCATATATTTGTCGTAAATCTTCATAAATTCTTACAAATTTTAAGAATTTTATTTCTGATACATATTAGTGTGTTTGTGTGTTAACCTTCCATCATAGTTTTTTAAATTGTTAGCCACAATTTTATTGTTTTTATCCAAAAGAGTGTCCAACAATAAAACCATGCAGAGAAAAAACATAGCATATTTTAACATTCACTTTCAATCTCGATAGAATTATGTAACATATAGAAATAAAGAACAACCCAAATTCTAATAAAATGGCTAAATACTTTATTTTGGTTGATTTAACAATGAAAAGATAAGCCCTTAAATCTCTAGTAATTTTAAATTTTATTTTAGGTCGTGAATAGTGAAGAAATAGATAATGAATTATACCTAACATTGACCATGAATTCTAAAACACTTTTGTTGTATCTTAATATGAGTCACCTTTGTACTTGTTCAAAGTTCTTAGCTATTCCTCCAAGACTTAACTATCTTTCAATAAAGATTTTAGAAGTGTTCCCTTCTCATGTTTCATCAGTTAATTTATTTTTTACATTAAAAATGATAAAGTTGTTGGCTTAGTTATAGAATTGTCTACATGGATCTAACATTTATTTATCATCTATAAATGTTAAACCATTTCATAAACTAAACAAAATTGTCTATATATACAAAGTACTAGAAAACTAAAGTAAAACAAAATGAAAACTCATACAAAATAGAAAATTATTACTTTTAGCAAATACTAAGAAGAAAAAAAAGATTAGAGGTAAGGAAAAGCAACAAATGCTAACTCTTATTTATTTTAGCAAAGGAAATGTTGGAACTGCAAAAGAAGTCCTCTTCACAAACCTCCCTTTCATTCTTGGTCTCTTCTCTGCATTCAACTTCCTAACCTCGTACCTTATTTTCTTCGAAAACAACCTTGTTCTTCTCTTCTCTCTGTACCTTGAAACCCTTGCCTCTCTACCTCCATCTACCATCACTTGATTACAACCATATCCACCAAATTCACCATAAGGATATTGAATCTCCGTTCCACAAATCCCCTAAAAATAATTAATTACACGTCACAGTTAAACATATGTTTATATCCAACATAAAAATGTTACGTGTGGATGATCTTATCTCACTATGAGAATATCATCGACATAACATTCTAACATTTTAGATTGATTTTCAACACGAGAGTATCCATTACTGTTCCTATTCCTATGAATATGTTTGTAAGAAAATAAGCCATGAAGAAAAATTAAGAGTTAGAATATTTACCATGAAATCAGACAAGGTCTCATCAATGTCCAAATTTGGCTTGTCACCATTAGTCCATGGACATTTTTGGCCATCCCATGCAATGATTACTGCATCATAATCTAACTGTAAAGATATTTTCCTTTTCCCCTTATTGCAATCTTTATTTTCATCTTGTTCTATATCCAAACCACCCTTTTCCTTAACCTCTTCACATGTTTCATAATCAAAATTCAACTCAAACGAAGATTCTTTTCCCATATCCTTTGTATTATCATCTCCCTCAACAACTTCATGAATCTCTCCACCTTCTTCCTTCACTTTCCCACTACACTCCCATTCCTCATCCTCATATTTCGCATCAATCAACCCCAGCTCTTCCATTCCCATACACTCGTTTTCCAACCCCCGACCCAATAAACTCTCGACATCCGCTGCAAATTCAGCTAATTCAATATCAGATGGAAGAAGCCCGTGAAAGCCTTCCATCTCATAATTACTATCACCACCACCCAAACGAGTTCTGCTTTCGCTTCTATCAGAAGCGAAAGCAGAAACACCACTTATCACAGCTAGTCCTCCTTCGGTTGAACCAACCGAAGGAGAACTAGTACATAATTCAGCAACAAAAGGATCGAAAATCGGCACCCTGTAAAGCAACTGCTCCTCGTTTTCTTCATTCGAACCCGATTGAACTTCATCCAATCCCAATTCCGGCACAAGATGAAACGGATTATTAACATCAACATTAACATTAACATTAACATTAACATTAAGATCAACATTAATATTATTCTTCTGTTTCCCCTGTCTCGGTGTTCTAGCTTTCTTGGTAAAGCCAGAAAATGGACCAGAATTGATGGATCCATTATTATTATTATCATTATTATCACCAACTGGTTTATATGAAGCCGTTTTCAAACGAACTCTTTCATGTCTTCTAGCCAAGGAATTAGCAGAATGAACCGAAGAATCACAGCCTTGACAGAGAAAAGCATCATCCGCAGCACAATACCAACGTGCTCTCTTTGTTATGCAACTATCACAAGCTCTAGCGGTTTTTCCTCCAACCGCTTTTGCTAAGTTTTCACTTGAACAAGTCATCACAATACTCAACAATGAAAAAAAAATGAAGAGAAAAAAAAGGAAAAGAGAGTGGTAGTGACCCACAAGAAGCGCTTTTGCAGTGTGTATTTAAAAAAAGCGATCGATAGTTTGGAATTGAACTTTTTTGAGAGCTAAAAGGATTAGTGGGGTCCACAACGTAATTGAATTTATCTTATCTAAATTTTGATTGGTTGAATTTGTAAAGTTGATCCTAATCTCTTGATTCCCATTGGTTGCGTTTCTAATCATAAGGATTTCTAGTGGTGGCCCACAAGGTTGTGGATGGATCAGATTTTGAATGAGACATTTTTGTTGTGGTGTTTCTTTTCAGCGTCTTACGTGGGTGATGAGTTAGTAGTGAGTTTTGTTCTGTGGTTTCTAATGTTAATTTTTTTTCTCTCTTAATTTCTTTTCCACTTACTTTTGTTTTTGGCATTTTATGATTATTTCTACTTCATCTTTTTGTGATAGTGTAACCAATGATATAATGCCAGCTAAATTTGGTATTAGTTTGATTCGTCTCTTGTTAAGGTGATTTTTGTATGGGAAGATAAATATATGGTTTTGTCTAAATTTTGATTTATCTTGAAGTATCCATTTGAAGTGATTAGATGGGTGTGGATTGGGCAATTTCCACTAGGCAGTAGAGGACGTTTGCCAAGTTGGAGATATGTCACACATAAATGACTTGTACATTTATGAGTAAATTTGTAAGTTACCTATTAAGATAAAATGGGACCTATACATGTTCCATAGAGTGGTATATTGTGTCGTATATGATGGTAGTTGTAAGAAAATTTGATACCATAAAAATGACTTTTTATTTTCTCTAATTTTTATATAACAATTTTTCTTGATTTATTAAATAAATAATATATTTAGTTTAGATATATTACTTATTTAATAAATTTTAAAAATAAAATTTTGTTTTATAATAAGAATAAAAGAGAGAGAGTCATTTAAGAGATTTATATACCAATTTAAACTAGTTTTACAGATAATTTAGAATTTGTGTTTGGTTTATTTTATATATTAAAATAAAAAATATTGCTATTTAATATTAAAAAAATTAAGTTTTTGATTTATAAATATCAACAACTCGTTTACAATTAATATAAACTTGTTTATAATAAATATAAATAAATGGCTCAAGATGGGTGGTGCTAATACGGACTTTTCTCATACATAGTCTCTTAGGGAGGTGGTGAGTTCTCTTGATTTGAAAGTTATGGAGGGTGATATCTCTATGGAGGAGTTGGAGTCGAGGAGTAAGGCTTCCTTGGATCTTTGGTCTCTCCTTCTTATCAGAGACTCACAGATGTTTCAAAGATCTAGAGTCAAATGGCTTAAGGAGGGTGATGCTAATTCCGACTTTTTCCATGTATGTGTTAAGAGTAGGAGCAGAAGAAATGTCATCCTAGATCTTAAGGTTGAGGATGTTTGGGTTGAAAGGGTCTCTTAGATCCACCAGGTTGCGGTTAACCATTTCTCTAGTAACTTTAGAGAACCCTTTAAGGATCTTCTCAGGTTAGATGAGGGCCTCTTTCCGCTCTCTCTCAGAAGAGGATAACTCTAGTCTTAGTGTGCCTTTCCTTTTAACTTAGATTGATTGAGCATTTGCTTCTTGTGATGGTAATAAGAGTTCTGGTCCTAATGGTTTTAATATTTCCTTCTTTAAGAGGTTCCAGACCCTCTTGAGAGATGATATTTCATCAGTTTCCTACTTTCCCCCGTAGCTTCTCATCTTTCTTTTTTACCTTGATTCCAAAAGTTGATTCCCCTTCTCAGTTAGGGGATTTTAGACATATTTCTCTTGTCGGGTCTCTGTACAAGATCCTTTTTAAGGTCTTAGACTCTAGGCTCTCTGGTATTAAGGATAAGCTCATATCCTCTAACTAGTCTGCCTTCCTTAAAGGTAGATTCTTAGTGGATGGGGTGGTTGTTGTGAATGAGCTTGTGGACCTAGTTAAGAGGAGTAAAAAGTCTTGTCTCATCTTTAAAGTTGATTTTGAGAAAGTTTATGACTCTGTTAGTTGGTCTTTCTTGATTATATGCTCTTGATATTTGGATTTAATGATAAATGGAGGAACTGGATTAAAGCTTGTGTGTTTTATGGTAATCTTATGGTATTGGTTAATGGTTGCCCGACCCAAGAGATTAGTATTCGAAGGAGGTTGAAGCATGGATACCCTTTAGCCCCCTTCCTTTTCCTTCTAGTGGCCGAAGGTTTAAGTGGTTTGATCTCTAGGGTTGTTGAGATTCATCTTTTATCAAGAGTTAGAGTGGGTTCCTCAGACTTAGTGGTCTCCCATCTTCAGTATGCAGGCGACACGATTATTCTGGAAGATTCTACTGTAGATAACTTTTGGACCATTAAGGTTATTCTCTGTGGGTTTGAGCTTACCTCAGGCCTACGTGTGAATTTTTCCAAAGGCTCTCTCATTGGGGTAAATCCTGACCATGCTTTCTTAGACCTTGCTTGTGAGTTTCTCCACTGTAAGAATGAGTCTCTTCCTTTTAAGTACCTTGGGCTCCCGATCGGAGTTAATCCTCATCTTGCACCTACGAGGGAACCTCTGGTTAATATCCTATCTAGTAGGCTCCTTTTGTGGAAGCATATGTATATTTCCCTGGGCGAGAGAGTGATCCTTCTTAAATTTATCCTTAATGATATACCTATCTTTTTCCTATCTTTTATAAAGATGCCTATTAAGGTTTAGAAGAAGATAGTGAAGATCCAAAGAAGGTATCTTCGGGGAGGAGTAAAAAAGGAGTCTAAAATTTCATGTGCCAAGTGGGTGGATATTTGTAAGCCTAAGGAAGCTTGGGGGATTTGGGGTTCGTGACCTTCGCCTGGTCAATTTGGCACTTTTGGGTAAGTGGAAGTGGCGCATTCTTTCGGGGGCTTATGGTATTTGGCGTGATATACTTACGACCAAATAGGGAAACCTCTATTTATTCCATCTTAGGTGGGAGAGTTGGTAGTCATAGACCGGCTTCATCTTGGTGGAGAGGGGTTTCCTTCTTGGTTGTAAAGCTGATGACACTACTGACTGGTTTAGGGATGGTCTCTTCTTGAAATTTGGCTCTGGTCTCCTTACCTCTTTTTTGGAGGATATTTGGATGGGAATACTCCTCTTCGTCTTAGATTCCCTAGACTTTTTTCTATTTTGGACTAGACCTCTAGCCTTGTTGGGGGCGTTTGTAGAGGGGAGGGAGAGAACTAGATGTGGAACCTCGGGTGGCGTAGACCTTTTCTCAATTCGGTTTTTAAAGGTTTTACACCTTTGCCCGAGACTAATGTTTGGAGGTGGCGTGAGGCAAGCGATGATGTTTATTATGTATCTTCTGCCTACTCGTGTATTTTATCTTGTCAGGTCAGCTCAGGTCGGCAAGTCTCTCCCGTTGAGTTAGTCCTTCCGTCTATTTGGTGTAGTTGGGCCCGCTCTAAAGTTTTAGTTTTCTCCTGGCATCTTATTCAGGATCGTATCCCAACCAGAGAAAACTTACTTAAGAAGGGAGTTCTGTTGACCTCTAGGCCTATTTCCTACCCCTTTTGCTCCTTAATTGTTGAGTCGTCCTCCCACCTTTTTGTGACTTGTGAGGTTGCATCCATTGTCTGGTATATGATTTTTAGATGGTTGGGATAGTGTGTTATTTTTCCTAGAGATATTTTGATCCTTTTCCAGATGGTTACTCCTCTGAGTGGAGGATTTAGGACTATAAGGGGTTTGATGATGATTTGGCATGTTATGGTTTGGTCGATTTGGAAATCCAATAATGATTTATTTTTTTCAGGTTATTCGGTGACACCCAAAAATGTGGAAGACATGATCATTGTTATGGCTTGGAAATGGTACCTTGGTAGGTCTGTGGTAAACTCTTGTGACTTCTCAGCCTGGCTTGAGAAATATATCTTGCTTCTGAGCTAATAACGGGTGAGTGGCTTTGGCCTCCCTTGGTTGTGTTCTTGTTGGTTTTTTATGGGCTTGTTGCTTTTAGAGGCGTCCTTGTACTTCAGAGATCTAGTTTTGTTTAGATTTAGGTTTTTGTGTTTCTTTTCTCTTTTTCCCTTGTCATCTGTGATCCCATTTCCTAGTGGTTAGGACTGTTATGGTTGGTTGCTTTGATTTTTCTGTTGTTCTTTTCCCGAGTTTGGCACACCTTGTGTCGTTTCTCGGGTGTTCCTATTAGAATAAGATTTGGTTATGCATCTATACCTTGAGTTTTGATGATGATAATAATGTTGTATTTGTGTGACAACAATTTTGGTACCCTAATGGTTTTTTATTATGTAGCTTTAATAGTCAGTTCTGATTCTGAGTATATGACGTGCAACGTCATCAGTTTCTGAATAATGTGTTCCAATTCCGCTTCTGCGCTAGTCATAAGAAGTCATGAAATATGTTCAATGTTGTTGCTGCAATGATCTTTCTGCTTCTATGATGTTCCACTCCTGAGAAGCTTATGAGGAGACACTATGTTTTTGCTGCAACATTCTCTCAGTTCGTGCTTCTGGACGTGACTCTGATCACCGAACTTCTGAAGAACGGTAAGATTCTGAAGTTGTGTTACTTAGCTGAAGGTTCTGAAGATCTCAAGTCAAACGATTGAGGTTATCAAGGTTCTAACTGTAGATTCTGAAGACTCTGAATATTCTGAAGATACTAAAGATCTCAAGTCATATTACTGACACTGTCAAAGTTCTGACCAAAGATTCTGAAGTTTCTGAATCCATCTTTATGTTTCTTCATTTCATGTTTCATCAACTTTCATCATAAGCCAATGAACTTGAAGATAAGATCATATGGGTACGTGATCAAATAGTACATAGTACAAATCGAATATCCTTTTCACTACCTGATTTCGTGGGTAAATGATAGTATTATACATCACACATGTCACTGATTTTATGGGCGAAGGACAGTACGCAATATCACTCTTTTTACCATCCAACAATGGACATCCGCTCTATGAGCTTTCCCCATTTTACCTTCCAACAATCTTCTTCTTATGATATATAAGTGAGACTTGGAGACTTGAAGAAATTTGTTGGTGCTACTGATCGCGACTTTATGAGTCGAAATTGGGGTACAAACTGCAAGTGCACAATTCTATCGCGTAGTTTTAAAAGATATCGATCCCACAGGGACTTATGAATCGATCTACCGTTTTCTAAGGTTACTTCGTAAAGCTAAGGCTGGTAATACTTTGATTGTTTGGGGAAAAGTTAAAACTAAAAATAGGATCTAAATTAAATATCAATTAAACGGATATCGGTATGTAGTTCGTCGTAATTAGGGAATCAATTCTTCGTTGGTTTCTTGGTTTTAAAATAAATCTTTTCAGTTGACACTATTGATTAAAAGTCTTATCTCAAACTCTCGCTCTGTTGAATAAACTATGATTTTATATTAACGTAGCTGTCACTTATTAGTTAAGTCAAAAACCACTTTTTGAAAACAATAGAATCCGTAGAAACTCTTTTTAAGAAAACACTAATCGTTTAAACACCCTTGTCTCAAACTCTCGCTCTGTTGACTTAGGTTATACAATTAAATTCAAATGCTTAACTCTCGTCCTCACATTCAACCTTTAAAAATACTTTTTGAAAAAGATTAGAATTTAATTAACTCTAAAAATTGCTTTCGCCCTGATCTAGAATTAATGTCCAATTTACACTGTCCAGTTAAAAACTCAAACTCTCGTTCTATTGATTTTAACTTCTTTATGTCTTTTACTTTCGTACAAAAACCTTGTTATTAAACCTGTAAGTTGAAACCGTAAAAAGAGTGATTTTATTTTAAACTTAATTAAACCAACTTAGTTGTGATTCCTTCATTCCGATTACTCTACATACCGATACCTAAATAAATTAGCCAGACATGCTAAACAGATCTAAATAATTATCATGCATAAACAAATTCATCTTAGGCAAATAATATAAATAAACAGTAAAGCAGAGCATATATAAATTAAAACAATAATTAAAGAACCTGAGTAATTAAATAGCAATCTTGAACATCCACCACAGACCGGTTGAATTTGTCCTTGAATTCTTCAATCAGACAGAAAAATAAAAGTGAAGGAATAAAAATCTAGGGTCTAACGTAAGGTTAGATCTAGTGAAAGGTACACAATAGTTTGCGGTGTAGAAACTATTGTGCGAAAAATTAATTAACTGCTGGAAAAGAAAATAGAAATTGCAAAGGGGAAAAAAAATAAAGACGGTAAAAATATTGCTGTAAAATATGCTTGCACTGCTGGAAGAGAAAAAGCATGGAAAAGAGAAACGGCCGAAGAAATGAGGACCCGAGGGTTTTTCCAAAAGCTACTATTTATATTAGTACTTTTGTAACTGCTTCCAAGGGTTTTCCGTGTACATAGTTTTCACGTTGCAAACGGTCAAGCGTAACAATAGGCCTCAACGTCTTTGTTGCGCCTCTGAAGCCAAAAATATAGGAGAATGGTGTGACGTCCGTCACACCATGTGTTATGCTCGTAACACAAGTGGGCAGAGCGTGACGCTCGTCACAGGCTGTGTGACGCTCGTCACAGGCGCATCGCCTGTGCTTTTTGGGCTGGGCTTTGGCTTTTGCTATTTGCTTCTTTTCATTCCTTTTTCACCTCCTTTTCTTCCTTTTTCACTTCTTTATCAAATAAGCTACCTGAGACAAATAGAAAGAAAATACCAAGTAATATCGAATAAAATGAAATAAATCGAAACAAATAATAATACAATTTAATTAAATCAAGTCCAAAAAGTGTGATATTATTTCGTGTCATCAAACTCCCCCATACTTAGATCTTTGCTTGTCCTCAAGCAAAATACAGTATAGAAATCGCTTAAAAATTTAGCCAGGTGAAATTTCAAAACACACATCAATTAGTACTAGGTTGCAAGTAGATTTTGTTTAGAAGCAACTTGAGTCTATTCTCGACATCAAGAACAACCGTTACCGCATCTGATAATATTTCCTCATGCAAACCAGTTCGAGTCATGCTATTATAGCTAGCCTGGTTCTTTTACTCTTATTTCACCCGTTTTCATTCTAGCGAAATCACATTAACCCTTTTATCGTTTCGCGCACATAGTGGAGTGACCGGTTAGTGATTCTGATCCCCTTTTTAGCTTGAAGCTCTGGTACATGAGTCGGATAACTTCGTTACTTAGTCCATTGCAAATTGAGGGGGATCGGACCGTAGTCCGCCCTACCAAGTTCAGTACCAGATACTTGCTGAACCAACTCATAATGGATCTTTCGTATTATGTTTTTGTATGATCTGCAACTTTTGGATTAAATGATCTGGTAAGGATCACCTAACTTAGTTAGTGCATTTCCTGATGTATATATTTTTTATTTTGGGAATCATTCACTTATATTCATCGGCCCTCCACGTAGTTTGCTATTAAGATGGTGCTGACTTCTTGTATAAACTACTCGGGGTTACTATAAGGTTAAAAATCCAGGGACTTGTATAACGGCTGCCTTTCTGATCTAACATGTTGAGGTTTGTTTAGAGTGTTGGGGCGGTAATAGTTTTTGTCTTAATTTGTCTCAAGTTCGATAAAATGAGCAACCTCTATACTTACTGAGTGTGTTGAATTTTTGTTATGGCTCATGAAAATTTTGAGGGAATAGATAATAGAAATTTTTTCACATTAGGGACTTAACTTAAAATAAATCTACATTATAATAAAATATTTTTTTTATATAATTTCAAGGGAAATAACAATGAAAAGAAAAGTACATACTTGAAAAAGGGAGGATAGAAAGAGCACGGTTTTCCCCCCCATACTTAAATGAAACATTGTCCCCAATGTTTCAAGGAAATCAAAAGAAATACAAAAAGAAAAAGAAATGAAATCAATGCTGCCTTCCACCTCTTGTTCTTGGACCGGGTGATCGCTGACGGACTTCCAAATCATCAAACCTGCTGAGCAACTCAGTGAACCGCTGATCGGTTATAGCATTCCTCGCTTCCTGATGTTGTTGCATTTGGCGCATCATTTGCATCATTTTGAGATTCTGCGCTTGCATACCATCAATAGCATCCATGATGTCGTCGTTGGTTGCAGGCCTTCTTCGTCGACGACGTCGTGAGGATGGACCAGCTGCACTATCGGAAGGGTTGAGCGGGACTGACTATTGTGCAGGAATCTGATCATCGTGCTCCATTTCTTCAAACTCGTCTGTGGGCGGGTTTGCTTGTGCAGGCTCGGTAGCTTCGGGAGCATTCAAATCATAGATGTGGCGGTTGGGATTGGTGACATCTGTTAAGGCAATGTTGGGTAGAACAACGCTTGGGACCTCCTGGTTGTTCACCATAAGATAATACCCTCCGCCTATCCTGTTCTTGATTAGGCGGCTGGACCGACAGTAGCTTATGTCCATAAATAGGGGAGGTAGAGATTCTAAAGTTTGGAGTCGGTCCCCTAGGTTTAAGCCAAGTGCTATGGTGGTGATTAATCCACCAATTACAAAAGGTTGACGGCCTCTAGCACATAAGGTGCGGATATGATGAAATAGGAAGGAGGCGGCATTTACCTTAGTATCCGGTTCGAAGACGCATTCGAGGAAGAATAACTCCTTTGCGTTGACCTTGCTGTTGTTCGGTCTTCCAAAAACTGTGTTTTGCAAGATGCGGATGAAGTATCGGATGGTTGGGTTATGTATATGGGAAGCAAGGAGCACATCCCAGTTGTTGGTATCTACGTCGGATATTTTCTTAAAAAGGTCGAAGGCGTGTATGTTCCACTGGCAATTCGGAGGTATCCTAGGGTGGACTTGACCTTCTACATGGAATTGTAGCATGGTGCTCAATTGGTTTTGGGATAAGGAGTATTCGGTGTTGAACATACGGAAGGTTGCGGTACCGGTTAAGTACTCGTCTTCACCGGTGGGAGTGTTGTACGAATAGGAACTTAAAAATTCTAAGGTTAGGGATGGGTAGGTGGGTTGATTATGAGTGCATAGAAAGGTTAAATCGGCAAGGCGGAGCATCCACTCGATACCTTGAAGTAATCCTAATTATTGTAAACAAGTTAAATCAGGATACCTGGTAGAGACGACGCCTCGCTGTTGGAAACGCTCGAATTGCTCTTTTTGATAATTATCATCTTCAGCTCGGAAGATGATGTTTCCGAAATTTGGATTTCCCGCCATACTGATGAATGAGTTGGAAGAAGTAGTAGGAAAGAAAAGAAATGTATTTGATTGTATAGAATGGTTGTGATGTAGGAAGAAAGGTATGGTGGGTATTTATAGGAAAAAAATTTGGAAGTTGGAAAGGAAGTGGTTGAAAAGTAAATAAATGTGGGTTAATGTGAATAAATGGGGAAGGTAAAAAGGTGAAGTGGTGTAACGGTCGTGTCTCCAACGGCATGTAACGTTCACCTAGTCTGAAGGTGTTACGCTCGTGACAGGGTCGTTACGGGCGTGACAAGTACTTGGTGTGACGACCGTGATGGCGTGTGTGACGCTCGTCACACAGTCATCTTGGCAACGTATTTTGTTTTTTTTTTACCATTATATTTTATTGTTGTTAATTTGTTATGCATATGGTTATTTTATTCTGCTATTGTGACACTTTAAATTTTCCTTGCAAGCTATCCTACTTTCCATAACAGTGCATAAATATATTTTTCTTTGATAAGTTATGTAGGCAGCAACAGTAGAGAGCATTATTGATAGATCTTGCATAATTCATAATAAAGTAAAATAAATCAATAGCTTCATAAAATACTCATAATGTAACATTGAAAAAAAAAAGAGAAAGAGAGACGAATACGAACATAATTTGAAATAACATTAATGAATAATCTAACTAAAACTAAATAACTAAGGAAAACGACTTCTATCCATCTGCACGATCTCTGGCCGGAGGAGCAAAGGAGTTAACACGGTTTAGCAACTCGTGGAGCTGATTTGTCATATTGTTCATGTATCCTAGAAATTCTTGTCCCATGTTAGCTAATTCTTCTCGGAGGGCGTCTTGTTCTGACATCAAGGCTTGAATGGTGGTGTTATAATCAGCTCCGGGCATATGATGTCGAAGATCTGGTGTTGCCGATTCTTCGGTCTGAACATGTTGAGGAGGAGGATCAATATCATAGTAACCAGATGGTGTCTGAGGGTCAGATTCAGCATAAGGAATCTGGTCATCACAAATCTCATAGTCCTGGATGGATTCAGTGGATCTAGCAGGAGAGGGTGTTGCGTTTAGATTGTAGAGCCAGTTATTGCGGTTATGAACACTAGTCCTAGGACTGGGCAAGGTGAATAGGCAAAGAACCTGGTTATTAATTATAAGCTCAAACTCTTCAGATCCTAGGTTTGCTATAAACATAGTGTTGAAGAGGAAGGGTATACTCATAATCGTAATGCCACAAAAAGGGCTTAAGTCAAGCATAGGCTGACGTAATCCGATAGCATTACCAATCATGGTTATCAAACCGCCTATTCGAATTGGTGCTCGTTCATCTTGGATAAGGTGGTCTAAACTTGCCAACATAAAAGTGGCACCGTTTACTAGACGGTTTTGGGAAGCACAAAATATGATGAAGAGTTCATCACGTGAAACTGAGGTGCTGTTTGGCTTCTTCCCAAATAAGGCGTGGGTCAGGATCTTATGGAAATAGCGAAAGGCCGGGTTATGTATGTTTCCAAAGAGAAACTCATGTTCCTCGGGATCGTCATTTCCAGTCAAGCTTCCCCAAAAGTGTTCAAGTTCTCTATATTCAAAAAGTTCTTCTTGGCTCACTGTGAATGTATCAAGGGAGGTAGGGAAGCCTAAAAGGTTGGTAAAGTCTTGAATATTAAATTGGTACTCCATGTTAAACATTCTGAACTGGATGAAACCTCTGCTTATTCCTTTTCCATGGCTGGGTAGATAGATCAGGGAGCTAAGGAATTCTAGTGTTAGTCTTCGGTAAGTGACGAAATGTCTACGGATAGGAGAGGTTTCCCACCCTATCTGACTCAGCAAATACAGGACACTTTCTCTTAGTCCAAGGGCAGTCATTGCCTAGTCATCAGCATACAGACTAGGTAGCATCTCTCTCGTGGCTAGTTCCTCAAACTTTTGTTTCTGAGCTTTCCCTCTGAATTTGATACCCATACGATCAATTTGTCCCATCAGGTTAGTGTTAGCTAGAGAAAAGAAAAACAATAGTTTTAGTCAGGATTTGGCCAGATGCCGAAAGAAGAAGAGAAAAGTTTTTAATAGATTAAAATAAATTAAGAAAGAATACTAAATAAAAATTTAAAAGAATAATTAAGGATGAAATGAAAATATAAGTATTTGTGGGTTGTCTCCCACTAAGCGCTTTGTTTAATGTCGCAAGCTCGACATAAAAACTATCAATTATAATCTATAAGTTCTGGAGGCATTTCGTCTAAGTGCAAGACTTGCGAATCTTCATTGTTTTCTGCATAGTGATAATGTTTTAGACGTTGCCCGTTTACGGTAAATGGTTCCATAGATTTGCCTTTAATTTCTACCGCTCCACTGGGAAAGACATTGGTGATTTGAAAAGGACCTGACCATCTAGATCGTAGTTTTCCCGGGAATAACTTTAGCCTAGAGTTAAATAAAAGGACTGTATCGCCTTGTTTGAAGATTTTTCTTGATATGCGCTTGTCATGCCATTGTTTTGTTCGCTCTTTGTAGATTCTGGCATTTTCGTAAGCGTCTCTTTTGAGTTCCTTTAATTCGCTTATATCAAGGATTCTCTTTTCACCGGTGGCCTTATAGTTTAAATTTAGATTTTTAATAGCCCAATAGGCTTTATGTTCTAATTCTACCGGGAGGTGGCAGGATTTTCCATATATAAGCTTAAATGGGGTTGTCCCTATGGGAGTTTTGTAAGCGGTTCGATAAGCCCATAAAGCTTCTGGTAATTTTAATGACCAGTCTTTCCTTGAGGTGGCGACTGTTTTTTCTAATATTTGTTTAATCTCTCTGTTAGACACTTCCACTTGCCCACTGGTTTGAGGGTGGTAAGGTGTCGCAACTCTATGCCTTACGCCATACTTAAACAGTAGTTTTTCGAGTACCTTGGATATGAAATGCGATCCACCATCACTGACTACTATTCTTGGGACACCAAACCTTGGAAATATTATATTCTTAAAGAGTCTAGTTACTACTCGTGTGTCGTTTGTTGGAGAAGCTATAGCTTCAATCCATTTTGATACGTAGTCAACCGCCACGAGTATGTATTTGTTACCGAAGGAGGGTGGAAAAGGTCCCATGAAGTCTATTCCCCACACGTCGAAAATCTCTACTTCCAAAATGCCTTTTTGCGGCATCTCGTCACGTCTAGATATGTTTCCTGTGCGTTGACATCTATCACATTTCTTAATAGCTGCATGTACATCCTTCCATATATTTGGCCAATAAAAACCGGCTTGTAGGATTTTGGAGCAGGTCTTGGATGTACTTGCATGTCCACCATAGGGGGCGGAGTGACAGTGTTGGATTATATTTTCTACCTCTTCTTCGGGTATACACCGACGGAAAATACCATCGGGGCCTCTTTTGAAAAGCAATGGGTCATCCCAGTAATAGTGTTTTATGTCATAGAAGAATCGTTTCTTTTGCTGGTAGGATAAAGTAGGTGGAACTATGCCGGCAGCTAAATAATTGACGAGATCAGCGTACCATGGTGTAACAGATATAGCTAAGGTGGTTTCTACCTGTTTATCATTGTTATTTTCTTCCAAAGTAGCTATAAGTTTATCGTACGAGAAATCATCGTTAATTGATGTTATTTTCGGTTCAAGGTTCTCAAGTCTAGAGAGGTGATCTGCTACTACGTTTTCAGTTCCTTTCTTGTCTTTGATTTCCAAATCGAACTCTTGTAGCAACAGGATCCACCTTAGGAGTCTGGGTTTAGCATCCTTTTTTGTTAAGAGGTATTTGATAGCAGCGTGGTCAGTGTAGATGATAATTTTGGCTCCGACCAAGTAAGAACGAAATTTATCTAGCGCAAATACTACTGCTAGAAGTTCTTTCTCGGTTGTGGCGTGATTCATTTGCGCTTCATCCAGAGTTCTACTTGCGTAATATATAACGTGAAGCTTTTTATCCTTTCGTTGTCCTAAAACAGCACCTACAGCGTAATCACTGGCATCACACATTATTTCGAATGGTTCATTCCAATCTGGTGTCTGCATTATGGGCGCGGAGATCAGTGCTTGTTTAAGCGTTTGAAATGCTTCTAAACAGTTATTGTCGAATATGAATTCAGCATCCTTCATCAATAGCCCAGTTAAAGGTTTAGTTATTTTAGAGAAGTCTTTAATGAATCGTCGGTAAAAACCGGCATGTCCTAAGAAGCTTCATACTTCTCTCACAGTTTTCGGGGGTTGAAGGTTTTCGATCACTTCTATTTTGGCTTTGTCTACCTCAATTCCTCTGTTCGAGATGATGTGTCCTAAAACAATTCCTTCTTGTACCATAAAGTGGCATTTTTCCCAATTAAGTACTAGGTTTACTTTTACACATCGTTCTAGAACTCTTTCTAGGTTTTCAAGGCATTCTTCAAAGCTTTGTCCGCATACGGAAAAGTCATCCATAAATACTTCCATGATGTTTTTGAGAAAATCGGCGAATATTGCCATCATGCACCTTTGGAAGGTTGCAGGAGCATTACACAAGCCAAACGGCATTCGTCTATAAGCGAAGGTACCAAAAGGGCATGTGGACGTTGTCTTTTCTTGGTCATCAGGATGAATTGGTATTTGAAAGAAGCCTGAATAACCGTCTAGATAGCAGAAATGAGAATGTTTTGCTAATCGCTCTAACATCTGGTCAATGAATGGTAAAGGGAAATGGTCTTTTCGGGTTGCTTTGTTTAGTTTCCTATAGTCAATGCATATTCTCCATCCCGATTCGATACGTTTGGTTATAGTTTCTCCTTTTTCATTTTCAATGACTGTTACACCTCCTTTCTTTGGTACTACGTGTACAGGACTAACCCATTTGCTATCAGATATAGGATATATGATACATGCCTCTAATAACTTGGTTATTTCCTTCTTCACTACCTCACTCAGGATCGGGTTTAGTCTCCTCTGGTGTTCCCTAGAGGTTTTACAGTCTTCTTCTAGCATGATGCGGTGCATACAAATAGAAGGACTTATTCCTTTGAGATCGGTGATGTTGTATCCTAGTGCGGTTGGATATTTTCTTAAGATATGCAGGAGTTTTTCTGTTTCGAGTCTTCCTAGGTCTGCATTAACTATCACTGGTCGTTCAAGTTCTAAGTCTAGGAATTCATATCTTAGATTTTTGGGAAGTGTTTTCAGGTCTAGGGTTGGTTTCTTAAGGCATTGCGTAGGATCCGGTGTTATTGCTAGACATTGGTTAAGTTTGTCTTCTACAAGATAGTCAGATGATTTGTCTTTTTCTAACTCTGTTTCTTTTATGCATTCATCGATGATATCCATGAAGTAACATGTATCTTCTATTGCAGGTGCTTTCAAAAATTGGGAAAGAATGAACTCAATTTTCTCTTCTCCTACTTCGAAGGTGAGTCGTCCTCGTTTTACGTCTATGATCGCACCGGCGGTTGCTAAGAACGGTCTTCCCAGTATGATGGGTGTAACTTCATCTTCTCTAATGTCCATAATTATAAAATCGGTTGGAATGTAGAATTGACCTATGCGCACGGGAACGTTTTCAAGAATTCCTACAGGATATCTGACGGAACGATCTGCTAGTTGCACAGACATTTTAGTTGGTCTTAATTCTCCCATTTCCAGTTTCTTGCATATGGATAAAGGCATAACACTAATACCGGCTCCTAAATCGCATAAGGCTTTATCTATGATAAATTTTCCTATGTGACAGGGTATAGAGAAACTACCCGGATCTTTTAGTTTAGGAGGCATATTCTGGATTATAGCGCTACATTCCACGGTGAGTGTGACAGTTTCGCTATCTTCAAGTTTCCTTTTATTAGAAAGAATTTCTTTTAAGAACTTAGCATATGAGGGCATCTGCGTAATAGCTTCTGTAAACGGAATTGTGACGTTTAATTGTTTTAGTAGGTCAACAAATTTTTTAAATTGGCCCGCATCTTTGGTTTTAATAAGCCTTTGAGGGTAAGGGATAGGTGGTTTATAAGGTGGTGGAGGTACATAAGGTTCTTTCTTTTCTACGGTTTCCTTATTACTCTCTTCCGTTTCCTTAGGTTTATTTTCTTCCTCAGTTGGCTTTTTAGGGTTTTGGTTTTCTATCCTTGGATCAGACGGTCCTTTCACTTCCGTTCCACTTCTTAGTATGATTGCGTGAGCGTGGCTTCTTGGGTTAGGTTGGGGCTATCCAGGAAACGTACCAGTTGGGGCAGCAGTAGGTGCTTGTTGTTGAGCTACTTGTGATATTTGCGTTTCCAGCATTTTGTTATGGGTAGCCAGGGCATCTACTTTACTTGCTAGTTGTTTAATTTGTTCGCCAGTGTGTACATTCTGGTTTAAGAAATCTTTATTGGTTTGCTGTTGAGAAGCTATGAAGTTTTCCATCATGATTTCCAAGTTGGATTTCCTAGGGGCGTTATTGTTGGGTGTAGATGGGATCGGCTTTTGATATCCCGGAGGTATAGCTGGGGCTTGATTTGGAGATTGTCCAGGTGCGTATAAAGCGTTATTACTCTTATATGAAAAATTTGGATGATTCTTCCAGTTTGAGTTATAGGTATGCGAGTAGGGGCTTCCTTGAGCATAGTTTACTTGCTCCGCTTGGATTCCTGTTAGGAGTTGACAATCTGCAGGAGTGTGACCTTGGATTCCACAAACTTCGCAATTCTGAGTTATGGCAACCACGGTGGCTGGAGGTAATACATTTAAACTTTCAATTTTCTGGACCAGAGCATCCACTTTTGCATTAACATGATCAAGGTTACTTATCTCGTACATGCCAGTTTTCGTTTGAGGTTTTTCCACCATTGTTCGTTCGCTTCCCCACTGATAGTGGTTTTGGGCCATGCTTTCGATAAGTTGGTAAGCATCAGCATAAGGTTTGTTCATTAGTGCACCACCTGCGGCAACGTCTATTGTTAACCTCGTGTTGTACAAGAGACCATTATAGAAGGTATGAATTACTAACCAGTCCTCTAGACCATGGTGTGGACAAAGTCTCATCATGTCTTTGTATCTTTCCCATGCTTCGAAAAGAGACTCGTTATCTTTCTGTTTAAATCCATTTATCTGGGCTCTCAACATAGCTGTTTTGCTCGGCGGAAAATATCGGGCAAGAAAGACTTTCTTCAACTCGTTCCATGTGGTGACTGAGTTGGAAGGAAGAGACTGGAGCCATCTTCTAGCGCTATCTCTTAACGAGAAAGGAAAAAGACGAAGTCGAATTGCCTCTGAAGTGACACCATTAGCTTTAACAGTATCAGCGTATTGAACAAATACGGATAAATGAAGGTCTGGATCCTCGGTAGGATTTCCAGAGAATTGGTTTTGTTGTACTGCCTGCAACAGTGAAGGTTTAAGTTCGAAGTTGTTTGCTTCGATTGCGGGTGGAGCAATACTCGAATGCGGCTCATCTTGCGATGGAGCGGCGTAATCTCGAAGAGCACGAGCTGGTTCTGCCATCTCGGGTATCGAAGGGAAAAGATTTTTGAAATCAGGAATTTCGCTAGGTGGAAGATTGTTTGCAGCACGATATTCCCGAATTCGTCGTAAGACTCGGAGATATAGTTCGATATCGTTGATTCGTAAGTAGTACGGCTCGCCTTGTGAGCGAGTGTGTGGCATACAAATCAACGAAAGAAAGAAAAGAAAAAGAAAAGCCTTAGTCTCTACAGCGTAACAGAAGAGTTACGATATCGACTTAATAAAAGTCCCCGGCAACGGCGCCAAAAACTTGATCGCGACTTTATGAGTCGAAATTGGGGTACAAACTGCAAGTGCATAGTTCTATCGCGTAGTTTTAAAAGATATCGATCCCACAGGGACTTATGAATCGATCTACCGTTTTCTAAGGTTACTTCGTAAAGCTAAGGCGGGTAATACTTTGATTGTTTGGGGAAAAGTTAAAACTAAAAATAGGATCTAAATTAAATATCAATTAAACGGATATCGGTATGTAGTTCGTCGTAATTAGGGAATCAATTCTTCGTTGGTTTCTTGGTTTTAAAATAAATCTTTTCAGTTGACACTATTGATTAAAAGTCTTATCTCAAACTCTCGCTCTGTTGAATAAACTATGATTTTATATTAACGTAGTTGTCACTTATTAGTTAAGTCAAAAACCACTTTTTGAAAACAATAGAATCCGTAGAAACTCTTTTTAAGAAAACACTAATCGTTTAAACACCCTTGTCTCAAACTCTCGCTCTGTTGACTTAGGTTATACAATTAAATTCAAATACTTAACTCTCGTCCTCACATTCAACCTTTAAAAATACTTTTTGAAAAAGATTAGAATTTAATTAACTCTAAAAATTGTTTTCGCCCTGATCTAGAATTAATGTCCAATTTACACTGTCCAGTTAAAAACTCAAACTCTCGTTCTATTGATTTTAACTTCTTTATGTCTTTTACTTTCGTACAAAAACCTTGTTATTAAACCTGTAAGTTGAAACCGTAAAAAGAGTGATTTTATTTTAAACTTAATTAAACCAACTTAGTTGTGATTCCTTCATTCCGATTACTCTACATACCGATACCTAAATAAATTAGCCAGACATGCTAAACAGATCTAAATAATTATCATGCATAAACAAATTCATCTTAGGCAAATAATATAAATAAACAGTAAAGCAGAGCATATATAAATTAAAACAATAATTAAAGAACCTGAGTAATTAAATAGCAATCTTGAACATCCACCACAGACCGGTTGGATTTGTTCTTGAATTCTTCAATCAGACAGAAAAATAAAAGTGAAGGAATAAAAATCTAGGGTCTAACGTAAGGTTAGATCTAGTGAAAGGTACACAATAGTTTCCGGTGTAGAAACTATTGTGCGAAAAATTAATTAACTGCTGGAAAAGAAAATAGAAATTGCAAAGGGGAAAAAAAATAAAGACGGTAAAAATATTGCTGTAAAATATGCTTGTACTGCTGGAAGAGAAAAAGCGTGGAAAAGAGAAACGGCCGAAGAAACGAGGACCCGAGGGTTTTTCCAAAAGCTACTATTTATATTAGTACTTTTGTAACTGCTTCCAAGGGTTTTCTGTGTACATAGTCTTCACGTTGCAAACGGTCAAGCGTAACAATAGGTCTCAACGTCTTTGTTGCGCCTCTGAAACCAAAAATATAGGAGAATGGTGTGACGTCCGTCACACCATGTGTTACGCTCGTAACACAAGTGGGCGGAGCGTGACGCTCGTCACAGGCTGTGTGACGCTCGTCACAGGCGCAACGCCTGTGCTTTTTGGGCTGGGCTTTGGCTTTTGCTATTTGCTTCTTTTCATTCCTTTTTCACCTCCTTTTCTTCCTTTTTCACTTCTTTATCAAATAAGCTACCTGAGACAAATAGAAAGAAAATACCGAGTAATATCGAATAAAATGAAATAAATCGAAACAAATAATAATACAATTTAATTAAATCAAGTCCAAAAAGTGTGATATTATTTCGTGTCATCAGCTACAACATTTACACAAGTTTGTTTCTTTTTGAAAAGCTATCAACTTTTGTAAACAATTTTTCTTTAAGTAGTTGTTTAATCATTTATGTAAAATATGTTTGTATAGAAGCAACTTGTAACACACAAAATACTATTCAAAATGTTTATTTGATTCCTTAAGGAAACTAGGATATAGTCGGTTCCTTGAGAAGACAAAGAAGGTTATTCTTTGTGAGTTCTTAAGGATACTAGGGTATAGTCGGATCCTTGAGAAGACAAAGAAGGTTATTCTTTGTGATTATTGTAATCTGTTGATTATAGTGGATTAAATCCTTTGCGGGTGGACTGGAATAACTTTGAGTTTCAAGCGAACCAGGATAAAAATATTTGTGTTTTTATCTCCTTGTTATTAACTATTTAAGTGGTGTTCTTGTTTTAGAAAAAGTTTTTGTTTTGTAAAACCCAATCCAAACCTCCATTTCTTGTATTTTTGACACCTTTAACTCCTTACACTTTGGCTAGTAATGCCTCCTTCTTATTTGATATACGATGGATTTTCAATGAATATCATGACATCTTTATTTTGTCAAGTAATTTAGTATCTAGAATTTCACCATTTAAAGGTGAATAAGTGAGAAATTGTAAATTCTAACATGTGCCCCTATATTTAATATGTCTGCACAACTGTCAACTGATTGACTTAATGAAACATTGAGATTGTATCTTTATTTAACTCAATTATTAACATATTAAACTCAACCTTTATCTTATTTTTTTAATTTCATTGAACACATTCTAGTTGCACTAATTTATGAAAAAACATTTTTTTTAATCTCAATTTTTTCAAAATTAATGACCATGATAATTTGATGGAACAATATATTAAAAACTGTTAATATTTATCGAATAAATTATTAAAATGAATCACATACTTGATTGGGTATTTTTAAGACTTTTCGTGATATTGCTCTCAACCACAATCTCTACATAATAAAACAATTCAACTACAATTGTATTGGATCCCTAATGTATTGTATGATATGTTCTAGAAAGATAATGTCTATATATAGTTAGATTCGAAGGGATAACTTATAAAACTTTTCAAAAGGAGTAATAATGTTTTTACCACTCTTAATGAATACTTTCTCCGTTCCTTTATAAGTGTCATTTTCTTCACACAAAAAATGTTTCTTTTTAATTGTCACTTGCAAAGTTCAAGGTAGTAAAAATTGCATTTTTGTCAAAATTATCCCTAGGTAATTATTATATATAAAGAAAATTAAAATGAATGTAATAAATAATCAAGGATATTATAGGTAAAACAAGAATTATTGTTTGAAAAGTAAAAATAATAATTAGCTTTCTTGGTATGTCTAAAAAGTAAAAAATTGACACTTAAAAAGGAACGGGGGAATAACTGATATCAGTATTTAAATCTAATGCATGCCACTTGTGGCTATATAATACATGTCATTTGTGACTATTAAATGGTATGATCCCGTCAAACTTAAATGACACAAATATAACGGTTGTTCTTCCCACCCTTAGTGGCGAAAAACCACCCTATAAAAATAAAAAATTTCCTTCACTAATGTAGAAGTATACTTTTGTACGTATCATATATACACAACATTCCTTCATAAATGAGTCACACCCTCATTTTTCCATAAATTAATTTGAAGATGTATCTCCATAATACTTATAAAAGTATACTTCTGCAATAACCCTTAGGTTGTAAGGTTTGATATTTTTTAAGAAATGCACTAATGAAGTAAGTATGATAATAGTCAATTTCTAGTAAGTATATTATCATAATAAAATTGTTATCAATTAAACTATACACAAATATAATAAGATTAAAAGGTCATATATTATAATCAATGCAGAATCCATAATACAATAAAAATGACAAATTAGAAACTATAATACTATCTAGAATATGTAATACAAATACTATCAAATACTATTGGGTATATCTGACCTCCCATGTTCCTTCTTTACCTCATGTACTGCAATATCGTCAATGCCTCAGATAGAATGACGTCTATAATGGATCTCCTATAAGCACCTTCTGCAAAGTCTTATCTCTCTCTATACCTGCTCGCGCAATATACTTAATACGACGACATGCAAGTAAAACATCAATGACATAATCTTCCATATCATGTTCCTCCTCTAATATCTCCTAATGAGATGACCTAGGTAGATCTCCGTAAGTATTTTTTGTCATATAAAGATTTAACACTCTAAAATACCATTGAATGCAGTACAATGCATTACCCCATGAGTAAGGAGTTGGCACACTTCGTGTTTCCTCTAGTAATATATGATTATAGAAATCATTATACATCGCATCAACATCTCTATAAACTATAGTGGGATGAATAAACACTTGGGGGTCTCTTGGAATACACTGCATAAACTAGAACTGATGCATGACTCGCTCAGGCAGATATGGATACATTAGGCGTGACCCATAAGTAAACTATCCGGAATAGAAGGCTATGTCATCCAAGGAACGCATCTAATAATGATTTTTGTATGGTGTGTAGCGTATATCATTTGTAGGAGTGTAGTCAAGAAACACTCTAAAGGGATCAATAGCTTGATTCCCTATAAATGAGACAAGTGCGCAAGAATGTGGTTGGTTCTCAGAGTAGTCATCAACAAATGACTAGCCTGAAATGAGTGAAAAGTGTTTGAGGATCCATGCCTGAAAATGGTACATATGAAATATTAGTAATAGAGTAACACAAGTGTTATGAAATGTTAGTAATTGTAAATGTTCAAACAGATTACCGTAAACAACATGAAACTTGATGTCATCTATTTGGTCTTCCAAAGACAACCTTCAGCTAACTTTGAGTACATGTAAACCAAATAAGCGCCTACAATTATATTCATGAATGTGCTCGAAGTCAATGAAGTATCTAAGGTAACCACATTGACGTAATAAGAACTTTTGTCCATAAATATGGACGTGCCAACCAAATATACAAGGTATGACCTCAATGCACATGCTCTATGATGCAAAACATGTACATCATCACCCTAGGCATCCACTGTCACAACTAGGTGGTGTCTTCCAGTTTCTTTAGGGCATCCTCTAGATCAACTCCCAAATATGTCACCATCATCTCCAATGCATCAAGTTTGGTGATTCTGAAGTGGCCTAACAATCTTCCCCTGACCAGGAGATGTAGTATGAATGAAACATTATCCAGTGTGATCGATATCTCACCAATATGAAGATGAAAAGATGGCGCCTCTAAGTGTCATCTACAAAAGCTGACGGGATACCATGGTTAATAATAGTATAATCAGTCATGCATAAATCTTGCAATCTAGATAGTTGTATGATATCATGAAACTATTACCCATCAGGCTGTTGTAACCCTAAATGCCACTAATAGTGCCTTTGATTTAATTCATGTTGATATTTAGGGACCATTATCTATTTCTTCTTTGCATGGTCACAAGTATTTTCTAACTATTGTTGATGATGACATTAAACAAACTTGAATTTTTTATTGAAATCTAAATTTGAAACTTTACAACACAACCTTGTTATCTTTGTTAAAACCTAGTTTCAGTTTTATATTAAATCCATAATATCTAACAATGTCACAAAATTAATTTATACTAAACTTAACAATAAATTTTGCAATATGTGTTAAACTTCCCGTGTAACCACTCGTCAACAAAAAAACTTTATTGTTGATAGAAAGCATGACCATATTCATAATGTCACAATAAGTCTTATATTTCATGTTAAACTTAATAAATGATTTTGGTATTATGTTGTCTCTCATGATATTTATCTTATCAATAGATACCAACCAATGTTTACAAAATAAATCTCTTTTTGAAGTGATTTATCATAAACCTCCAACATACCTTAATTTGTATCGTTTTATCCAATATGTATTGTCTCTACTTTAGAATAGTATCGTATCAAACTTGAATCAAGATCCCAAAAAATATTATTTTATTCAGATTCAAGTTTGAAACCAAAGGTTATATTGTTTTTTTTATAATAATACCAAAGAAATTTTTGTCTTTAGTCTATGAACCATATTTTCCTTTTGATAATCAACCTTAATCTACCATGAAAATTGAGTTTTCATCTGATGAGTGTTTTAACTTTGATAGTATTTATTTTTTATTTTTTATCTTGCAAATGCTTTGTCACCCTACCATTCAACAAATCCTTCTCCATCAATACATCATTGAACATCCCCTCACTTATAAAAACTAGTGTCTCCCTCCTAATTCTCAACCTATAACATCTAATATATTAAAAAGGGTCTTAAACTATCTAAGAGTCTCTCATTGTCAAAAGCCTTCAAAAAAATATAAAATTTCTCACTAACACTCGTTATCCATTACCTTCAGTTTTATCATATATAATATTATCCTTATCCTACATACATTTTAATTTTTCCATTTCCAATCATATATAACCACAATCATATAGAACCACAGTCATACAAAACAAGCTATTAAATTCCAAGCATGGATTCATGCAATGAATATATAATTAAAATCTTTCTCTATTATTCTCTCTAGTCTTTAATATAAGAAAAAAATTATTTTTTAAATTCATTGAATAATTAATGTATATAGACTACATATAATCCAGATACATTGATTCTTTAATGAATCTAAAAAGTAAATTTTTTTTTAATAAATATCATTGATAATAATAATATTCCGTATTTAACCAATTTAGATGAAAGTTGATATCGGTTGTTGATGGGTCTATCATATCAAACACAATAAAGATACTACATTGGAACGCTACAAAGCATGTTTGATGATAAATTAAGAGAATTTCTTATCCCATCCTATGTAGTGGAATAACACCCTATGAAAATCCAAAAATTCCCCTCAAATTTTGGAGATACATCTTCGGACGCATCTTATGTACACACAACTCATTTATTTTTTAGCCACGCCCCAATTTTATGACTAAATTTAGTCCATAAATGTATTTCTGGAATGTCTCAAGAAATACATTTTCGAAAACTGTAGGATATGCTTTGGAACATTAGGATGTGCTTTGGAACTGCAGGATTTGGCATAATGTAAAGGTTGAGTGTCATGCTTGACTTGAATAGGGCCTAAAGGCTTCCTGAATTTTGATTTGAAATGATGGAGACTAGGGGATTTAACAAGCATGGGGCAGTTGCTTGCAAAAAATTTCCTATGGTTGGTTATATAGGAGTATATATATAATGTATTTGTTGTAAAGGCATTTTATGTCACTAAATTTTGATTTGAAATTATGGAAACCAGAGGGTTCTACAAGCATTTTTTTCTATATTATATAGGAGTATATATGATATGTTGGCTATGGAGGCATTTTATTACATTTTTTTGCTTTTACAAATTTAGATGATTAAATTATTTTGCTGATGGCAGGTAAGTGAGCCGAATAAATGGGGTTACTCAGCGAATCAGAAGAATGTATTGGTTCTCTTCTTTGGAACCGATCATATGTATGTATTCAAATCCATATCTCATTTGATTGAATTTGCCACTGCTATGTCTTCACATTAATATGTTTGTATATAACTTTTAGAATCCAATGTATATTAATTAATATCAAAACTACATGTTCCAGAAATGTATTTTTAGAGACATTTTGGAAATACATTTTCAGAATAAATTTAATCATGAAATTGAGGTGTAGCTAAAAAGTAAATGAGTTGTGTGTGTATTGGATGCGTTCGGAGATGCATCTCTGGAACCTGAGGGTGTTTTTTACTTTTCACGAGGTTGCCTTATAATTATAGGGTGCATTAAGAAATTCCCTTAATTAATATATACAATAAGAGGGGTGAATTTTATTGATACATTTTCACTATTTTCCAAACAAACAAAAAAGTTTGTTTTTTACTTTCTCTTGCAATTGTTCATGCATGGTAGCTTAAACAACTAGATGTATACAATAAATTTTTGCAATAGTGACCTATAGTAAAGAAGTTTACATGGAGTTGCCTCCTGGCTTAATACTAGAAACACCACCCAAGTTTGTCTCATCAAAATATTTATTTATATTCTTCGTCAATTTAATTTAAGATTTCACTTTGATCCCTTATATAATATATGTTACATTTTAGCCCCTTAAAAAAAAAATTGTTAGACAACTTAGTCCATTTCGTTAACTTTTAAGTTTAAATGTCTTAGGTTAAGACAATATTATTGAGTGACCACCATAGATTTTTTTTTATTTTAACCATTTGATCTTTTAAACTAATTTTACACCTTTAAATTTTGAGGATCTATTAATTATAACATACACCATAAATACCTAATTTTTTGTCTATCTTCATTTTTCCTCTTCTTCATCTTCATCACTGTTTTCATTCATCTTTATCCAAATCCCATACAAATTCCAGAAAAAATAAAAATCAAAACTTTATAATACCAAAATATAACCCAAATATATTGAAATCACAATTATCATAAAATTTTCTTTAATTCACAATTATCGTAAAATTTGCTTTAGTTCACAAATCACCACTTGTTGCATTCCCAAGGAAACAAATCCCCTTGTCTATAGAGGCATAAACAAAGAAACATGAGAGGATTTTGTTCAACATCAAACAATGGCCCCTTAATCATTTAATGCAAAATAAACATTAAAAGTGTGTTTGTAAAAATAAAACATGAAATTGAAATTAAGATTTCAATAGAAATACAGTGTATGCAACTTTGACAAATTTATGAAGAGTCGCAACCTCCCTAACTCACATCTATTTATGTTCTTCGTCAATCTAGCATACAAGACTATTACGGAAATTTCATTTCACAACGATTAAAAAAGAGATACTATCACTTGTGATCAACCATTGTAAGATAAGGGGTGTTTGTATGTATGACGTTTTCCACCACAATCGTGTGACCGTGATTAGAAGCTATGTAATATGTTACCTATCACAACAGTTACTTCAAACAACCATTTTAATTAGTTGAGACTTAAACAAGTCTAATTAATATTAAGTAAGTCCGTGGCTAAAAGCATTACTAGAAATTATTTTTGTATTAATAAATTCACTAGATTTAATTAATTAAAAGGATAAATTATTTTTTTAGTAGGAGAGAAAAATATAATTAAGAGTTATTTTGCCCTAACAATATATTATGATGAGAAAAACCTAGGAATAACTTGTTTTAAAGAAGAATGGAACTAAAAAAGAAAAATAAATAGAAAAGAAAAATTAAGAAGAAACAAAAATAAAATATTTACAATTGAAAACAAAAATAAATAAAAAATTAAACGTTGCACAATCGTCGCCGTGTTGAAATATCAACAGTTTCCGGTAACGACACTAAAAATTTGATGACTTCTCGACAAGTGTACTAATAGTGTCGCAATAGTACAATATCAAATCCACATGAACTACTTTTTAATAAGACAAAAAGTGTGCAATGCGTAGAAAATAGTAAATGGGGGGTTCAGATTTCAAAGCAAAAATAACAAAGAGTTCAAACAGAATTATGAAAGCGGTTAGGTTGTGTATAGAATCCCCTATTTCTCTATTGTTGATATTTGATGTCTTACATGAATAATCTTATGACTATAATCTCACGACAGATTAACAAAATCGCTACAACCAATTTCTTGCGATATAACTCACTAATCACTACTCGGAGCTTCGTATCCTTAGTCCACTAGCGTAAGTAGGATTAGGCGATTCAATAGAGCGTTAATTCACTAGCCACTACTTGATAAATATAAGTCCATGCAAGACAATAAGGTTTGGGAACTTATCCTATTAGTATAAGGTGTGAAACACATTGGTTAAAATGGATTTTTAAGACCAAGCAAGATTCTAGCGGTAATATGGAGAGGTATAAGGCTTATCTTGTGGATAAGGGTTATACCCAAAAGGAATGGATTCACTTTAAAGAGACTTTTTCTCCGATTTCATTGAAAGACTCTTGTAGGACAATTATGTCTCTTGTTTCAAATTATGATTTGGAACTCCATTAATTGGATGTCAAGATGGATTTTCTCAATGGCAACATTGATGAAGAAATCTATACGGTGCAATCAGAAAACTTTGTGGTAGGAGACTCAAAGAATATGGTTTACAAATTTACAAAATCCATTTATGGACTAAATAAGGCGTCTCATCTGTGGTACCACAAGTTTCAAAAAGTAGTTATATCATTTAGTTTTGAGGTGAATGTTGTTGAGGATTGTGTGTATCAAAAATTCAGTGGGAGCAAGTACATACTCTTAATCCTGTATGTTAATGACATACTGCTTGCTGTTAGAACAAGATTTGGTTATGCATATATACCTTGATTTTTGATGATAATAATATTGTATTTATATGAGAACAATTTCAGTACCCTAATGATTTGTTATTGTGTAGCTTTAACAACCAATTCTGATTCGGAATATATGATGTGCAATGTCATTAGTTTCTGAACTATGTGTTTCAAATCCGCTTTTGTGCCAGTTATTAGAAGTTCTGAAAGATGTTCAATATTTTTGTGGCAATGATATTTTTGCGTCTGTGTTGATTCACCAATGAGAAGCTTATGAGGAAACACTATGTTGCTGCTGCAATGTTCTCTCAGTTCATGCTTCTAGATGTGACTCTGATCACCAAACTTTTGAAGAATGACAAGCTTCTAAAGTTATGTTATGTAGCTTAAGATTCTAAAGATCCCAAGCCAGACGATTAAAGTTATCAAGCTTCTGACTAAAGATTCTGAAGACTCTGAAGATTCTAAAGATCCTAAAGATCGCAAGCCAGACTGCTGACGCTGTCAAGGTTCTGACCAAAGATTCTGAAGTTTCTGAATTCAGCTTTATGTTTCTTCATTTCATGCTTCATCAAATTTCATCAGAAGCCAATAGATAAGATCAAAATGGGAACGTGATCAAATAGTACATAGTACAAATTGAACATCCTTTCCATTATCTAATTTCGTGGGCAAGGACAATACTATACATCACTCATGTCACTGATTTTGTGAGCTAAGGACAATACACAATATCATTCCTTTCCCATCCAACAATGAATATCCTCTCAAATAAGTTTTCCCCATTTTTCCCTCCAACGGTCTTATGCTTATGTTATATAAGTAAGACTTGGAGACTTGAAGAAAAACGCTAGTGACACAATATTTTGACAAGTCTATTTCTTTGTGAAAAGTTATCATTCTTTTGTACACAATTTTTTTAAGTGTTTGTTATTCATTTGTGTAAAGTCTGCTTGTGTAGAAGCATCTTGTAACACACAAAATATTATTAAAATTATTTTTTTGATTCCTTAAGGAGGTTATCCTTGAGAAGACAAAGAAGGTTATTCTTTGTGAGTCCTTAAGAAGATTAGGGTATAGTTGGATCCTTGAGAAGACAAAGAAGGTTATTATTTGTGTTTATTGTAATCTGTTGATTATAGTGGATTAAATCCTTGTGTATAAGGCAAAATCACCTTAGCGGGTGGACTGGATTAGCTTTGAGTTTCAAGCGAACCAGGATAAAAATACTTGTATTTTTATCTCTTTATTATTAACTTGTTAGTGGTGTTCTTGTTTTGGAAAAAGAATTTACTTATAAAACCTAATTCAAACCCCTATTTCTTGTGTTTTTCACACCTTCACTTGCAACAAATGATAAATATATGATGCACAAAACCAATAAATTTCTATCAAGAAAATTCAAAATGAAAGATCTTGGTGACACCTCTTTTGTATTAGGAATACATATATATTGAGATCAACCTCGAGGTATTCTAGGAATGTCACAAATGAGCTATATTGATAAGGTACTTAAAAGGTTTGGCATACAAGACTATAAACCAGGGGATACTCCAATTGCTAAGGGAGACAAATTTAGTCTCAGTCAGTGCCCAAAAAGAATTTTATAAATTCAAGAAATGAAAAAGATTCCTTATGTGTCAGCTGTAGGGAGTTTGATGTATGCCCAAGTATGTACGTGTCTGGATATTATGTTCATAGTTGGGATGTTAGATAGATACTTGAGCAATCCAGGAATGGGTCATTGGAAAACGGTCAAAAGGGTTATGAGATATTTAAAGAGAACAAAATAATATATTCTCACATATAGGAGATCATAACAGTTGGAGATCATTGAATATTCTGACTCTGATTTTGCAGGATGCCAAGATAGCAAAAGATCTACTTCAAGCTATATCTACATTCTGGATGGTGGTGTAGTTTCTTGCCGTAGTTCCAAGAAAACCCTCATTGCTTCATCCATTATGGAAGAAAAATTTATAGTATGCTTTGAGGCATCTAACCATGGATTTGGTTTAGGAACTTTGTCATTGGGCTGCAAATTGTGAAAGGAATTGAAAGACCACTTAAATTATACCATGACAACAAAATAAGTCGTTATATATTCCAACAATAATAGGAGCTCAACCAAATCAAAACATATTGACATCAAGTTCCTAACTTTTAAGGAAAATGTAAAAAGTGGACAAATTTCCATAGAACATTAAGTGATGAACTCCATGATATAAGACCCTCTTACAAAAGGTCTTTCCCCCAAGGCCTTTCATGGGAACACTGGTCACATGGGTGTTTTATGATTTGAGGAATCTTTTGTTTAGTGGGAGTTACTCATTTATGAATTTTGTATTATATGTTTGGTATTATGTACGCATTTTGAAAATTCTTTCAATTAATAAAGTTAAATATTTAGCTAGCTGCACTTTGTAAAATAAGGTTATTAAATGATCTCATTAAAGTAAAGTAGGGTCATCCGCCACTTTAATGATCAAAGAATCCAAGTTCTTATTTAACACTATTGCCTCTCCACACAATCCTACATTTTTTGACACATTGTTGGTCCTTTACTTTTTTTTTTAAACTCCTTGATAAAATTTTGTGTCACAAATGTAACAATTAAGGTATTAGGGCAATTTTTTAAGTCAAGACTTAAAAAAGTCTAATTAATATTAAATAAGTCTATGGATAAAAGCTAAAATGTCATGAAAGCTAAAGTTATTATGTAGATACCATAAGTCAATATCTAATTTGATGAGGGGACAAATTAGAATATTGAAAATTAAGAAATAAAGTTAGGGTTATTTATATGGGTTATGGTCCATATTTTTAGAGCAGATGAAAAAACACGATTAATCTCTTCCCCCCATTATAAGAGTTTCAAGGAACCCTAAGAACTCTACAATTCAAAAGATCACATACACGCAAATCTGAGAGAATTCCAATGACAAACATATGTAAGTTTTTTCTTTCATTCTCTGATTGAATTCTAGTATGAGTTTAATGATATGAGTTGTTGGGTTATCGACTCATAGGATTTAGTTTAGGATTTTGTTATTGATTTATGTATGGGTAAAAATCATTAAACTTATGAAGAGATCTAACACTGCATGCTTGAGATTAGTTTTTTCGTCAACAATTAAGTCAATTTATGCAACATCTCACTACTAATCATTTTGATGATGGCATGAAAATTGTTCGTTAGATGGGAAAAAACCAAGACAAGATCCTTTATTCTCTTATGATTCAACTGCCTAACTAAAAGCTTTTAGTGACTCTGATTGGACAACTTGTCCAATCACTCGTTGCTCCACCATCTGTTTCTACATTTTTTTAGGTTGTTTTTCAATTTCATGATGATCAAAAAACAAATTGACACACCTCGCTCTTCCTTTGAAGTCGCTCTTCCTTCTAATCAACTTCGTCAAACTTGTTATAGTATATTGTGCCAACAATTCTGTTTCTCACATTGTCATGAGCCCAAGTTTTCACGAACATGAAAAACATCTTAATATTGATTGTTAGTAGTAGCTTCAAGCTGTTTTTTTTCCATCTTCTTCCAATCACGTCTTCAAGTCATATTGCCAATTTATTTACTAAACCTCTCCAGCTTTCAATATTTTATATAATATTTTCCAAGCTCGGATCCTTAAATGTTGTTATGGATTAATTAGAAAAAATTTAAGATTGATTAGCAATTATTTCCTTTCTATTATTCTTCCTAGCTTACAATTGCCAATAACTAACATTTAAATTTTATTCAATAAAAAATATTTCTTTCACATTCATTACAAATCTAATACTATTTCATGAAAAGTATACTACACTTAAGATAAATCACTCCAAAATATATTAAGAACTTACTTAAACGATAGAGTGATTAGTGTGTTTGACCACAATCGTTCACGATACTTCACCAACTCCGACCATGGATCTTAGATTATCTCGAGTCAAATGTTTACCAACTCGAAATGCGGATAAATGATGAACATGAAACTTCGGTCAAGAAGAGATGTTTGACCATCATACTTCATATAAATCTAAAAACTTGATAAGGATGAGATTATCACAAAATGACCAAGGAAGTCATAATTTGTTGTAGATAATGTGTCCTAGGTTCGAAATTCAAACATCAGATGCACAATTTGGCAAGAATGTGAGAGGACTTGTCACGGGACATACGTGGACATGTTACTTGTCGTGAGAAGGACTACAAAGCTATTGGTTATATTAGCTCCACTGTTTTACACATCATATTGGAATCGTTATTTTCTTTGAAGACAAATCAAATTGGAATCTTATGTTGGTTGTTGGATAAACATATGGTGCAAAAACTTACTAGTAAAATTAAATAAATTATTAATATTTTGTGTTCAGATTAAAAGCAATCATTTCATATCTTAGCATTGCATTGCTATTTTTTCAAAGATCTAAGTTATCATATTTTTTTGTCTAATTGAAAAGTACCTTCCAAATAAAACCCAAATTACATTGTATTGAAAAAAAAACAGAATTACAAAGAAATTAATAATATATATTTTTGTCTTTTGTTTGAGTTGATTTGCTATTGAAATCGAGATTGATCTCTAAGTTCATCTGAGTCTCAATTACTTCATTCTATTCAATTTAATTCATTGGCGAAGTCTCAATAATTTTCACATTCGTATTTTTTAAAATTGATTTCAAAAGTGTTCCCGAGTTAACATAACCACCTTGTGCCTTAGCTTTGAAAACTTGTCCATTCTCCTGTCAAAAATAAATCAAATGTTTCATATGTTGGATTAACCAATCTATCTGAAGCCTCGTACAATAGTGATCTAAAAACACACAAATATAGCTAAATTATTATTATCAATTAAAAAGTATATAAATTGGAATTGATGTATAATCTATGAAAATATTTGAAGATGGATTGAAAATTAAATCATTATATGCAAATAAAAATCAACTGACTAATCCAAGAAGATAAATCTCATCATTTACTAGCGAAGGTTCATTAAAAACAAAGGAAAATTTTATATGAACTGATCTAATACAAAAGTTGTTAGAATTTAACGGGATTTGAATTTGGAACTTTGGGAGAAATATACTCTCATATCTCAAATTTTTATTGATAGACCAATCTTTGAGTAAGCTTAAAAGTATGATAAAGATTATAGATAGTTAGGTATCTGAGGCATTTTGATTAGAATCATTGGCGAGGAGCTTGAGATTCTGGAAAATTGATCCACTCAAGGCAAGGCTTGGTTTGATGATACAGTCTTCACTACAATCTTTGTGAAGAACACGACAACCATTGCAACTCAATTTCATGATGATTTGATGAAGAAAAAAATATGAATGTTAGGAGCTATCTTAGGGGGGTATTTATTAATTAATTATCCAAGGTAATTGGTAAAGGTGATTGACAAGCTTGGTAATTAGGACATTGATTTTGTTGGACTATTTTAAATATAACCTGCTAATTAGCTTACTGATTTAGATGATTTAGATAAAAGGAAGATGATAAACTGGTAATTTTGGAAACTATGATACCAAGAGATAAAAGTGTTGGCTTTTTAGTTGCTAATAAGAGGATACAAATGTGAGACATAATTAAGGAAACATAAGTATATTAGTTAAAGTGATTTAAAAATGAAAATGATAGAAATACGTCATTTCTCATGACCTAAGTGTGAGTAAGTAATAAAAAATATATATGAATCTATGCAAATAAAGAAAGTACTTTGATTTGTCCCGATTTGATCTTGATCAAATATTTGTCTTGATTTTCTTTCCTTTTGAGAGAATTTGGCATCTAAAGACTGTGGGCTTGCCCATTGTTTTTGTTGTGGTTTTCATGAGGTTTTATCCTACCATTCCCACAATTACACCTGACACCCCCACATATTTCCATAATACCTATAGTTCCTTTGTTAAAATTTTATCAAAATTTTCGAACGAAAAAATATGGTAGAACAAGTGAAATTTTTAGTAAAAAATGAAAATTTTGGCAGTGTATTCAAAAAGTCGGTATGCATTTTACCAATTTTAAAAAAAATGAATTTAACGTACTAAATGTTTCGATAAATCCGGTATCTTTGATAATTTTCCGTATTTTTGAAAAATTCGGTAGTTCATTTTCGATAAGAAAAAAAATTAAAACTACTTAGTTTTTCGAAAAATCAGGTATGGACGGTAGTTTTCTGGTGTCATACCCTAAATTTTGCCCCACCTATTTCCTCTACATTCATCCATTGGCATTCATTCGTCTGCAACTAAGTCATTCATTCTCATACATCCATATACAATCATTTCATTCATCTGTAACCCATTATTTGATTCAGTTTTTTATGACTGTTTCATTTGGTCATATAGGTTTAAAAAATTGAGAACTCTTGGTCACTCTGTTTCATTTATTTGTCCTGACCGGTCCCTACATTCCTCAGTCCATCACATGTCCTTAGTTAGCATGGTTGTTTAAATTTCGCTGACGACTTAAGGGTTTGATGTTGATTTTTCATTAGGTTTTTTTAGTTGACTTTAATCAATTAGAACCACATTATTGCATCCATTCATTGACACTAGGTTAACCTGCATTTCAGTCTTTTTGCAACCACCTAACTCATCTGCATCTCATTGTTTGATTTGACTTTTTTTTACTATCTCATCTGGTCATAAAGGTTTATTTTCATGCAGGTCAATATGAGAGTTAGGTCAATCACCATGATTCATTTCATTTGGTTGCATCCACCATTGCATGGGCCATTATAGTGTGTTTTTCTTCTAATCATGACATTAGCCATTAGGATAAGTTTTCTCTTTTGAATGGTTTGCATTTACATCATTTTGTTCATGCATATTTAGCCTTAGAAAGAGTTTAAATCACACATGAGCATTCTCATATCCCCAATCATGTTCAGATGCCCCTTTTGATTAACTTAAGGATGCATGGTGACATTATGATATTTTATCCATTTTGTGAATTTAAGTCAATTTCCAATTTCATCTCATTTGAATCCATCATGCCATCAAGTCTTAGAAAGTTTTATTCGTGAGAATAGTAAGATTTTATTTTAGAAGATTTACATTCAGAAATTGTACAAAATTTTGATTTACAAGTTACATCATGGAACATTATCCCATGTTCTATTGAGTTTTACGTTTTTGATCTTAAGTCTAAATGTCATAAATATAATAAATAAAGTCTTCAAAGCTTCAAGTATTTTTCAACAATAATTCATTCTATCTTTGCATCCATCCATTAGATCCTTTCCATTTTCAACTTAGGCCATCACTTCATCAAGAGAACCTAATACCCAAAAGAATTTGATCAGAAATCAATAAGCCTTCTTTAATATCAAGTATGCAAACATGGTAACCAAGCAAACCATATAATTTAAAAAATCTCCAAGAGAACCAACAACACAATAATACATTTAGATAGAAGCACTTTTGAACCTAATAACCAATTCAAGACAAGAATTCAAATTTGTTTTAGTTACTACAGTAAAATTCTAAAACGAGTTGTTGTAGTTTTGTATGTGTTGTTATCATTGGAGATAGACATTTACTATAGTAGAGTATTCAATTGGTTGTTTAAAGTGTTGTTAATCAACTTATAGATTATTACCATACAATTGACACCTTTACGCATATCTGCGCTATTCAATAGTAGGTTCGGTTAGACGAATTTTGATCTGGGAAATATTTGAAACTTACTTCCGCGCCATAAATTTTTCTAAATCAAAATTTCAGATAAATTTTTAACTTGGGATCTATTCACCCCCTTCTAGATCTAGGCCTATCGTCTAACAATGTGCGTGCGAATTGAATGCAACGTGTCACACCCTGATTTTGACCCTGAATCACCGATTCAAAACATGCATTCCACACTGCATAATGCCTAGAATGTCAGTCGAAGTTAATTTTAGGATCTAAAGGCAAATCGGTTGAATCATTTTTCAAATATACGTCAAATAAACGGGCGAAAAAATTACAAATCAAGCTTGCAAACATCAGTTTTATTAATCTATGTTTCACGTGGTTTAACCCGGTGTGCCCGATTTATTTTTTGCTAATTTTTCAGATGTTTTCTTTTTCAAAATTTGATCAAAACCTGTATGTTTTTGAGAAGTTTATTTCACACTGATCATTGCGGTGCATTCGTTTTAATTTTTCGAGCACTTTTGCGTCCGTTTTTTATTCATTTTGAGTCTTTTTATTTCTATCTTTTTGTTAACATGTCCATAAAAAAGAAATAGAATTTACTGTCTAATCCTTCTGATTTTATTTTTATCATTTGAAATTGTTTGAATTTTATTTGATTGTTTTGTTTTAATTCATTTTGAACTCTAAATGAGCACCAAGGGCATTATGGATATTAAATAAAAGTCTTAAAACCCTAGCTTCACACTATATAAACTAACCAATAGACCAATAAAGAAGCAGCAACCATTGACTCATAATTCTCTCAGTTTTCAGTTTTTGAGAAAAATAAAATAAAATTATGTTTAAACAAGTTTTGGAGAAGATTTGATCTTCTTTCATAACTTCACCCAACTTCTCTTCTTCACCATAACACATCCACTCAACTCACATAGTAACTTTCGATTTGTTTATACTTAATTTTTTTTCTTTTCATTTTTTTAATATTGTGTCTTTCTTTTGGTAGTGAACATTATATTTTATATAAACTTTCAACTTTACGTTCATATATTATTAATTGTTTCGTTGAGTTTTAAAATTTCAATCTTCAAGTTTATTATACATAACTACTCTCTCTCTCTCTCTCTCTCTATATATATATATATATATATATATATATATATATATATATATATATATATATATATATATATATATATATATATATATATATATATATATATATATCGACTCTGTAATCCTGATTTGATTGCGACGACCAATATCATTGTCGTTCTTTCTTGGGTTTTATCGATATTTCCCCTTTCCCTTTTAGGAATAAATAAAGTTCAGTGGAGACTCTGTTCAGTCCATCATTGCGAGCGTGCGATTGCGCTTCGCTAGGTCGCGTTCTCATTTTTTGAGGTGCGACACAGCGTAACAAAAGACTTTAAATGAAATCGAGTTATGATAAATTATAAGGTAAAAATGTAGTAAATAACATTAAATAAAGCAAAGGAAAAAGTACATGTTCCGTTTAAGGAGACAAAAAAATTAAGAAAAAATGGTGGACGTAGATGCATACATGTTTCTCTCTCAACTGTTTCACTTTATGACTCGGGTACTCCAGTGGTATGAAGAATATGTATGAAATTTTGCGACCTTTGATCCCATGTATGAGTCTGTCGATGGCGGTTATGACCACTAGGCGGTTTGTTGCATTTGCTCTATGTTCAGTCATTCAGGTTTCCACTAGTGTGCTTATGTGTCCTTCAAGACATTATTTGCTTGTAACCCACGTTGAATGGTAGATGCTTTTCCATTTCTTCATGATTTCTCAATGATAACTACTACAACGTTTTGTCGACTATGCCTATCAAATCTCCGAGACTTATAAAATTACTAAGTCTTTTATATATGTTGTTTAGTCGATTGGTACTTTTGGTGGAATGAGGTCTCATGTCGATTGTCCTTCTCAAGATTCTAGATATGTTTCTGTCGATTGTCCTTTTCGAGATTTTGGACATATTTCCCAAAGATGCAAGGTTTTGGATTATTTAGAGATCCTTACACAAACCACGTGATCAAGGGGAAGAAGTTGACCTAACTCATAGAAAGACGACCTTATCTAAAATTTATGAGGATAATGTGACTTAAAAAAATAAGGGTAGATAAAGTTACCATGGAAGAAAGTGTATCACCTCTTGAACTCATTATCAAATACATCTTAGGGACTTTGAGTAACTAATGGTTGTTCAAGTGAATACAATTTGTTAAATGAATATGGTTGTGTAAATGATGACTAATATCACCATTAACATATTTGAGTACCCTATTCCGAGTAACCATAGTCATTATCAAAACACCAAACCTACTAACACCAGAATTTCCTCTAAATTAGTGAAACAAATAAGAAAACATCTTTTTTTTATAACCATGGCAACAATACTTCACAATTATGGTAATAACAACAAATACAATAAAATGCTCAATTCAGAACACCTATTAATTACTCACCAAAAGAGAAACAACCACTCTCATAGTAAATTATCCAAACAGAGAGACAGAGAGAGAAACCACCCCACCAAGATTCAACCCATCAATAATCTCCACAAAAATTCAAAAAATAAACAAATTGTATAGACAAAACCAGAGTGCAAGACACAATTATCTCAAGCAAAGGTGATAATAAATAGTGCCCTACATCTTTTAGCATGGATTAGCTTTAGCTGTTTATATAGCATACACAAACACCAACTAGTGTCAATATGTTTGTTGGGCTTAGTTATACCCAACAAATAAATTTTCAATATTTTTAATTAATTAATATTTAAAAAGCTTAATAAAATAATTAATTAGTAATTAATTTTATTAAAAAATAATAAATTATTTTATTCATTAATGTTTCATCATTAAAAAATTATTTATTTTTAATCATTGTCATGTCAACAAAGGATCAACGAAATAGTTGATAGATTAAAAACTGGTTTTTAAAATGAGAAGATTAAAAATTAAAATTCATCAAATTAAATATATATTAAAATAAAATAAAATAAAATGAACATGATTTACATTTATTTAGAATTGGCAAAGACAAATATGGAAGACTGATTACCTTAGAAGAAGGGAATGACTTCCTTTTCGCCTTTGGGGTATGAGAAAACAGTTCGTTTTTGGATACTTTGTGGGAAGTTTTTAAGCTATAGAAATTAAAATACGTAGAGAATCAGGAACAAATGCTTAGAAAAAGATGAAGAAAAAATACATAATTTTGAGAAAATAACGGGTAAACATTGGATTATTATTTTCTTCTTGTTTGTTGATGCAAATGCCACCTCGAGTAATGTCCTCTTAGTTTCTTTAGCCGTCATTTACCGTTAAATCTTATCTTGTTTCTTAGAGTTAAATGTTAAGGTAGGTTTGTTTTAGGTTTAAAATATAATTTATTCTGTATTTATAAAAATGAATTTTACAAACCTTCTCAATTACAATTTTTGGACCAAAAAGTTACAAGTCCTCTCTAAACCTCACATGACACACAAGTACCAAAATCCCAGGACAATCACAAGGCTACATTCTATTGTGGTGAAGAAAACTTAAACTAACTCTTTCTATTTATACTAATACCCCAATTATGTATTCTTCCATTATCCGATGTGGAACTTGGATGAATATAACCTTTCACCCAACATATGCTCCTTTCATCCAAAGTCTCACATTCTTTACTTTGTCATCAACTTGTTATTCTAAAAGTTTAAGATCATTATGATGATTACAGTGTTTGATACTTTTCCATCTTCTAAGGAATGCAACAGTTAATCGTCCCACCTCTTTTCTGATTTCTCCAATGGAAAGAAAAGAAAACATCAGCTAAGAGCATAGGCACCAGATTTTTGGAGATGAAAATAGTAACAACAATTTTGTCAATGAACCCTTCTATATTTAGAAAGACTACCAACGCATAAATAAGGAGAGCGAACACAACATAAAAGACATTCTAACTTTCACTACTATCAAACAAAGTAGCCTTCTCAAAAAGAAATTTCGAAGTAAAACCTCTGACGTTTCCCTTTGTACGAAGATTAGCTTCAACCGAATCCTTCTCAAGATGAAGAGCTCGAGCCACCACAACAACCTTTGGAAATCCAACAACACCCATGTAAGGAATCTGATCTCTAACTGGAATATGGACAATATGAGAAAACTCATCTAGAGTAGGAGCTAGGAGAAAATCTTGGAACGTGAAACAATGCAGTGTCGAATCATAGAATTGGGCAAAAGTAAGGATCAACCCCGGATCTACCTGGTCATAAGAATCCCAAAAAAATTACCATAAACTCTCTTGAAGACAACCTTCTGCTCACCAATAAACAGGGAACCAAGCTTCTTAAGCTCGCCAAACTTGGACACTTTGAGTTTGTACTGATATGTATTCATTCAGTCAGATTTCTTCATAATTGAATGAACTACCTCAAATGAAAAACGGATGGTCTCCTAAAAATGAACACGCTAAAAATTAATATGATGTAATGATAATCCAAATATCATGGATTCACAAGTGTCACATGTTCTGGATAAACGGTAAATACTACTTTACACAGGTTCAAAAGTTAGACGTTACATGAGAACAAAGGTATGTAGGGTCTTGGTTTCCTGCAAAAGAATCCAATATTCTACTCACAGGTGTGAACTATTCTTCAAAGTTAACCCTAAATTTTTTTTCCTAGAGTCATGGATCCTTGTTGAGAAACCATTGCTTGAAACAAATGACTCGTCAGACAATGCTGCTCTCAAAAGGATCTTCTCTAGGTGTGATGTCTCATGTCAACCATAAACAAGGACTAACTCCAAGTAGGTCTCCACGACTATAGTCATGATACTATTCTGTGTTTATGCTCAAGCTCGGGTATTGAGCTTCTCTTATGGAACATCAGCCCCAACCCATAGAGAGTACCACAAATAATATCTAGAACATGGTTAGAAAAAAATGAAAATCTAAAGCAATAAAATAAATACAATAAACAAACATAAAAGCTAAGAGCAAGCAAACAAAAAGTATACACCCAAGAAAACAAATAAAAAACAAAATTAGGCTTGACTCTCTAGCAACTAAGATCCCCAACATAGCTGCCAACTAAAGCTAGCTGAAAAATGGTATACGTATCGCACGCTCGAAGATAAAATAGAGTCGCCACCGAATTTTATTTATCCGGAAAGAGGGAAGGGAAAATATCGATAAAACCCAAAGGAAAACAGAGAAACGGGTAAGGAAGTCGATTATGCAAGGGGAAGGCATTAGCACCTCTCATATCCATGGCACTCCATGAGAACCGTTTTGAATGCTCTTGCTTGGATGGGTGTTGTTATCTTCATGTACCTGCAAAATAGAAAAAAATGTCAGAAAAGGGTGCTCGAGAAGGATTATGACCCTCATGCCTATGTATTCTCATGGTGCAATGATAAAGTCAGAGCCTCGAAGTTCAGAGAACTAGAGAAGGAAAATGGGGGAAAGAAAAGAAAGCGGAGAAAGTGCTCGCCAAGAATTTTCATCCTCGTGCCTACGTATCCTTATAATGCAATAAGGAAGTCAGAGCTCTGTAGTTCAGAGGATAAATAATGATAAAAATATAAGATTGGAGGTGGTATTTAAACCAAAAGGAAATAAAATGGGGTTAACCATAAAGGTGTGTCCCTAAAAAGGAAAGAAAATTGCAATGGTGTTTAAACAAATAGAAAAGGAACTTGTCGAAGCCGAAGACTCACATGACAAGGGTCTTACCTAGGCACATGGACTGATATGGTAAAGAGAGGTGTTTAAACCAAGAAAAATGGAACTTGTTAAAGTCGGAGACTCACATGACAAGGGTCTTACCAAGGTACGGAGACTGATATGGCAAAAAGGGAAGTATAAACCTGTCAAAGCACTGGGTTTCGTATGACAGGGCCCTTACCAAGGCACAGGGACTGATATGGTAAGGAGAGACATGTGAAAGCATGAGACTCACATGACAGGGACCTTACCAAAGCACGGGGGACTGACATGGTAAGGAAGAGGGAATAACCATAAATGTGTCTACCCAGGGAAAATTATTGTAATGGTGTCAAAACCAAGAAGAGAAAGAGCCGCAAGGGCAAGTTGCAGACTTAACAGTGAATTGACATGGAATTGCACTAAAGTCTATGAATAAAAACAAATACTTTAAGCAGGTAGGGTTTACATCTTGTGCACAAAGGTACTCTAGACAAGGGTGGGGAATATCCCCTCTCATCATTTATTATTGCTTAAGGCTCATGGCATGCAAGCCTAGTCAATGATTGACAAGTTATCAAAGCAGGTTCCCAAAGATGCTTGTGGGGATGAATCAAATAACTGTGATCTATTATGGAGATCTGTAGTCCACTAGAAGTATTGTACTTGTTGAGAGGCTAAAGCCTCAAAGTAATAGAGATAAGTCCCATCAAGTGACCAAGGGACTCATGGTCACTTGAAAGAGACAAAAGGGAGTGTATAAAATAAAAAGATCTAGTTGATAAATTGATCAAGCCAAATCAAAGGAAATAGGATTGATGAACAAATAAGATGCATAATCATACAAAACTAGCTCGAGGTCTCATTGTTAGGTAGCCCAAGAGAAAGTCATGTGGGTGCAAAATGGATTGTCCTATGTCTCATTGTAAGGTAGCTCAAGATAAAGTCATGTGTGTGAAAGAGTGTTCTAAACCTAAGCAGATGCATGCAAAAGTTATAAAGCAAATGAAGCAACACACAAGCTCAAGAACTCAAATAGGGATAAGGGCAAGTCAGAGTGCCCACAAGGTCTCAGGGTCAAAGTCACTCCAAGACAAGAAAAGGGGCCTAAATCCTAAGTACAAGTCCAAAAGGTCTTCAATACTCTAGATCAAGCATGTGATTATGGTTAGGTCTAAGTTACTTTATCATGTTTTTATTCATTAAGTTTTAACAAGTCAAAGTCAAACCATATAAGAGCAACAAATGAATATAAATGGATCGAATATGGGATGATGCAATGATTAATTGGACATAAAATAAAGGTGCATTATGTAAATGACATGAAATTAAATGACATAAACTTAAATGACTTGAAGTAAAGGCAAAGTAAAGAGAAATGATTAATGTTAGGAGTTAATGGTTAGTCGATGATGTTGGAACAATAACAATGTATGTATCAGACATGTTAGAGAATTAACACCAAGTTAATCTTATACAACATGCAATACAATGGTTAAAACAAAAGAGGGAGATGGAGGTAGAAGAAATGAAATAAGGAATCAAGTCAAACACAAGCTATCATTTTATCCTCAAATCAAAGGACTCAAAATATGGCGCATTGAAGGTTAACCTATCATTGATGCAAAGTATTAAGGATGATTAACAATCATCCATCAACAGTTTTGGATCAAAGAAGGTTGATCAACATCAAGTCCATCTATCAATGATTTGAGATGAGGAAGAAAACATTAACCAAGCAATCAAACTCAATTCAAAATATCAAATGATCAACAAAAGAAAACAAAATTCAATTAATAATGATTTGATATTGATTAAATAAAGAAAATAAAAATGGAAATTATCAAAGAGGGGTCAAAGTATCAAACAAATGTCTACCAAAAATGTGGGAAGTCAACAAAAATATGAGAAGTTTGACCTCAAAAGTTGGAGTTCAAAATGTTTAAGAATGATTAAAATAAAAAACAAGAAGAAAAATAAATGAAAAATAAAAGAAAATATGCATTTAATGTAGAAATAATTTTTAAAATATGCAATAAATTTCATAAGGTAGAAAATAATTTTATGGAATTATGTAAAAAAATTGGATAAAAAAATAATAAGGGAGCTATTTTTAAATAATTTTGAAAGAAAAAGAAATTAAAAACAAAATAAAAATAAAAATAAAACTAAAATAAAACAAATGGAAAAACAAGAGCCACTAGATCTGACTATTAAAGTCTAGTGAATTAATCACATGGCCAAGATTCAAAGTCAAAACACGCTCACCATGGGGACCACTACACCGGAGCACAACAGTCAAAACAATTTGAAAAAAAACTCGCGCTAGCACATGATTGGTCAGATATTTGAAATTTGGAGCGAAATGTTTGAAACAGGAGGGAAGCGTGGTCGTCTTCAACCTCAGTTCAAATTTTTGCAAAGTCATGAATTCGTGTTTTTATCATGAATCAAGCATGGGTTCAGATGCAAAACACCTCATCATTCATGTCTCCCTCATTATGGCAATTGATTTGCTCTAAGTAGGGATAATTTGCTTCAAACCTTAAAGAACCCTAGTTCTTCAAAGTAAAATTAAATGGTTACTACTGAAAAGAAATGATCAATAGGTTGGGGCTTTTGATGATTGGAACAATGCGAAGAGTGTGGTAACTTGTTTGCTCAAACTTGTTGTCGCATTACGCGAAAAACCGGCGGGAAAACAAGAACAACAGAGCCGCCACCGTGCGTTATTTATCCCAAAAGAGGGAAAGGAAACGCTCAGAGTAAACCTGGAAAAGACGTGGTCTCGCGACCAAAGAGAATGGGATCGGGAGTCGGTTATGCGAAGGGAAGGTATTAGCACCCCTACGCATCCGTCGTACTCGACGGGATCCACGCACAATAAGAAGGAAAATGGTTGCTAAAACACTACTCAAAATAATCATCTACACAGGCTGAAAGAGACACAAGAAACAGACTGAGACTGACTCGGCAGGATATCGCATCCTGGGCCTACTTAGTCTATCAAGCATAGACATCAGAGTCAAAGTAGTTCGACTGAGGGAAAACATGCTCGCTAGGATGTCGCATCCTATGCATACGTATCTCCTTTTGGACGAAGGAGAATCAGAGCATCCGTAGCTCGGCTAACACGCACACAAACAAACACAGGCAAAGGCAAACGTGGAGCCTGAATGCCAATCAATGGGCTTACATCAGCATCCGAACCAAAACACACTCAAGAAGGCAAACATGGAGCCCGACTGCCAATCACTGGACTTACGTCGGCATCCGAACCAGACACACGCACACAGGAACCCGAACGCCACTCGATGGACTTACATCAGCTTCCAAGCACACAACAACACAAAACAAAGACACAGGCGAGAAGAAGGGTCTCGATTGCAACTAGGGCAAGAGAAAGGGAAGGTCTCAATCGCAACGAGGGCGAGAGAAAAGAATTAGTGTTAGTGGTTAGTCAAACTCGACAAGACATCGCATCTCGTGCCTACGTATCTCACCTGAACATGAGAATCAGAGTTGCCGTAGTTCGGCTAAACTATTCCTGTTGGTTTGTGTTTTTTAAGTGGATAACGTCACTGCGCAATCTACCTGATGCTCGACCTTTGGAGACTTACTCACCTGTAGTAGAAGGAGTTGACATATCCTTAAGAGGGGATAATGTTTGTTTGTGTTTTAGGAAAGCTCAAGCAAGAAAGGAAGTCCTATACGAAGGAACCGTGCTACCTTAATTGTCATGCAAACGAGACTACGCGGAGTCTAGCAAACCTAGGGGATACAATCACACCACACAAACATATACAGCATGAAATAAACACACCAGCAAGGGGCTCAAACATCAGGGCTAGGCTTTAGTCGAGGGGTCATATCAACCTCAACAAACAAGCCTCTGTATCGGGGTCAGGTTAGCTCTTAACCTTGCCATTGAGGGGCTAAGGTGAAGCTAGATGAAAAGGTGATGAGGAGTATGCCTCATTGCTTCTATCTCTGGTCAGAGAGAGCATCAGACAGGGGAGCGTGGGTCCAGAATGGGGGGACCCTTCTACGCTCAGAACATAGACTCGACTGTACAATGTACAAGATCTTGGGCTTGGATCTCAATGCTACAACCATGTAATGGGTGCAAAGAGAAGACTCACAGAATGGTGGGGGATAGATTGCTTATCCCTACCTTCCACCAATTGCCTCAAATGAGGACTTTCCCTGCTTAGGACAAATATAAACATACACAAGCATTGCCTCTTAAGGAGGACTTCAGACAATTTGCCCGGCTCGGTAACAGCCGGGTCTCCAGACTACATGAAGAAGAAAGTTCTATACCTCAATGCCAATTGCTTATAAGCAAAGCAATGCAAGTTCTTAAGAGAACTGAGCAACTAAGTGTACCTGTACAAAAGTCAAACAGAATCAGCATCCCATTCATGATCAGACAACAACAATAAGAATCAATAATGTACAATCAACAACAATGTGCAAGGCACAAGGCTCAAAGCTCAAATGCTATGCATCCTACAAAACAAATACATTAGTCATATGTGTCAAGCAAAATATCCCAAATGTGAAACAATATCCTTAAGCCTTAACTTCTTAACCTGAAAAGGCAAAAACAACTTCAAATGTAAGTGACAAGACCACTAGGACTAGCCTAGGGTCCAAAAGAAGGAAAAATCCTAAAACAGCAACCAATTCATGATCAAAGTCAAGCTATTTCAATAACAAAGGGATCCCAATTGGTCCCATATCCAAACTATGTACACATTTTATTCTATGCAACATGTAAGGCAAAGTGAACAATGTTAAACCACATATGAGCAATCAGCAAGGTCACATCACAAAAAATATCAAAACAACACAGTAAATTCCACAAAAATTATATCCTAAACAGAGGACATTCAACAAGCTACATGTCAATTTTCAAGCAATTTGGACTAATGGAACCATGGGAATTAATTCAACATGTCTAAGCATGCAAAAACACCACCAAATGAAGTCACAAAATGTACACTAACTTCAATCAAATGGTAAACAGTGACATTACATGGGAAATTAGTAGGACCAAAGCTAAATGCTACATTAATGTGTTAGGAACTACCCTATCAAATTTCATGGTCATATCATTCATCATGCTCATTCTATGCACAAAATAATGTAAATGAAGTCAAAAGAAACATCAAACATGCAGACAGAATTATTTCACTCAAATCCATACCAAACCAATTCTAAAAATCCTCAAATAATTTGTACATAAACAGGACATGTTCAAGGTCAAGCATGCAAAATCTTAGCTCAATTGGATGAAAGGAGCTATGTCAATGAAAATCAACAAAAACAGATGCAATTATGTGCTTCAAATCATGGCATCAATGCATGTACTCACTTCAAAAATTTATATCTCAATGTAGACAAAAAAGAAATGAATGAGACCAAAACAGGGGTGTCCTATCATGTGTCTACTACAAGCATATCAAATTTCATGAATTTCCAATACACTATGAGCATTTTACAATGATTCTACCAACCTAGGTCATATGAGCATGTACAAATGAACCTCAGAAAAGAAAAATCATGATCAATTAGAAAACACAAGGAAAAATTCCACAAAAATTACCAGGGGATCCTAACATGTTAATGATCAACCATACCAAATTTCACACAATTCTAACAAGGATAAGTCATGCTAAAAAATCCATCCAATTGGCATCAAGAGGTGTGACACCAATTGTCACACCTAAGTTTGAAAAATTGTAACTCAATGATCAAGTATCATAAATTCAAGATATTTACATGGAAAAAAACCTCAGCCAGTCAAGATTCAACACAAAAATTTTCAGCTATTTATCATACAAAATGAGGATTTCACGATCAAATCATTCAAAGGTATCAAATTATGTACATGTGGAATAAACCCTAGGTCAAATGCAAAAAAAGTCCAAGCACAACTTTGACCAATAGGTCAAAAATCATCTACAGTCAAAGGCAAAGTCAACAAATTATTTTTGCATTTTTGTGATTTTTCTATAATTTTATGTGAATTTTTTAAGGTGTTATGTGTTTTTGTGATTTTTTATGAATTAATATGAATTAAATGGAATTCACAGTGGCATATCCGTAATTGTGGTGAACAGTGACGCGGTAAACATGTAATTCAAAAATTCAAGCGCAAAGGTGGATCAAACAGTAAACAATTCCAGAAAATCATCTTCTTCTTCGCGCGGTACACACTCCTCCATGTCCAAACTAGGTTTCAATCATTTCATCACCAAATTGCACAAACTAATATCCGTTGAAATCGTCTCACCATGTACATCTCAACTATGTAAGTAATTCCACCTAAATCCTAACACAGCTCACGGATCGATCGAATAAAGTTTCACATTCAAAGCTTTGAGTTCAGATTCCTCAACTTATAGTCCATCGTTTCACAAACCAAGCCTAGCATTACAATCTACATGGAATGAACTTTCAAATGCACATAACAATTAAGCAATTCGTGAGATTCGAAATTCACACACCTGGAGATGACAGTGATGAAATTGGTGTTCTTGAGCTCCGATTTCCACAAACAGTCGAAGAAAGATGATGTGTGAGGCGATCGATGCGTTCAGGTTCGATTGCAATAGCTCCTAATGCTCCAAATCGCAATTCACCATGAATGATGCAAACTTGGACAGTTGAGTTTTGGTGCGAATTTGATGTTGAGATCCAAAAACAGATGGAGATGATGATGAATCAAGATCAACACAACAAGAATTTTCGCATTTGAGCAAGAGTTGAAGAAGTTTGATGAATTTGAGTGTGAAGTGTTCTTGAGAGGTTCTTGGAGAATTTGATGAATTTTGATCTGATTTTGGGAAGTGTGTAATGCTGTTATGATTAGATTGTGATTAGGTTTATATACTTCACCTTAATCCGTGATTAACCACAATCATTAGCTAAAATGAAGTGAAATTAGTGAAAAATGAGCTGTGTGAACAAAATTTGGAAAATAATCAACTTAACCACCAAAAAACAGCTTTACACAGTGGAAAAGACCCAGAAAACTGAGTTTTCGCGCGAGCGGTCGACTCATAGCCTGCTATGCGTCGACCATAGGCTGCTATGCGTCGACCCGAGGCCTATGCGCTGACCCTTATGGTCGACCATAGCCTGCTATGCGCTGACCCGTGGTCTATGCGCTGACCCCTATGGTCGACCATAGGTCAGCTCAAAAAAAATTTTTTTTTTTTTTTTTTTTTTTTTTTTTTTTTTTTTGAAAGAAGAGGAGGGCAAGTTTTGAGATGAATGAAACCTTTCAAACCATCTCACCCCTTCCAATCCAAAAGAAAAAAAATCAGCCACAGTTGGTCACAGTTGACTTTCTAGGGTTTCTGGTTGACTGAACAATGAATGATGACTTCTGAGCATCCAATCTTTGGCCAAATCACTTCAAAATGATCTTTGGACCATATGAGCTTGATAAATCAACCCTAGGGCCTTGTGCCAATGAAAATGGCACCTGCTTGCTTGATTGACCGATTCTCCTGACCAATCTGACCTAATTCTTCAGTCGGCTTGCGCTTGGGCAAATGGACAATGCAATGTTATGCAGTGAACCATGTTATGTTAATGACCTAATATGAAATGAATGCACACAATGATAGGGTGCAAATTTGAGGTGCTACAGCTGCCCCTATTCAATCAACTGGGAACCCGAACGAATGAGAGCAACGGCTGTCAGACTTTCAGGGTAAACAGGGATTGAATACCAAGAACCGTAGAAATTTGCACACTGCTGGGAATGATTTTCTTTCTGTTTCAGGGTGTAACCACATCCAGACATCGACACACGATGAATGGGATCAGAAACCTCAACTAGATTCCAACGGACAACTAGGAAACACTCAACGTTTACCAAAACCAACGGAGAGGTAAATCAACTCTACTGGGGATAACCAGGAAAGGATACAACCATACGTCAGCGGACGTAATGGGAAAAACTCAACGTTTACCGAAACCAACGGAGAGGTAACCAGACATCATAGGATGAATGGGAAGAGAGATACAACCATACGTCAGCGGACGTAATGGGGAAAAACTCAACGTTTACCAAAACCAACGGAGAGGTAACCAAACATTAATGAATGAATGGAAGGAGAGATACAACCATACGTCAGCGGACGTAATGGGGAAAAACTCAACGTTTACCAAAACCAACGGAGAGGTAACCAAACATCATAGGACGAATGGGAAGACTCGACCAGACGTCATAGGACGAAAGGGAGAAGCTCGACGTTTATCGACACCAACGGAGAAGGAGAAAACTCAGCCAGGACGTCATAGGACGAAAGGGAGACTCAACGTTTATCGACACCAACGGAGAAGGAGGAAACTCAGCCAAGACGTCATAGGACGAAAGGGAGACTCGACCAGACGTCATCGGACGAAAGGGAGAAGGAGAAAGCCACTTCACGAGGGAAAGGCACCACAACCGGAAACCGAATAGGACGTCTACTGGGAATTCTGGTTGGGAAGTCAACCAGACATTAATGAATGACCGGGAATGGGGTATACAATCAGACGTTCATGGACGAATGAGAAAAACTCGACGTTTATCGAAACCAACGGGGAGGTAGATCCACTTGGGGAAAGGTACAACTAAACGTCATAGGACGAATAAGAAAAACTCAACGTTTATCGACACCAACGGAGAGGAGGACTCTGAGGGGAATCATCTGGTATTACCAAATGATCTGCGGGAAATAATCAACTATACGTCATAGGACGCACAGGAAAAACTCGACGTTTATCGACACCAACGGAGAGGAGGAAACTTTTGGGGACGACTCTGTGGGGAAAGACATCAACTATACGCCAACGGACGCATAGGAAAAACTCGACGTTTATCGACACCAACGGAGAGGAGGAAACTTCACTAGGGAAGGGACGACGTTACGAACATCGAAAGATGATGTTTACCGACATCAAAGCAAGACCAGACACTTACGCATGACTGGGAATCACCGAAAGATGGTGTTTACCGACACCAAAGAAGACCAGACACTTACGCACGACTGGAAATCACCGAAAGATGGTGTTTACCGACACCAAAGAAACAAACACACGCAGGTGCTGACGGTATACTAACATCTACAAGATGACAGGGCAAGGCTTGACACTTGCAGGGGGTCTCACTGGGGAGAAACATGCTTTCCTTTCACCAACGGATGAGGAAATAAACCTCTGTGGGGATTACCCTGAATGCCATCAGGAGCAACTGTAGCAAACGTGCTGTACAAGTTGAACAAACATCCGCCTCTGCCGGGGATACGGTCTGATAGGTTTCGAACACATGAATGCATATGTTTGAATTTTTCTATGGCGTAATGCTCCACATCGAATGGAAATGCTACGCGTTTTGAGGATGCAATGATCACTACATGCAATGCAAATGCACTCTGGCTACGGAGCCAAAAGATCAGATACTCCAACTCTGCGGGGAGATTCTGACTGCGGAATACTCTGCGGGGAGAGCCTTCGTCTAGGAATGCTTTGCGGAGAAAGCACCGACTCCTCACTCATGCTGGAGAAACAAAACTGTTGCCGGGAACGGGATAGACCTCGCTGGGGAAGCTGACACCAAGCAGCTCTTCAGGGATGATACTCATTGAGGAGTAACAAGATCACTTTACTGGAGAATGATATAGCACTTCGCTGGGGAAGACTTAGCCAAACCTCAGGTAGGACAACTCTGCTTCGGGGAATAACTTCTACTCCACTGGGGACGACCCACACAAACCACAGGAAGACTAAACTCAGCTGGGGACGCCAATACCGATCTGTCACGGAAACTTGTCCACTCCACTGGTGGGATGAACTCTGCTGGAGAAATATTTCTGTGAAACCCGCTCCACTCGGGGAACTTGCTGAGGAAAACCCGCACCACTCTGCTGAGGAGAACAACTCTGGTGGGGATGATAACACATCATATCATACTGGGGATAGACCTCCACAACCCTGCTGGGGAGAAGCACTCACGGCCGTGCTGGGGATAACAATATCACAAACCCAACTGCTGGGGGACAACATTCTCGTGCCAAACTCCGCTGGAGGAACTCCTGGGGAAAACGTCTGCCAGGCACTCAGTGGGGAGCTCAGCTGGGGAACCTGCCAACACAAGCCTGCTGGAGGTAGGCAATCCTTAGATCTACTGAGGAAAGAAGATACCATCCACAGACACCTCTGCAGGGGAATGCAGCTCGGACAGATATCAACTTGCTCCGAGAATAACTTGCTGGGGAAAAGCTTACAGATGTCGACCTGTAAAGCAGCACAACACAATGCCCCAGGGGTTCATGGACAAGATATGCTCAAGTGTCCTCAACATTCAACAATGATTTTCAAATGTTTTATCCTTCTGCCAGTTATTGTTAAGCCTTCATGTTTTATTATATGCAATGCTTATCAAAAATTCGGACGTTTTTGCAAACAAAACAGTAAAAATAAAAACAAGAGAGCTATTTATCTGAATAACGACTTTTATTGATTGAAAATGTGCCCGAAAAGGCAAATACATTGGGAAGCAATCCCTAGAAAGAGGTAATTGCGCACAAAAAGGAAAATAAACTATCCTAATGGCAATGTGAATACGGCATCCACTATTTCCCAATTCTGTTATAACCCACAGATCATCAGCTTTCCTCCCAACTCCTTGCTTTCTGAGAAGAATGACTGGACCGATCACATCTTTTGAGATGGCAGACGAATGAAGCACGATGAAGTACAGATAACTCAGACTGTAGTCTTCGCTTTAATCCCTCTTTTGGCTGGATCGCCCTTTCGGGTTTTCAATCCACCAGGATACCCATTTTTGCCTAAGCCGCCCATTGTGGGTTTTCGACTTACCGGGTGTACAAATTCTTTTCATTTATATCCCTAATTTTTGCCCGAACCTTTTCTTTCTGTTTTTGGTTCGCCGGGATACCCATTTTTGCCTGGACTCTTTTGTTCTTTTTGTCCAGCGGGTCAATTTATGCGAAGTATTTTTTGACTACATCTGAGTTAACAGGGGACGGGAAATCTTCACCATCCATTGTTGTAAGCAACAAGGCTCCACCGGAGAAAGCCTTCTTCACAACATATGGACCTTCATAATTAGGAGTCCACTTGCCCCTGTTATCTGTACCGGGAGGAAGGATCCTCTTCAAAACTAGATCACCAGTTTGAAATGTCCGAGGACGCACCTTCCGATCAAAGGCTCGCTTCATCCTTCTCTGATATAACTGCCCATGGCACACAGCTGCTAGCCGTCTCTCTTCGATAAGGCTCAACTCATTAAACCGTGTACGAATCCACTCGGCTTCGTCCAGCTTGACATCCAATAACACCCTCAGAGAAGGGATCTCCACTTCAACTGGTAGGACTGCTTCCATACCATACACAAGGGAATACGGGGTTGCCCCGGTCGACGTACGTACTGAGGTACGGTACCCATGCAAAGCGAAAGGTAACATCTCATGCCAATCTTTGTACGTAACGACCATCTTCTGCACAATCTTCTTGATATTCTTGTTAGCTGCCTCTACAGCACCGTTCATCTTTGGTCTGTAAGGAGAAGAATTGTGATGTTCGATCTTGAAATCTCTGCAAAGCTCTTTCATCATCTTGTTATTGAGATTCGAACCATTGTCAGTAATGATTCTCTCAGGAACTCCGTAACGACAGATGATTTCTTTCTTGATGAACCGGGCAACCACTTGTTTGGTAACATTAGCATAGGAAGCTGCTTCCACCCACTTGGTGAAGTAGTCAACCGCAACCAAGATGAAGCGATGTCCATTCGAAGCAGTAGGCTCAATCCTTCCAATCATATCAATGCCCCACATGGCGAACGGCCAAGGTGATTTCATGACATTCAACGGGCTTGGTGGTACATGCACCTTATCAGCATAGATTTGGCATTTATGGCATTTCCGAGCATATTTGAAGCAATCGGATTCCATAGTCATCCAGTAATATCCGGCTCTCAGCAATTTCTTCGACATTGCATGACCACCAGCATGGGTACCAAACGAACCCTCGTGTACTTCTTGCATCAACATGTCTGCTTCGTGTCTATCCACGCATCTGAGCAAGACCATGTCAAAGTTCCGCTTGTACAACACATCATCCTGATTCAGATAAAAGCTTCCAGCCAGCCTTCTCAGGGTCTTCTTATCATTCTTCGACGCACCCTCAGGATACTCTTGAGTCTTGAGGAAGTTCTTGATGTCATAATACCACGGTTTATCATCAATAGCATTAACAGACTCGGCTGCAAACACATACGCAGGCCTCTCGAGTCGATTCACCGCAACATGTGGCACATGATTCCACCAATGAACTTTTATCATAGAGGATAAAGTAGCCAAGGCATCAGCCATTTGATTCTCATCCCGAGGGACATGATACAATTTCACCTTCTTGAAGAACGTCAGTATTCTTCTGGTGTAATCTCTATACGGAATCAAATGCGGCTGGTTCGTATTCCAATCTCCATTGACCTGATTGATCACTAGAGCGGAATCTCCAAATATGTCAAGCGTTTTGATTCTCAAATCAATGGCTTCTTCTATTCCCATGATACAAGCCTCATACTCAGCTTCATTGTTGGTGACATCAAACGTCAATCTGGCAGAAAAAGGTATATGAGCACCTTTGGGATTGATCAGCACTGCACCAACACCATTACCATTCACATTGACAGCCCCATCAAACATCAATGTCCACTTGTCATCAGGATCCGGTCCTTCTTCGACAAGAGGCTCGTCACAATCTTTCATCTTAAGATACATGATGTCTTCATCAGGGAATTCAAACATCATAGGCTGATAGTCGTCGATCGGTTGTTCGGCGAGATAGTCTGATAAAACACTACCTTTGATAGCCTTCTGAGACGTGTACTGAATATCATACTCAGTTAAAATCATTTGCCAACGGGCAACACGTCCGGTGAGAGCCGGCTTCTCAAAGATGTATTTGACTGGATCCATCTTAGAAATCAATAAGGTAGTATGGTTCAGCATATACTGCCTCAGTCGGCGAGCAGCCCAGGCCAAAGCACAGCAAGTTTTCTCAAGCTGTGAATATCTTGTTTCACAGTCGGTAAACTTTTTGCTAAGGTAGTATATGGCATGCTCTTTTCGACCAGACTCGTCATGCTGTCCCAATACACACCCCATCGAAGTCTCGGTAACTGACAGGTACATTATCAATGGTCTCCCTGGAACTGGAGGGATCAGGATTGGAGGTTGCTGTAAATACTCTTTAATCTTGTCAAAAGCTTTCTGACAATCATCATTCCACTTGATCGCCTGATTCTTTCTAAGCAATTTGAATATAGGTTCACACGTGGCAGTTAGGTGAGATACGAACCTTGCGATGTAATTCAATCTCCCTAAAAACCCACGAACCTGCTTTTCGGTTTTCGGTTCAGGCATCTCCTGAATAGCTTTGACTTTCGCTGGATCAACCTCAATCCCTTTTTCACTGACAATGAAGCCTAACAACTTCCCTGATCTCACTCCAAACGTACACTTGTTTGGATTCAGCCTCAGTTTGAACTTGACCAACCTGTCAAACAACTTCTGTAAATTCACCAGATGCTCCTCTTCTGTCTGCGACTTCGCAATCATATCATCCACGTACACTTCGATCTCTTTGTGCATCATGTCATGAAAGAGAGTCGTCATAGCCCTCTGATAGGTAGCACCGGCATTCTTCAGCCCAAATGGCATCACTTTATAGCAGAACGTGCCCCAAGGTGTAATGAATGTCGTCTTTTCCATGTCCTCTGGCGCCATCTTAATCTGGTTATAGCCCGAGAAACCATCCATGAAAGAGAACACCGAGGATTGAGCCGTATTATCAACCAATACATCAATGTGAGGTAATGGGAAATCATCTTTCGAACTTGCTCTGTTCAAATCCCGGTAATCGACACACATTCTGACTTTGCCATCCTTCTTCGGCACAGGAACGATGTTGGCTACCCACGGTGGGTAAGTTGTTACTGACAAGAATCCCGCATCGAACTGCTTCTGAACCTCTTCCTTGATTTTAACTGCCATATCAGGACTTGTTCTACGAAGCTTCTGCTTGACCGAAGGACAATCATCTCTGAGAGGTAGTCTATGAACCACAATATCAGTATTCAGCCCAGGCATATCTTGATAAGACCAGGCGAATATCTCCACATACTCTCTCAGCATCTCAATCAACCTGCTCTTGACCTCAGGTTTCAAAGCAGCCCCAATTTTGATCTCCCTTCTGGCATCCTCAGTACCAAGATTCACAATCTCCAATTCCTCCTGATGAGGTTGGATGACCCTTTCCTCCTGCTTCAACAATCTAGCCAATTCTTTCGGGAGTTCACGGTCTTCATCACTCTCCTCTTCAGCTTGGTAGATGGGATTGTCGAAATCATACTGAGCCATAACAGATTTGTTCATAGTGGATGCCATAAGATCAATTCTGCATGTTGATGTTTTATTTTAGAAAAAGAGTTCAAGAAAGTCACAAAAACAAAAACATTGCCATTTTTATTTTTTTTTTGAAAAATGAAAAACAAAATAGAAAGACAGGGATCACAAAATTGTTTGCAAAACGTCCTTTATTAATGATAAACAATGAAAACATGGGGCCCTACAATGAACCACTACGTCTTGGGCAGAACGTAGGGTTTTGTGCAGAATGAAAAAACAAAAGAAAATTACTCTGTCTGAAGAGTAACTTGGACTATATCCTCTGCAGTCCAGTTGTTGATCACTTCCCCTGGCGCACCTGGGCGGACCCAGCAGTCGAGATCACAATCGCCGTCGACATCTTCACCCTCAGTAGCAAAGACATCACCATGATTCATCAGCCCAGCGCTGGTGAAGGTACTTGGACCTGCTGCCCCCGGCTCTGCTCGGAGAGGCTCATAACCGATGCCAAACTTGTCTTCTTTGACAGGCAAGTCCACCATCTTGCCCCAACCCTCGGCCTTGCCGGAATCAACAACTTCTTTAGCTTGCTTGTAGGAAGTGATAGAAGCACCTGGCTTCTTCTGCTCAGCGTAGGCCACCTTCTCAAGAGCGACCGTCTCGAATGCCTGGCACAGAGTTTCGTGGATCTCGCCATCCACCTCAACATATTTGAATGAGGACAGATGACTCACCAGAATGTCCTCTTCACCGCACACGGTCACAATCTGACCGTTCCAGACGTATTTGAGCTTCTGATGGAGAGTCGATGAGACTGCTCCTGCCGCATGTATCCATGGACGTCCCAGAAGACAACTATAAGCTGGCTGGATGTCCATGATGTAGAAGACAATGTCAAACTCCTCCGGACCTATCCTTATAGGCAAAGTGATTTCACCAAAGACAGAACGCTTGGATCCATCAAAAGCACGAACAACTAGGTCACTCGGCGTCAGCACAACCCCTTCAATCGGTATCTTCTTCAAGATCTGCTTCGGCAGCACGTTCAACGAAGAACCGGTGTCCACCAGGACATGTGACAGCACATCCCCCTTGCACTCCATGGTGATGTGCAAGGCCTTGTTGTGATTCCGCCCCTCAGGTGTTAAATCGAGATCTGTGAACCCCACGCCGTGTCGGGTAGTCACGTTAGCAATTACACCTTCAAGCTGATTGACAGAAATCTCCTGAGGTACATACGCCATATTTAACATTTTCAGCAAGGCGTCTCTATGTGCCTCATAGCACAACAGCAGAGAAAGGATAGAGATTTTGGAAGGAGTTTGATTGAGCTGATCTACAATCTTGTAGTCACTCTTCTTTATTATCCGCATAAACTCCTCCACGTCCTTTTCAAACGAGCCACCAGGCACATTCGTTTGAGCAGGAACTTCCTCAACAACGGCCTGCTTGCCCTTAGCTTTAGCAGATGCCTCAGCATTGGCATCCCTCAACTGTTGAGGCGCAAACAGCCGACCGCTACGGGTAAAGCCTCCTGGTCCACCCACGTTGTCCACAGCAGGACTCACAACGACCGGAACTTTACTGGCAGGTGCGAAAATTGTCACAGGTGCTTGATTCGAAGGCCTGACCCCATTCTCAGCCCTCCTGTTGCTTCGGTAGGCATTATCATACCTCCAAGGCACAGCATGGTTATTCTCAGCTCTTCTGACCGGAGCGACGATTGTTGTCGGAGTATTAGTGGAAACTGGTGCAGAAATAGTAACTGGATTACCACTAGTTGTAGGCGCACGCCCTTCAGATGGCTTGAAAAAGATAGTGACAGTAGACACTGCCCCTTGATCTCTGTTACCGTCCCTACCAAACTGAACACGACCCTGATCCATCAGACCCTGGATACCAGCCCTCAATAGTTCACATCCGTCCTCTGACTCTTCACAGCCCAAACAGTCTCTATCACAGCCCGGATGAGTACCACTATTCAGCAGACGGTCTTTGACTACCAGCAGAGGAGTCTGAATCTCTTCAACATTGGCAACCAGCTCTTCAGATTCAACCCCTTCAACACAGTTTACCCTATGAGCACCATGCGCAGGCATAGGATTATTCACAATGTTAGGCACAGGGGAGAAATTGATCGTCTTAGAATCGATCAAATCTTGGACTTTGTGCTGGAAAGCCCGACATTTCTCTATATTATGCCCTGGTGCTCCAGAATGGAAATCGCACCGGACATTCGCGTCATACCCAGGTGGTAGAATAGTTGGCGGAGCCATGGTCCTTAATTCCACGAAACCCAATCTGAGCAACTCAGGTAGAAGCTCAGCATAGGACATGGGCAACGGGTCAAACCTTCTGTCAGGTTGCAGCCTCTGCCTCGGCTGATAAGGACGTTGTTGCTGTTGTTGTTGTCTTGGTTGTTGAGGAGGTGGACGTTGTTGCGGTGCGGGGATGGTCACTGCAGCAACCTGTCTGTATTGATGCTGATTTCTGTTCTGACCTCGGCGGTGTTGAACAGCGTTGGTCTCACCTTCTCTACGGCGAGGTGCCCCAGAAAAAGGTTTCTTGGATGAAGAGGAACCCGCATCATTGATCTTTCCAGCCTTGATCAAACTCTCGGTTCTTTCACCACAAATAACAACATCAGAGAAGCTTCCGAATGGGCAACTCCCCATTCGGTCCATGAACACTCCCTGCAGTGTGCCAATGAACATATCGGTCAACTCCCTCTCCAGCATAGGGGGTTGAACTCTGGCAGCAAGTTCACGCCACCTCTGGGCGTATTCCTTGAAGCTCTCGTTATTCTTTTGGCACAGACTCTGCAGCTGAGTCCGGCTCGGTGCCATATCCATATTGTGTTTGTATTGTCTGAGAAAAGCTTCTCCCAGATCCCTCCAGCATCGGATAGAGTCTCGTTTAAGTTCCATGTACCAATCCAGAGATGCCCCGGATAGGCTATCTTGAAAGAAGTACATCCACATCTTCTCGTCATCTGTATATGCCGAGATCTTCCGATAATAAGCCTGCACGTGGGTGCGAGGGCAAGAAGTACCGTTGTACTTGTCAAAGGTGGGCGCTTTGAATTTGTGGGGAATCCTCAGACCTTCGACCAACCCCAGGTTCGCGACATCGAACCCCAGAGAGTTCTGGCATTCCATCGCCCTTATCTTTTCAGCCAGGGCATCGACCTTACGATCCCTATCTTCATTTCTAGCAACATCACCTTCATCCTCTCCCATCATCGTGAACATGTCCTCTTGTCTATCAACAAAAGGAGCTGGATGACGCGCCGGAGCCCTGGTAGCTCTGGCATTAACCTCTGCAGCAAGAGGCTGACCATCAACCCTTATACCCCTGAGTTCTTCTCCAGTGGCGTAACCATAAACAGGAGCAGCAGCAACGTCGGCATTTTCGAAACCAGGTGGAGCAATAGGTGAACCATGGTTAGACGCCTGAATAACCGTTTCCTGTCTCTGAACCAAAGCACGGAGCTCCTCCTGACCCTGAGCAACCCCTTGCATCATCGTCAAAAATTGGGCCATGTTCGCCCTCATCTCAGCCATCTCAGCCTGAACCTGATCCATGCTTCTTCGCTGATTGAGTCTTGTGGAGTACCGGTGTGGTCGCTGATCAGCTATCCTGCCTGACACAGGAACCAGAGTGAGAAGTCGGCACTAGAACACCTGTTATGCAATATGATATGAGTATGATGCTAATGCATATGATGCACATGATAATGATCATTCCTCAGGCATTCAAAGAGCCTGATTCATCTCAAGAAATGACAACCTGCAACAAACAAAAGCAACAGGGAGATACAGAGACATCATATAACAGGGTGCTGAGCAAAGAGAAATCAAAAATCTCATCTATAAATGAGCAACTGGATCATACAACAAAGATCCAAATATCCAACAAAGTACAACAAAAGAATCCCTCCCAACAAGCCTGGGGGTGATTCTCAACATAAACATCAGGAAATACAAGCTAAGACAAGTTACTTCCAGGAATGAGCGTCTTCAAGTAGTGACACTGGTCTATCAACAGTTCACACTCTGAACATTCTGGTAAGGGAGTGATCTTCTCCTTCAACTGTCTTCTAAGCTCAATAACCTCTGCCCCCAGCTGGGTCTCGGATGCAAGTCTCTGGTCGACTTCCTTCTTCATCTGGATATCTTTGGCTCCGAGTTGCTTCTCCAAGTCTCTGATCTTCTTCAGATAACCGGCTTCGGCTCTCTGCAATCTCAAACACTCTCTGTGCTCTGCATCTAGCAAGGTCTCCATCTCTGAATAAGATCTCTTCTTACCCCTTACTCCCCCAACAACTGCACTCCGGATGTCTCTGAGTTGATGAGACAGGTTCAGCTTATCAGCTTTGGCTTGATACAACTCCATCTGGGCATCTTGCTCTTTCTCCTTCAGGCGGCGATTCTCCATCAGAGCTTGCTTATACTGTTCAGCAGGCACAGTACTAGCAAGAATCAAGGGTGGTTGCACTTGCAACGGCTTCATCCTATCATAGGGCAGCAATAAAGTTTCCACTCTCTTCTTCACCCAATCTGTGTAATCAGGCATGGCAATGGCAAATTTCTTCCCCAAAATGGATCCATCTCTGACACCAATGGACTTCCAGGCTCTTCCCATCTGCTCCAATCTAACAGGGTCATTTTTCTTCTCAAAATACACACTCTCAGCTATCTCAGCTTCAAGTGGTCTTCTACTCATCACGAACCCTAACTGGCGAAGAGAAAGAACTGGGTTGTAATTGATGCAACCCTTGGTCCCCACAAGTGGCACATTCCAGAATTCCCCACAACTCATAATGACGTCACGCACATCCATCCGGTAAGACTGCCATCTGATGTCATATGAAGTGAGAGACATCACCCTCTGAGTCCACCTATAAGTGCTCTGGGTATCCACAAATGGTCCACTGGCTGGCAGAAGAGACATGTACCATTTGAACAGGAGAGGTAGACAACACCTAATGGCTCCACCCTTACCATGCCTACTGTGGATGGCATAGTAAGCATCTGCTAAGAGGGTTGGGACTGGATTCCCTCGGATGAATATACTGATGGCAGCATAGTCAACAAAGTTGGGCATACTAGGAAACAGGACAATCCCATAGATCGTAACAGCAAGCTGGGCATGAAAAGCTCCCCAATTCCCCTTCTCTGCTTCTCCTCTAGCAACTCTCAGTAGAAACTTCAAAGGCAATCCAACAGCATCCCCACTGGTCTTCCAACTATCACCGATCTCTCGGATACTCAGATGCAAAGCCCTAGCAACAACCCTGAAGTCAACTTCCTTCGGGACGTCCAGGAAAGGAACCTGATGCTGAATAGGGACACCCAACAGAATGGAGTACTCCTCGAGAGTAGGCGCCAACTGATAGTCCTGGAAAGTGAAACACCGAAGCTCTGGGTCGTAAAATTGAAGAAGCGTCTGTAACGGCACTGGGTCAACTACCATCTTCAACAGAGTCAGAATATCCCCATACTGGTCAATGAACCCCTTCAGATGATCACTGGTCACAAGACTACTCAACTCAATCAGAGATGTCAAAGGCTCGCGGTGAAAGCTATAGGAACAAGTCTTCCGCTTTGGCTCGGGAACTGTTGCCATCTCTATCAATGAACCAAGCTCTGGAATGTACCTGAGAAATGATATGCATGCAAGGGTTAGTTTTTTTTCCTCTTTTTTTCTCATTTTTTTCAAATTTTTTTCATTACATTTCTTTTGAAAAATAAACATGCTATGATGCACATGATGCAGACACGACTGGCAAGCTGTGCATCTTTGAATACAGGATCAGAACTTCGGCTTGAATTCTGAGCACAATCATATGAACCCAAAGTCAACTGGTCAACTGTTGTCTGAACCCAATCTGAGAAACTGAGTCACCAACCGGAATACACTGAGTCACCAACAGTCATCAACCAGTCACCAACAGTCACCATCTGTACCTGTTAGAATGATCATTCCCTCCCCACTCACGGGTGTCATCTAGGCCAGGGTAAGGTCAAGAGAAACGCAGCATAAATAACCTTTCGCAGAATACCATCATATACACACCCGAAGTATGTAACGATGATACCCCACCAGGGTCTGAACTGCTCGTGATATCAATGTTCCGCTAAGTGGCGCCATACCACCCGCTTCCCATGAATCACTCTATTCCTAGGTTTCCTAGATTGCACTCATAGCCTGGGTATTGGGCCTTTTACCTCAAGTACTTCCCACCCCCAAGCAGAGAAACACAGCCAGCACAGCAGATGAGATGAATGAATGCAAACATTAATGCACACATTGAATGCAAACAATAAATGAAATGAATGCAATAAATAACAGCAAATAGCAACCAAAGCCCTAACCTAGAGAGCGCTAGGAGAGACTCGCTTAGGGAAGAAGGACCAGCACAGGTCGACTTCTCTATTCTTCCCCAGTGGAGTCGCCAGCTGTCGCATTACGCGAAAAACCGGCGGGAAAACAAGAACAACAGAGCCGCCACCGTGCGTTATTTATCCCAAAAGAGGGAAAGGAAACGCTCAGAGTAAACCTGGAAAAGACGTGGTCTCGCGACCAAAGAGAATGGGATCGGGAGTCGGTTATGCGAAGGGAAGGTATTAGCACCCCTACGCATCCGTCGTACTCGACGGGATCCACGCACAATAAGAAGGAAAATGGTTGCTAAAACACTGCTCAAAATAATCATCTACACAGGCTGAAAGAGACACAAGAAACAGACTGAGACTGACTCGGCAGGATATCGCATCCTGGGCCTACTTAGTCTATCAAGCATAGACATCAGAGTCAAAGTAGTTCGACTGGGGGAAAACATGCTCGCTAGGATGTCGCATCCTATGCATACGTATCTCCTTTTGGACGAAGGAGAATCAGAGCATCCGTAGCTCGGCTAACACGCACACAAACAAACACAGGCAAAGGCAAACGTGGAGCCTGAATGCCAATCAATGGGCTTACATCAGCATCCGAACCAAAACACACTCAAGAAGGCAAACATGGAGCCCGACTGCCAATCACTGGACTTACGTCGGCATCCGAACCAGACACACGCACACAGGAACCCGAACGCCACTCGATGGACTTACATCAGCTTCCAAGCACACAACAACACAAAACAAAGACACAGGCGAGAAGAAGGGTCTCGATTGCAACTAGGGCAAGAGAAAGGGAAGGTCTCAATCGCAACGAGGGCGAGAGAAAAGAATTAGTGTTAGTGGTTAGTCAAACTCGACAAGACATCGCATCTCGTGCCTACGTATCTCACCTGAACATGAGAATCAGAGTTGCCGTAGTTCGGCTAAACTATTCCTGTTGGTTTGTGTTTTTTAAGTGGATAACGTCACTGCGCAATCTACCTGATGCTCGACCTTTGGAGACTTACTCACCTGTAGTAGAAGGAGTTGACATATCCTTAAGAGGGGATAATGTTTGTTTGTGTTTTAGGAAAGCTCAAGCAAGAAAGGAAGTCCTATACGAAGGAACCGTGCTACCTTAATTGTCATGCAAACGAGACTACGCGGAGTCTAGCAAACCTAGGGGATACAATCACACCACACAAACATATACAGCATGAAATAAACACACCAGCAAGGGGCTCAAACATCAGGGCTAGGCTTTAGTCGAGGGGTCATATCAACCTCAACAAACAAGCCTCTGTATCGGGGTCAGGTTAGCTCTTAACCTTGCCATTGAGGGGCTAAGGTGAAGCTAGATGAAAAGGTGATGAGGAGTATGCCTCATTGCTTCTATCTCTGGTCAGAGAGAGCATCAGACAGGGGAGCGTGGGTCCAGAATGGGGGGACCCTTCTACGCTCAGAACATAGACTCGACTGTACAATGTACAAGATCTTGGGCTTGGATCTCAATGCTACAACCATGTAATGGGTGCAAAGAGAAGACTCACAGAATGGTGGGGGATAGATTGCTTATCCCTACCTTCCACCAATTGCCTCAAATGAGGACTTTCCCTGCTTAGGACAAATATAAACATACACAAGCATTGCCTCTTAAGGAGGACTTCAGACAATTTGCCCGGCTCGGTAACAGCCGGGTCTCCAGACTACATGAAGAAGAAAGTTCTATACCTCAATGCCAATTGCTTATAAGCAAAGCAATGCAAGTTCTTAAGAGAACTGAGCAACTAAGTGTACCTGTACAAAAGTCAAACAGAATCAGCATCCCATTCATGATCAGACAACAACAATAAGAATCAATAATGTACAATCAACAACAATGTGCAAGGCACAAGGCTCAAAGCTCAAATGCTATGCATCCTACAAAACAAATACATTAGTCATATGTGTCAAGCAAAATATCCCAAATGTGAAACAATATCCTTAAGCCTTAACTTCTTAACCTGAAAAGGCAAAAACAACTTCAAATGTAAGTGACAAGACCACTAGGACTAGCCTAGGGTCCAAAAGAAGGAAAAATCCTAAAACAGCAACCAATTCATGATCAAAGTCAAGCTATTTCAATAACAAAGGGATCCCAATTGGTCCCATATCCAAACTATGTACACATTTTATTCTATGCAACATGTAAGGCAAAGTGAACAATGTTAAACCACATATGAGCAATCAGCAAGGTCACATCACAAAAAATATCAAAACAACACAGTAAATTCCACAAAAATTATATCCTAAACAGAGGACATTCAACAAGCTACATGTCAATTTTCAAGCAATTTGGACTAATGGAACCATGGGAATTAATTCAACATGTCTAAGCATGCAAAAACACCACCAAATGAAGTCACAAAATGTACACTAACTTCAATCAAATGGTAAACAGTGACATTACATGGGAAATTAGTAGGACCAAAGCTAAATGCTACATTAATGTGTTAGGAACTACCCTATCAAATTTCATGGTCATATCATTCATCATGCTCATTCTATGCACAAAATAATGTAAATGAAGTCAAAAGAAACATCAAACATGCAGACAGAATTATTTCACTCAAATCCATACCAAACCAATTCTAAAAATCCTCAAATAATTTGTACATAAACAGGACATGTTCAAGGTCAAGCATGCAAAATCTTAGCTCAATTGGATGAAAGGAGCTATGTCAATGAAAATCAACAAAAACAGATGCAATTATGTGCTTCAAATCATGGCATCAATGCATGTACTCACTTCAAAAATTTATATCTCAATGTAGACAAAAAGAAATGAATGAGACCAAAGCAGGGGTGTCCTATCATGTGTCTACTACAAGCATATCAAATTTCATGAATTTCCAATACACTATGAGCATTTTACAATGATTCTACCAACCTAGGTCATATGAGCATGTACAAATGAACCTCAGAAAAGAAAAATCATGATCAATTAGAAAACACAAGGAAAAATTCCACAAAAATTACCAGGGGATCCTAACATGTTAATGATCAACCATACCAAATTTCACACAATTCTAACAAGGATAAGTCATGCTAAAAAATCCATCCAATTGGCATCAAGAGGTGTGACACCAATTGTCACACCTAAGTTTGAAAAATTGTAACTCAATGATCAAGTATCATAAATTCAAGATATTTACATGGAAAAAAACCTCAGCCAGTCAAGATTCAACACAAAAATTTTCAGCTATTTATCATACAAAATGAGGATTTCACGATCAAATCATTCAAAGGTATCAAATTATGTACATGTGGAATAAACCCTAGGTCAAATGCAAAAAAAGTCCAAGCACAACTTTGACCAATAGGTCAAAAATCATCTACAGTCAAAGGCAAAGTCAACAAAATTATTTTTGCATTTTTGTGATTTTTCTATAATTTTATGTGAATTTTTTAAGGTGTTATGTGTTTTTGTGATTTTTTATGAATTAATATGAATTAAATGGAATTCACAGTGGCATATCCGTAATTGTGGTGAACAGTGACGCGGTAAACATGTAATTCAAAAATTCAAGCGCAAAGGTGGATCAAACAGTAAACAATTCCAGAAAATCATCTTCTTCTTCGCGCGGTACACACTCCTCCATGTCCAAACTAGGTTTCAATCATTTCATCACCAAATTGCACAAACTAATATCCGTTGAAATCGTCTCACCATGTACATCTCAACTATGTAAGTAATTCCACCTAAATCCTAACACAGCTCACGGATCGATCGAATAAAGTTTCACATTCAAAGCTTTGAGTTCAGATTCCTCAACTTATAGTCCATCGTTTCACAAACCAAGCCTAGCATTACAATCTACATGGAATGAACTTTCAAATGCACATAACAATTAAGCAATTCGTGAGATTCGAAATTCACACACCTGGAGATGACAGTGATGAAATTGGTGTTCTTGAGCTCCGATTTCCACAAACAGTCGAAGAAAGATGATGTGTGAGGCGATCGATGCGTTCAGGTTCGATTGCAATAGCTCCTAATGCTCCAAATCGCAATTCACCATGAATGATGCAAACTTGGACAGTTGAGTTTTGGTGCGAATTTGATGTTGAGATCCAAAAACAGATGGAGATGATGATGAATCAAGATCAACACAACAAGAATTTTCGCATTTGAGCAAGAGTTGAAGAAGTTTGATGAATTTGAGTGTGAAGTGTTCTTGAGAGGTTCTTGGAGAATTTGATGAATTTTGATCTGATTTTGGAAGTGTGTAATTCTGTTATGATTAGATTGTGATTAGGTTTATATACTTCACCTTAATCCGTGATTAACCACAATCATTAGCTAAAATGAAGTGAAATTAGTGAAAAATGAGCTGTGTGAACAAAATTTGGAAAATAATCAACTTAACCACCAAAAAACAGCTTTACACAGTGGAAAAGACCCAGAAAACTGAGTTTTCGCGCGAGCGGTCGACTCATAGCCTGCTATGCGTCGACCATAGGCTGCTATGCGTCGACCCGAGGCCTATGCGCTGACCCTTATGGTCGACCATAGCCTGCTATGCGCTGACCCGTGGTCTATGCGCTGACCCCTATGGTCGACCATAGGTCAGCTCAAAAAAATTTTTTTTTTTTTTTTTTTTTTTGAAAGAAGAGGAGGGCAAGTTTTGAGATGAATGAAACCTTTCAAACCATCTCACCCCTTCCAATCCAAAAGAAAAAAAATCAGCCACAGTTGGTCACAGTTGACTTTCTAGGGTTTCTGGTTGACTGAACAATGAATGATGACTTCTGAGCATCCAATCTTTGGCCAAATCACTTCAAAATGATCTTTGGACCATATGAGCTTGATAAATCAACCCTAGGGCCTTGTGCCAATGAAAATGGCACCTGCTTGCTTGATTGACCGATTCTCCTGACCAATCTGACCTAATTCTTCAGTCGGCTTGCGCTTGGGCAAATGGACAATGCAATGTTATGCAGTGAACCATGTTATGTTAATGACCTAATATGAAATGAATGCACACAATGATAGGGTGCAAATTTGAGGTGCTACACTTGTAACTCGTAGGTACCTGTTCGAGTAAAGCTTCTGAAGTCAACAATGATGGATCCGAGAGTTAGGTTGCAGAAGGATTCAGTCCAAAGCAAAGCTTCAAACACCTTCAGAGGATTTCGATGAAGGATTCTGAGCGAAGAAATGGAAGGAAAAGATCTTGAAACGCAAAAGAGCTTGATTGGTTTTTAGTGGTATCGGGCTTCAATCGTGGCAGGGTTTCTTTGGCTTTCAAAGCTTGGAAATGAATGCAATAGCTTTCACTATTTATAGGGAATTAAATGGGACCCAGATACATGTAGAGTTAGCACGAATTCTTGTGAATTGAGTGAGAAATTTCCAGATCCCGAGCGTGTGAATTTTTGGTGCCAAACTCGTGAATTTGGATGCTTACAAGTCGTTTCAAGGGATACTCATATGCGTTTGGTCATGGGTAACTGATTTGCACGCATGAGAAATGGTCCCAAATTTATTTGTGCAATTTTCAACATTATAGGTCACAGATCAAAACAGAGTTAGGTCACCAAGTTCAAGCTTAGGCCAAATCCAATCCACTCATGCGTTTTGTGATTTTCTTTGAACCAAATGATCACCTCATGGAGTAGAATAAGATGCAAAAGAATAAATCCAAGGGGAGCTTTGAGGTGAAATTTATGGTCTTGTGAAGTTGAGGTCATGATTTGGTTTTGTGGGCTAGGCAATTGGTCAAGCACTTTGCAGCATGTTTGGTCATTTGAGGTCCAATGTTCATGATGCCATAACTTTGGATTCCCTCGTGCATTTTGAGTCAAATTTGAGTCAAATGATCTTTGACATAAACTTAACACAATGCAAAAGGAATGGGGTAAAAAGAATAATTGAGTTGAAAATGAAAAGGGTGGAAAGTAGGGGTCATGGTAAGGTTTTGGTCTATTTTGGCAACTTGACCATTAGCATAAATGAGGTCTTAAATGGATGAATTGATGTTTGATGTTTGGATCAAAGTTGTATAGGATCCAAAAAGGCACATTTGGATCAAAGAAGCTTGACATTTGGATAAAAATTGAAGGAGTTATGGAGTTTGGACCAAAGGCATGGCATTAGGTCAAACAACCTTGCACCCTTTTTACTAATTTGAAGTTTCCTTGAAATTTAAACCCTAATGACGATGAAATATACATCCCTTGATGAAATATTTATGAGGGCTTGAGTGATGTGTGATTTGGCTTGGAGATTGAGGATTGTGGTATGGATATCACCACATGAAACACCTTTGAGACAACTTGAACCAATACTTGCATTTCCCTTGATCCAAGACCTTGACTTTGGATCGCTTTGAAGCAATGATCACCTACTCGAGTAACAAGAGCTAACAAACACCAACTTCTCTTGAAATAGAGTTAGTTTGTCAAGTAAAGTAAAGTAAAACCTTAGTGTTAATATACAATACACAATGTGACCAAGCTTGTGATTCCATGACCAATCGCAATGGTCATGCATGATATGATTTGATGTATGCACGTGAGATAGGTGAAAAGAAGAAAAGGAGAGGGTAAACTTTGGGGTATGACAATCGTGGAATAGGTTGTGATACTCTTGATGTCTGGGAATGCGCCCTTCGATGCAGTGCTGGAAGTTTATGGTCCCTTCGATGTTTCAAAGTAAAATATGTTTTCAAAAGCTTTTTATTATACCCGGTGTTACAATGCATCATTCAAGAATAACTAGCATGTTGTAATCAAGCTGCAAGAATTTGAAAAACAAAGAATAAGGCAACACAAAACTTTTTTTGTTGAAAATTTGACCCGTAAATGGGTGATATTACATGAAGAAGCAATCCATGTAAGAGGGGTTACCAAAAAAATTGTGAAAATGGCAATAAATAGGTAATTCATGTTCCTACTAAACCTAACACATGATATCATCCCTTGGGCTTCGAGGTCACAATACTTCACTTCTGAAGATGATGATTGGATCGATTACTTTCGTCGAAGTTCCTATTGTAGTATAGGCTTAAGTGTTGCAGTCATATGCCTTTTGGATATCTCTAATTTTTTATTGGACCACTCTTTTTGAGTCTTAGTCTATCGGGATGATATACCTTTTTTTGCATAAGCCTCCCTTTTTAGGTTTTCAGCTTATCGGGTTTTAGTTTTGTAAGTCCCTAATTTTTGCCTAGATTTCTCTTTCGGGTTTTCAATCCACCGGGACACCCTAATGTTTTTCCTAAGCCGCCTTTTTGGATTTTCAACTTAGCGGGCTATTTATCCTTTTTTTCTAGGCATATTATTTTTTGACTGCGTCGGAGTTCACCAGTAGTAGTAACTCCTCTCCATCCATGATTGTGATGATTAAGGCTCCGCCAGAGAACACTTTTTCCACAACATATGGCCCTTCATAATTTGGGGTCCATTTGCTGCGGGAATCCTAGTGGATGGGTCATATATTTTTCAGCACTAAGTCGCATTCTTTGAACCGACGAAGACAGACTTTCTTGTCGAACGTGTCGCGGCGGGAAAAATCACGAAGTCGCCACCATATTTTATTCATTATTAAGAAATGGGGGAAATAATAATAAAACCCTAAAGGAAATGATAAGACGGTCATCATAACTGATATGAGTTCGGGAGTCAGTTAAGTGTGGTAAAGGTGTTAGGTACCCATCACCTATGTTGTACTCAACGGGAACCTTCTCTAATTCTAGGGTTGATTGTTTTCTAAAGGGTATACCTATCATTCTTATTCTTATTTCTTGCTTTTATTCACATACAAAGAGATGGGGCATGTACAAAAGGGTAAAATGGGAAAAAAGTTAGTTTTAGGTTAGGGGGCTCGCCAGGGTTTCGCAACCTTGTGCCTACGTATTCTCATCGAGTGATGAGAAAATCAGAGTCTACGTAGTTCGGCGTTGTTGGTTTGTTGATTTTAATTTTTGAAAATTTTTGAACTAAGTTTGAATTGGAGGCACGGGAGCAAAAAAATGATTAATTTGTCGTACGGGACGAAGAGAGAAGGATTTGTCGCACGAGACGAAGAGAGAAGGATTTGTCGCACGAAGCGAGAAAAGAAAAGATTTGATGCGTCATGTGAATTTTAATTGTGTTGTGAATTGTGAAGAATGTTAAGTTAATTTCATTGAAAAAGTATTTGATGATGTGTACAACATATGACATTTTTTTAAAAATAATTTGATTTTTGATTGATAACTATTTATTATTATTTATTTATTTATTTTATGACTAATTAAATAATTGAAATGAAAGAAACAAAATTTTATATTTTTAAATAATAAAAAAAAGAAATACCTAACAATATTAAAAATAATTAAATGATCCTAACTTTTTTATTTTTGCAATTAACTAAATATCAGTGAAAAAAATGAAAGATACAAATTATTATGTTTTTTAGGTTAATTATTTATTAAAAAACTAACCTAAATTAAATTAATAAAAAGAGAAAAAATCTAACAATTAAAAAATCAATTAGATATAAAATTGATACTTTTAATATTTTGAACATTATTTTATTTTTGGTATTTTTGAATTTTTATTATATTTTTTAGTCTAAATATTGCTTACTAACAAGATTATTAGCTTTATTAAAAAAATGTAATCCTAAAAGTTAAACAATAGACTAATCTATACGCATGTTTACCACATACACACACCAACGTGACATGAAAAGAATTTTGAAGTTTTTTTTATTATAATATTTTAATCTTAAAAAAAGCATAGGTGTACGGCCGTGATCGAAGCGTGGCAGTGATATGATGAGAATTTGGATTTGTGACTTTGCAGTAACAAACCGTGTGATGATTCTTGGTTTGGGTATATTTTGATCTTTTCAATTAACAATAATAATGACTTAGACAAATATCTAATCTGTTAACTAACTTAATTTAAAAAATAACAAAATAAATAATAATAGTAATAATATATACTTTTTAATCTTCTTCTTAAAAATTGTGTCTCACCACCCATATATTTTTTTACTTTCTTTTTTAATAATTACAATTTATAACATATCCCTAACGATTATAAAAAATTAAGAGATTAAAGGTACTGTATTGTCAGTGTAAACTATTTTTATACCATTATTCAATAAAATTATAACGTTCATACCTGTATTTTAAAATTAAACGTGTGATTTGACAGTGTAAAATATTTTTGAGCTTTTTCTAATAATCACCTAATTCGTAGTAACTTAATGAATAAGAACAAAGATTTTTCTTTTTTTTTGGATAGTAATTATAACAATACTTTATGACTTTTAGAATGTTTGGTTTAAATTGCATAACAATAATGATAATAGACTTAAAATAAGATAATAATGATAAATAATATTTTTTATTTTGGATAAAAATGCATAAAAATAAATAAATTATTATTATTAAAAATATGGTTAATAAAAAAAGAAAATTATTTTTTTTTAATATAATAAAGCTAACACAAAAAAGAGAAAAAGAATCTAAAAAATGGGAAATGTGGGATTTAAACCAGTGACCTCATGCTTATACTTCCTTAAATTTCACTTCACTATCAAATGGGTTATCTCATTCATCCAATATAGAATACAACTAAAACACATATAGTAGTAAAATGTCCGGACAAAATTGGGGTATGACAAAATGCTTTCTTGAGCCTTTGCTGATATAATTATCTGTGACACAATGCAGTCATACGCTTCTCTTTTATGAGGTTCATTTGGTCGAATCTTGTTTGTACCCATTCCGCCTCTTCCAGTTTGGTCTCCATCAGGATTTTCAATGAGGGGATTTCGACTTCAATAGGAAGTATTTCCTTTGTGCCGATACAAGAGAGAAAGGGGTTGCCCCTGTCGAAGTACGATCTGAACTTCTATAGCCATGTTTATTATTCATTTTGTAAAAATCTTCTTGTGTAGAAGCATCTCTGTTAGTATTTGTAGGTCTTCACCATCTTCTGGATAATCTTCTTGATATTCTTGTTGGCTGCTTGTACGATGTTGTTCATCTTTGGTGTAAGGTGACAAGTTATGATGTTCAATTTTAAAACACTCACATAACTCCTTCATCATCTTGTTATTCAGATTCAGCCTGTTATCAGTGATAATCTTGTTAGAAATGTCGTAGCGGAAAATTATCTCTTTCTTAACGAACCGGGTGATCACTTGTTTTGTCACGTTGACGTAGGAAGCAACTTCTACCTACTTGGTGAACTAATCGATGGCAACTAGTATAAACCGATGTCTGTTTTCCATTTTCAGTTCAATATCCCAATCATGTGTATGCCCCACATAGAGAAAGGCCATGGAGCAGACAAGACATTTAGGGGAGTAATTGGTACATGAACTTTATCTGCATAGATTTGACATTTGTGGCACTTCTTTACGTATTTGAAACAGTCGTTTTCCACAGTCAACCAGTAGTAGCCTGCCCTGAGAATTTTCATGGCCATTGCGTGTCCATTGGCATGGATTCCAACAGATCCTTCATGGATTTCCTTGATGATCATGTTTGCTTCGTGTCTATCCACGTATCTGAGCAAGACCATATCGTGATTTCTCTTGTATAGTATATCACTGTTGAGGAAGAAATTGAAGGCCAATCTTCTGAGAGTTTTCATATCCCCACTTGAAGCACCTGTAGGGTACTCTTGCTTCTGAAGGTAACACTTAATGTCATGGAACCAAGACTTGTTGTCAGGTCCTTCTTCAATTGTTATGCAACATGCTGATTCATTTCTTCAACCTATTCTATTGATTGAGACTTCATCTTGGGAGTTCACCTCGTACATTGATGATAGTGTAGCCAAAGTGTCTGTCATCTGAAATTCTAGTTATCAGACTTTGAATGTCACACTGGTTGTTATGACATTCAATTCTGCACAGACAGGGATTATGCAGAACTTAACAGTAAGTGCAGTAAATAACACAAGTAATTGTTTACCCAGTTCAGTCCAACATGACCTACATCTGGGGGCTACCAAGCCAGGGAGGAAATCCACTATTAGTAGTATCAATTCAAAGCTAAACTCACCCGTTTACAACTTATCACTTAATCACTACCCAATGCAATTTCAATCTTAACCTAAGATCAGAGTTCCTACTCACTCCCCCTCAATCACCTCAGTGATTACTATCTTTAAACACTATTAAAGACAAGTTGAAGTCACACTTCAAACAACTCTTGATTGTGCTTCACAGCTTTAATCAAGATACACAGCACTCACGCTTAAAAGCTTTGAGTGACACAACACTTACAACTCAATGAACACCCTATGCCAAAGCTATCATCTACTTGATAATGGCTTGGCTTACAAGATACGTCTAATACAAGACTCACAAAAATACAGCAGTGAAGTATGATGGACACACAAAATCTTCACGCCTCAAAATCCCTGAAACTGAATGAAGGAACGCCTTCCTTTTATATTGCAGTATCCCTGGGCTTTTGCACCTGTATTCTCCTGAATTTAAGGTCACACAAGTTCCCATAAATTCAACATTTAGGTTATTAACAAATAGGCTATTTGTTAGGTTCATTGAATGTAGATTGGTTGTTGATTTCCTGGTTTTTCTCTAAGCTGTTGACTTCCTGAAGAATAGCCTGAGAAAAAGCTGAAACAGAAAACTGAACAACCTACAATATAGCATATGCTGTCAGGCATGAATGTCACGATATTCAGCTTGACATCAAGGTCCATATGCTGAGTCTGTTTTTCCAGAAAACAGACTGTACAATTTTGCTGACCTGTACATGATCAAAATGACCATACTACAGTGACAACTTACATTAATAAATGTCAAAGTGTCCAACTTAACATTTACACAATTGGCCTTAAGTTAGTTCTGTTATTCTTTTGAAGAACAAACTAAGTTACATGCTGAAGTATAGCAGAACACCACTCTGCCTAATCTTCAGCAGCTGCTGTCAATGATGAATGTCATAACATCCAGTTTGACATTCAGTCAGTAGGCCTTATGCCAGGTCTGGTCTTTCCTTGATAACCAGACTGGAAATAAATACTAAGTTCTAACAGAACACCTGCTGTTCTATTCCTTAGTATCTGTTGACAGGTATGAATGTCACAGCATCCAGTTTGACATTCAATAAATCCTGTGTTAGCTAGTCCTGCAGTAACTACACTGTAGTCACACATACATGTCATGACATCAGTCAAGACATTAGTAACCATCTAGTGTTTTACCATATAATGCAGCCAATTAAACACCTACAAACTCCCCCTTTGGCAAATTTTTGGCTAAAACACTTTGATCCCCATAACAGAGTTCATGGCAGCGGAATCACACACCTAGCAGGAAATAATACTAGCTAATACACACAGAGTGGCAGCACACTCACACACATGGAAGTTAAATAAAAACTTCACACACACTCTGGTTACTCCCCCTTTTTGTCAAAAATGTTGCGAAAGCCAACAACATAACCAGAGAATAACGACAGAGTTACAGACTTGGTTTTACTTCACATTTTCAACCAAGTTACCATCCACTTGATCTTGCTTCACAGCTTTGATCAAGTAATCACCCACTTTTGCTTTACAGTAGGTACCACCATATCAGATGCCATGATTTTGTTTCTGACATCCATAACCACTCCTGCATGAACAACATCCTTGAACTCCTGCAGGTACATTGGCCTTCTCACAGTAGGGTGTCTCCTTATCCTCTTGTATCCACCCTTGTTGCAAGTAGCATAGCTATGATCTGTTGACCAATCATGGCCTAGTATAAATTGTTTAATAGGCAGAGATATTAAACAATTTATCCCAACCATCAGTGGTTGCTATAAGGTCTCAGAGAGACATATTCCCAGTTTGCTCCTTAAGTTTTCAAACTGAGTAGCATCCAAAGCCTTTGTAAATATGTCAGCCAGTTGAAGATCCGTGGCTACATGTTCCAAAGTGATCACCTTGTCTTCCACCAGATCTCTGATGAAGTGGTGCCTAATGTCAATATGCTTGGTCCTGCTGTGTTGGATGGGATTCTTGGAGATATTGATGGCACTGAGATTATCACAGAACAATGTCATGACATTTTGAGTGACATTGTACTCAGTGAGCATCTGTTTCATCCAAACCAGTTGGGAACAACTGCTTCCAGCAGCTATGTATTCAGCCTCTGCAGTGGACAGAGAAACACAATTCTGCTTCTTGCTGAACCAAGATATGAGGTTGTCTCCTAAGAAGAAGCATCCACCTGATGTGCTTTTTCTGTCATCAGCACTCCCAGCCCAGTCAGCATCACAGTACCCAGATAGGACAGGCTCAGACCCATGTGAATACAGCATCCCATAGTCACAGGTCCCATTGATGTACTTGAGAATCCGTTTGACTTGATTCAAGTGGCTCACCTTAGGCTCAGCTTGATATCTGGCACACACTCCAACTGCATAAGAAATGTCAGGTCTACTTGCAGTTAGGTACAGCAGACTACCTATCATGCTTCTATACAAGCATTGATCCACACTAGGTTCTCCATCATCTTTGGTCAACTTCAGATGAGTGGGAGCAGGAGTCCTCTTGTGCCTGGCATTATCCATACCAAACTTCTTAACTATGTTCTTGGCATACTTGCTTTGGGAGAGAAACATAGAGTCCTCCATTTGGTTTACTTGCATTCCAAGGAAATAGGTCAGTTCTCCCACTAGACTCATTTCAAACTCAGACTGCATCTGGTGAACAAATTTTTGAACCATTTGTTCTGACATTCCACCAAAGACTATATCATCAACATAGATTTGAGCTATCATGATTTTGCCTTCTTCATCCTTCACAAACAAGGTTTTATCTATGCCACCCTTTCTGTATCCATTTGAGGTCAGAAATTCGGTTAACCTTTCATACCATGCTCTAGGAGCTTGTTTCAACCCATACAAGGCTTTCCTCAACTTGTATACATGCTCAGGTTGGTTAGGATCACAGAACCCTTTAGGTTGTTCCACATAGACTTCCTCATTCAGGTAGCCATTCAAGAATGCACTCTTCACATCCATTTGGAATAGCTTAAACTTCAGGATGCATGCTACCCCCAACAACAATCTGATGGACTCAAGCCTAGCCACAGGAGCAAATGTCTCATCAAAATCTACCCCTTCAACTTGAGTGTATCCTTGAGCTACTAGTCTTGCTTTATTCCTAGTAATTACTCCTTTCTCATCAGATTTGTTTTTGTAGATCCACTTGGTACCAATGATGTTGGTCCCTTCAGGTCTTGGAACTAGTTCCCAGACTTCATTCCTTTTGAACTGCTCAAGTTTCTCTTGCATGGCAGTGATCCAGTATTCATCAGTCAGGGCTTCTTTCACATTCTTTGGTTCAACCTTGGATACAAAGCAGGAATTTGAGTTTATTCCTCTTGACCTGGTAGTTACACCACTGGTGGGATCCCCTATGATAAGATCCTTAGGGTGGTCTTTCTGAATTCTTATAGATGGCACTTTGGTGGTTACATCTACTTCACATTCAGGAGGAGGTTCCTGTACTTCTTCAGACTTGACTGGACTATCAGTTGAACTGTCAAGGAATGTTTCAACATCCTCCATGACATCGGTTCCTTCCTCTTTGTCGTCCACAATGACATTTATGGATTCCATCAGGACATTGGTCCTGTAGTTGAACACTCTGTAGGCTCTGCTGTTAGTGGAGTATCCCAGAAATATACCTTCATCACTTTTGGGATCTAGCTTCCTTCTCTGTTCACGATCTGTGAGAATGTAGCATTTACTTCCAAAGATATGAAAGTACTTCACAGTGGGTTTTCTGCCTTTCCATATTTCATATAGAGTGGAGGAGGTTCCTTTTCTCAAGGTGACTCTGTTGTGAACATAGCATGCGGTATTCATTGCTTCATCCCAGAAGTGCATGGGGAGCTTCTTTGCATGAATCATTGCTCTGGCAGATTCTTGAATAGTTCTATTTTTTCTTTTAACTATTCCATTCTGCTGAGGAGTTATAGGGGAGGAGAACTCATGACTTATTCCTTCAGACGAGCAAAACTCATCAAACTTGGAATTCTTGAACTCCGTACCATGATCACTTCTAATCCGGACCACACAACTGTCCTTTTCCCTTTGGAGTCTTATGCACAGGTCTTTGAAGACATCAAATGTATCTGACTTCTCTCTGATGAAGCTTATCCACGTGTATCTGGAATGGTCATCCACCACCACGTATGCATATTTCTTCCCACCAAGACTTTCAACCTGCATAGGTCCCATTAGGTCCATGTGCAATAGTTCCAGAACTCTGGAGGTTGTGGGATGTCCCAGCTTTGGATGTGACATCTTGGTTTGCTTGCCCACCTGGCATTCTCCACAGACTCTTCCTTCATCAATCAGAAGCTTTGGAATTCCTCTGACTGCTTCCTTGGATATAATCTTCTTCATTCCCCGTAAGTGGAGATGTCCAAGCCGTCTATGCCACAGCTTCACATCCTGTTCTTCCTTGGCTGAGGAGCATGTTGTGGAAAAGTTAGAGACTTCAGGTTCCCACAGGTAGCAGTTATCTTTGGACCTGGTTCCTCTCATAACTTCCTGATTGTCACCATTTGTCACAATGCATAGCTCCTTAGTAAACTGAACATGAAACCCTTGATCACACAGCTGACTTATGCTGATGAGGTTTGCAGTTAGTCCTCTTACTAACAGCACATTATTCAGTTTTGGCACTCCAGAACAGTCCAGTTTGCCCACACCTTTTATTTTTCCTTTGGCACCATCACCAAAGGTCACATAGCTGGTAGTGTGAGGTTGAATATCTACCAGTAGATTTTCCATACCAGTCATATGTCTTGAGCATCCACTGTCAAAGTACCAGTCTTCTCTGGTAGAAGCCCTTAGAGCAGTGTGTGCTATCCTAGCATACCATTGTTGCTTCTTAATAGGGACATAGCGCTTATGTGTTTTATGCTTAGGCTTAACATGCAAGGCTTGGTTAGGGAACCCATGAATCCAGTAGCAGAAGGCTTTTATATGCCCAAGCCTACCACAGTGGTGACACCTCCACTCCTGGTATTTCCTCTTCTGATGATCATTCATCCTAGTTCCTCGATGTTGAGACATTGGCTTTGACTTCTGCTTGAACTTCTGAACTTTAGCCTTTGGGCGTTTGTGTTCAGTTGAGGATCTTTTCCCAAATCCAAGGCCAGATTTGGTTCCAGACTGCTGTCCCACCTTTAGAATCTCTTCCAAGGTGTCAGTTCCCTTATTCATCATTCTGATGGATTTAGTCATCTGATTCAGCTTGGAGGTCAGCAGGGTTATTTCACAATTTAGACCCTCTATGACAGACAGTTGCTTCTGTCTCTCATCTTCCAGTTCCTTGATGAGTTTCTTTTGCTTTTCTCCTTGTGCACGCACTTCTGAACTGGTGGAACACAGCTTCTTATAGGCTGCTGCAAGTTCATCAAAGGTCAGTTCATCTGCACTTGAGTCATCTTCAGAGGCACAAACACTTGTTAGTGCAGTGACATGTTTGGCAGATTCTCCTTCAGATTCACTTTCAGAGTCTCCTTCAGACCATGTGATAGCTAACCCCTTATTTTGCAATTTGAGGTAAGTAGGGCATTCAGCTCTGACGTGTCCATACCCTTCACAACCATGACACTGGATTCCCTTGCCGTGATTGAACTTCTCATCCGAAGTTGATCTTTTCTTAATGTCAGACGGGATGTTCTTGACATTGGGTCTACCTCTTTGATCAATCTTCTTCACGAACTTGTTGAACTGTCTCCCAAGCATGGCTAAGGCTTCTGATATACTTTCATCACCTCCAGTATATCCTGCTTCTGACTCCTCTTCAGCATTAGATACAAAAGCTATGCTTTTGTTCTTCTTCTCAGCATACTCACCCAAGCCCATTTCAAAGGTTTGGAGGGAACCAATGAGTTCATCCACCTTCATGTTGCAGATGTCCTGCGCCTCCTCTATGGCTGTGACCTTCATAGCAAATGTCTTAGGCAAGGACCTGAGAATCTTTCTTACAAGTTTCTCTTCAGCCATTTTCTCACCTAGTCCACCAGAGGTGTTTGCAATTTCAAGAATATTCATGTGAAAGTCATGAATAGTCTCATCCTCTTTCATCCTCAGATTTTCAAACTTGGTGGTCAGCATCTGAAGTTTGGACATCTTCACCTTGGAAGTACCTTCATGAGTTACCTTGAGGGTATCCCAAACTTCCTTAGCTAGTTCACAGTGGTGTACCAGCCTGAAGATGTTCTTGCTGATTCCATTGAACAATGCATTCAAGGCCTTGGAATTTCCAAGAGCTAATGCCTCTTGCTCCTTGTCCCACTCTTCTTCAGGAATCTGCACACTGACTCCATCTTCACCTGTCCTCATTGGATGTTCCCATCCTTTGTTGACAGCTCTCCAGACTTTGCTGTCTAGAGACCTTAAGAAGGCTATCATACGAGGCTTCCAGTCATCATAGTTAGAGCCATCCAACATGGGTGGTCTGTTTGAGTGTCCTAAATCCTTGTCCATGGTACTAGAAAGTAACTTCCCTAGATCTCACCCAGAAATTCACAGGCAGGGTGCCTGCTCTGATACCAATTGAAATTCTAGTTATCAGACTTTGAATGTCACACTGGTTGTTATGACAATTCAATTCTGCACAGACAGGGATTATGCAGAACTTAACAGTAAGTGCAGTAAATAACACAAGTAATTGTTTACCCAGTTCAGTCCAACATGACCTACATCTGGGGGCTACCAAGCCAGGGAGGAAATCCACTATTAGTAGTATCAATTCAAAGCTAAACTCACCCGTTTACAACTTATCACTTAATCACTACCCAATGCAATTTCAATCTTAACCTAAGATCAGAGTTCCTACTCACTCCCCCTCAATCACCTCAGTGATTACTATCTTTAAACACTATTAAAGACAAGTTGAAGTCACACTTCAAACAACTCTTGATTGTGCTTCACAGCTTTAATCAAGATACACAGCACTCACGCTTAAAAGCTTTGAGTGACACAACACTTACAACTCAATGAACACCCTATGCCAAAGCTATCATCTACTTGATAATGGCTTGGCTTACAAGATACGTCTAATACAAGACTCACAAAAATACAGCAGTGAAGTATGATGGACACACAAAATCTTCACGCCTCAAAATCCCTGAAACTGAATGAAGGAACGCCTTCCTTTTATATTGCAGTATCCTGGGCTTTTGCACCTGTATTCTCCTGAATTTAAGGTCACACAAGTTCCCATAAATTCAACATTTAGGTTACTAACAAATAGGCTATTTGTTAGGTTCATTGAATGTAGATTGGTTGTTGATTTCCTGGTTTTTCTCTAAGCTGTTGACTTCCTGAAGAATAGCCTGAGAAAAAGCTGAAACAGAAAACTGAACAACCTACAATATAGCATATGCTGTCAGGCATGAATGTCACGATATTCAGCTTGACATCAAGGTCCATATGCTGAGTCTGTTTTTCCAGAAAACAGACTGTACAATTTTGCTGACCTGTACATGATCAAAATGACCATACTACAGTGACAGCTTACATTAATAAATGTCAAAGTGTCCAACTTAACATTTACACAATTGGCCTTAAGTTAGTTCTGTTATTCTTTTGAAGAACAAACTAAGTTACATGCTGAAGTATAGCAGAACACCACTCTGTCTAATCTTCAGCAGCTGCTGTCAATGATGAATGTCATAACATCCAGTTTGACATTCAGTCAGTAGGCCTTATGCCAGGTCTGGTCTTTCCTTGATAACCAGACTGGAAATAAATACTAAGTTCTAACAGAACACCTGCTGTTCTATTCCTTAGTATCTGTTGACAGGTATGAATGTCACAGCATCCAGTTTGACATTCAATAAATCCTGTGTTAGCTAGTCCTGCAGTAACTACACTGTAGTCACACATACATGTCATGACATCAGTCAAGACATTAGTAACCATCTAGTGTTTTACCATATAATGCAGCCAATTAAACACCTACATCATCTGATTTTCTTCTCTGAGACTGTGGTGAAAGGTAATCTCTTGGAAATTCTCCATCAATTTCACAACTTGATCACATTATGAGATCAGAGTATGGTCACAGGCCTCCCATTCTCTTTTAAATTGATAAATGACTAATGCAGAGTCTCCATACACCTCTAGGATCTTGATTCTTAAATCTATAGCAACTTCAATACCCATGATACATTCCTTGTATTCTTACATATTGTTTATGCAGTTGAAGCATAGTTTTACTATGAAAGGGGTGTAACCATTCTCTAGGGAGATCATGACAACCCCAATTCCATGCCCTATGGAATTTCATGCGCCATCAAACACACACTTCCATCAAGCTTTCGATTCGGGTTCTTCGTCGTCACTTGTGACCTTCTTGTTATGTAGAACCAAAATATCTTCATCAGGAAAATCAAACGATCGGCTGATAATTTTCTACTGGTTGATGAGCAAGATATTATGGCAACACACTTCCTTTTATTGCCTTTTGACTAACATATTGGATGTCGTATTCAGATAACAACATTTTCCAACGGGTGAGCCTTCCATTGAGAGCCGGTTTCTCAAAGATGTATTTGATGGGATCCATCTTTGATATCAACCACGTGGTATGAGTCAACATGTATTTTCGTAGGTGTAAGACCCCAATTTTGACCCTAAGATCCCTCATGCAATTTCATCATATGCATTAGCATTGGGATCATACCTTGGCATCCTCCTCACCACTCTTTCATTGGGTTTGTTTTGGGAGAGATCACCAAGAACCATATGATTGTATCTTACTTTTATATTATCATTTTTACTAACCAAAATACCAATAATATGTCTTTGCTTTTGCCTAACTCTTTTATAGGTAGGGCATGATCCTCATTGATCTATGAAGTTCACATCTAGGGTTTAAGACCCTCATTGCTAAGAGCACAATGAAGGAATGATTCACAATGTCTCTAAGCATCATTTATGAGTCCCATTGATCTTTACATGTTAATTTAATTAAGATTTCTTCAAGAACTTGGAGTTGGTTTGCCTTGGAAACCCTAGTTTGACTAGGTATCTTGAGTAACTTCTTCAACAAGCTTCTTCACCAATTGATCAAATTTATCAAGGGACACTTCAAAATTCATCATCTTATTCATATATGATATACCATGAGCCTAAAAAGTCAAGAGAATTGCAAGTTAGCAAGTTGGTTGATGGTGGTTGGCCAGATGAATTCATCTGATCAAAACTGGGTCTCCCTAGACCCTATCTCCTATAATTTCCATCATATGAAAATGATTCCAGGAGAAACGTTACTCTAAATGACATTACAAACAACTTTCATGTTTAGGTCTAGATCTGATTTTGTTTGGAAAGTCATATTCTATGTTGAAACATTATAGGTCATTTTGTATAAACCCTAATTTGAAAGTCAACTTCCCAAGACCATAACTTGCTCAATTTTTATGCGATGAAAGATTTCCAAGTTGCACAATCGAATTCAAGATGTCTAACTCACTCATTCTAAATCCAAATGATGTCAAATTTGTGACCATTTTGAAGGTCTTTGAAAGTGCTACAACTTTGATGAAGACACGTTTCTCATTTGGAGCTCACATAAAAAGTTAAGCAAGGTGGAATAATGAAGTATATGGCTTGACACTTAGAAATTTTTTCAACATGTTGAAATTTCCAAACTTCTACCTCAAAATTCACCATGATACAAGTTCCAAACTGAAAAGTGTTCAACATAAGAGTTATTCCTCTTGATCTAAGCTTTCTAAAGAGTCCTAATTCATTCATGTTGGATGAAGTTTGAGGGGCCTGCGCATGGTGTAAACACATCTGTATCAGTTGGCAAGATTCAAACTTCAAGTGATCACATAAATTTTCCTTGCCATTCAAGCTTCATTCAGACCTCAACATAGTTGATTTTGGACTTAATTGAGTTGCTTCATGGGCTTGTACATGCCCATGCAAGCATGAACATAGCATTGCTAAATTTTGGACAAAATTTCAAGTGTGCAAATAACATTTCATTTTGCTATAAATAGAGACCCTCTGTGCTCATTTCAAAGGATCCTTGCGTGCTAGCTTTGCCTCCACTCTTCAAACCCTCACATTTGAAAGATAAACCTAATAATTTTCATTTGAAAATTGAGTTTGAATCTCACTGTTTGGAGATTCAAAAACTCCAGGATCCAAAGCTTTGTACCAATCCTAAGCCACTTCTGCAAGCTATTGGAGCAAGATCAAACACGAATTGAAGCAAAAGAGATCAAGTTCTGCACATCATTGAAGGTATTTTCAAGATTTTTTCTTCTCTTCGATTCTCACTCAATTCTCATAAATTCTCTTGGATCTTTGGTTGTCTGAAGTCCTATCAATGTAGGCAAGAAGATTGAGTTGCTTTGAGGTCAAATTGAAGCAACTCAATTGACACACCTCAAAATTCAACTCCACATATCTCTATATATATTTGGAGTTAGTTAAAATTGAGGTGATATTCATGATCTATGCCATTTTATCTTTCAGATCATGTCCTCCTTTTTCATTTAAGTCATAGTGATGATTGAACCAGTCCGGCCAGGGTCATTGGAGAAGATGACCGACCTTTGGCTCCGACAGAGATATGGCACGGTTCAAAACCATTGATTTGGTTTAAAATGTTTTAATCATAAACGTTGGTTTGAATGACCATTGTTGTGGTGCGCTGACTAAAGACCATCGTGGATTGCGCGTTTCATACCACTTGATCTTCCACCTCAATTAACGAGGGAGAATTTAGGGCTGGAAATGAACCAAACCAACTCGAAAATAGTTCGAGACTCGATTCGATAATTAATTCGTTGGACTTGGTTCATGAACCAAATGAGTCGAACTTGAGCTCAAAACTAAGTTCGTAAAATAAATGAGCTGAACTTGAGCTATATATAGTTCGACTCGTTAGGTTCATGAGTCGACTCGGTTATATATATATATATATATATATATTATATATATATATATATATATATATATATATATATATATATATTATATATATTATATATATATAATATTTTTAAATCATATATCTCAATAGTATCATTTAAAAAAATAATGTATAGATTTTAACCTTTTAACTTATCAAATTAAATATTTTAAAAAATACTTGTGACATTTTTTTATACAAAGTAAAATACTTCTAACTCAAAAAAAAAACATAATGCACCGTGACTTTTAATTTTAAAGTGCCATTTTAAACTACTTCTAAATTTATTTTTTAAACTACCACTTTAAAAATAACGTTTTTTAAATATTGTACCATTTATATGATTTAATTTGTATCCTTTTATATTATTTTTGACTTTATTATTATTATTAACTATTTTTAAGATTTTAAATATGCCCATTTATTAGTATTGCATTTTCCAAAAGCAAAACCTTTAGTATTCCTTTTTAGATTTCAGGTTTTAGAGAACTTCCTTCATCCTTCATATTACGTATTTTCAGTCTTTGTTCTCTATGATCATGTTGTGTTGGTATTCTGATATATGGATTTAATTGGTTTAAAAATTATCCTCTTCCATCTTGTAGGTTATCCTTTCCTTACTAGTTATGACAGTAAATCAGTTGACAGTTGGTGTAATGAAGATTGAAGTTGAATAATCATTTTGTGATGGGAATGTATCAATTTGTAATAGTTTTTGTTGTACTATTTTATTATATTTGTAATAGTTTTTGAGACAAACTTAAACTCAAAAAGAATAGTTTTTGAATTAGGCTTTTAAATTTACCTCTTGAAAGCTTTATTTTGTTTTAATATTTTCCCTTTAAAAAGAATAATTTAAAATGTCAAATATAATAATAAAAATTTAAACTTTATAAAATGACTTTTTAGCCCGTGAAGTAAACAAACTGAACCTAACGAGTTGAACCGAGTTGTTCAAGACCTTAAAACGAGTCGAGTTCGAGCTTAAAAAAAAGTTCGTGTCGAACTCGAGTCGAGTTTCGAGCTAAACCAATTCTTATCGAGTCGAGTCGAGCTGACGACGGGTTCGACTCGACTCGACTCATTTCCAGCCCTAAGGGAGATCAAGTGGTCCACGTTTTTTTGATTTTTTGATTTTAGTTTTTATTTCTTTGATTTTCATTAATTCATATTAATTTTAATATTGATCCAAAAAATATGGGAGTTTCACAATTTTTTTTTTAAATAAAATCCTCTTTCATATTTTGAATTAAAATTAATTTTTGGATCATTATTAATATTTTTCATGATTTAATTGATTTTGTGAATAATTTTAATTGTTTAAAAATACTTTTAAGTTTCCAAAAATTCTGAAATTTTTTCTCCAAGGTCCTTTGACCTCGTTTGACCTATGATAAATCTCATGGCCATTTATTTGGTGTTTTGATGAGGTTTTAGGAAATTGACCAACCATATTTAATTTAATGTATTATTTTTTAGTATTTTTAATTGAATAAATGCCAAATAAATTGTGTAGCGCCATTTTGATTGACTTTGGAAGTTTGACTTCTGTTGTTGGGCCTTGATCAAGGTTGATTTGACTTTGTTAAGTTAAGATCATTGAATTTAGGGGATTGATGGAATGTACATTCCATCTCCCAAAATGAATGAATGATCTTAATTTGATAAAAGTCCCCCTTTGTCCAATTTGAGTTTGATCCATTTCCCCTCCCTCTTCATCTCATTCTCCTTCTTTATGGATTCATGTCATGGACCTATGATGTCTCTATATCCTAAGGCTAGTTGATTGCAAAATCAACATAAATATGGATGAGATTAGACCCCCACTTTTGCATATTCTTTTTGTGTGTGGTATGTTTCATGAGCATAGTTCATTATACTATGTCTCTAACATGCATTAACACCAAAATTCTATTGCTCGGCCTCAAATAGTTGTGACTTCTACATAAGTCCAATTACGATTGCTTAACATAGCACTAATTTTGACACAAAAGGCATAGCATTCTAGTTAGTGAGATTGTAAGTCTCCTCTCTTTCATGGTATTATGTGGAAACTTGGCATTTTTTCCTTCCTTTGGAAGATGTCTTGGTTCAAAGATCCATGCTTGTGATAAGTGGGTTGAGTGTTCTCCAAAGAGTGACTTAAAATAAAAAATAAAAGCAAAAGCAATACTAACTCCTAACTCATTAACAACTAACATTTAATTTCAAGTCATTTACTTTCAATGCACTTTATTTTTAAGCCTTATTCATTTGCCATATTTCATACCATTCTAATTGTTTATGTTAATGTCATTTTTACTTTGTCCATTTGGGCCATATTTTGTGATATATTGTGATTGTGCATATTGTGTTTGTTTGTGTGGTCTTTGATCATCAATGTACATAATAAGAACAAAAACCCTAAAAAATATCTTGTGTCGACTGTTGGTTTGATCTGAGACAATTGGACTTAGAATTTAGGCAACACTCCCTATGCAAAGAATTTGGCCAATGCCAACTTTCATGTGACCAAGTGCTTGTAATTTGAGACCTCATCTGATACATCATTGAAGATCCGTTTGAGTTCATCTCCAACATGATCATTGTGAAGCTGTTACTTTGAATCTGTGACTTATGCATTGTGAAATTCATCTGCTACATGGGCAAATTTGAAGAAGATCATGGAGTTGCTAAGTTTGGATGTGGCTATCTTTATTTGATGCCTTGCTCTTCAAGTTGGTATTTTGTGCATTGTTTGTTGCTTGATTCTAATGTCCAAGGGAATTTGGGTGTTTATATGACATTCTTATCTATTGGATTGCAGCCTATTGGTCAGATCTTTTCAACTCTCAACTTTTAAATTTTTGCTTAGGATTAGTCTCTTCATCTCCTCCCCGTTTCTTTAATTTCAAAAATCTCTCCCTCCTTTCAAAAAACTTCTTTGCTTGTGTCTGTTTTCTAAACTTTGACCACCTTTGCAAACTAGAAACTTTGGCCTTATGCCATTACATTTTCAAACTCATTTTCTTAATCAAATTTGTAAGTAAACTTAATCATAATTAACTTAAAATTTTCAAAAGCCAAAAAATAACTAACTCATTCAAACCATTTTAGGCCTTTGTGCCTTTCAAACTTAATTTTTTTGTTAAAAGCAATGCATCCATTTCGAAATTTATACCATGAACTACGAGGTTTTGATCCCTCATTTTTATGTTGGTACGTAGGCACAAGTCCGAAGGTCTTGTCAAACACAAAAATATAATTAATGAATTCTTTTCTCATCCTCCCATTCTATTTGTTTGCAAACATCATTTGTATAAAACACATATGCACATAAGAAAAGGCTCCCTAGGAGTACCTAGGACACTTTGGGTGCTAACATCTTCCCTCTGTGTAACCAACCCCCTTACCTGTAATCTTTGGCATTTTATTAGTTTTGATTTTAAAACTTCTTATTTGTGGGTTTTGTTCGTACTTTTCCCTTTTCCCTTGGAAATAATAAAAGCGCGGTGGCGACTCTTGTTATTTGATGTCTTGCTTATCCATAGCTTGACGATCATGAATTTACCGCTACAGAAATTAAGTGGCGACTCTGCCGGGGAGTAGTCTCCAGTGGGTTTAGCCTACCTTTTGTGTGTATATAATTGTATATATTTGATGTATGTATATTTGTTTGTATGATATAATCTGCTTGTTATGCTTGGTGATCTCTGAGTGGTGAGATAACTTCTAACCCGAACTTGAGTGCAATTAAGATAGGAGGATGGTATAGTCATGTTCGACTTGTGTGGAGTAGTCCTTAACAAGTTAGCTTGAGACCCATCTACTTAGTGGAGACCCTTTTGGATTTAGAAATGTCACACAAGTAGTTGTGGTTAGGCATTACTATCTCTAATTTGGGGTCCGAGAAGCTGAGGACCGTAGAACGTTTAAAACCTCTTGGCCTATTTAGGACGTAGTGCGGAGACTGTCCAAGTAAAGACTTGATCACAGTTCTTACACGATACTAAACTCAGACAAGTTTCTCTTGAGAATATTATGGGTTGATGAGCCAGTCATCCTAACCTGTAATATCCGGTAGATTGAATTAAGACTCTGGGAACTTTTTAGAACATGATCTACAGGTTTTATCCTTAGTTCACTCCTTTGGGATAGTTCTTACCCAAACTCCATGCCCGTGACTCACAACAAACCCTTGATTCTTGGTTGATCCAATCAAGTCTTGTCAATATCAATGGAACTTGGGTGTTAATAAGGTGAAAACCATAATCCACCAAAGTGGATGATTGATCTTGACAATGACTTGATTCATCCATTGACCTTTGTTTATTTGCCTTGTGTGTGATCCCTTATTTGTGATTGTTGCATTCATGCATTCATGCGCATCATAACATTCATCACACGAAATTTTCAATGAACTGGGGTGTTATTTGCAAATATTTTCAGACCATGGACTGTGGACGAAGGAACACTAAGAAGTACAGTTTCAGATGTCCCGACTTGAAAGAGTTAAGGAAGCTAGCATCTTTTGTATTAGATCCCTTGGACTTCAAGCGATGCCATGGAAAGCTTCTATCTATCTTGTCTGTTGATGTGGTTGAAGGACTTTTGAGTGTGTTAGTACAGTTCTATGATCCTCTTTACCATTGCTTCACTTTTCCCGATTATCAGCATGTGCCTATGTTGGAGGAGTATGCCCATCTCTTGGGAATACCTATTTCTAGCAAAATGTCGTTTAGTGGATGTAGCGGGGTATTCGTTACCATTAGAGATATTGACTAAATCTAAGGTAAGTCATACAAGTCGAGTCGCCACCGCACTTCTATTTATCCAAAGGAATGGTTAGAAAGCGAACAAAAACCTAAAAGTTTTATCGAATAAAAAACTAGTAAAAAAGTCAAAGATCTGGGTAAGGGGGTTGGTTATGCAATGAGAAGGTGTTAGGCACCCAAAACATCCTAGGTACTCCCAGGGAGCCCTTTTCATACTTGCTGTAAGGTTGTTGTTCTTGTGAAAATTTATTTTGTGCAAACATGATTGAAGAGATGAGAAAAGAATATACAAGTTTATTTACATTTTGTGTTTGGATGGGTATGTAACACCCCAATAAAAATAAGATAATTATTTGATTTAAATTAATATTATATTTATTAATTTAGTTAAATAATTGGAATTATTGGATTATTATTATTATTATTTTGGAATAATAATTATTGGAAAATATATAAGTGTGAAGTAAGGAAAAAGAATCCCATTTGGTAAAAAAGAGTTTTACGTGAAACAGAGAAGCGGCTGAAAAGTGGAAAGTGGAGAAAGGGCAAAGAGGAAGAGCAAGGGCAAAGGTTGGAGAAGAGAAAAGCTTGGAGCTTAGAGATTGCCGGATTAACTCAGGTAAGGGGGGTTTATCGTCGTTTAATGGGTATTATGGGTTAGCATGTAATGGGTAGTGATAAGCCGTTGAATTGACCCTAATTGGGATTATGAATGCTGGAAAATTATGTTGGATAAAACTGTGTTTAGGCTGTAATTGAATCTGTGTTTGGGTTAGTTGTGAATTTCCGAACGTATAGCTTTTTATGGAATTGGAATCGGAGGTCCGGAAGTCCTCCAACGGCGGAAAATGCGGAGAATTCTGCATTCTGCCTTGTGTTAGCGCAGGAACAACTTCTGTCTTGCGTTAACCGGTTAACCCAGGGTGTTAACCGGTTAACACTGTTATGTATTCTGAATAATTGCTGTTTTGTCTGCGTTAACCGGTTAACCCAGGGTGTTAACCGGTTAACACTGTTGTGATTGCTGAGATATTGCTGTTTGTGCTGCGTTAACCGGTTAACCCAGGGCGTTAACCGGTTAACACTGTTAAGTTTTGGGCAGGAAGCGTGTTTGTGCTGCGTTAACCGGTTAACCCAGAGCGTTAACCGGTTAACACTGTTGCAGAGTGGAAAAATTGTTAATTAAAATGTTGTGTGCCTAATTGATGGTTGCCTATATCGGTGTGTGATATAGTAGGGATTATTTCCCGCTGTTTTGAGCAGTATAGGTATTAGTAGAGTGTGCTAATACTGTGTTTAATTATTTGACATGATATGATGTGTTGATACATGTGTTGATACTGTATGATGGTATGCATAACGTTGTGAATGTGTATGTTATGCATGTGTTGTGAATGGACTGTTTTATGGCTTAGAGAGTGAACATCGGTCCATTGTGGATTATTGTTGTGATGTTGCATTGCTAGGTGATTAGCGTGCATAATGTGGCCTTTATGGTGGTAGCTAATTCCCATGGTGAGGAATTAGTGATGTTAGTCATTTGGACTGTTTTTGATGTTTGCATGCTAGGTGAATTAGCGTGCATAGCATGGCCCTTGGGGTGGTAGCTAATTCCCATGGTGAGGAATTAGTGATGTGAGTCACTAGGTCTCAAATGAGTGGGACTGGTGAGCTTGGTAGCCGTACCTGGATTTGGTCGGTGAAGTTGAACTATATGTTCACGAATAGTCGGTACCGCATGCATGGAGTCTCATTGCATAATATACGTGTAGTGTATAATATGAATGGATGTATTCCAATGTTATACGTGTGTTGTGTTGGCATTGAGCATGAGTATGGATTGTGTTGATATTGAGTTGATGTGCCGTTACTGAATGTGTGATACGATTAGGGTGATTAATGTGTTAAATTACTTAACATGACATTATATTCTATAATGCTTATTATATCGATTGAGGAACTCACCCTTACAACTATTTTTCAGGTAACGAGCAGTGATTGAGTAGAAGCTAATGCTTGGAGTCTAGTGTAGTCTCCTTAGTGGGTCATGCTCTGATAGATGTAACATCGGGAGGGAACATTTTTAATTGTGTTGTTGATGTTTGTTGAACCAGTTTACATGTAGTATGTTACATGTTTTGAATGATCGATTTGATCTCTATCCGCTGCGTATTATGCAATACTTTATGTTTTGAGTTAAATAATGAGCATGACTAAATAGTATGACGAATGGTGCGAAATAAATGTGTGACACCCTTAATTGCATGATTACTTTGATTTATATGTTGTTATTTTAATTAAATATTTGGGGTATTTTAGAAGGGTGTTACATTAGTGGTATCAGAGCATAGTCGGTCGAGTCAAGTCGTAATTACTCTGTTTCCCCTATACGGGATAGGTGTTGTGCAACCCTATCAGTACTTATTGTTTTAGCTTGTTGGGTTTTCAGAATAGAGATGGCGGGAAGAGGTAGAGACGATGCTGCGATTGCTGAGGCTCTGGGTATGCTGGCTGGAGTACTTGGGGGAAATCCGAATGTTGTGGGAATGGGAGCTGCTCGTCAACTGAGTGAGTTCCAGAAGAACAATCCTCCAGTGTTCAAGGGAGCATACGATCCAGATGGCGCTCAGAAGTGGTTGAAGGAGATCGAGAGAATCTTCCGAGTGACTGAGTGTGCCGATAACCAGAAGGTCAGGTTCGGTACGCATATGCTGTCAGAAGAGGCTGATGATTGGTGGGTTGCTACCCGCACTGAGTTGGAAACCGCTGGGAATGCTGAGATCACTTGGGCTGTGTTCAGAGAGAGATTCTTGAGGAAGTACTTTCCAGAGGATGTCAGAGGAAAGAAAGAGATAGAGTTCTTAGAATTGAAGCAGGGTAACAGGTCTGTTACTGAGTATGCTGCTAAGTTCACAGAGTTGTCAAAGTATTACACTCCCTATAATGAGGCTGCTGGAGAATTTTCGAAATGTGTGAAGTTTGAGAACGGGTTACGTCCTGAGATCAAGCAGGCTATTGGGTATCAGTGGATTAGAGTGTTTTCTGATTTGGTGGACTGTTGCAGGATTTTTGAACAGGATTCCAAAGCCAGAGCGGAGAGCTATCAGTAGAGGGTTGATAGGAGAGGCAAGAATCAGAATGATCGTGGGAAACCGTATGCAGCTGGCAAAGGTTTCCAGAGACAGAGTGGGATGAAGAGGCCTAGTGGGGGAGACTCTAGTGCTCCTGCTAAGTGTTACAGATGTGGTCAGGCGGGACATCGTTTCCACGAGTGTACCAGTGCCGAGAAGAAGTGTTTCAAGTGTGGTAAAGGTGGTCATTTGGCTGCAGAGTGCCGGTTGAAGACTCTGACTTGCTTCAACTGTGGAGAGGTGGGTCATATCAGTCCACAGTGTCCTAAGCCAAAGAAGGAGAACCAGTCGGGAGGCAAGGTCTTTGCTTTATCGGGTTCTGAGACTTTTGCAGACGACCGTTTGATCCGAGGTACGTATTATATTAATGGCTTTCCTCTTGTAGCTATTATTGACACCGGTGCTACTCATTCCTTTATATCTTTGGACTGTGCTGTGAAACTTAAGTTAGAGATATCTGAGATGCATGGAAGTATGGTGATTGATACTCCTGCGAAGGGTTCAGTGACTACTACTTCAGTTTGTTTGAATTGTCCTTTGAGTATTTTTGGTAGAGACTTTGGGATAGACCTTGTGTGTCTTCCATTAGTGCAGATTGATGTTATCTTGGGTATGAACTGGTTGGTGTTTAACCGAGTTTCTATCAACTGTTTTGATAAGACTGTGATATTTCCTGAGATTGAGGAAGGTAAGGATTTGTTTCTATCAGCAAGGCAGGTGAATGAGGAAGTAGCAGGTGGGGCAGAGTTGTTTATGATGTTAGCGACTTTGGAGGCTAAAGATAAACTGGTGATTGGCGATCTAGCCGTGGTGTGTGATTTTCCTGATGTGTTTCCTGAAGAAGTGAATGAATTGCCGCCAGAGCGTGAAGTTGAATTCTCGATTGATTTGGTACCTGGTACTAGACCGATATCGATGGCTCCGTACCGTATGTCTGCTGTTGAGTTAGCTGAATTGAAGAGTCAGCTGGAAGATCTGTTGGATAAGAAATTTATTCGTCCGAGTGTGTCACCGTGGGGTGCACCAGTGTTATTGGTTAAGAAGAAAGAAGGTACTATGAGGTTGTGTGTGGACTACAGGCAACTGAATAAAGTGACGATCAAGAATCGGTATCCTTTGCCGAGGATTGATGATTTGATGGATCAGTTGGTTGGTGCGAGTGTGTTCAGCAAGATAGATTTGAGATCGGGATATCATCAGATACGTGTGAAAACTGAGGATATTCAGAAGACTGCTTTCAGAACAAGGTATGGACATTATGAGTATTCTGTAATGCCTTTTGGTGTGACTAATGCGCTTGGAGTATTCATGGAGTATATGAATAGGATTTTCCATTCGTACCTAGACAAGTTTGTTGTGGTGTTTATTGATGACATTTTGGTGTATTCGAAATCTGAAGAAGAGCATGCTGAGCATTTGAGAGTGGTTTTAGAAGTTCTACGAGAAAAGAAGTTATTTGCTAAACTATCCAAGTGTGAATTTTGGTTAGAGGAGGTTAGTTTTCTTGGTCATGTGATTTCAAGAGGTGGTGTTGCTGTTGATCCTTCTAAGATAGAAGCGGTGTCTAAGTGGGAAGCTCCGAAGTCTGTTGCTGAGATTCGAAGTTTCCTTGGATTGGCTGGTTACTATAGGAAATTCATTGAGGGATTTTCTAAGTTGGCGTTACCGTTGACGATGTTGACTAGAAAGGGGCAAGCATTTGTTTGGGACTCAAATTGTGAAGAAGGTTTCCAAGAGTTAAAGAGAAGGTTGACTACTGCTCCTATTCTGATATTACCGAGTTCGTCGGAATCATTTGAGGTTTACTGTGATGCTTCATTGTTGGGTTTGGGTGGTGTGTTGATGCAGAATAAGCAGGTTATAGCTTATGCTTCGAGACAACTGAGGATTCATGAAAGGAACTACCCGACACACGATTTAGAGTTGGCAGCTGTGGTATTTGCTCTGAAGTTATGGAGGCATTACTTGTACGGGTCAAGATTTGAGGTTTTCAGTGACCATAAAAGTTTAAAGTATTTGTTTGATCAGAAAGAGCTGAATATGAGACAGAGGAGATGGTTAGAGTTTCTGAAGGATTATGACTTTGGTTTGAATTACCATCCGGGTAAAGCAAACGTGGTGGCTGATGCATTGAGTCGGAAATCATTGCATATGTCTATGTTAATGGTTAAAGAATTGGATTTAATTGAGCAGTTTAGAGACTTGAGTTTGGTGTGTGAGAGTACTCACAATAGTGTTAAATGGGAATGTTGAAGTTAACGAGTAGTATTCTGGATGAGATTAGAGAGGGTCAGAAATCCGATGTGCTTTTGGTTGATAAGTTGACTTTAGTGAATCAAGGTCAAGGTGGTGAATTCAGAGTTGATGAGAATGGTATTTTGAAATTTGGGAATCGGGTGTGTATTCCGGATGTTACCGAACTTAAGAAGAGTATTCTTGAGGAAGGACATCGTAGTGGCCTGAGTATTCATCCTGGAGCTACGAAGATGTATCATGATTTGAAAAAGTTATTTTGGTGGCCGGGAATGAAAAGAGAAATTGCGAGTTTTGTTTATTCCTGTTTGACTTGTCAGAAGTCAAAGATTGAGCATCAGAAGCCGTCTGGGCTAATGCAACCGTTGACTATTCCAGAGTGGAAGTGGGATAGTATCAGTATGGATTTTGTGTCTGGTTTGTCGAGGACAATTAAGAATTTTGAAGCTATTTGGGTGATTGTTGACAGATTGACAAAATCGGCTCATTTCATTCCGATCAGAATGGATTATCCGTTAGAGAGATTAGCTAAGTTGTATATTGAGAAAATTGTAAGTTTGCATGGTATTCCGTCGAGTATTGTTTCGGACAGAGATCCTAGATTTACATCGAAGTTCTGGGAAGGTTTGCAGAGGGCTTTGGGAACTAAGCTGAGATTGAGTTCTGCATATCATCCGCAGACTGATGGTCAGACTGAGAGGACGATTCAGTCATTGGAAGATCTTTTGAGAGCTTGTGTTTTGGAAAAGGGAGGTGCTTGGGATTGTTATTTGCCTTTGATTGAGTTTACCTACAACAATAGTTTTCATTCGAGCATTGGTATGGCACCGTTTGAAGCTTTGTATGGTAGGAGATGTCGGACACCTTTATGTTGGTATGAGTCCGGTGAGAGTGTTGTGGTTGGACCGGAGATTGTTCAACAAACCACGGAAAAGATTAAGATGATTCAGGAGAAGATGAGAATTGCTCAGAGTCGTCAGAAGAGTTATCACGACAAGAGGAGGAAGTCACTTGAGTTTCAAGAGGGAGATCATGTGTTTCTTCGTGTCACTCCGATAACTGGTGTTGGTCGAGCTTTGAAGTCGAAGAAGTTGACACCTCGATTTATTGGTCCTTATCAGATTTTGGAGAGGATAGGGGAGGTAGCCTATCGTATCGCTTTACCGCCGTCGCTTGCGAATTTGCATGAGGTTTTTCATGTGTCTCAGTTGAGGAGGTACATTCATGATCCGTCGCATGTAGTCCAAATAGATGATGTACAGGTGAGAGATAACCTGACTGTTGAAACATCACCTATGAGGATTGAGGATCGAGAGTTGAAGCAGTTGCGGGGTAAAGAGATTGCCTTGGTGAAGGTAGCTTGGGGAGGACCAGCAGGTGGCAATGTGACTTGGGAACTGGAGAGTCAGATGAAGGAGTCTTATCCGGAGTTATTCGCTTGAGGTATGTTTTCGAGGACGAAAACTCTTTTAGTGGGGGAGAGTTGTAACACCCCAATAAAAATAGATAATTATTTGATTTAAATTAATATTATATTTATTAATTTAGTTAAATAATTGGAATTATTGGATTATTATTATTATTATTTTGGAATAATAATTATTGGAAAATATATAAGTGTGAAGTAAGGAAAAAGAATCCCATTTGGTAAAAAGAGTTTTACGTGAAACAGAGAAGCGGCTGAAAAGTGGAAAGTGGAGAAAGGGCAAAGAGGAAGAGCAAGGGCAAAGGTTGGAGAAGAGAAAAGCTTGGAGCTTAGAGATTGCCGGATTAACTCAGGTAAGGGGGGTTTATCGTCGTTTAATGGGTATTATGGGTTAGCATGTAATGGGTAGTGATAAGCCGTTGAATTGACCCTAATTGGGATTATGAATGCTGGAAAATTAAGTTGGATAAAACTGTGTTTAGGCTGTAATTGAATCTGTGTTTGGGTTAGTTGTGAATTTCCGAACGTATAGCTTTTTACGGAATTGGAATCGGAGGTCCGGAAGTCCTCCAACGGCGGAAAATGCGGAGAATTCTGCATTCTGCCTTGTGTTAGCGCAGGAACAGCTTCTGTCTTGCGTTAATCGGTTAACCCAGGGTGTTAACTGGTTAACACTGTTATGTATTCTGAATAATTGCTGTTTTGTCTGCGTTAACCGGTTAACCCAGGGTGTTAACCGATTAACACTGTTGTGATTGCTGAGATATTGCTGTTTGTGCTGCGTTAACCGGTTAACCCAGGGCGTTAACCGGTTAACACTGTTAAGTTTTGGGCAGGAAGCGTGTTTGTGCTGCGTTAACCGGTTAACCCAGAGCGTTAACCGGTTAACACTGTTGCAGAGTGGAAAAATTGTTAATTAAAATGTTGTGTGCCTAATTGATGGTTGCCTATATCGGTGTGTGATATAGTAGGGATTATTTCCCGCTGTTTTGAGCAGTATAGGTATTAGTAGAGTGTGCTAATACTGTGTTTAATTATTTGACATGATATGATGTGTTGATACATGTGTTGATACTGTATGATGGTATGCATAACGTTGTGAATGTGTATGTTATGCATGTGTTGTGAATGGACTGTTTTATGGCTTAGAGAGTGAGCATCGGTCCATTGTGGATTATTGTTGTGATGTTGCATTGCTAGGTGATTAGCGTGCATAATGTGGCCTTTATGGTGGTAGCTAATTCCCATGGTGAGGAATTAGTGATGTTAGTCATTTGGACTGTTTTTGATGTTTGCATGCTAGGTGAATTAGCGTGCATAGCATGGCCCTTGGGGTGGTAGCTAATTCCCATGGTGAGGAATTAGTGATGTGAGTCACTAGGTCTCAAATGAGTGGGACTGGTGAGCTTGGTAGCCGTACCTGGATTTGGTCGGTGAAGTTGAACTATATGTTCACGAATAGTCGGTACCGCATGCATGGAGTCTCATTGCATAATATACGTGTAGTGTATAATATGAATGGATGTATTCCAATGTTATACGTGTGTTGTGTTGGCATTGAGCATGAGTATGGATTGTGTTGATATTGAGTATGATATTTGAGTTGATGTGCCGTTACTGAATGTGTGATACGATTAGGGTGATTAATGTGTTAAATTACTTAACATGACATTATATTCTATAATGCTTATTATATCGATTGAGGAACTCACCCTTACAACTATTTTTCAGGTAACGAGCAGTGATTGAGTAGAAGCTAATGCTTGGAGTCTAGTGTAGTCTCCTTAGTGGGTCATGCTCTGATAGATGTAACATCGGGAGGGAACATTTTTAATTGTGTTGTTGATGTTTGTTGAACCAGTTTACATGTAGTATGTTACATGTTTTGAATGATCGATTTGATCTCTATCCGCTGCGTATTGTGCAATACTTTATGTTTTGAGTTAAATAATGAGCATGACTAAATAGTATGACGAATGGTGCGAAATAAATGTGTGACACCCTTAATTGCATGATTACTCTGATTTATATGTTGTTATTTTAATTAAATATTTGGGGTATTTTAGAAGGGTGTTACAGGGTAAACCCATTGCCTACGTACCATCTTAAAAAAAGATTAGGATCAAAACCTCGTAGTTCGGGGTAAAAATCTCAAAATGAGTTGGTGAATTGATTGGTCCAAAAGCCTTAAGGTTTTTTGTTTTCCAAGGGAGAAAACTCAACCTAAAACCACAAATCCACCATGTGAGGATAACTTCAACATGCTAGTGAGGGGTTAACCCTATAATAAGCATGGAAGACTCATTGTCCATCACTAAGGATACAGGTGAGTATTACATCTACCACAAGGATAACTTAAACCTAATAGCTAAAGGTTATGAAAAATTTGATTAAGAAAGTGGCAATTGAAACCACAAAAAGAACATTTGAATGAGTTATATTTACCAATGAGAAGTATTTACAAAAATGGTCAAAGTGGGTTAAAGATTCAATTCAAAATAAGTATTATGAAAAGAAAGTTTGAAAATGAAAAGCATAAGGCTTAGGTTTCTAATATTGAAAACAAGTGTTAAATGTTTGCACAAAGGTTTTGGCTTGGGTTAGAGTGGAGAGAAGAATAAGAATGGCTAAAGTCCTAAACATACAAGAGGTAAGGTATAAAAGAACAAGACCATAAATGGAGTTCCTCTCTTGAGATCATATTGATGATCCAAGTAGCTTCCATCCTTTGGAATAAGCAATCACATAAGCATAATCTCAAGCAATCCACAATCAAATGAACTCTTGGAAGCTCTTCAAGGTATCTTGGATCTCTATCTCTTAGAAGCTCATGGCAATGGTTCCTCAATTTTGAATCAAAATGGAATCCCTAGCACAAGAACACACACATCAAAAGATTCTAGCAAACAAAACAAGTAATGGACAAGAAGAGTTTGGAATTTGGTCCTTCCAAGGTTATCTTCCACATTTAGCATTCTAAAGGCCTAATGCCTAGTTGCTCTTTGACTCCAAATTTGCATAGGGAAAGTCCTAAAGTCTAAGTCCATTTTGTCCAATTCTTTGCATTTTGGTCCACAACAATCAAAACAAAACACAAGCACAATAGTATATACACAATTATGTGCTCAAGTGAGCAAAAGGCCAATTGCATTAACATAAACATGTGCTCAAGTGAGCAAAGGAAAAAATAAATGAATAATATGTAGAAGAATAGTAAATTGCATCAAATGTAAAGTGCAAAAAGTAAATGTTAATGGTTAATAGTTAATGTTAGTAGTTAGTGTGCCATAAGGTAAATTTAGCGCTACGTTAAGCAATCGTAATTGGACTTATGTAGAAGTCACAACTATCTGAGGCCGGTCAATAATAATGTAGGCAACAACACAAGTTAAAAGTCATGATTAGTGAACCAAGTTCCAACAACTTGCCATGCCAAAAAGAAGAATAGAATTGATCTTGTATTGGTTTAAGCATTTGCATGATTTAGCAAGCAACCTATCCTTAATGCAAAGCCATTCACTTGATCATTTGATCAAGATGAATTAGATTTGAATCAAGGAAGATTAAGCCTCCCTAATCAATGCTAACTTATCAACCTTTAACTTATTGATCAAAAGGAAAAAGAAAGAAGAAGAAGGAGATGATTAATGGATAATGAAAATGGAAAGAATAAAGTGCATTAAATGAAAATGGAATGTACCAATCAACAAGTGTTGACCAATGACATTGAGAATCATGGTCAAACAATCAAAAACAGAAGTGAGATGAAGATTGGAAGTCAAAAAATGAATAAAAATATTTTTGGCATTTTTAATATTCAAAATAAACTTGAATTAAAATATTAAAGAAAGGTCAAACTTCAAAACCACTTCAAATCAACTTTGAAAAGTCCAAGTGATTTATCCTAAGTTCAACAAGGTCAAACAAAGTTTGACAAAAAATTTCAGCATTGTTAAAAGTCAGAAACTATTTTTAATCAATTAAAAATGAATAAAAATAACCTAATTGAACTAAAATCTCAAATAAATCTCAAATCAATTAATAAATTGATGAGAATATTTTTCAATGATCCATCATCATTTAAATAGGTTGAGAAAATATTTTTGTATTTTTTGGATATCAAAAACTATTTAAAATGAATTAAGAATAACCAGAAAAGAGAAAATTCACAAAAAATACCAAATGATAAAATAAAAAATATTAAAAATCATTTTTAGAAACTAGAATTAAAAAGAGAAATAATGCAATTGGTCCCATATTTTTTGGATAAAAAATGAAAGAGTTATGGATTTTTGAAATAAAATGGAATTAAAGAAAATAAAATGGAAAATAAGAAAATCAGAAAAAGGAGAGGCGTCTGATCAAGCCTCATTAATTGACGTGGCTGATCAGACGCTCCACATGCGCGCGCTCACCATAGGTCTAAGTCAACTGAGTCACACAATGCATTAAAAAAAGTCATAAGATCCAAGGGCCATGATTCAATCTGGAAATCATCATCAACGGCCAGGATTCAAATTGGCAAACGGACAGTGGTGTACACCACCGTCTTCTCCGGCAAGCATGGAGATTCCGGACAGAGTTGCAGGTCATCAAATCTTAATGAAAACGAGTGATCCTCATATCATTGGAAAGCTAGGGTGATGTACATCACCCATGTACCATTAGTTTCTCTTCTAGATCTCCATAGAAAGAGAAATCAGAAGGAGAAAATGATGGAGTTCAAACTGAACTTGATGTTTTTTACAAAATTGAAAGCACAAATCAAATGCCTCTAATGAGAGGACTTCAGCCAAGCCAAGGAACTCAAGAAATAAGCAAGAAACAATGAGTTTCGAAGAGAAAAAGTTCTGATATCCACCTTTGAAATGCAGGTCTGCAGAGCACAATTCTTCTCAACTAAAGCTTGCAGTAGGATCTAGTGATGAAGATGAAGCAAGGGTAAGGAATTGTAGGTCTGAAAATCAACCAAGGTAGTTGAAATTCAGATCTGAATTTTTTAGAAGAAAGTAGAAATTCCTTTAGTGATGGCTAGGTTTTGATTTCTGCAGCATTTCAGATTGATTCAGGGATCCCAATTGTATGAAATGGTGCTTCTATTTATAGATGGAGAGGCAAGGCAAGGGTGATCAAACTCGTGTGCATGAAATTGGGTCCTCCATGCATGGGCCTGTATAGGCGCATGTGAGGCCCAAGGTCAAATGCAAATGCAAGCTGAGCTCATTCTAAAGTGAAATGGACGTGCATTTTGAATGGTAATTGCTTGTGCATGAAGCTTCATCATGAATTGCATAATTGTGCCTAAAACTTCATCTCTTCGAAAATGCCACTTAGAAAATCCAAACATGAGCATATGAGTAATGGTTGGAAAGGTCTTGATGCAAGGAACAACTGTTATGTTGAAAAAAAATTCAATTGGGCCTTGGAAATTAGTGATTTTTGAGTTTAAAGCATAAGGTGCAAAACATGCATAAGTGAAGTTTCCAAATTTGGCCAATGTTCAAGCCCTTCTGTTCTGATGATCCAAGCCTCAAATGGAAAAACCTACAACATCAAAGTTGTCGATATTTTCAAGAAAATCAAAATGGACTTAAATTTTGCATCATTTGGATTTTTGATGAAGAAGTTATGGGCACTTGAAGTTGGACTTTTTTGCCTTTCAATGCATTTGGTCCAAAGTGACCTATAATGTTTTGCATTATCACATGTATTTATTTTGAGAATTTGAAATTTTGTTCAACATAAGATTTTAACTAGACACAATAATATTTCCAATTAATTTGATCCCACCTCAAAATCATAAAAAATGAATGAGTTATGTTCTTGGGAAGTTGGCCTAAAATTAGGGTTTCAGTCAAAATGACCTATAATGTCTTGGAATGGGAGATGACCTTCCAAGATTCAAATAAATTTTTGATGAACATGAAATTTGTTCATATTGTCCTTAAGAAATTTGTTTATTTTGGGATCATCTCCATTTGACCAACACATAAAAAGTTAGGTCTCAGTGCATTTCAAAATAGTCAGATGAATTGACTGATCAACTTCTCAAGTCCACAACTCATATCTTGATGAATTGATGATTGAGGACACTAAAATAAGTTCAAATATGCATGAAATGATGAATTAAAGAAATTCCCTTGATTGTATTTGACCATGGGCTGAGGTTGCTTCACTAGCAAGGCATTGTAGGTGATCAGATGAATTAGGGTTTCCTTGGGAAACAAACTTCAAACCCTTTGACTTGCTTTGATAAAAATGATGAATTGAGATGCTAGGGAGGCATATTTGATGGATGAGAGCTTTGGGAACCATTGCCATGCTTTCCTTCACCCTCTCTTGGCCATATCTTTGCACCCATGATCTCCTAGGAGCTTTTAGACCTTGTGATTGCTCAAGCTACAAACAAGAAATGTTAGTGACATATTTTTGTGCTTTTGGTTAGTAAACAAAAATGAGAAAAGCAATGATATAGAATTCAAGCATATTTGGTGATCTCAAACCACTCACAAGAGGTCCCACCCAAAGGCAAGGGGAACCAAGATGCTTATGATCCTCGAGGCTTTGCAAATGCAATGTTATGATGCCATGAGGGATCTTAGGGTCAAAATTGGGGTCTTATAGATGCCCCTATTTAAGGTCATTCTAGACGGAGAAGTGAAGGTTAAAATCTTCGTCTTGACGGGGTAGAATGGGCTTAAATAATAACAGAGAGACGAATTTTGGTCCCTAAGAGACCTCATGATGCAAATGTATGTATGCAAAAAGGTAACACTCTGGGGAGATATGTGTCCACAAAGAGGAAAAGAAACCCGGAGAAACTGACAATCCATATGAGTAACACACTCAATGGGACGGAGGCTCTGGGACTCTTGTGGGGATGGAGGAAAGGACAAATTGCGTGAGCAGAAGACGACTCAAAGCTTGGGGAGTAGAATTCCAAAAGAATAAATCAATGGAGAGACCCGAGCTGACTCAAAGGCGCATGTATTGGGGAATATGCCAATACAGCGGCATTATCCACCAAGGATACTTTGGATGAAAATCCGGATTCAGACTGAGAGAATCCACTAAGGGACCTCGCTGGAGAAACACCCAAACAAAATTCCTCTAGGGAAGCAACGAGATGAGGTATTACCGGTTACTGGGTAATAAGCTCCAAGAGGCATGTGATCCGAACACCGATACAAGGGTGAGAGAACAACATGCTCGGGAAGAATGAATATCTAAGACCGGTATGAGGGTGAGAGATATCAAACATCTGAAAATCATCTGAGGAAGACCCAAAAAAGATAATCTTCAGCTCAGGAGAACCTGACTCCGCAAGGGGACAAAAAGTCATAATAGGGAGCAGGAAGGAAGGGACACCAGGGATACCGGTTACTGGGCATATAATAGGTGACCAACCAAAGCGTGAATTGGGGAATACTCCCAAGACACTCATCATCCAAAAGAGGGCTAAAATCAAAACTCGATTATAGGATGAACATTCGATTCCAATAAAAGGGATACGAATCTTACTCGACTGGGGAAGAGCAAAGGACTTCGACCAGAGAGTGCATGAGATATATTATCTATTACCGTCAGAACATAGATAATATACTCGCATGGAAGATTATCCACAACCGATTACTGGGTTAATAAAGGATAAACCGACCGAAGAGAGAGGACATCGGGGTACCGAAAACTAGGTATAAAATGATGACCATTCAAGGGGAGAAACGATCATTACCGACAAACGGTACATGAGAGATGACTTGCTGGGGATAAATTGCTTTATTAGAGCAATTATCCAAGAGATACATCACCGGGGGGTGAAGGACTTATCAATACCGAATATTGGATAATGATAACCGTCAGGGAGGGGATTACATCTACCGGATACTAGGTAGAAAACCACGGAAAAGTAACAGTCATCAATTAGGATGAACAAAAGGTTAACTCTGCAAGGGGATGAAATAGGGTTTTCTACTACCGGTATCAAGGTAGAAAACTACAGACTCCGCCGGGACAAAGATGGATAATTACTAGTTACTAAGCAACTATTCATTTATACCACAGGGAAGTGCAGGAAACAGTCACAAGAGGCCAACCTAGGATCAAACTAGATAGGCACGATGAAACAAAGCTTGTCCCTATGAGGATATAACTCAATGGGGAATTCCATCCCAATATATGTGTTGGGAGGCAACAGAAACAACCATTATCCACGAGGATATAACTCGGTGGGGAATATGGAAGGAAAGATAAACACTTTCTGCTTAAGTGGCTGACTTTATATGGGGAGATCAGACACCGACATCTGCTTTGGGAAATGTATTACCAACTAGCAGAGGATAACAAACAAAGATATATGGCAAAGAATGCAATCATGAATATCTGAATGTTTGAAAATTATATGCACTCATGCGTGGTTTATGTATGATGAATGCTGACAAACAGACATTTCTAACACAAACATGATCCAAAGAATAAGACATCTGGTACTACATCTCGAGAAAGAAAGCCAGGACCACAGAGATCTCTACAGGGGAATGAGCATCCATCATTCCAACTGGGGCAAAGTCGTTACACAGATGAACTCCGATGTAGAAGCAACTCTACTGGGAAAGTTATCCAAGAGGAGGATGGATCTCTGAAAGGGAACAACCATAACCAGAATCTTTCTAAAGATCACCGGATACCATCCTACCAATGAGATCATATCTGCTGAGGAAGGAGAGATGAATAATCTTATCCAACACTCTGCTTGAGAGAAAGAACCATAAGAGGTTTCGGAGGAAGAGGACACAAGCATGCCAGGAACATGAACAAATGTCTTACCCTGTCGAGAATCTTACCATCCTTGGGAGAGCGCTGAAGACATCCCCACTATCCCTTTGTCATTGTGAATATTCACCTTGTTTAAAAACAAATTATGAACGATTTGATTAAAACAATGATATTTTTTTTCAATTAAAACATGTAAAACATTTGTTGAAATAGAAACAAATAAGAATGCAAATAATTGGATAAAGACTCAAATTTATTTGATGGAATGGTAGTCTGCAGATGGCAAGACTCCATGGATCTTTACAAATTTGAAATTGGTGATATATATTGGAAAAGGGCTACATTTAACATAATGACCATTTCTCCACCAATTCTGAATCCGATGTATTTGAAACTTTGGTTGATGATGAATGAGTGAGAATCTTTGACGGATGGCAGTTGTAGAGCAAAGTCTTGTCAGGATGCAGTTACTTGCCAAATCCCTATTATTTTGCCTAGATTGCCCCAGGGTGAGGTACTCAATCTAGCGGGATATATACATTCATTTTTTATGTCTCTAACTTTTTCCTGGATCGCCCTTTCAGGTTTTCAATCCACCGAGACGCTCATTTTTTCCTAAGTCGCCCTTTCGGGTTTTCAACTTAGCGAGCTATTCTGTTTTTATTTTTAGGCGAAGTATTTCTTGACTGCATCTGAATTCACAGGACGAGTGAAATCCTCCCCATCCATAGTTGTGAGTAGCAATGCACCGCCTGAAAAGGCTCTCTTAACAACATATGGACCTTCATAGTTTGGAGTCTACTTGCCCCTAGAATCGGGCGCGAAAGACAAGACTTTCTTGAGCACAAGGTCGCCTTCTCGGAACACACGAGGCTTGATCTTCTTATCAAAGGCTTTCTTCATCCTTTGCTGATATAACTGACCGTGGCACATGGTAGTCAATCTCTTCTCTTCAATCAAATTCAACTGGTCATAACGACTCTGAGCCCATTCAGCATCAGTCAACTTGGCTTCCATCAAGACTCTCATTGATGGGATGTCCACCTCTACTAGGAGCACAACCTCCATGCCATAAACGAGAGAGAAAGGGGCTGCTCCTGTTGAAGTGCAGACAGATGTACGATATCCATGTAAAGCAAATGGCAGCATCTCATGCCAATCTTTATATGTGACAACCATCTTCTGGATAATTTTCTTGATATTCTTATTAGCAGCTTCAACAACCCCATTCATCTTGGGTCTGTAAGGAGAGGAATTATGATGTGCAATCTTGAACTCACTACACAGCTCTTTCATCATTTTGTTGTTCAAGTTAGATCTATTATCAGTAATGATCTTATCTGGCACACTATATCGGCATATGAGTTGATTCTTGATAAACTTCACAACCACCTGCCTGGTCACATTTGCGTATGATGTCGCTTCAACCCACTTAGTGAAGTAATCAATTGCTACGAGAATGAATCTGTGTCCATTGGACGCTTTCGGCTCTATCATGCCAATCATGTCGATTCCCCACATAGAGAAAGGCCATGGTGATGAAATCACATTCAAAAGTGTCGCAGGAATATGAATCTTATCCGCCTAAATCTGACACTTATGGCATTTCTTGACGTATTTGCAGCAGTCAGACTCCATTGTCAGCCAATAGTAGCCTGCTCTCAACATCTTTCTAGCCATGACATGTCCATTGGAATGAGTACCAAATGAACCCTCATGGACCTCAGTCATCAACAGGTTTGCTTCGTGTCTATCCACGCATCTGAGCAGCACCATGTCAAAATTTCTCTTATAAAGCACATCACCATTGAGGTAGAAACTTCTTGATAATCTCCTCAGAGTCTTCTTATCTTTCACAGATGCCCCAGGCGGGTAAATCTGGTTCTGAAGGAAACACTTGATATCATAATACCACGACTTATCATCTTTTACTTCTTCTACTACAAATACATGAGCTGGTCTGTCCAAGCGTATCACAGTGATATTGGGAACTTCATTCCAAAGTCTTACCACAATCATTGAAGCAAGTGTAGCAAGGGCATCTGCCATCCGATTCTCATCTCGAGGGATATGATGGAAGTCAACCTCAGTAAAGAACGTTGAAATCCTCCTCGCATAATCCCTATATGGAATGAGGCCAAGCTGATTCGTTTCCCATTCACCCTTAATCTGATTAACAACGAGGGCAGAATCACCATAAACATCGAGGTGTTTGATCCTAAGATCAATGCACTCCTCCAATCCCATAATACAAGCTTCTTACTCAGCCATATTATTCGTGCATTTGAAAGTTAGCCTTGCTGTAAAAGGAAAATGTGTGCCCTGAGGAGTAATAATCACTGCCCCAATACCATTTCCATATTGATTTACAGCGCCATCAAATACCATACTCCATCTGGAACCAGGCTCTGGCCCTTCATCGAGCGTAGTCTCATCACAATCTTTCATTTTCAAATACAGAATCTCCTCATCTGGGAAGTCATACTGAATGGACTGATAATCCTCAATCGGCTGATGTGCCAAGTGGTCAGCCAAGATACTACCTTTAATAGCCTTCTGAGCTCGATACTCAATATCATACTCAGATAACAACATCTGCCAACGGGCAATCCTCCCTGTTAAAGTAGGCTTCTCGAAGATATACTTGATCGGATCCATTCTGGATATCAACCAAGTCGTATGATTCAACATATACTAGCGTAAGCGCTTAGCAGCCCAAGCCAAAGCACAACATGTTTTCTCAAGCATTGAGTATCGAGACTCACAATCAGTAAACTTCTTACTCAAATAGTAGATGGCATACTCTTTCTTTCCTGATTCGTCCTGCTGACCAAGGACACAACTCATTGAGTCTTCAAGAACTGTTAGATACATAATCAATGTTCTTCCTTCCATAGGCGGAGACAGGATCGGAGGTTCAGATAAATGCTCTTTAATACTGTCAAAAGCTTTCTGGCAATCCTCGGTCCAATCATGGGACTGATCTTTCCGGAGGAGCTTGAATATCGGTGCACATGTGGCAGTCATGTGGGATATGAATCTGGAAATGTAATTCAAGCGGCCAAGAAAACCTCAGACTTGCTTCTCAGTTTTGGGCGCAGGCATCTCTTGTATTGCTTTGACCTTGGCAGGATCAACCTCAATACCTCTTTCACTAACGATAAAGCCCAATAACTTGCCGGAACGGACTCCAAAAGTACACTTGTTGGGATTCAGACGAAGCTTGTATTTCCTCAAACGCTGAAAAAGCTTCAACAAGTGCTCTACATGCTCAACTTCCATTCTCGACTTCGCAATCATATCATCAACATATACCTCAATCTCTTTATGCATCATATCATGAAACAAGGTGGTCATAGCTCGTTGATACGTGGCTCCGGCGTTCTTCAAACCGAAGGGCATCACTCGATAACAGAATGTTCCCCAAGGTGTGATGAATGTTGTCTTCTCCATATCCTCGGGTGCCATTTTAATCTGATTATATTCGGAAAATCTGTCCATAAATGAGAAGACATTGAATTTAGCTGTATTATCTACCAACATATCAATGTGTGGTAGAGGGAAATCATCTTTCGGACTAGCTTTATTCAAGTCTCTATAGTCCACACACATCCGGACTTTTCCATCTTTCTTAGGCACATGCACAATATTGGCCACCCATTGAGGATACGTAGAAGTCACCAGAAACCCCGCGTTGATTTGCTTCTGAACTTCCTCTTTTAATCTTCACCGCCATATCAGGATGAGTTCTTCTGAGCTTTTGCTTCACAGGCACACACTCAGGCTTCAAAGGTAGGAAATGTTGCACAATATCAGTGTCTAGACCAGGCATGTCTTCATATGACCAGGCAAAGACATCAACATATTCTTGTAGTAATTCAATCAACCCCTTCTTAACAGACTCTTCCAGGAGTGCCCCAATCTTTACTTCTCGCACACAACCTTCAGACCCCAAGTTGACTGTTTCCAGATTCTCAAGATGCGGCTAAGTGATCTTCTCTTCATGCTCAAGTAGACGGGTAATCTCGTCAGGAATCCCTTCAACGTCATCTTCTTCCGCCTCAAATACAGGGAATTCAAAGTTGGGAGATGGTGTTGGATCATTATGTTCAATGGGTTTGATCAACCTGCATAATGATTTTGGATATGAAGAGCTTTTAGAATTCAAGCAAGGCAAATCATTATGCAGATGAAAAGATTGATTTTATTTTATCTTTTTAGGGTTTTATGTGATCACCAATTTCATGCAAAAAGCGAAAAGGGAAAATAATTGGGAAAAACAAACATTTAACATGAAGTTATTGAATGAAAGTATCATTGCATTTATGCGCCAACAATGTCATCACTTCTCCTTTTAGCATGGGAGAAGGGTTTTCAAACACAATGAACATTACTTTGACTTATGGATAACTGTTGGAATATCCACAGCGACCCAATTATTGCAGATCCCTCCAGGGATGATGAAATTGCCAGAATCCTCTTTGTCTTCTTCCAAAATGGCAGCAACCTCTTCATCTTGACCAGTGTGGATGAATCCTCCACTCTTGAACAAACCTTGCTTGTTGAAGACCCCAGAAGAGTAGCCTATGCCAGCCCGGGACTTGTTGTCTTCTAACTCAATCATTCGCCCCAATCCAGCAGTTGCACCATGCTCAATGGCCAACTTCGCATCTTTGTAGGAAGCAAATGAAGGAGTTTTCTTCTCAACAGGCTCAACAATAGATAAAGCTTGGAACGGAGTTCCAACTTCATCCTCAGCATCTATATATGAGAAAGAAGACAAATGGCTAACCAGGAGAGCCTTTTCTCCCCTACCACTACCAGCTTCTTATTCTTTACAAATTTTAGTTTCTGGTGTAGGGTGGATGTCACGACACCAGCCTCGTGAATCCATGGTCTGCCTAGGAGACAGCTATACGATGGGTGAATCTCCATAACCTGGAATGTAATCTGGAAATCACTCGGTCCGATTTTGACTGGGAGATCAACCTCACCAATCACAGTTTTGCGAGACCCATCGAAAGCCTTCATAACTACTCCACTCTGCCTCATGGGAGGCCCCTGGTATGACAACTTCGTAAGAGTGGTCTTTGGCAATAAATTCAATGATGACCCAGTGTCCACCAACACATTGGACATGGCGTCGTCTTTGCAGCTCATAGATATATGTAATGCCAAGTTGTGGTCTCTTCCCTCCTCGGGGAGATCAGTGTCACAAAAACTCAGGTTGTTACAACGGTGATGTTTGCAACAATGCTATCAAATTGTTCTAGCATGACATCGTGATCTACGTACGCCACATCCAACACCTTCTGCAGAGCCTCCCGGTGTGGTTCTGAATTCAATAGTAGTGATAACACAGATATTTTGGATGGTGTTTGTAGAAGCTGGTCTACAACATTGTACTCGCTCCTTTTGATGAGCCTCAGCATCTCATCACAATCTTCTTTCGTATTGCCACTCGGGCCAACAGAAGCAGGAATTTTCAACATGGAGGTGGGCTTAGCAACAAGTGCCGGATTCGGAGTGCTCACAACATTCCCAATCGGGCGTTCAACAAAATCAGCATCAACACTTCCTCGAGCATCAGCCTGGGGTTTCACCGGAGCTGAAAATATACGACCGCTGCGGGTCAAACCACTGACGTCAGCAATGTTAACGACAGATGAAGAGGGCAGGGACACCTCTTCCCCACTTTCCATTGCTACAGCATTGTAGCGATAAGGAACCGCCTTCTCGGAGGAGTACGGTACAGGTCCGGCAGGCTTGATAGTTAGAGCTGGAGAAATCTTCTGCTTGCTACCATCATACTTGATAACAACAGGCTCAGGTATCCGGAATACCGGAGAAATTACGTTGACTTCGAGCTCATCTTCGTCAACATTTCTATTTTGAAGGATCTCGATGACTCCCTCGTCCAATATCTCTTGAACATCTATGTGCACCTGGCGACACCCTCTCTGATTGACAGAACAGACTCTACATCTATCGTGGTCATGCTCATAATGGCTATAATCACACAGCAAGCGATGCATCTCAACTAGTGATTATCGGATATGGCAGACATATTTAACTTTGTACTTGCCAGGACAACCCTGGACCATATTAATAGACTTCCCATGCTCGGGCAGTGGGTTCTTCTTCACATTCGGACCTACGTCCTCAAAAAACAAAATCCCGCTTCTCACAAGGTCTTGCACCTTGGTCTTCAGGGGATAACAATTCTCCACATCGTGTCCGGGAGCACCGGAATGATACACACAATGAAGCTCAGGCTTGTACCACCATTGGGGGTTAGTAGGTACAGCAGGAGGGTCTCGCGGAGTGATTAACTTTCTATCGATCAGAGACGGATATAGTTCAGCATAAGTCATCGGAATTGGATCAAAGGTGACCCTCTTCCTCTCATAGCTGGTGCTGGCATTGTTGTTGTTATTTCGAGGCTGGTAGGCCTGCTGTTGCGGATGCTGATATTGCTGAGTTTGCGATTGTTGATAATGTTGAGCTTCCCTGAAAACAGGTGCTATATGAGCCACCTGATGCTGATTATTGACTGGACGAGCAATCTTCCTCTTCACAAAGGGTCTTCTTTTGACATGGGAAGACACAGTGTGTGCCTCTCCCTCCTTCTTCTTCGCAAAGCTTCCATATCTCTTTGCTGAAGAGCCTTCATCTCGAGTTAAGCGTCCTTCACGGACCCCCTCTTCCAATCTCATCCCCATATTCACCATCTCGGTGAAGTCTGAGGGAGCACTGGCTATCATTCTCTCGTAATAAAACGAGCTCAAGAAGATCTTGGTCATCTCTTTCTCCTCTAGGGGTGGCACTATCTGAGCTGCCAATTCGTGCCATCTCTGGGCGTATTCTTTGAAGGTCTCTTTCTCTTTCTGGGACATCGCCCTCAGCTGGTCCCTATCAGGAGCCATATCCACATTATATTTATATTGCTTGACGAAGGCCTCGCCAAGATCATTGAAAGAGCGGATGTTCGAACTTTCCAGACCCATGTACCATCGGAGAGCGGCACCGGACAGACTGTCCTAGAAATAATGGATGAGTAGTTGATCATTATCAGTTTGTGTCGATATCTTGCGAGCATACATCACAAGATGACTGAGAGGGCATGCGTTTCCCTTATACTTCTCAAAGTCAGGCACTTTGAATTTAATAGGAATTTTCACTTTGGCACAAGGCACAACTCAGCAGCACTCTTACCAAAGAGGTCCTTCCCCCTCAAAGTCTTTAGTTCCTTGCGAAGCTCAAGGAATTGATCTTTCATGTCATCCATCTTCTCATATACGTCTGGGCCCTCAGATGGCTCAGAATGATAGGTGGTATCTTCAACCCTTGGTAAAGTGTGCACGACAGGAGGTGGCACGGACATGACCGGGATAGATGCCGGCAAAGAAGCAAGAGTTGGAGCAAAACCCACTGGCATGAAGTTGGCGGGCATTCCCCAAGGGAACCCGGCTGGCATAGATGGCGCAAAATGAGCCGTCGCAGCAGGCACAGTAGCGGTTACGACCTTAGAAATGACCGTCCTTTGGGGAGGAGTTGAGGGTGTTGGAGAAGACTGGCTCTGAGCGGCCAAGAATGACTCCATCAGGGCAGTCAATCTGGCTACCTCCTCTTTCAGCTCGCGGTTCTCTTGTTCCAAATGATCCATCAGTCTCGAGGAGTTGGCTCTGGTGTAGTACCGGTGAGTCAGCTTATCTTTGAAATAAATGAAGAACACAGAGTTAGACCATAGGACAAGAAGCCTGGAGCAAAACCTGTTTATGCTCATGATGCATGCAATGTTTGTGCATATGATTTGTTTTTTATTTCAGAGGAACTTTAGAGTTCTACTTGCAAATTTTTGGGAAATATTACATTCTTTTATGGAAACATCTCATCAATAATATCTGGAATATATACATTTTACACCAAAGGAGTACAACATTGGTAACCAGATACAAGAGAAAAAGGAAAATAATCATCCTATGGATCCCTAAAAACAATCATCTAAAGCTCGGGATACAGGAAGATAAGATGCACGAAGCCTTTTAACCTCCTCCTCATAGGCTGCCTCCATATCTGCCTTCTCCTTGGCGAGTCGATCATACTTCCTCTTCCAGAACCTAGAAGACTGAGGAAGTAGAGAAGTCCATGCATCATCAAGATCATCAATAACCTGATGCTCGAGGAACTCAATCAAATCATCCTTCTCCTTGATCTGCTGAAGTAACTCCTCTCTTTCACGGATCCAAGCACGTGATCGGTCTTCGTCTCTCAACTCCTCTACTCCTTGGTTAGGAAGGGTTGAAGGCCCAGCCATAACCACAGGTGTAGGTCTTGGATACTCGTAAGGCATGAGATAATCAGACGCTCTCTTCCTAACCCAAGTAGTGTAAGGCTCCATAGCAACACAATTCTTAGGACCTAACTCTTTCCCTACTTTCCTATGAATCTTGCACCAAGCGCGGACCATTCTGCCCTTCAAGCCTTGGGGATCTTTACCCTCCTGAAAGAACACACCTTCTAACAGAATTTTATTAGGTTTATCCTTTAGGGGGAACCCAAGCTGACGACGTGCCAAAACAGGGTTGTAATTAATCCCACCACATGTACCAAGAAGAGGTACATTGGAGAATTCACCACAAGAGTCGATAATCTGCACACCATCATACACACGGTTATACCAAGAGATATCATCATTAGTGAGAGACATGAGTCTCGTGGACCACCGTAGACATCCCTTGTTCTCCTTGAAGGCGACCGTTTGCGGTAAGTGAGAAATAAACTACTTATACAACAGAGGCAAACAACACACAATGGCACCACCACCCTTTGCATTCCTCATATGTAAAGAAAAATAAGTGTCACCCAACAGAGTCGGAACGGGATTAAGAGTAGAGAAAATCCTAATAGCGTTCACATCCACAAACTTGTCGACGTTGGGGAACAACACTAGCCCATAGATGAGAAGTACAAATATGGCTTCAAAGGCATCCTCACTCATGGCCTTCCCGTACATAGTAGCTTGATTAATGAGGAATTCAGAAGGGAGACCTTGAATTCCACCTTTGGTAGTCATATGAGCACCAACCAGAGATTCATCTATATGCAACATGTCTGCTATCTCTTGAGAAGTAGGAATACTCTCTAAGCCACTAAACGGCAATTGGTCTAGAATAGGTATACCCACAAGGTAGGCATACTCCTCAAGCGTGGGCAAAAGCTGAAAATCCGGAAATGTGAAGCAACAGTATAAAGGATCATAAAACTGCACCAATACACTCATCAACCCTTCATCCACCTGAGTAGTCAGAAGAGGAAGAAGCTTCCCAAAACGAGCCTTGAAACCCAAGGGATCTAATACATAGGATGTCAAATTCTTTAGTTCTTTCAAATCTGGTTGTCTGAAGCTGTACTTCTTTGTATTCCTTCTTTGTCTTTCCATGTCTGAAAATTTGCAAATAGACTTCTTAAGTTCCTCGAAAATTTTCTTATTATTTTGATGATATGGATGCAAATGGGTGCATGAATGCATGAATGCAACACTCACACTCAAGGATCAAGCAAAGCACACCAAACAAAGGTCATGGGATGGATCATATTATCCTTAATATCAATCATCCATTTTGGTGGATTATGGTTTACACCTTATCAACACCCAAGTTCCATTGATATTAAGGATGCATGAACGGATCAACCACGAATCAAGGGTTTGTTGCAAGTCACGAGCATGGCGTCTCGGTTTAGAACCACCCCAAGGGAGTGTACTAGGGTTTAACCTGCCAAACATGTTCTACAAGAGGTTCCCATAGTCATCATCCCATCTTTCGGATATTATCGGAGAAACGACTACTCGTATTCCAAAAATATTCTCAAGAGAGACTCTTATGAGTTTAGTATCGCGTAACAATCGTATCAAATCTTACACTTGAACGACTTTCGCACTACATCCTAAGAATAGGCCAAGATGGGCTTGGTAAACTAAGGTCCTTGGCTTCTAAGGTCTATATTGGAAAGAGTAATGTCTAACCACAACTACTTGTGTGACATTATTGATCCCAACATGACCTCCACCAAGTGAATGGGCTTGCAAGTCAACTTGCTAAGGAATAACTCCACACAAGTCAACAAGACTACGCCATTCTCCTATCCTAAGTGCACTCGAGTTCGGGTATAGAACTCATCTCACACAGATCACCAAGCATACAAGGAATTAATATTCAAGCAATTCAATCATTACATACAATACAGTAATCCCAAATTGCACAAAAATATGTCACAAAACAATATACAATACAACACAACACAATATGAAAAGTAGGCAAAACCCACTAGGCAAAATAATCCCCATCAGAGTCGCCACTTTTCTGTAGCGGGGTATTCGTTACCATTAGAGATATTGACTAAATCTAAGGTAAGTCATACAAGTCGAGTCGCCACCACACTTCTATTTATCCAAAGGAATGGTTAGAAAGCAAACAAAAACCTAAAAGTTTTATCGAATCAAAAACTAGTAAAAAAGTCAGAGATTTGGGTAAGGGGGTTGGTTATGCAATGGGAAGGTGTTAGGCACCCAAAACATCCTAGGTACTCCTAGGGAGCCCTTTTCATACTTGTTGTAAGGTTGTTGTTTTTGTGAAAATTTATTTTGTGCAAACATGATTGAAGAGATGAGAAAAGAATATACAAGTTTATTTACATTTTGTGTTTGGATGGGTAAACCCATTGCCTACGTACCATCTTAAAAAAAGATTAGGATCAAAACCTCGTAGTTCGGGGTAAAAAACTCAAAATGAGTTGGTGAATTGATTGGTCCAAAAGCCTTAAGGTCTTTTGTTATTCAAGGGAGAAAACTCAACCTAAAACCACAAGTCCACAAATCCACCATGTGAGGATAGCTTCAACATGCTAGTGAGGGGTTAACCCTATAATAAGCATGGAAGACTCATTGTCCATCACTAAGGATACAGGTGAGTATTACATCTACCACAAGGATAACTCAAACCTAATAGCTAAAGGTTATGAAAATTTTGATTAAGAAAGTGGCCATTGAAACCACAAAAAGAACATTTGAATCAGTTATATTTACCAATGAGAAGTATTTACAAAAATGGTCAAAGTGGGTTAAAGATTCAATTCAAAATAGGTATTATGAAAAGAAAGTTTGAAAATCAAAAGCATAAGGCTTAGGTTTCTAATATTGAAAACAAGTGTTAAATGTTTGCACAAAGGTTTTGGCTTGGGTTAGAGTGGAGAGAAGAAGAAGAATGGCTAAAGTCCTAAACATACAAGAGGTAAGGGATAAAAGAACAAGACCAAAAATGGAGTTCCTCTCTTGAGATCAAACTGATGATCCAAGTAGCTCCCATCCTTTGGAATAAGCAATCACATAAGCAAAATCTCAAGCAATCCACAATCAAATGAACTCTTGGAAGCTCTTCAAGGTATCTTGGATCTCTATCTCTTAGAAGCTCATGGCAATGGTTCCTCAATTTTGAATCAAAGTGGAATCCCTAGCACAAGAACACACACATCAATAGATTCTAGCAAACAAAACAAGTAATGGACAAGAAGAGTTTAGAATTTGGTCCTTCCAAGGTTATCTTCCACATTAAGCATTCTAAAGGCCCAATGCCTAGTTGCTCTTTGACTCCAAATTTGCATAGGGAAAGTCCTAAAGTCTAAGTCCATTTTGTCCAATTCTTTGCATTTTGGTCCACAACAATCAAAACAAAACACAAGCACAATAGTATATACACAATTATGTGCTCAAGTGAGCAAAAGGCAAATTGCATTAACATAAACATGTGCTCAAGTGAGCAAAGGAAAAAAGAAATGAATAATATGTACAAGAATAGTAAATTGCATCAAATGTAAAGTGCAAAAAGTAAATGTTAATGGTTAATAGTTAATGTTAGTAGTTAGTGTGCCATAAGGCAAATTTAGCGCTATGTTAAGCAATCGTAATTGGACTTATGTAGAAGTCACAACTATCTGAGGCCGGTAAATAATAATGTAGGCAACAACACAAGTTAGAAGTCTTGATTAGTGAACCAAGTTCCAACAACTTGCCATGCCAAAAAGAAGAAGAGAATTGATCTTGTATTGGTTTAAGTCATTTGCATGATTTAGCAAGCAACTTATCCTTAATGCAAAGCCATTCACTTGATCATTTGATCAAGATGAATTAGATTTGAATCAAGGAAGATTAAGCCTCCCTAATCAATGCTAACTTATCAACCTTTAACTCATTGATCAAAAGGAAAAAGAAAGAAGAAGAAGGAGATGAATAATGGATAATGAAAATGGAAAGATTAAAGTGCATTAAATGAAAATGGAATGTACCAATCAACAAGTGTTGTCCAATGACATTGAGGATCATGGTCAAACAATCAAAAACAGAAGTGAGATGAAGATTGGAAGTCAAGAAATGAATAAAAATATTTTTGGCATTTTTAATATTCAAAATAAACTTGAATTAAAATATTAAAGAAAGGTCAAACTTCAAAATCACTTCAAATCAACTTTGAAAAGTCCAAGTGATTTATCCTAAGTTCAACAAGGTCAAACAAAGTTTGACAAAAAATTTCAGCATTTTTAAAAGTCAGAAACTATTTTTAATCAATTAAAAATGAATAAAAATAACCTAATTGAACTAAAATCTCAAATAAATCTCAAATCAATTAATAAATTGATGAGAATATTTTTCATAGATCCATCATTATTCAAATAGGTTGAGAAAATATTTTTGTATTTGTTGGATATCAAAAACTATTTAAAATGAATTAAGAATAACCAGAAAAGAGAAAATTCACAAAAAATAGCAAATGATAAAATAAAAAATATTAAAAATCATTTTTAGAAACTAGAGTTAAAAAGAGAAATAATGCAATTGGTCCCATATTTTTTGGATAAAAAATGAAAGAGTTATGGATTTTTGAAATAAAATGGAATTAAAGAAAATAAAATGGAAAATAAGAAAATCAAAAAAAGGAGAGGCGTCTGATCAAGCCTCATTAATTGAGGTGGATGATCAGACGCTCCACATGCGCACGCTCACCATAGGCGTAAGTCAACTGAGTCACACAATGCATTAAAAAAAGTCATAAGATCCAAGGGCCATGATTCAATCTGGAAATCATCATCAACGGCCAGGATTCAAACAGGCAAACGGAGAGTGGTGTACACCACCGTCTTCTCCGGCAAGCATGGAGATTCCGGCCAGAGTTGCAGGTCATCAAATCTTAATGAAAACGAGCGATCATCATATCATTGGAAAGCTGGGGTGATGTACATCACCCCTGTACCATTAGTTTCTCTTCTAGATCTCCATAGAAAGAGAAATCAGAAGGAGAAAATGATGGAGTTCAAATTGAACTTGATGTTTTTTACAAAATTGAAAGCACAAATCAAATGCCTCTAATGAGAGGACTTTAGCCAAGCCAAGGAACTCAAGAAATAAGCAAGAAACAATGAGTTTCGAAGAGAAAAAGTTCTGATATCCACCTTTGAAATGCAGGTCTGGAGAGCACGATTCTTCTCAACTAAAGCTTGCAGTAGGATCTAGTGATGAAGATGAAGCAAGGCTAAGGAATTGTAGGTCTGAAAATCAACCAAGGTAGTTGAAATTCAGATCTGAATTTTTTATAAGAAAGTAGAAATTCCTTTAGTGATGGCTAGGTTTTGATTTCTGCAGCATTTCAGATTGATTCAGGGATCCCAATTGAATGAAACGGTGCTTCTATTTATAGATGGAGAGGCAAGGCAAGGGTGATCAAACTCGTGTGCATGAAATTGGGTCCTCTATGCATGGGCCTGTATAGGCGCATGTGAGGCCCAAGATCAAATGCAAATGCAAGCTGAGCTCATTCTAAAGTGAAATGGACGTGCATTTTGAATGGTAATTGCTTGTGCATGAAGCTTCATCATGAATTGCATAATTGTGCCTAAAACTTCATCTCTTCGAAAATGCCACTTAGAAAATCCAAACATGAGCATATGAGTAATGGTTGGAAAGGTCTTGATGCAAGGAACAACTGTTATGTTGAACAAAATTTCAATTAGGCCTTGGAAATTAGTGATTTTTGAGTTTAAAGCATAAGGTGCAAAACATGCATAAGTGAAGTTTCCAAATTTGGCTAATGTTCAAGCCCTTCTGTTATGATGATGCAAGCCTCAAATGGAAAACCCTCCAACATCAAAGTTGTAGATATTTTCAAGAAAATCAAAATGGACTCAAATTTGGCATCATTTTAATGTTTGATGAAGACTTTATGGGAACTTGAAGTTGGACTTTTTTGCCTTTCAATGCATTTGGTCCAAAGTGACCTATAATGTTTTGCATTATCACATGTATTTATTTTGAGATTTTGAAATTTTATTCAAAATAACATTTGAATTAGACTCAATAATCTTTCCAATTCATTTGATCCCACCTTAAAATCATAAAAAAATGAATGAGTTATGTTCTTGGGAAGTTGACCTAAAATTAGCGTTTTAGTCAAAATGACCTATAATGTCTTGGAATGGGAGATGACCTTCCAAGCTTCAAATAATATTTTGATGAACATGAAAGTTGTTCATATTGTCCTTAAGAACATTGTTTCTTTTGGGATAATATCCATTTGACAAACACATAAAAAGTTAGGTCTCGGTGCATTTCAGAATAGTCAGATGAATTGACTGATCAACTTCTCAAGTCCACAACTCATATCTTGATGAATTGATGATTGAGGACACTCAAATAAGTTCAAATATGCATGAAATTAGGAATTAAAGAACTTCCCTTGATTTTATTTGACCATGGGCCGAGGTTGCTTCACTAGCAAGGCATTGTAGGTGATCAGATGAATTAGGGTTTCCTTGGGAAACAAACTTCAAACCCTTTGATTTGCTTTGATCAAAATGATGAATTGAGATGATAGGGAGGCATATTTGATGGATGAGAGCTTTGTGAACCATTTCCATGCTTGCCTTCATCCTCTCTTGGCCATATCTTTGCACCCATGATCTCCTAGGAGCTTTTAGACCTTGTGATTGCTCAAGCTACAAACAAGAAATGTTAGTGACATATTTTTGTGCTTTTGGTTAGTAAACAAAAATGAGAAAAGCAATGATATACAATTCAAGCATGCTTGGTGGTCTCAAACCACTCACAAGAGGTCCCACCCAAAGGCAAGGGGAACCAAGATGCTTATGATCCTCGAGGCTTTGCAAATGCAATGTTATGATGCCATGAGGGATATTAGGGTCAAAATTGGGGTCTTATAGTGGATTGGAAGATATTCCCATATCTCATCTTATTATTGAAGCTCTTCACTTGAAGAAGTCTGAGATAGAGGCTCATTGGGTGAAGAAAGAAGGATTGTTTGAGTTTCCATATGATTTCCTCATCAAGGAAGCTATTGCTTTTGCTCAAGCCGGTAGTGTGGACAATTTTGAAGCTATCTTTGTGTTGCTCATTTATGGGTTGGCTTTGTTCCCTAACATTGACGGTTTTGTCGATGTTAACGCCATTAGAATTTTCTTGATTGGGAATCATGTGCCTACTTTGTTGGGTGATTTGTAATTCTCTTTGCATCTAAGGAATTCTAAAGGTGGTGGAACTATTGTATGTTGCATTCCTCTTCTGTACAAGTGGTTTATTTCGCACTTGCCTTAGACACCTGCTTTTGTGGAGAACAAACAATGTCTACGATGGTCTCAGAGACTTATGTCTCTCACTAATGATGATATAATTTAGTATGACCCTTCTTTGAGCAGTTTGGATATTATTGATAGTTGTGGTGAATTCTCTAATGTGCCTCTCGTTGGTACACAAGGAGGAATTAACTACAACCCTGCTTTGGCTCGTCGTCAACTTGGGTGCCCCTTGAGAGACAAACCTAATAACACTTTGTTAGAAGGTCTTTTCTATCAAGAGGGTAAAGATCCCCAACATTTGAAGCAGAAGATTGTGCATGCTTGGCATAATGTGAATAGGAAAGGAAGATCCAAGCTTGGTCCGCACAATTGTGTAGCTTTGGTAGCTTACACTCTTTGGGTGAAGAAGAGAGTTATGGAATTAAAGATACCTTATCCTTGTTGTAGCGGGGTATTCGTTACCATTAGAGATATTGACTAAATCCAAGGTAAATCATACAAGTCGAGTCGCCACCGCACTTCTATTTATCCAAAGGAATGGTTAGAAAGCGAACAAAAACCTAAAAGTTTTAACAAAACTAGTAAAAGAGAAACAGAGATCCCGGTAAGGGGGTTGGTTATGTAATGGGAAGGTGTTAGGCACCCAAAACATCCTAGGTACTCCTAGGGAGCCCTTTTAATACTTGTTGTAAGGTTGTTGTTTTGTGAAAAAATTGTTTGTACAAACATGATTGAAGAGATGAGAAGAGAATATACAAGTTTATTTACATTTTGTGTTTGGATGGATAAACCTATTACCTACGTACCATCTTCAAAAAGATTAGGATCAAAACCTCGTAGTTCGGGGTAAAAATCTCAAAATGAGTTGGTGAATTGATTGACCCAAAACCCTTAAGGTCTTTTGTTATCAAAGGGAGAAAACTCAACCTAAAACCACAAATCCACCATGTGAGGATGGCTTCAACATGCTAGTGAGGGGTTAACCCTATAATAAGCATGGAAGACTTATTGTCTATCACTAAGGATATAGGTGAGTATTACATCTACCTCAAGGATAACTCAAACCTAATAGCTAAAGGTTATGGAAAATTTGATTAAGAAAGTGGCCATTGGAACCACAAAAAGACATTTGAATGAGTTATATTTACCAATTAAAAGTATATACAAAATGGTCAAAGTTGACTTAAAGCTTCAATTCAAAATAAGTGCTATGAAAAGAAAGTTTTAAAAAAATCAAAAGCATAAGGCTTAGGTTTCTAAGGTTTAAAAACAAGTGTTAAATGTTTACACAAAAGTTTTGGCTTGGGTTAGAGTGGAGGGAAGAAGAAGAATGGCTAAGTCCTAAGTAAAGCAAAAAGGTGAGGGATAAGAACAAAACCACAAAAGAAGTTCCTCTCTTAAGATCATATGGATGATCCAAGTAGCTCCCATCCTTTTGAATAAGCAATCACACAAAGCATAAACTCAAGCAATCATCAATCAAAGTGGAATCTTGGAAAGACTCCCCAATGCATCTTGAATCTCTCTCTCTTAGAAGCTCATGGTAACGGTTCCCCAAATAGGCTCAAGTTAGACCTCCAATCACAAGAAAACACACATCAAAAGATTCTATAGTACAATCAAAGAATGGACAAGAGGGAGTTTAGAATATGGTCCTTTCAATGTTCATCTTCAAGCTTAAGCATTCTAAAGGCTCAATGCCTAGTTGCTCTTTGACTCCAAATTTGCATAGGGAAGATCCTAAAGTCTAAGTCTATTTTGTCCAATTCTTTGCATTTTTTGTCCATATCAATCAAAACAAAACACAAGCACATTAGTATATACACAATTATGTGCTCAAGTGAGGAAAAGGAAAATGACATTAACATAAACATGTGCTCAAGTGAGCAAAGAGAAAAGGCAAATGGATAATATGTGCAAGAATAGTAAATTGCATAAAAGTAAAGAGCAATAAGTAAATGTTAATGGTTAATGGTTAGTGTTAGTAGTTAGTGTGCCATAAGGCAAATTTAGCGCTATGTTAAGCAATCGTAATTGGACTTATGTAGAAGTCACAACTATTTGAGGTCGGTCAATAATAATGTAGGCAACAAACACAAGTTAGAAGTCTTGATTAGTGAACCAAGTTCCAATAACTTGCCATGCCAAAAAGAAGAAGAGAATTGATCTTGTATTGGTTTAAGCCTTTTGCATGATTTAGAAAATAACCTATCCTTCATGCAAAGCCATTCACTTGATCAATTGATCAAGATGAATTAGATTTGAATCAAGGAAGATTAAGTCTCCCTAATCAATGCTAACTTATCAACCTTCAACTCATTGATCAAAGAGAAAGAAGATGAAGAAGAAGTAGATGAAGAATGGATAAGGAAATGGAAAGATCAAAATGCATAAGATGAAATGAGATGTACCAATCCATATGTATTGACCAAATGAAATTGAAAATCAAAGTCAAACAATAAGAAATCAGAAATGGGATGAAGATTGGAGATCAAACAACAAGCAAAATATTTTTGGCATTTTTTAATATTAAAATAAACTTGAATTAAAAATAAAAGAAAGGTCAAACTTCAAAATCACTTCAAATCAATCTTGAGAGGTCCAAGTGATTTATCCCAAGTTCAACAAGGTCAAACTAAGTTTGACAAAAAATTTCAGCATTTTTAAAAGTCAGAAACTATTTTTAATCAATTAAAAATGAATAAAAATAACCTAATTGAACTAAAATCTCAAATAAATCTCAAATCAATTATAAAATTGATGAGAATATTTTTCATAGATTCATCATCATCCAAATAGGTTAGGAAAATATTTTTGTATTTTTTGAATATCAAAGACTATTTAAAATGAATTAAAAATAACCAGAAAAGAGAAAATTCACAAAAAATATCAAATGATGAAATTAAAAAAAATAAAAATCAGAATTAGAAACTAGAAATTATTTGGAGAAGAATGCAATTGGTCCCATATTTTTTGGATTTAAAATGAAGAAGATATTGATTTTTGAAAATAATGGGAATAAAAGAAATAAAAATCAGAAAATAAAAAATAAGAAAAAACAAGGAGCGTTGGATTGGATCTCATTAATTGACGTGGCCAATCCTGAGGTTTAGAAGCGGGCGCTCATGGTAAGTCCAAGTCAATGAGAAACATCCAACATTAAAATAAGTCATAACAATGGAAGGCCACGATTAGATCTGGAAAATGAATCCAACGATCCAGATTCAAACTGGCAATGGGACGGCCACCGGAGCCACCGTCTTCTCCGGTGAGCTTGTGTTTTCCGGCCAAAATTGCAGGCAACCAAAACTTAACCAAAATACACGGTCTATACACCGTTGGAAAGTTGGGATGATGTACATCATCCCTATATCACTCAATTCCACTCTAGATCTCTATATTGAGAGAAATCAGAGATGGAAATTTTGTGATGTTCATGAGAACTTGATGGATTTCAAAAATTAAATGCACAGTAATGATGCCTCCATTGAGAGGACTTCAGCCAACACAAAATCCAAGCAAATAGGTCAATAGATGATGAGTTTCGAAGAAAAAAACAGTTGAAGAACAACCTTGGATTCTGGAGATTTGAGCTTGATTCCTTACTTCCTTTATCAAAACAGAAGATTAATGAACTGAAGGATGAAGGTTTAGAAGCTTTAAATCCAAAGATTCAACCAGATGTAGTTGAATTTTGGATCTGAAAAATTTGAAGAAAAGTGAAATAGCTTCTTTGGTGAGAGGTTAGGTTTTGATTTCTGCAGCAATTCAGGTTGATTCCAGGGTGAATTTTGAATGGAATAGAGCTTCTATTTATAGAGGGAATGGCAAGGAGAGGGTGATTCAATCCGTGTGCATGAAGTTGGACATTCCTTGCATGGGCTTGCATGATCATGCACAAGGCCCAAAACCAAAGCCAAATGCAATCTGAAATCATACCAAAGTGAAATGGTCGTGTAATTTGAATGGTAATTGCTTGTGCATGGAATATTGAGGTGTTATGCATAATTGAACTAAAAGCTTCTCCTCTTCGAAAATACTAATTGCCAAATCCAAACATGATCATGTGAGTAATGGTTGGAAAGGTTTTGATGTACGGAACAATTGTTATGTTGGGCAAAAATCCATTTGAGGTGTGGAAGTTGGTGAAATTTGAGTTTAAAGTGCAAGGTGCAAAACATGTAAATGCAAAGTTTCTAAATTTGGCCAATGTTCAAGCCCTTCTGTTTTGATGATGCAAGGCTCAAATGGAAAAACTTTTAACATCAAAGTTGTAGGTAGTTTCAAGACAATCAAAATGGACTTACATTTTGCATCATTTGGATTTTTGATGAAGGAGTTATGGGCACTTGAAGTTGGATTTTTTTGCCTTTCAATGCATTTGGTCCAAAATGACCTATAATGTCTTGCATTATCATATGTATTTCCTTTGAGATTTTGAAATTTTTTCCAACATAACATTTGAAGTATAAATCTTAATATTTCCAATTCATTTTATCCCACCTCAAAATCATAAACAATGAATGAGTTATGTTCTTGGGAAGTTGACCCAAAATTAGGGTTTCAGTCAAAATGACCTATAATGTCTTGGAATGGGAGATGACCTTCCAAGCTTCAAATAAATTTTTGATGAACATGAAAGTTTTTCATATTGTCCTTAAGAACAGTTTTTCGTTTGGAACCATCTCCATTTGACCAACATATAAAAAGTTAGGTCTCAGTGCATTTCAGAATAGTCAGATGAATTGACTGATCAACTTCTCAAGTCCATGACTCATATCTTGATGAATTGATGATTGAGGACACTCAAACAAGTTAAAATAGGTATGAAATGAAGAATTAAAGAACTTCCCTTTATTGTATTTGACCATGGGCTGAGGTTGCTTCAAGAGCAAGGCATTGTGGTGCACAGATGAATTAGGGTTTCCTTGGGGAACAAACCCCAAACCCTTTGACTTGCTTTGATCAAAATGATGAATTGAGATCCTAGGGAGGCATATTTGATGGAGGAGAGCTTTGGGAACCATTACCATGCTTGCTATCATCTTCTCTTGGCCATATCTCTGCACCAAGGACCTCTTTGAAGCTCTTGACCTTGTGATTGCTCAAGCTACAAACACAAGATGTTAGTGACATATTTTTTGTGCTTTTGGTTAGTAAACAAAATAAGAAAATCAATAATGTACAAATCAAGCATGCTTGGTTGATCGGAAAAATAGCAAGTGTACTATTTTCACCGATGTAGTAATAGGGGGTTTATTTCCCAGTATCGATCTCGAGGATTGCGTAGGAATTACTTATTTCAATTCGATTCTATTCAAACAAAAAGATAATGGTTGGTTTGTTTTGGAATTTAGAATAGTAAACACAAAATTGATAACAAGAATAGATTAAGATAAAGGATGCTAGGGTGAGTGGTTGAGTTACCCGGTTATGAATTCCGTTCCAATTTCCTTACTGCCTATGAAGCCTTCAATCACCTAACCTCAGAATGCTCTTACTTAAGTCCTTAAGGAAGAAACTATTAAACTACCAATTATTACTTAAATGTCCATTTAATTAATCGTTGGTTTTAATCATACAAAATATCAAGGTTTACGGTGATTTACGAAAGTTACTAGTCCTAGATGATGCATTCATAAACCTAATTGTGTGAAAACCCTACCAATCACAGTCCTGTTATTGGAAGTCATAGATTAATTTGTATTTGTCCGATACAAAAGCATAATAACATCACACAATTAAATTGAAATACTTAACATAGAAATCAGGAAATTATCGGTTCAGATTCATACATACGATAACATCAGGACCACCCCCCTAGCATCAGGGGGTTTAGCCTCTCATAGTACTTAAAGAACTCATAAAGTAAAGATTAGACATTACAAAGAATTAGGAGAGTTTGATCTTCAATGGTGGCTACCCTTGAATCTCGCCGTCTTCGAATCCGTTGTATTCGCTATCTTCTCCACTGTAATGCTTTCGTTCGTCTGTCAAAAGGTCCCTCTTTCTTTCTCTTCCAAGCCTTCTTATAGTTTCAGATGCCTCCTCTCCAAGCAAAAGGTCCATACTGCCCTTAATGAGAAGAATCGGTTCACAATGCAAAATTAGGTTTTCCAGGCTGCGTGCAATCAACACGGCCGTGTGTGTACACACGGGCGCCCGTGTTTTTTCTCCTGCATTAATTAATTTCAGCATTTGTTACAGTAGCAACAACACGGGCCGTGTCCCTACACACGGGTGCCCGTGTAGATGCACTGTTTTAATCAACACGGCCGTGTGTGTACACACGGGTGCCCGTGTTGATCCCTGTTTTCTGCTTCGTCTTTTTCTCTGCTTGACCAACAACACGGCCGTGTGGTGGCACACGGGTGGCCGTGTTGACCTGCTGTTCTGTCACATTTTCGTCCTTCAGAGTGTCCCGAACTTCACCATTCTTGCTTTTGAACCTGGAACAATGACACTACCCAAACGAAGCATAAACGAGGTCTTTTTGACTTAAACTCGTAATCGAATGTAATGTAATACCAAACCAACAAAACTTGATACTTGACTCAAATGCAACTAAAAACAAACATAAATCTTACCAGAGTGATGAAAATACGTCGGATTAACGGCGGGAATTCAATGGAAATGGTGACCGATCACAACCCCAAACTTGTCTCATTGCTTGTCCTCAAGTGATGTATTGAGTCCAAACAAAGGTCACCTCCGAATTCGTTTTCCACAATGCAACCTAGTCTTTCACCATTTGTGTTCTTCCTTTCCAATCGAGTTTCAGGTCTCTCCAATTCAGGCAGTTTACCATATTTCCACATCAGAAACCTCTTCACCTGCAAGCTTTTCACTCACTCACAATATCTCTCGGGGTTAGGTGTGTACACTCACAGCACAGTATACAGTATCAGACTCTTAACTTTGAACACATTCTAATGTCATTACCACAGCAGATTTCACACACTTTTTGAGGTCTTTTTAGGTTGTAACGGGGCTTGGGTACGGTGGGATAAACAAAAAATGGGTAACAAAGGGTTTTGAACTCGGTAATCATATTGTGTACTTTTTCTTCTTTTCCTGTGCATCACATATATTTTTGGGGTAAAAACTCTTTTGACTCTTTTTCTACTCAACTTTCCGAGCATTTCATATCTGTTGGACTCTAAGGTCTCAGCAAGTGCAATTTTTTTTCTTTTCTTATTTTCTTTTTTTTTTCTTTCCGAGCCTTTCATATCTCTAAGGTCTCGGCAAGTGCATTTTTTTTTCTTTTCTTATTTTCTTTTTTTTCTTATAAAGGACATACATACTGTTTTTCTTTTTGTATGATCTCATCTTATGCACTTGCCTTCCCTTTCAAAATTTTCACCCCAAACTTATTTTCATTGCACATCTTGCAATTCACACAATCATACCGAGTTATGACACAAAAGGGAATGGATAATTAAAAGTTAACAGGGGGTTTACGATGAATAATGGTTAAACGTTAACATGGGGTTTACAACGAATCAAATGGCTAAGGCTCAACGGGGTTTACGAAGGGAAACATACATATAGGGATGGCTAGAAAGGCCCTGGCTAAACAAACAACTTGCCTCAGTGTGTGTTGTCATGCTGTGACGTGTCAACAGAACATACGCAAAATCAGAGTGATAAAGTCATACCTGGCTGAACTCTCATGTTGATATTTCGTGTTTGGCTTTTTGTGATCTCACCATGTTGGTTAGCTTGCAAGCTCTGAAGTCTCTTCGTATTATGTGGTTCTTTCCTGACTTGGTCTTTCCATACCGCTCTCTTGGTCTAGTGTCACCAAATTGTGTCCGACTTTACCTTCTCATGGTTGCATCAACTTCCGGGGTGCCATATCAGAATAAGTATGAGGGGTGTCATTCATCCACTACCATTGATCCCGGATTCGTCCAACCATTTCTCATCACTCTGTACACACAAGTAAACAACGAAAACAAACAAAAACAAAAGCGATGGAAATAAAACATGAAAGGAAAACCCCCCACACCTGAACTAAACATTGACCTCAATGTTTAAATCCAGATACTAAGGGGACTCACAGCGACTACTGTTGGTTTAATGCACTTGTGTAATTTCCTTCCACTTGGAGGTGTTTGTGACTTTGCCCTTTTAATTCTCCTCCTCCCCTACACAAAATTTTAGCACACACCAAAAAATAAAAACGAAATAAATTAGAAATCAAACGCGTGGGTTGCCTCCCACGAAGCGCTTCGTTTAACGTCGCATGGCTCGACGGTTCATTTCCCTTATCATGGGGGGTATTTCAGGTTCAAAACCTTGTTGCACCTCTTGTCTACAACACGGAAATTGTCTCTTTTATCAGTGTGGACTCCTTTGTACCACGATTCCTTTTTAACTATCCTTTCAGTGTTAGGAATCTTTCCATTTCGGGTGGCTACTGGCAGTGGTGAGCCTTTGATAGTATTCAATGTCTTGATTAAGCCTACTTGATACTGAGATTTTGTATTTTCTTCCATCTCCTGATTTTCAATAGCATTCAATGTTATTTCCTTGTTGTGAACTTTCAAGGTTAGCGTGCACTCATCCATGTCGAGCTTGCATCGACTCGTCTTCATGAAAGGTCGACCTAGAATAATGGTTGCCTCATTGTCTTCAGGTATGTCTAGGATTACAAAATCAACTGGGAAAGTCAAGTCCGCTATTGTTACCAGCACATCTGCAGCTATACCATATGCATCTTTCCTTGAGTGATCCGCAAACTTCAGATTGGTCTTTATATCACTAATATTTTTAATACCCAACCTGTGATAGACCGATAATGGCATCAGATTCACACTGGCTCCCGAATCTATTAGTACCTTTTTGAAGGTTCTTTCTTTGATTGTGCACGGTACTGTGACGGTTCCTGGATCCTTTTGTTTGTTAGGAATGTTCTGCTCCAGGGAGTTTGCATTATATTGTTCCTTACCAGATACCTGTTCTTCAGTGGTTGGTTTCTTTTCAGCCATTACCTCTTCCACGAATTTCTTGTACATGGGCATCCTTTCAAGTGCTTCAAACAAAGTCATATGACCCTCAATCCTTTTAAACATTTTTATGAATTTCTCGAAGTCTGACTCACTAGGTTCCTTCTTTGTCACTCTCTGAGGGTAGGGCAACTTAATCACCGGTTTAGTTCCTTTTGTAGTTTCTTCTTTAGTCGGCTCGCTCGGTGATATAATTTTTTTCTTCTTAGCAACCTCTTTCTCTGTCGTCGTGACAATGTTAACATTCTCCTGACCTCTCGGATTTTGCACTGTTTCACTTGGTAGGGAACCTGGTGTTCTAGAACTTGACAGTTGTTGTGCTATCTGCCCCAGCTGAACTTCGAGATTCCTTAGGGAGGCGGTGGTGTTTTTCTGATTGTTTCTAGTCTCTTCTTCAAATTGCATATTTTGAGCTGCCATCTTTTCAATTGCAATCTCCCAATCTGCCTTCTGAGGTACCTGTTGCTGATCTTTCCAAGAGAAATTAGGATGATTTTTCCACCCCGGATTATATGTATTTGAATAGGGATTATTCTGCCTCAGGTAATTTATAGCTTGCACTTGTTTTGCGGTTGCAACACAATGCATGGCAAAGTGTGGTCCACTACAAATTTCACAAATCATGGTCGGAACCGGCTGAACTTGAGCAACAGTCTGGGTACCTAAATTCATAGCTTTCAATCTCCTTTCAACCTCAGCAGCAATCTGGTCTTCCATTTTCACTACCTGATTTGCTAATTTCAAGTCAATTTTTCCCTCCGGCTGATTTACAGTACGGTCATACAATTCCAAATGCTCATTTGCTGCAATAGCTTCGATGATTTTTTTGATACCGGTTGCTGTAGAAAAATTAGACGAGCCACCAGCAGCTGTATCAATGAGTTGCTTAGTTCTCATCTTCAGCCCATTCACAAAATTCTGCATTTGTTCAGTTTCATCCAGATTATGTGTAGGACATGCAACTAAACATCTTTTGAATCTCTTGTAGGCATCTCCAAGTGTCTCTCCTTCTTTCTGTTTAAAATTCACAATGTCATACCTCTTACGGATATACACAGAAGCAGGAAAATACTCATTCAAGAATGCTGTTTCCATTTGTTGCCATGTAGTAATGCTTCCTGCAGGTAGGGAATAAAACCATTCCTCAGCGTCCTCAGATAACGTGAATGGAAACATGACCAATCTCTTTGCTTCCTCAGAATGCCCATCAATTTTCAATGATGTAGTCATAGTCAGAAACCTCTGCAGATGCTTGTTTGCATCCTCATTGATCTTTCCTGCAAAAGGTTTGCTTTCTAACTGGCGGATAGTAGACGGGTGTAACTGGAAGTGAGCAACATTAACAGGTTGATTCACAATGGTCAACCGCACTGCTGGATTATTCTGTCTGCCATAGTCACCTAAAAGTCTCTCCGGTGGAGGTGGGTCTGCAGCCATGTTAACAGTGTCTGGATGGGAATCTTTGTCTGACTCAGATTTTTCGGAGTGAACAGAAGCTGGTGTTCTCGGTGTGGCCGGTTCTTCGCTGTCAGAGTTTGTCAGTTTCTTTCTTCTAGCTTCTCTGAGCTTTGCCCGCAATGTTCTCTCTGGTTCTGCGTCAAAATGAAAATCAGCTGAGGACTTACCTCGCATAAACAAGTTAGACAAAGATTAAAATTGAATAACAAAATTGTCACAGATAAAATTTTGGTTGGCGAGCAACAAAATTTCGATAGAATAAAAATTAAAATATGTAGTTTGGCAATCCCCGGCAACGGCGCCAAAAACTTGATCGGAAAAATAGCAAGTGTACTATTTTCACCGATGTAGTAATAGGGGGTTTATTTCCCAGTATCGATCTCGAGGATTGCGTAGGAATTACTTATTTCAATTCGATTCTATTCAAACAAAAAGATAATGGTTGGTTTGTTTTGGAATTTAGAATAGTAAACACAAAATTGATAACAAGAATAGATTAAGATAAAGGATGCTATGGTGAGTGGTTGAGTTACCCGGTTATGAATTCCGTTCCAATTTCCTTACTGCCTATGAAGCCTTCAATCACCTAACCTCAGAATGCTCTTACTTAAGTCCTTAAGGAAGAAACTATTAAACTACCAATTATTACTTAAATGTCCATTTAATTAATCGTTGGTTTTAATCATACAAAATATCAAGGTTTACGGTGATTTACGAAAGTTACTAGTCCTAGATGATGCATTCATAAACCTAATTGTGTGAAAACCCTACCAATCACAGTCCTGTTATTGGAAGTCATAGATTAATTTGTATTTGTCCGATACAAAAGCATAATAACATCACACAATTAAATTGAAATACTTAACATAGAAATCAGGAAATTATCGGTTCAGATTCATACATACGATAACATCAGGACCACCCCCCTAGCATCAGGGGGTTTAGCCTCTCATAGTACTTAAAGAACTCATAAAGTAAAGATTAGACATTACAAAGAATTAGGAGAGTTTGATCTTCAATGGTGGCTACCCTTGAATCTCGCCGTCTTCGAATCCGTTGTATTCGCTATCTTCTCCACTGTAATGCTTTCGTTCGTCTGTCAAAAGGTCCCTCTTTCTTTCTCTTCCAAGCCTTCTTATAGTTTCAGATGCCTCCTCTCCAAGCAAAAGGTCCATACTGCCCTTAATGAGAAGAATCGGTTCACAATGCAAAATTAGGTTTTCCAGGCTGCGTGCAATCAACACGGCCGTGTGTGTACACACGGGCGCCCGTGTTTTTTCTCCTGCATTAATTAATTTCAGCATTTGTTACAGTAGCAACAACACGGGCCGTGTCCCTACACACGGGTGCCCGTGTAGATGCACTGTTTTAATCAACACGGCCGTGTGTGTACACACGGGTGCCCGTGTTGATCCCTGTTTTCTGCTTCGTCTTTTTCTCTGCTTGACCAACAACACGGCCGTGTGGTGGCACACGGGTGGCCGTGTTGACCTGCTGTTCTGTCACATTTTCGTCCTTCAGAGTGTCCCGAACTTCACCATTCTTGCTTTTGAACCTGGAACAATGACACTACCCAAACGAAGCATAAACGAGGTCTTTTTGACTTAAACTCGTAATCGAATGTAATGTAATACCAAACCAACAAAACTTGATACTTGACTCAAATGCAACTAAAAACAAACATAAATCTTACCAGAGTGATGAAAATACGTCGAATTAACGGCGGGAATTCAATGGAAATGGTGACCGATCATTGGTGATCTCAAACCACTCACAAGAAGTCCCACCCAAAGGCCAAGGGAACTAAGATGCTTATAATCCTTGAGGCAATGCAAATGCAATGTTATGATGTCATGAGGGATCTTAGGGACAAAATTGGGGTCTTACAGATGCCCCTATTTAAGGTCATTCTAGCTGGAGAAGTGAAGGTTAAAATCTTCGTTTCGACGAGGTAGAATGGGCTTAAATAATAACAAAGAGACGAATTTTGATCCCTAAGAGACCTCATGATGCGAATGTATGTATGCAAACGGTAATACTCTGTGGGGGGATGTGTCCACAAAGGAAAAGATCAGAATGAATTTGATAATCCCTATGAGTTATCCCCCCCATGGGGGAAGAGACTCTACCGGGAAGTAAAGGGATGAAAACGCGTGAGCAGGTCACGACTTGAAACTTGCTGAGAGACACGGAGAGAAACCATGAAATAAATCAATGGGAGGACTCGAGGTGGCTCGAAGATGCATGTATTGGGAAATATGCCTATACAGCAAAAAATTATCCGCAACGGATACTTCGGATAAAAATCCGGACTCAAGTGGAGATGTTCACTAAGGACTCAGCTGAGGAAGCAACAGATGAGGTATTACCGGTTACTGGGTAATAAGCTTAAAAAGAGATCATGTGAATCCCACCGGTATAAAGGTGCGGGGAAAACATGCTCCGGGAGAATGAATATCTAAGACCGGTATAAGGGTGAGAGATATCAATCAACCAAATCATCTGAGGAGGATCTAAAAAGTTTATCTCAACTCAGGAAAAATCTGACTCCACAGGGGACAAAAAGTCATAATAGGGAGCAGAAGGAAGGAACACCAAGGATGCTGGTTACTGGGCATATAATAGGTGACCAACCAAAGCGTGAATTGGGGAATGTTCCCAAGACACTCATCATCCAAAAAGAGGGCAAAAAGCAAACTCGATTATGGGATGGGCATTCGATTCCAAAACAGGGATACGAATCTTACTCGACTGGGGAAGAATAAAAGGCTTCGACCAAAGAGTGCATGAGATATATTATCTATTACCGTCAGAACGTAGATAATACACTCGCATGGAAGATTATCCACAATCGGTTACTGGGTTAATAAAGGATAAATCGACTGACAAAGAAAGGCATCGGGATACCGAAACTAGGTATATAATGATGACCATTCAAGGGGAGCAACAAACATTACCGGCAACCGGTATATGAAAGATGACTTGCTGGGGATAAACTGCCTAATCAGAGCAATTATCCAAGAGAATGAGGGAATATCAACACCGAATATTGGATAATGATAACCGTCAAGGAGGGGATTACATCTACCGGATACTGGGTAGAAAACCACGAAAGAGTAACCGTCATCGATTAGGATGAACAAAAAGGTTAACTCTGCAAGGGGAAAATAGGGTTTACAACTATCGGTATAAGGGTAGAAAACTATAGACTCCGCCGAGGATAAGATGAATGATTACTAATCACTGAGAAATTATTCATTTATACCATAGGGAAGTGCAGGAAACAAATCACAAGAAACCAATTTAGGATCAAACTAAAGAGGCAAACTGAATCAAGACTCGTCCTAGTGAGGATATAACTCAACAAGGACGCTCATCCCAATATATGAGTTGGGAGGAAGCAAAAACAACTGTCATCCACGAGGATATAACTCAGTGGGGAATGCAGAAGGAAGGATAAACACTTTCTTCTTAATGGGTTGACTCTATATTGAGGGATCAGACACCGACATCTGCTTGGGAAATGTATTACCAACTAGCAGGGAATAAAAAACAAAGATATATGGCAAAGAATGCAATATGAATGTCCGAATGTTTGAAAATTATATGCACACCCGCGTGGTTTATGTATGATAAATGCTGACAAACAGACATTTCTAACACAAACAGCTCCAAGGAATAAGTATACCAACATCCGGTACTCCATCTCAAGAGATCACACACCAAGTACCGTACTCACCAAGGAGATCACATCTGCTGAGAAGGAAAGGTTGCTACCCTACTGAAGGGAGAAGTGGTGAATATCTCACCACGCACTCCACCCAGTAGGAAAACCACAAAAGGCTCCGGAGGAAGAAGATACAGTCATGCCAGGAATATGAACAAATGCCTTACCCTGTTAGGAATCATACCATCCTTGGGAGAGCACTGAGGATCTCCTAAGTATCCTTTCGTCACTGTGAATGTTCACTTTGTTTAAAAACAAGTTATGAAAAATTTGATTATTCAAAACAATGATATTTTCTCAATTAAAACATGCAAAACGTTTGTTGAATAGAAACAAATAAGAGTGCAAATAATTGGATAAAAGGCTCAAATTTATTTGATGGAATGGTAGTCTGCAAATGGCAAGACTCCATAGATCTTTACAAGTTTGAAATTGGTGATATATATTGGAAAAGGGCTACATTGAACATAATGACCATTTCTCCACCAATTCTGAATCCGATGTATTTGAAGCTCCGGTTGAACATAATGACCATTTCTCCACAAAGACTTGTCAGGATGCAGTTACTTGCCAAATCCCTAATTTTTGCCTAGATTGCCCCAGGATGAGGTACTTAATCTAGTGGGATACATATATTCATTTTTCATGTCTCTAACTTTTGCTTGGACCGTCCTTTCGGGTTTTCAATCCACCGAGACACTCATTTTTGCCTAAGCCGCCCTTTCGGGTTTTCAACTTAGCGAGCTATTCTGTTTTTATTTTTAGGCGAAGTACTTCTTGACTACATCTGAATTCACAGGACGAGTGGAATCCTCCCCATCCATAGTTGTAAGTATCAAAGCACCACCTGAAAAGGCTCTCTTAACAACATATGGACCTTCATAGTTTGGAGTCCACTTGCCCTTGGAATCGGGCGCGAAAGACAAGACTTTCTTGAGCACAAGGTCACCTTCTCGGAACACACGAGGCTTGACCTTCTTATCAAAAGCTTTCTTCATTCTTTGCTGATACAATTGACCATGGCACATAGCAGCCAATCTCTTCTCTTCTATCAAGTTCAATTGGTCATAACGACTCTGAACCCATTCAGCATCGGTCAACTTGGCTTCCATCAAGACTCTCATTGATGGGATCTCCACCTCTACTGGGAGTACAACCTCCATGCCATAAACAAGGGAGAAAGGGGTTGCCCCTGTTGAAGTGCGGACAGATGTACGATATCCATGTAAAGCAAATGGCAGCATCTCATGCCAATCTTTATACGTGACTACATCTTCTGGATAATCTTCTTGATATTCTTATTAGCAGCTTCAACAGCCCCATTCATCCTGGGTCTGTAAGGAGAGGAATTATGATGCGCGATCTTGAACTCGCTACATAGCTCTTTCATCATCTTGTTGTTCAGGTTAGATCCATTATCAGTAATGATCTTATCTGGCACACCGTATCGGCGTATGAGTTGATTCTTGATAAACTTTACGAATACCTGCCTGGTCACATTAGCATATGACGCCGCTTCAACCCACTTAGTGAAGTAATCAATTGCTACGAGAATAAATCTGTGTCCATTGGACGCTTTTGGTTCTATCATGCCAATCATGTCAATTCCCCACATGGAGAAAGGCCATGGTGATGAAATCACATTCAGAAGTGTCGGGGGAATATGAATCTTATCTGCATAGATCTGACACTTATGGCATTTCTTCACATATTTGCAGCAGTCGGACTCCATTGTCAGCCAATAGTAGCCTGCTCTCAACATCTTTCTAGCCATGGCATGTCCATTGGAATGAGTACCAAATGAACCCTCATGGACCTCAGTCATCAACAGGCCTGCTTCGTGTCTATCTGTAAGACCCCAATTTTGGGCCCTAAGATCCCTCATGGCCCATATCATATCATATCATTGTCTCAATGATCATTGCATGCCCTAGCTTCCCTCCTAGTGGGTTGGTTGCCTTGTGGGTTGTTTCTTGATCACCAAGCATACTTTGCATTTGTATATCTTTGCTTTCATATGTTTACTAACCAAAAAGTACAAAAATATTGTCAGTTTAACCTTGTTGATTGCAGATGAAGCAATTAGGTCAAAGTCAGTCAACAGTCAGTCAAAGCAATGGATGGTGGCCATTCTTGCAGAATTTAGGCACCATGACCAATAATCAAGAGTTCATACATCTTGGGACATCATTTGAAGTCAAGTTCTCAAGGAATTAGGGTTTGGAATGCATCAGAAATGCTTCAGTCATCCAAAACCCTAGAAAAGTCAAACTTGGTCAACAGTTGATTTAATCAGAGATTTGATGGATAGAATTGATTTGAAGGAGTTCATTCATGCTTGTATAAGCCTCATCTATCATGTTCAACCTCATCATGGAAGAAAATCAAGTCAATCAGAAAATTTCCCAAATTAGAAAGTGGACCTGTAATTTCAACTGCCAAAAATGGAAACTTCTTGATCTTAAACTTACATCATGATACAAGCTTCAAATGAATTTTTGCCCAACATGAAAGTTGAAGATCTTGTCTTACCATTTTCAAAAAGTCCAAGAACATCAAAATCCCATGTGTGGTTGTCAAGATATGATCAGATCATTTCCACCAATTTTTGAACTTCACAGAGCCATATCTCTCAAACCATAAGGCCAAATTTGGTGGGGTTTTTTCCTACAAACCACATTTTTCATCCTCTTTCCAAAAATATAAATTTCATGACCTAAAACCTTGCCAATTAAAATGGCATTTTTGGACCTTTTTCATTTAAAATCAAAGTTTGACTCATAGTTGACTTTTTGATCTATGGACTTTTTCTTAATTTGGCCAATTGGGAAATGTTCTAAATCATATTTGTGACTTGTTCCAATTCCTAAACCATGTTCATATCACCATTTTACCCTCATTTTGGCCTAAAGTACAAATGTGGCAATTTTTGCAAATGGCTTAAAAGAACAAAGCAAGGTACAACATTCTGGTACAGACCAACAAACAGCAATTGTGCAAGCCACTAGCAGCCAATTTTCAGGCCCATAATCGTACAACCATCACACCTCCACTTCACTTGTACACAATTAGCAACTTTGCAAATGGGAGCATTAACACTAAACCAATTTACAACATGGATTAAGGACCTAAAACAGATCACATATAAGCCTTCATTTTCTGAATCCAACCCTAGTTTTGCAGCCTACCATCACAGAAATACACTCTCACTCTCATCTTGCATTTTGGCAAAAGCACAATTTCTGCACAAACCATTAAAAGAAACTCGAGCCCACTTGGTTCCTCCATAATCCAAACAACATTTTGAAGCTTTTTGGACCTCCATTCCCCTGCTGTAACAGCTCTTCCAAGCTCTGCTTTTCACCAAGCTCAATAATGGCAGATCGAGCTGTGAGATTTTCCACGCATCAATGAGCCAAACAACCTCAAGCCTTCATCATTTCAAGGCATTGTAAGCATCTGTATCAGGCTGCAACACCAAAACCAGCACTGCATCTCAAATTTCTTCAAATCCAAGTAAAATCTCGATCTCTTCTTTCTTTATGCCATGATATGCTTTAGATAGATTACATGATGCTGATTCTAATGAGTGTTCATTTGCTTGAAATGGTTGGTTATGCTGAGAGAAATATGGTTTTCATTTTTTATGCTTGAAGTTATTTTCCTTCGATTTGCTCACATGGTTGTGATTTCATGAAAACCCTTGCCATATAATGCTTGTGCTTAGTTTGATGAAGCTATTGATATGCATATGGTTTGATTTCTGGGCATGTGGAAATTTTGAACTCATGAAGGTGATGAACATCTGCTTCTGTTATAATGAACCCTGTTTGTTTTTCCAGCACATTTACATGGATTGTGTTTGGTTTATTTGTTTGTCTGTTGTTGAATGATTATTATTGTCTCATTGCCATGATGATTGGAATGTTGATTGTTGTTGAATCATGAGTTTGAACCATTGCCTTGCTGTTACATGAACCTACCATGCCCAAAATTCCCTTGGTTATGTGTGTTTTGTTGTTAGTTGATGTACCTGTTAATGCTGTTGATTCCGTTTATGTTTTGGTTGTTCATAATTTTTGGTTGATGTTAATGATGAACATGAGCTGCCATGCTAATTGAACCCTGCTGCTGCTTATTTGATGATGTTTCGATCGATTGCTTGAATGATGTTCCATTGGCCATGCTGTTCATTATGTCTGTCTGAAGTTGCCTGTGTGAATGTTGAACCTTGATGTTGAATGTCTACCCCTGCTGTTGTGTATGAATCATAAACTTGCCTAGAATTCCTCATGCTGGTGTTGTTTTGTTGTTCATGTCATGATGCTGCTTGCTTGATGCTCATTTTTGATTGAGTTCATGATGATGAAATTGATGCTACAAATGCCTTGCTGCTGTTTTACAACTCTTATACTGTTTCCAGAAATCCAACTCATATGTTGATCGCTGTTTGTTATATGAGCATCATGGTTGTGTTGCATTTGTGGTTTCCATGTGGTTGTTTAATTTCGATATGATGATGAACATGGATGATGAATATGAAGATGCTGCTAGAACCTTGCTGTTGTTCAAACCTGCCCTGCTTGAAATTCCATGATGCTGTTGTTTTCAAACTTATGCCATGAAAACTATGTTGTATGCTGTTTGCTTGCTGTTGGTTATGATGATAACATGATGATGATGAGCTTGGTTGATGATCTTGAAGCTGAAACATGAATGCTATGCTGTTTTTTTTGGTCGAATGATGTTGATATTCATGATACCCAGCTGCATAAACCCTTAAGAAACCCTAGTTGCACAGAATTTCAATTGGTGATACTTTGCTGTTGTTTGAACATGTGCTGCCATGATGAAGTTTGCCATGCTGTTTGAAATCCTCGAAAATTCCCAGAAGGAAAACCATATGAATTGTGTTGTTTGCTGTTGTTTGGGTTGCAGTATGAACATTCCCATACCATGTTTTTTGATTGATTTTCGGTCTGAATTTTGGTTGCTGAATATGATCTTGTTGCTGAATGAATGCTGTTGTATGCTAGTCAAGTTTTTGTGTTGCTGTTGATTGCCATATGCCATGTATGCTGTAAAACCCTAAGGGTTTATGAGAAAAACCAGAATTTGAGCTCATTGGCGCATTACACTGTTCCATTGGCTGAGAGCCAATAGGAACATTTCATTTCCCTCATCAAAACGCTGTAGTTAATTAAGTGACTTCACTATTTACACAATTGCCATCGGTTGACTTTGCTTTGACCACATTGCCATGCCATTTTGTTCATCTTGCTTCATTATTTCACTCAACTTAAACAATTCTTTTTAATTCAAATTTCATCCAAAAATTATGAAATTTTTTCCATCATGATCACAATTGAGTCTAGTATTTTATGGTGAATTTTAATTAATTTTCCATGTTCTGGATTTTAAATGATAAATGATTTCCCAACATGTATGCCAAAATGATACATTGTGCCATTTCAATTGTGAAATACTCATGTTATATCCAATGCCTTTGAATTTTTTGTGGTGAAACTAGACACATTGACCTTCATTTCCATATAAAGTTTGTGCATTTATCATTTGTGGATTGAGAGTTATGATTTTTTGAAGTTATGTGTTACATTTGGTGCTATACCATGATCATGCATTTTCCCAATTTTTGTTCACATGCTTCCTCTTATCCAAATGATCCCAAATTTTGCATGAATCATCTATCACATGTCTAGTTTGTGTATGAATTTTCTTGGAATTAATCTTGCTGTTTTCCATTTGATTGAGAATTTTCTTCCATGCTTGGTCATTTGTTGACTTTTTGTGCTATGCCTTGCCAAATCCTTTATGAAATTCTCAAATCTTATTGTATGATCATGAAATTTCATATGTGATAACTAGACTCCTTGAGCTTTGCATTGGTGTTAATCTCATTCATTTCTCTTCTGTTTTCAAATTGATATGATTTTTTGAAGTTGACCCATGCTTGTTGACTTTCACCATGCTTACTTGAATTTGGTTTGACTTCATGATTTTACTTGACTGCCTTCCTCTCATCCAAATGCCATGAAATTTTACATGTCTACCATGTTAGATGTTAGGTTTGAGTGTGATTTATTTCATGATTTTTGAGAATGTTTGAGTTGACTTTTGAATGAAGTCTTTGCTGTTGACTTTTGTATGCTTCTCTTGCCATGCTTTGCATTCATTTGTGTATGAAATGACCATGATGCATGATTTGATTATGAATCCAATTGAGAATGCTTCTTGAATGTTTAAACTTGGTTTGGGTTGACTTTTCCTTGCTGCCTTGACTTTTTCTTTCATCTTTGACCCTAGGCTAGTCCTAGTGGTCTTCTAAGCTTATGTTGAGTTCATCTGTTTCAGGTTAAGCACCATTGCCTTGAGGATCATTCAAATGTGTTTTAGTTTGATTGTTTAATGTGCTAACCTTTGTTTTGTAGGTGACTCATATGCTTGAGTCTTTGTGCCTTGCACAATTGGTCCCTCTGTGGTTGACTTTTGGGTTATTTCCTTTTGATTTTGATTGTTGATTTGTTTACTAATGAGTTTGACCTTTTCAGGTACTTTAGTTGCTTAAGTTCTTTGAACTTGCTTGCTTTGCTATTTAGCATTTTCTTTGAGGTATAATTACTTCTTCTTCATGTAGTCTGGAGACCCGGTCTGTTATTTGACCGGGCAAACTGTCTGAAGTCCTCCTTAAGAGGCAATGCCTGTGTGTGTTTAATTTTGTCCTAAGCAGGAAAAGTCCTTCAAGTAAGGCAATTGGTGGAAGGTAGGGATAAGTAATCTATCCCCCACTATTCAGTGTGTCCTCTCTTTGCTCCCATTACATGGTTGAAGCAATGAGATAAATACCCAAGATCTAATCGAGTCAATAATGTGGAGAGAGTTCCTACTTTCTGAACTCCCACACTTTCTTTGATGCTCTCTCTGATATGAGATTGAAGCAATGAGGCACACCCCTCATCTCCCTTTCTTCTGCTTCACCTTAGCCTCTCAATGGCAAGGTTAAGAGCGACCTTTACCTATTACAGTGGACTTTCAAAGTCAAACCCTCTTGTATGAGCCCCCCATTGTTTGGCTATAGAGTGTGCTGTCTGATATTCATTGCTTGATTGATTGCTTCATGTGCATTTGCTTGTCTGTATGCTATGCATTTATCATCATCATCAATTGCCATTAATGCATGATCATCTCATCCATCTTTGTGATGCCATCATTGTTGTTTGCCCATTGAGGATAATTGTAAGTCCATCTCTTTTGGCTTTTGCTCCTATGATATGGAAGGATAGAGTATAAGACCTCATTGGTCACTCATATCTTCTGTTTATCTGTTTGTATGTGAGGATACAGTTATAAGTCCCTGTAAGTTGGCATCTGTTATCCTGTGATCATAATATGATCTGTTTGATTTGTATGTGAGGTTGCAGTTATAAGTCCCTGTAAGTTGGCATCTGCTTTCCTGTGATCATAGTTTGTTTCATCTGTTTGTATGAGAGGTTGCAATTATAAGTCCCTGTAAGTTGGCATTTGCATTCCTGTGATCATATTGTTGCTTTTGTTCTTGTATGTGAGGATCCATTGTAAGTCCCTGTGATGTGGCATTGGATTTCCTGTGAGCATACTGTGGGGTTAACCTAAGTCCAGATAGATTGGCAATCAACTTCCACTTCTCATCTTTGTTTTTCTTTTGTGAGATTAGTGTAAGACCATTGAGTGGCATCTGATATCCATTTCTGTTTTAGGAGACTGGTGTAAATCCATTTATTGGTATCCGGTATCCGCTTTTTATTTCTTTGCCTGTGGAGATTAGTGTAAGCCCATTGAGTGGCATCTGATATCCCGTTCTGTTTTAGGAGATTGGTATAAGACCAGTGATTGGCATCCGATATCCGCTTTTCTTTTGCTTTGCTTGTTTATTATTATCCATTGCATTCCAAAGGACACACTTAAATCATCTGCTATATGATTTCAAGAAGTGAACCTTCTAAGAAGTTTTACTATCCATCCTTCATCCATTCATCATCCATTATGTCCTAAACCTTTTCACACTTTATCTTTCAAACTTGACATAAGTGTTGTGCAAACATCTTCATGTTTTCAAACTAAAAACCTGGACCCCAAGTCCTTGACTTTTTTCAAACTCCATTTCATAATACTTCTGAATCAATCTTAATCATACTTTGACTTCATTTTCATAATCACAATCAATTAACTTCACTCATTCACTTGTTTTGGCTTTGTCCATTAATCTTTTCATGCATTAGCCATAGGCTTCAATTATCTTTGTGGTTGATGTAAATCTTGCCTATCCTTAGTGAGTCGACAGTAAGACTTCCGTACTTCAAACAGGGCTAACCCCTCTAGTACGTCGAAGCTATCCTCGCGTGGTGGATGTTGTTTTTGGTCGAGTGTTCTCCCATTGATAATGAAAAGCCTCAGTGCTTGTGTTTAAAACTGAATCCACCAACTTTTGGAAATCTTTTAGCCGAACTACGGCGTTCTGATCCTTACCTTTGATGGAAGGTACGTAGGCAACGGGTTCATCCGTTCGAACCCAATAACAAAAAAATAAATAAAACCCAATAATCCAATAAAAAATTGTATATTCTTTTCTCATCATCCCAATCATGTTTGCACAATATTTTTGTCATAACAAATAATAATTTAGCATAACAAGTGTGAAAAGGGCTCCCTAGGAGTACCTAGGACGTAGTGGGTGCCTAACACCTTCCCATTGCGTAATTTACCCCTTACCCAGACTCTCTGATCTTTTTATTAGTTTTCTACGTGTAAAACTTCTTAGGCTTTTGTTCGCTTTTTAGCCAATCCTTTGGATAAATAAAAGTGCGGTGGCGACTCGAAATTTCAACGTATCTCCTAGCTTATGATTTAATCGATAGATCATATAGCGACGAATACACCGTCACAGAAAAGTGGCGACTCTGCTGGGGAGAGCTCATCAGAATCCCTGGTGGTATTGCCTACTTTTCACCCTTGTTGTGCTATATTGTTATTCTTTATCTGACATATTTTTGTACGATTTGGGATCACTGTATTGATTGTAATGTGTGAATTGCTTGATATACATTTGCTGTTTGCTTTGGTGATCTGTGAGATGAGTTCTATACCCGAACTCGAGTGCTCTCTAGGATAGGAGAATGGCATAGTCTTGTCGACTGGTGTGGAGTAGTCCTTAGCCAGTTGACTTGCGAGCCCATTCACTTGGTGGAGGTCATGTTGAACTAATAATGTCACACAAGTTATTTGTGGTTAGGCATTATTCTTTCAATCATGTTCCGCAGAAGCCAAGGACCTTAGTTTACCAAACCCATCTTGGCCTATTTTTAGGACCGTAGTGCGGAGGTCGTTCAGATGTCAGTTCTGATACGATTGTCACGCGATACTACACTCATAAGAGTTTCTCTTGAGAATATTCTTGGAATACGAGTATTCGTTCCTCCGATAATATTCAAAAGATGGAACGATGATTATGGGAACCTCTGATAGAACATGTCTGGCAGGTTTAAACCCTAGTACACTCCCTTTGGTTGGTTCTTAACCGAGACTCCATGCTCGTGACTATCAACAAACCCGTGATTCGTGGTTGAGTCGTTTAAGCATTGTTAATATCAATGGATCCCGGATCAGGTGTAAAACCTAAAATCCATCAAAGCGGCTGGTTGATATTAAGAATGTCTGAACCGGTTCATGTACCGTTAATATCAATGGAACTTGGGTGTCGATAAGGTGAAAACCTAAATCCACCAAAATGGATGATTGATATTAGGGATACATTGAGCTTTCCCACGACCTTTGTTTGGTGTGCTTTGCTTGATCCTTGAGTGTGTTTGTTGCATTCATGCATTCACGCATTCATCCGCATCCATATCATCAGAAAAAAGAAAATTTTCAAGGAACTCAAAGGAGTTTATTTGCAAAAAATTTAAAACATGAAAAAACCGGAAATTTTTTTTTTCACCTGATATATCTGATGAGATATTCTCATGTATGATCAAGATGCTTAAAATTTCAAAGTTTGCAAATAAAACCCTCGGGTTCCTTTGATATAAAAATAAGCATATGCATAAACACTTCATGCATCATTTGCATAAGCAGGTGTTTTGTTCCGGTCTCCCGTCCAGTGGTCTGACCCTGCGATCTTCATTTATTTTGAAGACGCACTTTACCGGTATTATACCAGAGCCGACTCTGACAGATTGATGGATCATCCTGAGCCAGAGAATTGTGAACTCAAGGAGGGATTTTGCCAGACTAAGTTGCTTTATTGGATTTATTCCTGTTGATGGATTTATTCCTGGTTAACCAATCCCGGGCTGGCATTGGCTACTGTTCTGGGGCATGTAATAAGCTTGGTTTGTTCACGAGTGGAGGATTCATCCATGACGATCAACCTGAAGAAGAAGCTGCTGATATGCAGAGGACTTGAACAATTTCATCATTCCTGGTGGTGTCTTGCCACAATTGGGTCGCTGTGGATGTTCCTACGGTCATCCATAAGTCAGCGTGATTTGTTCACTTTGTTCAAAACCCTTCTCCCATGCCAAAAGGAGAAGTGATGGCATTGTTGGCAGCATTTAATACAATGATGTTTTCATTCAATTAATGCATTGCTAAAACATTTGTTTTTCCTTTGTTTTCACTTTTTGCTTTCTTTATGAAATCAGTGATCACAAAAAACCCTGAAAAAAAAAAAAAAAAAACAACAGCATTTTTCATCTGCATAAATGATTTGCTTGTTTAAATTCAAAAGCTTTTCGTTATCCAAAATCATTATGCAGGGATTTCTAAACCCATTGAACATAATGATCCAACGCCATCTCCCAATCTTGAAGTCCTTGTATCTGAGGCAGAGGAAGATGATGTTGAAGGGGATTCCCGACGAGATTACCCGCCTTCTTGAGCACAAAAGAAGCTCATTCAGCTGTATCATGAGAATCAGCAAGACAGTTAAACTGGGGCATTGCAAATGCAATCAAGTCAAAAAAAAAAAAAAAGAAAAAAAAGAAAGAGGGTGAAAAAGATAAAAAAAAATCAAAAAAAACAGAAAAAAATTTTCAAAAAAAATTTTCCGAAAAAAAAGAAATTATACCCTCAAGTCCCTAGTTGACTGATGCTGAATGGGTTCAGAGTCGTTACGACCAACTAAATTTGATCGAAGAGAAACGATTAACTGCCATGTGCCATGGTCAGTTGTATCAGCAGAGAATGAAGAAAGCATTCGACAAGAAGGTCAAGCCTCGCGTGTTCCGAGAAGGTGACCTTGTGCTCAAGAAAGTTTTGTCTTTCGCGCCCGACTCCAGGGGCAAGTGGACTCCAAACTACGAGGGTCCATATGTTGTTAAGAGAGCCTTTTCAGGCGGTGCTTTAATGCTTACAACAATGGATGGGGAGGATTTCACTCGTCCTGTGCATTCAGATGCAGTTAAGAGATACTTTGCCTAAAAAAAAGTATATGCAAATAAAAAAACAAAGAATGAAAAAAAGAATAGCTCGCTAAGTTGAAAACCCGAAAGGGCGGCTTAGGCAAAAATGAGCGTCTCGGTGGAGAACCCGCAAGGGTAATCCAGGCAAAAATTAGAGACTTAAAAAAAGAGAATATTTGCATCCCGCTAGATTGAGTACCTCACTCTGGGGCAATCTAGGCAAAAATTAGGGATTTGGCAAGTAACTGCATCCTGACAAGACTTTCTGTTCATCAGTCGTCATTTCGTCAGAAGATTCTCGATTCGTCGTCAACTGAAGCTTCGGATACATCGAGATTCAAATTGGTAGAGAAAGGATCATTATGTTCAATGTAGCCCTCTTCCAATATACATCACTGATTTCAAATTTGTACAGATCTATGGAGTCTTGCCATTTGCAGACTACCATTCCATCAAATCAATTTGAGCTTTTTTATCCAATTATTTGCACTCTTATTTGTTTCAATTCAACAAATGTTTTGCATGTTTTAAATTGATAAAATGTCATTGTTTTAAACAAATCAAATTTTTTCAAAATTTTTGTTCCAAACAAAGTGAACATTCACAAGATTGAAAGGATACTCAAGAATATCTCAGTGCTCTCCCGAGGGTGGCCTGATTCCCAACAGATAAGACATTTGTTCATACTCCTGGTTTGGTGGTACTTTCTTTCTTCAGATCTTTGTTGAGGTTGTTCCTCAAACAAAATTGTTGTTGGGACTGTTCCCCAGTACAATCGCAAGCAATGATTGGTTGTTGAAGACTTCGTTTTCTCCAGCAGCAGTTTTCCCAGCATGGGTGTTTCCTTGTAGAAGTTTCGTTGATTGATGGTCTGTCATCTTGGTGTCCCGTCACTTTCTCCAGTGGGTCGTTTGCCCCAGACTTTATTTGTCTCCTCAGCGCAGTCATGAGTATAATTGATTGATTGATACTCCCCTCGGAGTCGCGAGTAGAGCTGTTATTAATATCCCCACCAGGGTTGCAAGTGGAGTTGTTACCTCTTTTCCCCATGCAGTGTTGCCAGCAGGATTTGTCTGTTTCCTCAGCACGTTCGTTTTCTTTTTGAAGATTCGGTAAGTCAGTGGTTTGATACCCAGTACTTTACCCTTCTCCCCGGCGGAGTCGTCTGCGGAATTGTTGCTATCTCTCCATCAGAGTTATTCTCTCCAGCAGAGCAGGATTTATTTTCCTACTCCGTGGTTAATTGGGTTGGTATCTCAGTATATTTCAACCATCTTTTCCTCAGCATAGTCTGCAGAGTGTTTGTTGCGGCAGTTTCGCCAGTTGAATACTCCGTCTATCCCCAGTATGGTCGGATGATGGCTCTAGCCTCCCGTGAACGGATTAATTTCCTGACTGTTTGTGATCCCCAGTAGAGTGGCTTTATATTGCAGAATCTACTTGTTGTGATCAATTTGCTGTATATTCTCCCCAAGTGGAACGGTTCGTTGCAGAACCTATTCGTTTGATCTGTCCTCCCTCAGTGGTTTGTTCCCAAGAGAGTAGCCGACAGTTTTCCCCAGTAGAATGGCTTATGCAGTTAGATTCTATTTGGATGATATCATTCTCCCTCAGTGGGTTGTTCCCCAGTGGAGTTATATGGATTTGCTTCTACAGCAGTTCTTGTTCGTGCTTATGCACTCTTTTGCTTCTCAGTTGACACTGGGATCCCCTGCAGATATACTTTGGGACTTCTCTTGTTCCCCTACAGATTTGTCTTGGTGGCTGCTTTGCCCGTTGTGACTTTCTGTACCCTGATTGGGTTGTTTCCTGATATTTCTGATCCTCTGCTTCTTCAGCAGTACCCGCAGATCTTTGCTTTTCAGCATGTAGATCTCCGCAGATTGGCTTTCCAGCTGGTTTTCCCCTGGAAGTATAATACCGGACGTTTGGTTCTTGAACCTGTTTGTGTTAGAATTGTCTGTTGTGTCAGCATTCATCAAACATAAATCACGCATATTCATGCATATCCATAAAACATTCAGATATTCATGTTGCATTTCTTGCCATATATCGTTTGTTGGTCGTGTCTCCTGCTATGGTGATGTAGATCTCTTTACAGATCTCCCCCCAAGCGGATGTCGGGTGTTAAAATCTCTCCATATAGAGTCAGCCCCATAAGCAGAAAATGTTGTCTTTCCTTCTGCAGTTCCCCACTGAGATATATCCTCGTGGATGACGGTTTCTTCCGTTTCCTCCCAACACATATATTGGGATGGATTTTCCTATTTGAGTTACATCCTCATTAGGACGCGTCTTGATTCAGTCCGTCTTTTCGGATCATTCCCGAATTGGCTATTTGTCAGATATCTTGTACTTCCCAGTGGGTTGTTCCCCCAGCGGAATGTTTTTGGGCCTCTGCCTACAAACCGGTAGTTGTAAGTCCTACTTTTCCTGGCTTTCTTAACAGAATTTGTGGTTATACACCTTTTATTCTCCAGCCAGAGTTTTTGGTTTTCTACCTACTACCCGGTAGTTGTAAATCCTATTTTCCTGCTCTTCAGCAGTTTGTGGTTTGTTATAAACCCTATTTTGGTTTCCCGTGCGGATTTGTGACTTATTCTATCCCCACGCGGAGTTGTTGGTCTTCTACCCCGTATTCGGTAGATGTAAACCCTAATTTTGTGGTTATCTTCATTCAATATTTGATGATGATTTTCTTTTGCTTGGATAAGTTGCTCAGATCAGCACTTATATCCTCAGCAAGTCTTTTGTGGATAATTGCCGTATGCTAGCAATTTTATCCCCAGTGGGTCTTTTCACCGTATGCTAGTGATTTGTTCCCCGGATCATTGGTTGTTTACCAGTGCATCCCCAACTAGTCTTCTTTGGATAATTGCCGGATGCTTGCAATTTATCCTCAGCAGATCGCCTTTCATTTACCCTTTTGTCGGTAATGTCTGTTGCTCCTTTTGATTGGCCATCATTATATACCTATTCTGGTATCTCGATGCCTTTCTTTTCGGATTTGTATCCTTAAACAACCCAGTAACCGGTTCAGGATAATCTTCCATGCGAGTATATTATTCACGGTCTGCCGGTAATGAATAATATATCTCATGCACTCTTCAATCGAAGCCTTTTGCGTTTCCCCGGTCGAGTAAGATTCGTTATTTCCCTTTGTGGAGTCGAATTTCTTGTTATCGGATAATTGCCGGATGCTTGCAATTTATCCTTTGAGTTGTCTTTCGTTTACCCGGATGCTTGGTATCGATTGTCTCTCTTTTTGGTTAGTCACCTATTATATACCCAGTAACCGGTATCTCTGGTGTCTTTTCCTTTCGAGTGTATTATTCACGGTCTGCCGGTAATGAATAATATGTCTCATGCGCTCTTTAGTTGGAATCCTTTGTTGATTTTCCCCAACTGAGCAAGATTCGTATTCTTTGTAGAATCGAATAGCCATCCTTTAACCAGTTTGTGTTCAGGGTGATGAGTGTCTTGGAACACACACCAATTCACGTTTTTTGACCATCCTTTAAACAAGTCTGCTGTTCTAGCTTTCTTTCGGATGATGAGTGTTTTGGAACACACACCAATTCACGTTTTTTGACCATCCTTTAAACAAGTCTGCTGTTCTAGCTTTCTTTCGGATGATGAGTGTTTTGGAACACACACCAATTCACGTTTTTTGACCATCCTTTAAACAAGTCTGCTGTTCTAGCTTTCTTTCGGATGATGAGTGTTTTGGAACACACACCAATTCACGTTTTTTTTGACCATCCTTTAAACAAGTCTGCTGTTCTAGCTTTCTTTCGGATGATGAGTGTTTTGGAACACACACCAATTCACGCTTTTTTATCCATCCTTTAACCAGTTTGCGTTTCGGATGATGAGTGTTTTGGAACACACACCAATTCACGCTTTTTTATCCATCCTTTAACCAGTTTGCGTTTTGGATGATGAGTGTCTTGGAACACACACCAATTCACGCTTTTTTTGTCCATCCTTTAAACAAGTCTGCTGTTCTAGCTTTCTTTCGGATGATGAGTGTCTTGGAACACACACCAATTCACGCTTTTTTTGTCCATCCTTTAAACAAGTCTGCTGTTCTAGCTTTCTTTCGGATGATGAGTGTCTTGGAACACACACCAATTCACGCTTTTTTTGTCCATCCTTTAAACAAGTCTGCTGTTCTAGCTTTCTTTCGGATGATGAGTGTCTTGGAACACACACCAATTCACGCTTTTTTGTCCATCCTTTAAACAAGTCTGTTGTTCTAGCTTTCTTTCGGATGATGAGTGTTTTGGAACACACACCAATTCACGCTTTTTTTGACCATCCTTTAAACAAGTTTGCTTTCGCTTTCTTTCGGATGATGAGTGTCTTGGAACACAAACCAATTCACGATTTCGGATCTTATCCTATAAACAACCCAGTAACCGGTTCAGGATAATTTTCCCTTCGAGTATATTATTCACGGTCTGCCGGTAATGAATAATATGTCTCGTTCACTCTTGGGTCAATCCTTTGTTGCTTTCCCCTCAGAGTAAGATTTGCATTCTTTACAGAATCAAATATCCATCCTATAAACAAGTTTGCTTTCGCTCACTTCAGGATGATGAGTGTCTTGGAACACACACCAATTCACGTCTTTGGTCGGTCACCTGTTACATACCCACAACCCGGTATCCTTGGTGTTCCTTCCTGTTTTTGTTACCCTTATACCGATAACATCTCATTTCTTTGTCGCTTCCCTCAGTGGAACTTTGTGTTGCTTCTCCTCAGGAGTCAGCATGTGTCTCTCCAATGGATTTATTTTCCTTTGGAATTCTTTTCCAGTGTGAGTCCTTCACTCCCCAGTGAGTTCTCCAGTCTGTTTTTCTATTTTTCCTAATCAGAGTCGTGTTTTGTTCATGTTGTGTCAGTTTTGTTTTTCCCCAGTTTAGAGTCGTGTCTTGTTCACACATTTCTTTTTCTTTTATTATCCCCATAGAGTCTTGTCAGAGTCTCTGTTCCTGGTGAGTGTATTACTCCGATGGATCGTCTTTTCTTCTGTGTGAATCATATTCCCCACAGAATTTGTGTCTTTTGCACGCATACATCTGCATCATGAGGTCTCTTAGGGACCAAAATTTGTCTCATTACTGTTATTTAAGTCCATTCTACCGCGTCGAGATGAAGATTTCTAAACTTCACTTCTCCGGCTAGAATGACCTTAAATAGGGGCATCTGTAAGACCCCAATTTTGGGCCCTAAGATCCCTCATGGCCCATATCATATCATATCATTGTCTCAATGATCATTGCATGCCCTAGCTTCCCTCCTAGTGGGTTGGTTGCCTTGTGGGTTGTTTCTTGATCACCAAGCATACTTTGCATTTGTATATCTTTGCTTTCATATGTTTACTAACCAAAAAGTACAAAAATATTGTCAGTTTAACCTTGTTGATTGCAGATGAAGCAATTAGGTCAAAGTCAGTCAACAGTCAGTCAAAGCAATGGATGGTGGCCATTCTTGCAGAATTTGGGCACCATGACCAATAATCAAGAGTTCATACATCTTGGGACATCATTTGAAGTCAAGTTCTCAAGGAATTAGGGTTTGGAATGCATCAGAAATGCTTCAGTCATCCAAAACCCTAGAAAAGTCAAACTTGGTCAACAGTTGATTTAATCAGAGATTTGATGGATAGAATTGATTTGAAGGAGTTCATTCATGCTTGTATAAGCCTCATCTATCATGTTCAACCTCATCATGGAAGAAAATCAAGTCAATCAGAAAATTTCCCAAATTAGAAAGTGGACCTGTAATTTCAACTGCCAAAAATGGAAACTTCTTGATCTTAAACTTACATCATGATACAAGCTTCAAATGAATTTTTGCCCAACATGAAAGTTGAAGATCTTGTCTTCCCATTTTCAAAAAGTCCAAGAACATCAAAATCCCATGTGTGGTTGTCAAGATATGATCAGATCATTTCCACCAATGTTTGAACTTCACAGAGCCATATCTCTCAAACCATAAGGCCAAATTTGGTGGGGTTTTTTCCTACAAACCACATTTTTCATCCTCTTTCCAAAAATATAAATTTCATGACCTAAAACCTTGCCAATCAAAATGGCATTTTTGGACCTTTTTCATTTAAAATCAAAGTTTGACTCATAGTTGACTTTTTGATCTATGGACTTTTTCTTAATTTGGCCAATTGGGAAATGTTCTAAATCATATTTGTGACTTGTTCCAATTCCTAAACCATGTTCATATCACCATTTTACCCTCATTTTGGCCTAAAGTACAAATGTGGCAATTTTTGCAAATGGCTTAAAAGAACAAAGCAAGGTACAACATTCTGGTACAGACCAACAAACAGCAATTGTGCAAGCCACTAGCAGCCAATTTTCAGGCCCATAATCGTACAACCATCACACCTCCACTTCACTTGTACACAATTAGCAACTTTGCAAATGGGAGCATTAACACTAAACCAATTTACAACATGGATTAAGGACCTAAAACAGATCACATATAAGCCTTCATTTTCTGAATCCAACCCTAGTTTTGCAGCCTACCATCACAGAAATACACTCTCACTCTCATCTTGCATTTTGGCAAAAGCACAATTTCTGCACAAACCATTAAAAGAAACTCGAGCCCACTTGGTTCCTCCATAATCCAAACAACATTTTGAAGCTTTTTGGACCTCCATTCCCCTGCTGTAACAGCTCTTCCAAGCTCTGCTTTTCACCAAGCTCAATAATGGCAGATCGAGCTGTGAGATTTTCCACGCATCAATGAGCCAAACAACCTCAAGCCTTCATCATTTCAAGGCATTGTAAGCATCTGTATCAGGCTGCAACACCAAAACCAGCACTGCATCTCAAATTTCTTCAAATCCAAGTAAAATCTCGATCTCTTCTTTCTTTATGCCATGATATGCTTTAGATAGATTACATGATGCTGATTCTAATGAGTGTTCATTTGCTTGAAATGGTTGGTTATGCTGAGAGAAATATGGTTTTCATTTTTTATGCTTGAAGTTATTTTCCTTCGATTTGCTCACATGGTTGTGATTTCATGAAAACCCTTGCCATATAATGCTTGTGCTTAGTTTGATGAAGCTATTGATATGCATATGGTTTGATTTCTGGGCATGTGGAAATTTTGAACTCATGAAGGTGATGAACATCTGCTTCTGTTATAATGAACCCTGTTTGTTTTTCCAGCACATTTACATGGATTGTGTTTGGTTTATTTGTTTGTCTGTTGTTGAATGATTATTATTGTCTCATTGCCATGATGATTGGAATGTTGATTGTTGTTGAATCATGAGTTTGAACCATTGCCTTGCTGTTACATGAACCTACCATGCCCAAAATTCCCTTGGTTATGTGTGTTTTGTTGTTAGTTGATGTACCTGTTAATGCTGTTGATTCCGTTTATGTTTTGGTTGTTCATAATTTTTGGTTGATGTTAATGATGAACATGAGCTGCCATGCTAATTGAACCCTGCTGCTGCTTATTTGATGATGTTTCGATCGATTGCTTGAATGATGTTCCATTGGCCATGCTGTTCATTATGTCTGTCTGAAGTTGCCTGTGTGAATGTTGAACCTTGATGTTGAATGTCTACCCCTGCTGTTGTGTATGAATCATAAACTTGCCTAGAATTCCTCATGCTGGTGTTGTTTTGTTGTTCATGTCATGATGCTGCTTGCTTGATGCTCATTTTTGATTGAGTTCATGATGATGAAATTGATGCTACAAATGCCTTGCTGCTGTTTTACAACTCTTATACTGTTTCCAGAAATCCAACTCATATGTTGATCGCTGTTTGTTATATGAGCATCATGGTTGTGTTGCATTTGTGGTTTCCATGTGGTTGTTTAATTTCGATATGATGATGAACATGGATGATGAATATGAAGATGCTGCTAGAACCTTGCTGTTGTTCAAACCTGCCCTGCTTGAAATTCCATGATGCTGTTGTTTTCAAACTTATGCCATGAAAACTATGTTGTATGCTGTTTGCTTGCTGTTGGTTATGATGATAACATGATGATGATGAGCTTGGTTGATGATCTTGAAGCTGAAACATGAATGCTATGCTGTTTTTTTTGGTCGAATGATGTTGATATTCATGATACCCAGCTGCATAAACCCTTAAGAAACCCTAGTTGCATAGAATTTCAATTGGTGATACTTTGCTGTTGTTTGAACATGTGCTGCCATGATGAAGTTTGCCATGCTGTTTGAAATCCTCGAAAATTCCCAGAAGGAAAACCATATGAATTGTGTTGTTTGCTGTTGTTTGGGTTGCAGTATGAACATTCCCATACCATGTTTTTTGATTGATTTTCGGTCTGAATTTTGGTTGCTGAATATGATCTTGTTGCTGAATGAATGCTGTTGTATGCTAGTCAAGTTTTTGTGTTGCTGTTGATTGCCATATGCCATGTATGCTGTAAAACCCTAAGGGTTTATGAGAAAAACCAGAATTTGAGCTCATTGGCGCATTACACTGTTCCATTGGCTGAGAGCCAATAGGAACATTTCATTTCCCTCATCAAAACGCTGTAGTTTAATTAAGTGACTTCACTATTTACACAATTGCCATCGGTTGACTTTGCTTTGACCACATTGCCATGCCATTTTGTTCATCTTGCTTCATTATTTCACTCAACTTAAACAATTCTTTTTTAATTCAAATTTCATCCAAAAATTATGAAATTTTTTCCATCATGATCACAATTGAGTCTAGTATTTTATGGTGAATTTTAATTAATTTTCCATGTTCTGGATTTTAAATGATAAATGATTTCCCAACATGTATGCCAAAATGATACATTGTGCCATTTCAATTGTGAAATACTCATGTTATATCCAATGCCTTTGAAATTTTTTGTGGTGAAACTAGACACATTGACCTTCATTTCCATATAAAGTTTGTGCATTTATCATTTGTGGATTGAGAGTTATGATTTTTTGAAGTTATGTGTTACATTTGGTGCTATACCATGATCATGCATTTTCCCAATTTTTGTTCACATGCTTCCTCTTATCCAAATGATCCCAAATTTTGCATGAATCATCTATCACATGTCTAGTTTGTGTATGAATTTTCTTGGAATTAATCTTGCTGTTTTCCATTTGATTGAGAATTTTCTTCCATGCTTGGTCATTTGTTGACTTTTTGTGCTATGCCTTGCCAAATCCTTTATGAAATTCTCAAATCTTATTGTATGATCATGAAATTTCATATGTGATAACTAGACTCCTTGAGCTTTGCATTGGTGTTAATCTCATTCATTTCTCTTCTGTTTTCAAATTGATATGATTTTTTGAAGTTGACCCATGCTTGTTGACTTTCACCATGCTTACTTGAATTTGGTTTGACTTCATGATTTTACTTGACTGCCTTCCTCTCATCCAAATGCCATGAAATTTTACATGTCTACCATGTTAGATGTTAGGTTTGAGTGTGATTTATTTCATGATTTTTGAGAATGTTTGAGTTGACTTTTGAATGAAGTCTTTGCTGTTGACTTTTGTATGCTTCTCTTGCCATGCTTTGCATTCATTTGTGTATGAAATGACCATGATGCATGATTTGATTATGAATCCAATTGAGAATGCTTCTTGAATGTTTAAACTTGGTTTGGGTTGACTTTTCCTTGCTGCCTTGACTTTTTCTTTCATCTTTGACCCTAGGCTAGTCCTAGTGGTCTTCTAAGCTTATGTTGAGTTCATCTGTTTCAGGTTAAGCACCATTGCCTTGAGGATCATTCAAATGTGTTTTAGTTTGATTGTTTAATGTGCTAACCTTTGTTTTGTAGGTGACTCATATGCTTGAGTCTTTGTGCCTTGCACAATTGGTCCCTCTGTGGTTGACTTTTGGGTTATTTCCTTTTGATTTTGATTGTTGATTTGTTTACTAATGAGTTTGACCTTTTCAGGTACTTTAGTTGCTTAAGTTCTTTGAACTTGCTTGCTTTGCTATTTAGCATTTGCTTTGAGGTATAATTACTTCTTCTTCATGTAGTCTGGAGACCCGGTCTGTTATTTGACCGGGCAAACTGTCTGAAGTCCTCCTTAAGAGGCAATGCCTGTGTGTGTTTAATTTTGTCCTAAGCAGGAAAAGTCCTTCAAGTAAGGCAATTGGTGGAAGGTAGGGATAAGTAATCTATCCCCCACTATTCAGTGTGTCCTCTCTTTGCTCCCATTACATGGTTGAAGCAATGAGATAAATACCCAAGATCTAATCGAGTCAATAATGTGGAGAGAGTTCCTACTTTCTGAACTCCCACACTTTCTTTGATGCTCTCTCTGATATGAGATTGAAGCAATGAGGCACACCCCTCATCTCCCTTTCTTCTGCTTCACCTTAGCCTCTCAATGGCAAGGTTAAGAGCGACCTTTACCTATTACAGTGGACTTTCAAAGTCAAACCCTCTTGTATGAGCCCCCATTGTTTGGCTATAGAGTGTGCTGTCTGATATTCATTGCTTGATTGATTGCTTCATGTGCATTTGCTTGTCTGTATGCTATGCATTTATCATCATCATCAATTGCCATTAATGCATGATCATCTCATCCATCTTTGTGATGCCATCATTGTTGTTTGCCCATTGAGGATAATTGTAAGTCCATCTCTTTTGGCTTTTGCTCCTGTGATATGGAAGGATAGAGTATAAGACCTCATTGGTCACTCATATCTTCTGTTTATCTGTTTGTATGTGAGGATACAGTTATAAGTCCCTGTAAGTTGGCATCTGTTATCCTGTGATCATAATATGATCTGTTTGATTTGTATGTGAGGTTGCAGTTATAAGTCCCTGTAAGTTGGCATCTGCTTTCCTGTGATCATAGTTTGTTTCATCTGTTTGTATGAGAGGTTGCAATTATAAGTCCCTGTAAGTTGGCATTTGCATTCCTGTGATCATATTGTTGCTTTTGTTCTTGTATGTGAGGATCCATTGTAAGTCCCTGTGATGTGGCATTGGATTTCCTGTGAGCATACTGTGGGGTTAACCTAAGTCCAGATAGATTGGCAATCAACTTCCACTTCTCATCTTTGTTTTTCTTTTGTGGAGATTAGTGTAAGACCATTGAGTGGCATCTGATATCCATTTCTGTTTTAGGAGACTGGTGTAAATCCATTTATTGGTATCCGGTATCCGCTTTTTATTTCTTTGCCTGTGGAGATTAGTGTAAGCCCATTGAGTGGCATCTGATATCCCGTTCTGTTTTAGGAGATTGGTATAAGACCAGTGATTGGCATCCGATATCCGCTTTTCTTTTGCTTTGCTTGTTTATTATTATCCATTGCATTCCAAAGGACACACTTAAATCATCTGCTATATGATTTCAAGAAGTGAACCTTCTAAGAAGTTTTACTATCCATCCTTCATCCATTCATCATCCATTATGTCCTAAACCTTTTCACACTTTATCTTTCAAACTTGACATAAGTGTTGTGCAAACATCTTCATGTTTTCAAACTAAAAACCTGGACCCCAAGTCCTTGACTTTTTTCAAACTCCATTTCATAATACTTCTGAATCAATCTTAATCATACTTTGACTTCATTTTCATAATCACAATCAATTAACTTCACTCATTCACTTGTTTTGGCTTTGTCCATTAATCTTTTCATGCATTAGCCATAGGCTTCAATTATCTTTGTGGTTGATGTAAATCTTGCCTATCCTTAGTGAGTCGACAGTAAGACTTCCGTACTTCAAACAGGGCTAACCCCTCTAGTACGTCGAAGCTATCCTCGCGTGGTGGATGTTATTTTTGGTCGAGTGTTCTCCCATTGATAATGAAAAGCCTCAGTGCTTGTGTTTAAAACTGAATCCACCAACTTTTGGAAATCTTTTAGCCGAACTACGGCGTTCTGATCCTTACCTTTGATGGAAGGTACGTAGGCAACGGGTTCATCCGTTCGAACCCAATAACAAAAAAATAAATAAAACCCAATAATCCAATAAAAAATTGTATATTCTTTTCTCATCATCCCAATCATGTTTGCACAATATTTTTGTCATAACAAATAATAATTTAGCATAACAAGTGTGAAAAGGGCTCCCTAGGAGTACCTAGGACGTAGTGGGTGCCTAACACCTTCCCATTGCGTAATTTACCCCTTACCCAGACTCTCTGATCTTTTTATTAGTTTTCTACGTGTAAAACTTCTTAGGCTTTTGTTCGCTTTTTAGCCAATCCTTTGGATAAATAAAAGTGCGGTGGCGACTCGAAATTTCAACGTATCTCCTAGCTTATGATTTAATCGATAGATCATATAGCGACGAATACACCGTCACACTATCCACGCATCTGAGCAGAACCATGTCAAAATTTCTCTTATAAAGAACATCACCATTGAGGTAGAAACTGCCTGACAATCTCCTCAAAGTCTTCCTATCTTTCACAGATGCCCCAGGCAGGTAAACCTAGTTCTGAAGGAAACACTTGATGTCATAATACCATGGCTTATCATCTTTCACCTCTTCTACTGCAAATACATGAGCTGGTCTGTCCAAGCGCATCACAGTGATATTGGGGACTTCATTCCAAAGTTTAACCACAATCATCGAAGCACGTGTAGCAAGAGCGTCTGCCATCCGATTCTCATCTCGAGGAATATGATGGAAGTCAACCTCAGTAAAGAACGTTGAAATCCTCATCGCATAATCCCTATATGGAATGAGACCAGACTGATTCGTTTCCCATTCACCCTTAATCTGATTAACAACAAGGGTCGAATCACCATATACATCAAGATACTTGATCCTTAGATCAATGCATTCCTCCAATCCCATAATACAGACCTCATACTCAGCCATATTATTCGTGCATTTGAAAGTTAGCCTTGCTGTAAAAGGGATATGTGTGCCCTGAGGAGTTATAATCACTGCCCCGATACCATTTCCATACTGATTTACAGCACCATCAAACACGATACTCCATCTGGAACCAGGCTCTGGCCCTTCATCGAGTGTAGGCTCATCACAATCTTTCATTTTCATATACAGAATCTCCTCATCTGGGAAATCATACTGAACTGACTGATAATCCTCAATCGGCTGATGTGCCAAGTGGTCAACCAAAATACTACCTTTAATAGCTTTCTGAGCTCGATACTCAATATCATACTCAGACAACAACATCTGCCAACGGGCAATCCTCCCAGTTAAAGCAGGCTTCTCAAAGATATACTTGATTGGATCCATTCTGGATGTCAACCAAGTCGTATGATTTAACATATACTGGCGTAAGCGCTTAGCAGCCCAAGCCAAAGCACAACATGTCTTTTCAAGCATTGAATATCGAGACTCACAATCGGTGAACTTCTTGCTCAGGTAGTAAATAGCATATTATTTCTTTCCTGATTCATCTTGCTGACCAAGGACACAACCCATTGCGTCTTCAAGAACAGTCAGATACATAATCAAAGATCTTCCTTCCACGGGCGAAGACAGGATCGGAGGTTCAGATAGATACTCTTTAATACTGTTGAAAGCTTTCTGGCAATCTTCGGTCCAATCATGGGACTGATCTTTCCGGAGGAGCTTGAATATCGGCGCACATGTGGCAGTCATGTGGGATATGAATCTGGAAATATAATTCAAGCGGCCAAGAAAACCTCGGACTTGCTTTTCAGTTTTGGGCGCATGCATTTCTTGTATTGCTTTGACCTTTGCAGGATCAACCTCAATACCCTCTCACTAACAATAAAGCCCAATAACTTGCCGGAACGGACTCCAAATGTACACTTGTTGGGATTCAGACGGAGCTTATACTTCCTCAAATGCTGAAAAAGCTTCGACAAGTGCTCTACATGTTCAACTTCTGTTCTTGACTTGGAAATCATATCATCAACATATATCTCGATTTCCTTGTGCATCATATCATGAAACAAGGTGGCCATAGCTCTTTGATACGTGGCCCCAGCGTTCTTCAAACCGAAGGGCATCACTCGATAACAGAATGTTCCCCAAGGTGTGATGAATGTTGTCTTCTCCATATCCTCGGGTGCCATCTTAATCTGATTATATCCGGAAAATCCATTCATAAATGAGAAGACATTGAATTTAGCCGTATTATCTACCAACATATCAATGTGTGGTAGAGGGAAATCATCTTTTGGACTAGCTTTATTCAAGTCCCTATAGTCCACACACATCCAGACTTTTCCGTCTTTCTTAGGCACGGGCACAATATTGGCCACCCATTGAGGATATGTAGAAGTAACCAGAAACCCTGCATCAATTTTCTTTTGAACCTCCTCTTTGATCTTCACTGTCATATCAGGATGAGTTCTTCTGAGCTTCTGCTTCACAGGCACACACTCAGGCTTTAAAGGCAGGAAATGTTGCACAATATCGGTATCTAGACCTGGCATGTCTTCATATGACCAGGCAAAGATGTCAACATATTCTCGTAGCAATTCAATCAACCTCTTCTTAACAGACTCCTCCAGGAGTGCCCCAATCTTCACTTCTCGCACACAATCTTCAAACCCCAAGTTGACTGTTTCCAGATTCTCAAGATGCGGCTGAATGATCTTTTCTTCATGCTTAAGTAGACGGGTAATCTCGTCAGGAATCTCTTCAACATCATCTTCTTCCGCCTCAAATATAGGGAATTTAAAGTTGGGAGATGGTGTTGGGTCATTATGTTCAATGGGTTTGATCAACCTGCATAATGACTTTGGATATGAAAAGCTTTAGAATTCAAACAAGGCAAACCATTATGCAGATGAAAAGATTGATTTTATTCTATTTTTCTTAGGTTTTATGTGATCACCAATTTCATGCAAAAAGCGAAAAGGGAAAATAATTGGAAAACAAACATTTAACATGAATCTATTGAATGAAAATATCATTGTATTTATGCACCGACAATGTCATCACTCCTCCTTTTGGCATGGGAGGAGGTTTTTTTTAAACACAATGAACATTACTTTGACTTATGGATAACTGTTGGAATATCCACAACGACCCAATTATTGCAGATTCCCCCAGGGATGACGAAGTTGCCAGAATCCTCTTCGTCCTCTTCCAAGATGGCAACAACCTCCTCGCCTTGACTGGTGTGGATGAACCCTCCACTCTTGAACAACCCTTGCATATTGAAAACCCCAGATGAATAACCTATGCCAGCCCGAGACTTGTTGTCTTCTAGCTCAATCATCTTCCCTAAACCAGCGGTTGCACCACGCTCAATGGCCAACTTTGCATCTTTGTAGGAAGCAAATGAAGCAGTTCTCTTCTTAATAGGTTCAACAATAGATAAAGCTTGGAAAGGAGTTCCAACTTCATCCTCAACATCTATATATGAGAAAGAAGACAAATGGCTAACCAGGAGAGCCTTTTCTCCCCCTACCACCACCAGCTTCTTATTCTTCACAAATTTCAATTTCTGGTGTAGGGTGGATGTCACGGCGCCTGCCTCGTGAATCCATGGTCTGCCTAAGAGACAGCTATACGATGGGTGAATGTCCATAACCTGGAAGGTAATCTGGAAATCACTTGGTCCGATCTTGATTGGGAGATCAACTTCCCCAATCACAGTTTTGCGAGACCCATCGAAAGCCTTCACGACTACTCCACTCTGCCTCATGGGAGGCCCTTGCTATGACAATTTTGAGAGAGTGGATTTTGGCAATACGTTTAATGACGATCCAGTGTCCACCTGCATATTGGACATGGCGTCGTCTTTGCAACCCATAGATATATGCAATGCCAAGTTGTGGTCTCTTCCCTCCTCGGGGAGATCAGAATCACAAAAACTCAAGTTATTATAAGCAGTAATGTTTGCAACAATGCTATCGAATTATTCTATCGTGACATCGTGATCCACATATGCCACATCCAAAACCTTCTGCAGAGCCTCTCGGTGTGGTTCTGAATTCAAAAGCAAGGATAACACCGATATCTTGGATGGCGTTTGTAGAAGCTGGTCTATAACATTGTACTTGCTTCTCTTGATGAGCTTCAGCATCTCATCGTAGTCTTCTTTCATATTGCCGCTTGGGCCAACAGAAGCAGGAGTTCTCAATGTAGAGGAGGGCTTAACAACAAGTGCCGGATTCGGAGTGCTCACAGCATTCCCAATCGGGCGTTCAACAGAATCCGCATTAGTTTGAGGCTTTGAGGGTGCTGAAAATACACGACCACTACGTGTCAGACCGCTAACATCCGCAATATTAACAACAGCTGAAGATGGCAAGGACACCTCTTTCCCATTTTCTACTGCGACAGCATTGTAGCGATAGGGGACCGCTTTCTCAGAAGAGTATGGTACTGGTACGACTGGTTTGATGGTTAATGCGGGAGAAACCTTTTGCTTGCTACCATCATACTTGATGATAATAGGCTCGGGGATCCGAAATACTGGAGAAATTACGTTGACCTCATCAACATCTTCGTCAACATTTCTGTTTTGAAGGATCTCAATAACTCCTTCATCCAGCATTTCTTGAACATCTTTGCGCACCTGGCGACAACCTCTTTGATTGACATAACAGACTCGACATCTATCGTGGTCATGCTCATAATGACTATAATCATATAGCAAACGATGCATCTCGACCAGGGATTGTCGAATATGACTGACATATTTGACTTTGTACTTGCCAGGGCATCCCTGGACCATGTTGACAGACTTCCCATGCTCGGGAAATGGGTTCTTCTTTACATTAGGACCTACGTCCTCGAAACACAAAATGCCACACCTCACGAGGTCTTGAACCTTGGTCTTCAAAGGGTAACAATTCTCCACGTCGTGGCCGGGAGCACCAGAATGGTAAACACAGTGTAATTCGGGCTTATACCACCATTGGGGGTTAGTAGGTATAGCCGGTGGGTCTCGCGAAGTAATCAACTTTCTCTCTATCAAAGAGGGATATAACTCTGCATACGTCATCAGAATAGGATCGAAGGTGACCCTTTTCCTCTCGTAACTCGTGCTGGTTTGATTACTGTTTCGAGGCTGATAGGCATGCTGTTGCGAACGGTGTTGTTGATGTTGATATTGCGGATGTGGTTGCTGATTGTTGTTATGTTGCTGGTACTGCTGATTATCTCTGAAGACAGGTGCTATATGAGCCACCTGGTGCTGGTTACTAGCGGGACGCACGGTCTTTCTCCTCACAGAGGGTCTTCTTGGTTTCATATGGGAGGTCACAACATGTGCCTCTCCATCTTTCTTCTTCGCAAACGACCCATAGTGTTTGGTAGAAGAGCCTTCTTCTCTGGTCAGACGTCCTTCTCTAACCCCTTCTTCTAGACGCATCCCCATATTCACCATCTCGGTGAAGTCAGAAGGAGCGCTAGCAATCATCCGCTCATAATAAAAAGAACTTAAGGTCTTCAAAAAGATCTTAGTCATCTCTTTCTCTTCTAGCGGAGGCACGATCTGTGCTGCTAACTCTCGCCACCTTTGGGCGTACTCTTTGAATGTTTCCTTGTCCTTCTGGGACATGGCCCTCAATTGATCCCTATCGGGAGCCATATCCACATTGTACTTGTACTGCTTGACAAAGGCCTCGCCAATATCGTTGAAGGATCGGATGTTCGCACTGTCTAAACCCATGTACCAACGCAGAGCGGCACCGGACAGACTGTCCTGAAAGTAGTGGACGAGCAATTGGTCATTGTTGGTCTGAGTTGACATTTTCCTGGCATACATGACCAGGTGGCTGAGAGGGCAAGTATTCCTCTTGTATTTTTCAAAGTCAGGGACCTTGAATTTCACAGGGATCTTTACATTAGGAACCAAGCAGAGTTCGGCAGCAAACCTACCGAAAAGATCCTTTCCTCTAAGAGTTTTCAATTCCTTGCGAAGCTTAAGAAATTGATCGTTCATAGCATCCATCTTCTCATACACGTCTGGTCCCTCAGACGGCTCAGAGTGGTAGACGGTGTCGTCTACTCTGGGCATAGTATGCACGACAGGAGGAGGAACAACAAGGACCGGGCTAGATGCCGGCATAGAAGCAAAGGTGGGAACAGGACCTTCGGGCATGAAATTGGGAGGCATCCCCCACGGAAATCCGGTTGGCATGGTCGTTGGAGCAAAGTGTGCACTGGCCGCAGGCACAGTCGAGGAGACAATCTCAGAGATTACTGTCCTCTAGGGAGGAGTTGAAGGTGTCGGAGAAGACTGGCTCTGAGCAGCTATGAATGACTCCATCAGGGCACTTAATCTGGCCACTTCCTCTTTCAGCTCGCGGTTTTCTTGTTCCAGATGATCCATCAGTCTTGAAATGTTGGCTCTGGTGTAGTACCGGTGAGTCAGCTTGTCTTCAAAATAAATGAAGAACACAGAGTTAGACCACAGGACAAGAAGCCGGGAACAAAACCTGCTTATGCACATGATGCATGCAATGTTTGTGCATATGATTTGTTTTTTATTTCAAAGGAATTTTAGGGTTCTATTTGCAAATTTGGAAATGTTAAACACTCTTATATGGAAACATAATATCTGGGAACTATTTTATACCAAAGAAGTACAACATTGGTAACCAATCATAATACAAGAGATAAAAGGAAATAAACATCTTAGGGATCCCTAGAAACAATCATCTAAAGCTCGGGACATAGGAAGATAGGATGCACGAAGTCTCTTCACCTCCCTCTCGTAGGCTGCCTCCATATCCGCCTTTTCCTTGGCGAGTTGGTCGTACTTCCTCTTCCAAAATTTGGAAGACTGAGGAAGTAGAGAAGTCCATGCATCATTAGGATTATCAATAACCTGATGTTCGAGAAACTCTATCAAAGCATCCTTCTCCTTGATCTGCTGAAGCAACTCCTCTCTTTCACGGATCCAAGCACGTGATCGGTCTTTGTCTCTCAACTCCTCCACTCCTTGGTTAGGGAGGGTTGAAGGCCCAGCCATAACCACAGGTGTAGGTCTTGGATACTCGTAAGGCATGAGATAATCAGACGCTCTCTTCCTAACCCAAGTAGTGTAAGGCTCCATAGCAACACAATTCTTAGGACCCAACTTTTTCCCTACTTTCCTATGAATCTTGCGCCAAGCGCGGACCATTCTGCCCTTCAAGCCTTGGGGATCTTTACCCTCCTGAAAGAACACACCTTCTAACAGAATGTTATTAGGTTTATCCTTTAGGGGGAACCCAAGATGACGACGTGCCAAAACAGGGTTGTAATTAATCCCACCACATGTACCAAGAAGAGGTACATTGGAGAATTCACCACAAGAGTCGATAATCTGCACACCATCATACACACGGTTATACCAAGAGATATCATCATTAGTGAGAGACATGAGTCTCGTGGACCACCGTAGACATCCCTTGTTCTCCTTGAAGGCGACCGTTTGAGGTAAGTGAGAAATAAACCACTTATACAACAGAGGCAAACAACACACAATGGCACCACCACCCTTTGCATTCCTCATATGCAACGAAAAATAGGTGTCACCCAACAGAGTCGGAACGGGATTAAGAGTAGAGAAGATCCTAATAGCGTTCACATCCATAAACTTGTCGATGTTGGGGAACAATACCAACCCATAGATGATAAGTACAAATAGGGCCTCAAAGGCATCCTCACTCATGGCCTTCCCATACATAGTAGCTTGAGCAATGAGGAACTCAGAAGGGAGACCTTGAATTCCACCTTTGGTAGTCATATGAGCACCAACCAGAGATTCATCTATATGTAACATGTCAGCTATCTCTTGAGAAGTAGGAATACTCTCCAAACCACTGAACGGAAACTGGTCTACAATAGGTATACCCACAAGGTAGGCATACTCCTCAAGTGTAGGCAAAAGCTGGAAGTCCGGAAACGTGAAACAACGGTACAAGGGATCATAAAACTGCACCAATACACTCATCAATCCTTTATCCACTTGAGTAGTCAGAACAGATATAAGCTTCCCAAAACGAGCCTTGAAACCCAAGGGATCTAGTACATAAGATGTCAGGTTCCTTAACTCTTTCAAATCTGGTTGTTTGAAACTGTACTTCTTTGTATTCCTTCTTTGTCTTTCCATGTCTGAAAATTTTGCAAATAAACCCCTTAAGTTCCTTGAAAATTTCTTCATTATTGATGATATGGATGCAAATGGGTGCATGAATGCAACAATCACACTCAAGGATCAAGCAAGGCACACCAAACAAAGGTCATGGGATGGATCATGTTATCCTTAATATCAATCATCCATTTTGGTGGATTACGGTTTATACCTTATCAACACCCAAGTTTCATTGATATTAAGGATACATGAACGGATCAACCACGAATCAAGGGTTTGTTGCAAGTCACGAGCATGGAGTCTCGATTAAGAACCACCCAAAGGGAGTGTACTAGGGTTTAAACCTGCCAAACATGTTCTACAAGAGGTTCCCATAGTCATCATCCTATCTTTCGGATATTATCGGATAAACGACTACTCATTTTCCAAAAATATTCTCAAGAGAGACTCTTATGAGTGTAGTATCGCGTAACAATCGTATCAAATCTTACATTTGAACGACTTTCGCACTACATCCTAAGAATAGGCCAAGATGGGCTTGGTAAACTAAGGTCCTTGACTTCTAAGGTCTATATTGGAAAGAGTAATGTCTAACCAACACTTACTTGTGTGACATTATTGATCCCAACACGACCTCCACCAAGTGAATGGACTTGCAAGTCAACTTGCTAAGGAATAACTCCACACAAGGCAACAAGACTACGCCATTCTCCTATCCTAAGTGCACTCGAGTCCGGGTATAGAACTTATCTTACAAAGATCACCAAGCATACAAGGAATTAATATTCAAGGAATTCAATCATTACATACAATACAATAATCCCAAATTGCACAAAAATATGTCACAAAACAATACAATACAATACAACAAGTATGAAAAGTAGGCAAAACCCACTAGGCAAAAGTTTTCCCCAACAGAGTCGCAACTTTTCTGTAGCGGGGTATTCGTTACCATTAGAGATATTGACTAAATCCAAGGTAAATCATACAAGTCGAGTTGCCACCGCACTTCTATTTATCCAAAGGAATGGTTAGAAAGCGAACAAAAACCTAAAAGTTTTAACAAAACTAGTAAAAGAGAAACAGAGATCCGGGTAAGGGGGTTGGTTATGTAATGGGAAGGTGTTAGGCACCCAAAACATCCTAGGTACTCCTAGGGAGCCCTTTTCATACTTGTTGTAAGGTTGTTGTTTTGTGAAAAAATTGTTTGTGCAAACATGATTGAAGAGATGAGAAGAGAATATACAAGTTTATTTACATTTTGTGTTTGGATGGATAAACCCATTGCCTGCGTACCATCTTCAAAAAGATTAGGATCAAAACCTCGTAGTTCGGGGTAAAAATCTCAAAATGAGTTGGTGAATTGATTGACCTAAAAGCCTTAAGGTCTTTTGTTATCAAAGGGAGAAAACTAAACCTAAAACCACAAATCCACCATGTGAGGATAGCTTCAATATGCTAGTGAGGGGTTAACCCTATAATAAGCATGGAAGACTTATTGTCCATCACTAAGGATATAGGTGAATATTACATCTACCTCAAGGATAACTCAAACTTAATAGCTAAAGGTTATGGAAAATTTGATTAAGAAAGTGGCCATTGGAACCACAAAAAGACATTTGAATGGGTTATATTTACCAATTAAAAGTATATACAAAATGTTCAAAGTTGACTTAAAGCTTCAATTCAAAATAAGTGTTATGAAAAGAAAGTTTAAAAAAAATCAAAAGCATAAGGCTTAGGTTTCTAAGGTTTGAAAACAAGTGTTAAATGTTTGCACAAAAGTTTTGGCTTGGGTTAGAGTGGAGGGAAGAAGAAGAATGGCTAAGTCCTAAGTGAAGCAAAAAGGTGAGGGATAAGAACAAAACCACAAAAGGAGTTCCTCTCTTAAGATCATATGGATGATCCAAGTAGCTCCCATCCTTTGGAATAAGCAATCACACAAAGCATAAACTCAAGCAATCATCAATCAAAGTGGAATCTTGGAAAGACTCCCCAATGCATCTTGAATCTCTCTCTCTTAGAAGCTCATGGTAACGGTTCCCCAAATAGGCTCAAGTTAGACCTCCTAGCACAAGAAAACACACATCAAAAGATTCTATAGTACAATCAAAGAATGGACAAGAGGGAGTTTAGAATATGGTCCTTTCAATGTTCATCTTCAAGCTTAAGCATTCTAAAGGCTCAATGCCTAGTTGCTCTTTGACTCCAAATTTGCATAGGGAAGATCCTAAAGTCTAAGTCCATTTTGTCCAATTCTTTGCATTTTTTGTCCAGATCAATCAAAATAAAACACAAGCACAATAGTATATACACAATTATGTGCTCAAATGAGCAAAAGGCAAATGGCATTAACATAAACATGTGCTCAAGTGAGCAAAGAGAAAAGGCAAATGGATAATATGTGCAAGAATAGTAAATTGCGTAAAAGTAAAGAGCAATAAGTAAATGTTAATGGTTAATGGTTAGTGTTACTAGTTAGTGTGCCATAAGGCAAATTTAGTGCTATGTTAAGCAATCGTAATTGGACTTATGTAGAAGTCACAACTATTTGAGGCCGGTCAATAATAATGTAGGCAACGAACACAAGTTAGAAGTCTTGATTAGTGAACCAAGTTCCAACAACTTGCCATTCCAAAATGAAGAAGAGAATTGATCTTGTATTGGTTTAAGCCTTTTGCATGATTTAGAAAACAACCTATCCTTCATGCAAAGCCATTCACTTGATCAATTGATCAAGATGAATTAGATTTGAATCAAGGAAGATTAAGTCTCCCTAATCAATGCTAACTTATCAACCTTTAACTCATTGATCAAAGAGAAAGAAGAAGAAGAAGAAGGAGATGAAGAATGGATAAGGAAATGGAAAGATCAAAATGCATAAGATGAAATGAGATGTACCAATCCATATGTATTGACCAAATGACATTGAAAGTCAAAGTCAAACAATAAGAAATCAGAAATGGGATGAAGATTGGAGATCAAACAACAAGCAAAATATTTTTGGCATTTTTTAATATTAAAATAAACTTGAATTAAAAATAAAAGAAAGGTCAAACTTCAAAATCACTTCAAATCAACCTTGAGAGGTCCAAGTGATTTATCCCAAGTTCAACAAGGTCAAACTAAGTTTGACAAAAAATTTCAGCATTTTTAAAAGTCAGAAACTATTTTTAATCAATTAAAAATGAATAAAAATAACCTAATTGAACTAAAATCTCAAATAAATCTCAAATCAATTATAAAATTGACGAGAATATTTTTGATAGATTCATCATCATCCAAATAGGTTAGGAAAATATTTTTGTATTTTTTGAATATCAAAAACTATTTAAAATGAATTAAAAATAACTAGAAAAGAGAAAATTCACAAAAAATATCAAATGATGAAATAAAAAAAATTAGAAATCAGAATTAGAAACTAGAAATTATTTGGAGAAGAATGCAATTGGTCCCATATTTTTTGGATTTAAAATGAAGAAGATATTGATTTTTGAAAATAATGGGAATAAAAGAAAAAAAATCAGAAAATAAAAAATAAGAAAAAACAAGGAGCGTTGGATTGGATCTCATTAATTGACATGGCCAATCCTGAGATTCAGAAGCGCGCGCTCATGGTAAGTCCAAGTCAATGAGAAACATCCAACATTAAAATAAGTCATAACAATGGAAGGCCACGATTAGATATGGAAAATGAATCCAATGATCCAGATTCAAACTGGCAATGGGACGACCACCGGAGCCACCTTCTTCTCCGGTGAGCTTGTGTTTTCCGGCCAAAATTGCAGGCAACCAAAACTTAACCAAAATACACGATCTATACACCGTTGGAAAGCTGGGATGATGTACATCATCCCTATATCACTCAATTCCACTCTAGATCTCTATATTGAGAGAAATCAGAGATGGAAATTCTGTGATGTTCATGAGAACTTGATGGATTTCAAAAATTAAATGCACAGTAATGATGCCTCCATTGAGAGGACTTCATCCAACACAAAATCCAAGCAAATAGGTCAATAGATGATGAGTTTCGAAGAAAAAAACAGTTGAAGAACAACCTTGGATTCTGGAGATTTGAGCTTGATTCCTTGCTTCCTTTATCAAAACAGAAGATCAATGAACTGAAGGATGAAGGTTTAGAAGCTTTAGATCCAAAGATTCAACCAGATGTAGTTGAATTTTGGATCTGAAAAATTTGAAGAAAAGTGAAATAGCTTCTTTGGTGAGAGGTTAGGTTTTGATTTCTGCAGCAATTCAGGTTGATTCCAGGGTGAATTTTAAATGGAATAGAGCTTCTATTTATAGTGGGAATGGCAATGAGAGGGTGATTCAATCCGTGTGCATGAAGTTGGACATTCCTTGCATGGGCTTGCATGATCATGTACAAGGCCCAAAACCAAAGCCAAATGCAATCTGAAATCATACCAAAGTGAAATGGACGTGTAATTTGAATGGTAATTGCTTGTGCATGGAATATTGAGGTGCTATGCATAATTGAACTAAAAGCTTCTCCTCTTCGAAAATACCAATTGCCAAATCCAAACATGATCATGTGAGTAATGGTTGGAAAGGTTTTGATGTAAGGAACAATTGTTATGTTGGGAAAAAATCCATTTGAGGTGTGGAAATTGGTGAAATTTGAGTTTAAAGTGCAAGGTGCAAAACATGTAAAGGCAAAGTTTCTAAATTTGGCCAATGTTCAAGCCCTTCTGTTTTGATGATGCAAGCCTCAAATGGAAAAACTTCAAACATCAAAGTTGTAGGTATTTTCAAGAAAATCAAAATGGACTTACATTTTGCATCATTTGGATTTTTGATGAAGGCGTTATGGGCACTTGAAGTTGGACTTTTTTGTCCTTTCTATGCATTTGGTCCAAAATGACCTATAATGTCTTGCATTATCATATGTATTTCCTTTGAGATTTTGAAATTTTGTCCAACATAACATTTTAAGTAGACATCTTAAGCTTTCCAATGCATTTTATCCCACCTCAAAATCATAAACAATGAATGAGTTATGTTCTTGGGAAGTTGACCCAAAATTAGGGTTTCAGTCAAAATGACCTATAATGTCTTGGAATGGGAGATGACCTTCCAAGCTTCAAATAAATTTTTTATGAACATGAAAGTTGTTCATATTGTCCTTAAGAACATTGTTTCTTTTGGAACCATCTCCATTTGAACAATACATAAAATGTTAGGTCTCAGTGCATTTCAGAATAGTTAGATGAATTGACTGATCAACTTCTCAAGTCAGATGAATTAGGGTTTACTTGGGGAACAAACCTCAAACCCTTTAACTTGCTTTGATCAAAATGATGAATTGAGATCCTAGGGAGGCATATTTGATGTAGGGATCTTTGGGAACCATTACCATGCTTGCTATCATCTTCTCTTGGCCATATCTCTGCCCCAAGGACCTCTTTGAAGCTCTTGACCTTGTGATTGCTCAAGCTACAAACACAAGATGTTAGTGACATATTTTTTGTGCTTTTGGTTAGTAAACAAAATAAGAAAAACAATAATGTACAAATCAAGCATGCTTGGTGATCTCAAACCACTCACAAGAAGTCCCACCCAAAGGCCAAGGGAACCAAGATGCTTATAATCCTTGAGGCAATGCAAATGCAATGTTATGATGTCATGAGGGATCTTAGGGAAAAATTGGGGTCTTACACTTGTGAAAGACATTTGTCTATGGTTGTGGTTGAGACATTAACTCTCCCTAACCAAGATGTGGAGGAGTTGGAAGACGCACTCGCCAAGATGAAGCGAGAGAAGGATATGTGGGAAGAGCCTTTCCATGCTTTGAGCAAAAAGCATGAGGAGTTGCAACTTGAGTCTAAGGATAAAGATGCACTTAATGAGCTACTTGAAGACCGAGTTAAAAAGAGATAGAGAGAGTCAGAGGTTTCATCTTCCTCTAACATGCCTCAGCCTTCCGTCGCTTGGAAGAAGATTGTTGATCAGCTTGTCCTCGAGAAGACTCATATGAAGGCTTCTTTTGAGACTTAGATCCGACGCATTCGAAGGAAGTACGCGCCTACAGCCAGATCTTCTGACGTTGTTGTTAGGGATCCTTAGGATGACTAGTCTCATTTTCTCTTGTATTTTTCATTTGGTTTCTGAAATTGTACTCAGTGTAATCCTTCCAATTATATAAATAAAAGAGATTTTATGGTCATATCAAGTTGTTGCAATTATTGTTAAATATATGTATATATTTGCAAATAATATAGTAAGTTCCTTGAAAATAAAAATAATCAAGCATTGCATTTCATGCATCATTTGTATAAGCAGGTTTCTCTTTCGCCAGATGTCTCATTGGTATTTCTTTTGTGCTTCAGCCAAGATGACTCATCGGTACAATATTCGCGCCAATCACTCCAAAATTATGGAACATCTTGAGCAAGAGAATAGAGACTTGAAAAGAGGAGATCGCCCGCCTGACTGCCATGATAGAGTCAGTTTTAGCTGCACAGAGTCAGTCTTCTCCAACACCCGCAACTCCTCCTCCTCAGAGGACTATTATTTCAGAGGTGGCTACCTCTACTATTCCTGCAACTGCTGCTCATTTCACCCAATATGCCTACCGGATTCCCGTGTGGAATGCCGCCAAACTTCGTGCCTGAAGGCTTTGTGCCTACATTTGCTTCTATACCGACATCCATGAATCTCCTGTGAACTTTTCATCAATGCTCTTATTTATTCAATTTGTCATTTTATAAGTATTCTCCTTTTGATTTTCTATCCTCATTAATTCATTGTCAGTCGTTACCTAAAATCTGCATGTTTTTCCTTATAAATTGTTATGATTGTTCCTCCAAAATAAGAACATCCAAATTTGAAATATTAATACTCAAAACACTAAATTAGTATTCGTTGATTAGTCCCTTCCATTAATTGTCGAAAAATTATTAGTCTTATTCCGTTGGCATTGCGGTTGATGCACCATCGTCCAATGAGTCGTTGTTGCTTTCTTCTTGTTACCATTATTTTTTCATCCTTCTATTTTGGATTTCATGACATCACTTCCTTTATGAAAAATATTATTTCTCGAACACCCTTCCACATAACAATCAAATTTAAGAAACATTATAAAGTCAGGTGAGCTTTTTATTTTCTATTTGTAAGTTATTTTCTTAAGTATGAATTGTTGAGAATAATAAGTGTGAGTAGTGTGGGTAAGTCCCAAATTGGTTAGAAATATGGAGACTTGAGCATTTATAAATGGGAGAATCCACACATCACCTTAAGGTTTTTGATGAGTATATGGTGTGTCTCTCACAAAGGTGTGTTGCTCATAAAAGGAAAGTCTCCAAAGTAAAAATGCTCTCTCGTATTGACCCCAAAATTGGTATCATGAGTCTTTGGTTCGAGTGAAGGGACCGATTCATTTGTATAGAAAGTATCCCCACATGGTCATGAGTAGAGTGTCCTGTTGAAGAGTGTCAACGACTTTACAAGTGTATATGAGGAAAAAATAGCTTCCGCTTGAGGGGGAATATTATGGATAGACTCACACTTGATGGAGAGTGTTAAGAATAACAAGTGTGAGTAGTATGGGAAAGTCCAATATTGGTTGGAAATATGGAGACTTGAGCATTTATAAGTGGGAGAACCCACACACACCTACTACCTTAAGATTTTATGTGAGTATGTGGTGTGTCTCTGACAAAGGTGTGTTGCTCTTAAAGGAACCCCCAAAGTAAAATGGATCCCTCATGTTGACCCTCAAATTGATGATCCAACATGAATATGTTTGAAGATGCTTTGTTAGATCGACTTCAACACACATGTTTTTCACTTTTTGGGGAAAGTATATTTTTTTTTCTAATTTAATTATCCTTCCAATTTTATTATCCATACAATTTAATACTTTTGCATCATAGTACTCAATAAACAAACAATAAAATCATAGGAATACTCCATTTTTATAAGGTTATCATTTGGATTAATGTTCAAACTCCATTCTTGAATCGTGAGATAATGATTATAGATCTATCAAAGATAAATCATTAATTTCTTATGTTGATCGTTATGCATCGGAAAACCTAGAAGAAAATAATCATTGACAAGGCCTAAAAGAAAATAATCATTGACAAAGTCAATTATATTAATGATTCACTTCTGAATCCACACATGTTTAAGGAAGTTCTGTAATTCTCTTTCGATTACGTTCCTTCTTAACATTTTAACAATCACCCTTCTCTTCATAGTTTTAAAATGTAAACTTTTAATTTTTCATATAGTCTCCTACTCTTCTCTCCTCCATGGTGAGATTATTTTTCAGTCAATTTCCTTATTTAAAACAACATCGTATGTATCTTGATAGGATGTATTTCTCTTTCAAACTTGTCCAACATAAAATCTTTGTAGATATTCAGTCACCAAACTATTGTTATTCACCATATCATCATTATCATATATTATAGGCATCGCTGATGTCTTTGAGAAATTATGTTCGCCTTCTTTGACTTTTTTTTTTGCACTCCTTTCTAATAAATGATTTTATTCCTTGATGATCCATTATTTTTTTAGAGTTAAATATGTTTGTGGTCCTCCTAAATATTTCAAATTTCGTTTTTTGTCCTTTAAAATATTTTCTTCAAAGAATGATCCTCATAAAAATTTTAATCCACGTTTTTGGTCCTTCCTACAACTTACCGACGATTTTTACAACTTAGTGACTGAATTAGCGATGATTTTATAGTTTATTACTTAGCAATTGAATTAGTGACAATTTTAGCGACGGTTTTAATATTAGAGATAATTTTTGTTGAAAACTTTTAGGAGGACCATTATTTAAAGAAAATATTTTAGAAAATTAAAAATGAAATTTAAGATTTATAAAAGACAAAAAAAACATATTTAATTTTATTTTATAACCTAGTACATGAATACATTATTGTTTATTTAAATTTGCTGATTTTTAGAAACTGTGTTTAGAAGAAGAAGATCTAATATGCTTTAGAGTGAAGATTCTTTTCCTCTTTTCAATTTTTAGTTGAATGAATATGTTAGAAGAAACTTTTCATGATAGCATTCTATTTTCCAAAGCAATAATGTTATATTTATTGTTATTGAAAGAGTAAAAAATGTTGATATATATATATATATATATATATATATATATATATATATATATATATATATATATATATATATATATATATATATATATATATATATTAATAGGCGATAACGGTAAATTCATCATTCATATAATTTACTCTATTTTTAATATTATATATAATGACTATCAAATTTTATCAATTATTAATATTTTAAATACATTGATTATAAGTTATAATTATAACTATAATGACTATCAGTTTATGTTCGCGAGTTGATTCGCGAATCCACGGACAGATCTATAAATGATTTGATTCTATTCATTTACAATATATCTATCCCAAATCATAGTAACAAGTATAATTTTGATTCAGATATTGAATTTGAGTTTTGTAATTTGTAGATAGGTTTATTTAATCCATTAATATAGTATTAATAATTTTTTATTTTTTATTATTATTTTAAATAAAAATATAAAATTAATTTCACACTAATAAATATGATTTTAAAAAAATAATTTATTTTTCACCAATAATACTACTAAACAAATGAATTTATGTAATTTTAAGATTAAATGTTATTTTTATTTTCTTTTATATCATTTCTAATTTATGTATTTTACGAAGATAACGTGTCTCGTTGAATTTTATATTATAATAATGTGTTATGTCGTGTTGATAAATTTTATTAGATATTATATAATATATTTTATCAAATTTGAGTATTAAAAATGAACATAATTGTATTAAGTTGTGTAATAATTTTTTTAAATTGAAAAAAAATATAAAAAAGTTATTTTTTATTTTAAACACAATCTGCGAACCCAACCGATCGATCGATTTTGACGAAAAAATTATAGGTTAGACGAATTCAATCTATTAAAATTTAAATAAGTTGAGTAACTAGTTAGGTCAAATCCAATCTAATCCAACATGTATAAGTAAGGATTAATAATTTCAACTTTAATATTCTCTCACAATTGAGTTGATTTTCATTCGTCATTGGTAAGAGATTACCTCTATAATATTAATGTATTGAGTTTAATTTTTAAAAACGATGGTAAAATAAACATTAGTGTGTCTATTTAATTAGTAGTTATTCTTTTATAAGTTTAATATTTTATAACAAAAAAATATTTTAGTTTATATAATATATATATATATATATATATATATATATATATATATATATATATATATATATATATATATATATATTAATTTTTAAGTAGTATACATGTATTTTTTTTTGTAAAACTATATGCATGTGTTATTATTCGTACTCATGTGTATGCAAGAGTATTTGACTAGTTATTAAATATTATTTTATATTATGCATTTGTAATAATAAAGGTACAAAAATAACTATTAAAAATGATTTTATAATTTATTTATTTATTAATATTTTCTTAATAAGTGAAAAATACTTAATATACTATGATTTAGTATATCTTTTAATGATTTTCATATACATATTATTGAGATTCTTGTAAATCAGTTTATTCTTTAATAATTTATGAAGAACTTACATATGCTTAGGAATGTTAGCATATTTTTGTATTTATTTTTTTCTTCTGTGTAAAAATCATTTTTTATTTATTAAAAAAAGTTCGATACTAAAGTAATAGTAATTAGTAAAATTTATGTATAATTTTAATCTAATTGATTTGAGTTTGACTAATATAGGTGAATTCAAATCTCATGGTCAATACGAAAATATTCTTTCTCTACAAAGAATTTTAAAGTTTTAAAATACTCTTTCTATCGATGAGTTCACCTTGAAAAAAATTATAAATATTTTGTAAAATTAGTTTATACTTTATTGAATATACTTTCGTACTTTTTAGTTGAAGTACTAATGTAAAAAAATATTGGAGTAAACTTTTCATGATTTCATTCTACTTTCTAAGATATTGGTTTTGATATTATTGAAACATAAAAAAAGAAAAAGAAAATAATAATACCACTCATCATATATGAAAAAAAGGAAAAAAAGAAAGGTCCAAATTAGGGAATAGAAACAAACAACCTACTTTATTTCACTCTCTAATTAAAAAGTACCTCCTAAATAAAATCCAAATTACATTGTATATAAAAAAAACAACTAACTTAAAAAGAAATAAAAATCTATTTTTTTTCTTTTGTTTGATTCGATTTTCCATTGAAACTGAGGCTGAGCTCTAGGTTTACCTGAGTCTCAATGGCTTCACTCGGTTCAGTTTGATTCACCAATGAAGTCTCTATAGTTTTCACATTAGTATTTTCTAAAAAGGATTTCAAAAGTGTTTCCGAGTTGATAGAAAGTTGTGGTTTTGTTTTGAAAACTTGTCCACTTCTCTTGAATTGAGTTTTCTCTTTGATGTCGATATTGGTGCCTTTTGCCACATGGCGTATATCATAGGTTGTTGAAATTGGAAGGACGTGATTTTCAGCCACAGGTGTAGCTGATGATATATTTTCATCAGCAACTATAACATCATTAATGTCTGATCCAGTCAGCACGGCTTCAACTGCAGCTTCACATCGGCTCCATTCTCCTCTCCAAAATAAACCTAGTGCTCCATATGTTGGATTTACCAATCTACCTGAAGCCTCGTACAATAGTGATCTAAAAACAGCTGAAAATATGTGAAAAAAATAAACAAAAATTTAATTCAATTATTATTTTAAATTAAAAAATATATAAACTATAATCTATGAAAATATTTGAAGATGGATTGAAAATTAAATCATCCTATGCAAACACAATTAGTATACTAATCCAAGAAGATAAATTCCACTATTTACTGAAAGATGCTTATTTAAAAATAGAGCAAAATTGTGTATGATTTGATCCAACATTGATTTTTAGCATTTAACGAGATTTAACTTTAGGACTTTGAGAGAAATACACAATCAAATCTCAAACCTTCACTAACAAACAAATCTTTAGTTCATTTAAAAATATGATAGAGATTATAGATAGGTTGGTACCCGGGGCATTTTGATTAGAAGCATTGGCAAGAAGGTTTAGCAAGCCAGTTCGGCCAAAGAATTTGGCAAGGAAGAGGGTAGCATTGCCTTGAGATTCAGGAGAACTAATCCACTCAAGGCAAGGCTTGATGATGCAATCTTCACTGCATCCTTTACGAAGAACGCGACAACCATTGCAACTCAATTTCATGGTGGTTTGATGAAGGAAAAATATGAATGCTATAGGAACTATCTTATGGGGGGTATTTATTAATTAATTAGCCAAGTGAATTGGTAAAGGTAATCGGTAGGCTTGGTAATTAGGAGATTGATTTTGTAAAAATATAAAAGGTTTGCCTTTTGTAGTTGGTAATAAGAGGATAAAAACGTGGGACACAATTACGGAAACAAAAGTGTGATGGTTATAGTGACGTAAAAATGAAAATGAAAGACTTAAAAAGCGATATTTCTCATGAGCTAAGTGTGAGTAAATAATAAAAAAGTTATATGAAACTCCATAAAAAAAAGAAAGAACTTTGCTTTGTCCCGATTTTATGTTGATCAAATATTTATCTTGATTTTATTTCCTTTTTGAAAGAATTTGGAAACTAGAGACCGTGTGCTTGCCCATTGTTTTTGTTGTGGTTTTCATAAAATATACTCTCTCTTAAATATATAGAATAAATATAAAAAGTATTTTTTAAATTTTTGTTTGTGAGTTTGGATGAGAGGAATTATATTCATTCGCGGGAAATGATAAAATAAAAAAGATTATATGAGATATTTCATTCCGAATAAATTATAAGTAAAACTTAATTTGCGTACACATGAGTTTGAAAATAATTCCTAGTCTTAGTTTTACATAAATTAGACGTTACTATTAGAAAATGAAATTTAGGTTAAGCGCGAAAATGAGTGACTTGTTTTTTAAATTTAATTTTATTTGATAAAAAATATAAAACTATGGGAGAAAACTAAAAAAGTGATTCACAATTAATAAAAGTATGTTTAAAAAGAGATATAATAAATTTTTAGTGCTTTCCAAATTTGGTTCTTTATAAATTTAATGAAATTGCCTTATAAATATCAATATTGTGTGCTACATCTAATAAGAGATATGATAGATATTTTATTCTTTTCAAGTTTGATTCTTAACTATTGAGTACAAGATTCAATCTCTAACCAATGTATATGAAAAATGTGTTGTAATTGTTAGTAACAAGTTAAATTAATTAAAATTAACATGCACTTCAAAAATAACATGACGTTTGATAATTGAGTGAAGGATACTAGTTATACCAACGATAGGATAGAGTACAATAGTATTCACTTCATTATAATTATTCTCATTAATATTATTTAAGATTTTTATTAAAACTTTAATACTTCATTAACTGGAAAATTCATTTATTATAAAAGCGCGTTATTCTGAATTTAAATATATAAAAAATAAAATCTTGATTAATAACTATAAATAACTTATTTACATTATACTTGAAACTTTAATAAATATTGTTGCCAAAGATTAAACCATCAACCAACAACTACACACATTTAGTTCATTTAGAACATACCTGTTGAACTACCTACCTCATTTTTTATATGTATTTGATATAAATGTGAATTAAATATATGCATTTTTTCATTAGATTAATAGCATTTTTAAATAATTAATATAATATTAATAAAATAATATTTATTTTTCTATTATATAGCATTTTGAATTATTACAGAATAAACACAACAGACAGTAAAGTATAATTGATTAAGATAAAATATGCTAGGGGGAGTGGTTGATTTAACCAGTTATGAATTCAGTCAAGATTTCCTTAATACATATGAAACATTAAATTACCTAACCTCAGGATGTTCTTCCTTAAGTCCTTAAGGAAGAAACTATTAAACTACCAATTCTTACTCAAATGTCCATTCAATTAATCATTGGTTTTAATCATAAACAATATCAAGGTTTGCGGTGGTTTACAAAAATTACTAGTCCTAGATAATGCAATCATAAACCCAATTGTGTGAAAACCCTAACAATCACAATCCTGTTATTGATAGTCATAGATCAATTTGTATTTGTCCGATACAAAAGCATAATAACCTCACACAATTGAATTGAAATAAGTAACATAGTAATAAGGAAATCATTTGTTCGAATTCATAACATACGATCAAATCAGGACCACCCCCCTAACATAGGGGGTTTAGCCTCTCATGGTGTTCAAAGAAATCATAGTATTGAGATTAAACATTACAAAGAACTAGGAGATTTTGATCTTCAATGATCGATGCCCTTGAATCTCGCCGTCTTCAAATCCTCCGTAGTAGCTATCTTTTCAGTGCAGTGTTTTCTTTCGTACGTCAAAAAGTGTCTTCTCCTCTCTTTCCCAAGCCTTCTAATAGTTTCAGATGGATTTTCCCCAAGCAAAAAGTCCAAACTACCCTTAATGAGCAGAATAGATTCACATGGCAAAAATTTAAGTTTCTAAGCCGCGCCCATCAACACGGGCCGTGTGGATTCACACGGGTGCCCGTGTGTGCTGTCCAACATGATTATTTTCATATTAAGTTACAGAGGCATCAACACGGGCCGTGTTCCTACACACGGGTGCCCGTGTTAACACTCTGTTTTTTCTCTCCAAGCTTCCTTTGCCTGACCAACAACACGGGCCGTGTTGTGGCACACGGGTGCCCGTGTTGACCTGCTGAATCTTCATATTTTTGCCTCTCTGCGCATCCACAACTCCACTATCAGTTCTTTTAAACTTGTGCAACGACCTGTAACAATAAGACTACCAAACCGAAGGATAACAGAGACCTTTTTGACATAAACATGTAATAAAATGAAATGTGATAACAAACTAACAAAACATGATAAATGACTATGAAACAACTATAAACAAACATAAATCTTACCAAAGTGATGAAAATATGTTGGATTAACGGTGGGAATTCAATGGAAATGGTGACCGATCAGTTAGTAAACAAAAGAAGAAAAGCAATAATATACAATACAAGCATGCTTGGTGATCTAAAACCACTCACAAGAGGTCCCACCCAAAGGTAAAAGGAACCCAGAGGCTTATGATCCTTGAGGCTTTGCAAATGCAATGTTATGATGCCATGAGGGATCTTAGGGTCAAAATTGGGGTCTTATATATATATATATATATATATATATATATATATATATATATATATATATATATATATATATATATATATATATATATATATATATATATATATATATATATATATATATATATATATATATATGTATATATATACATATATATATATATATACATATATATATATATATATATATATATATATGTATATATACATATATATATATATATATATATATATATATATATATATATATATATATATATATATACTAGCATATGTTCATAATACAGGTTGACAACCAAATCTAGCAATTCTTTTCTTCGGGATGACAATTATCCTTCTTGGTTAGCCTATTAATGTTAAGGATCTTCGGTATTATTCCAAGTTCCTAAAGATAGTACTGAACATCTAACTAGTGCTTTGATAATAAATTTACATGAGAGACACAATAATAGTGTTTGATGATGAAGATTGGCAAGACAAGGTGGAGATATTTGTAGCTATTGGACATGGATTGGCCACTAAGGAGATAACTGTCTATCTAAATCAACTGCTATGGAAGCTCAGCCATCCATAGTCAATACTTGAAATGGAGCTGCAACCTTTACCTGAGGTGAAAAAGGATCAACAAATGTGAAAATAGAGTCACCCGCTATATATTTATTGCAGAAGATTATTGTCCATAAATGTTATAAAGAGTACATAGATATAACATTCATACAATAAACAACATTTATGGACAAGGAAATGCCTCTTCTTTGGTATATGTCTTTGCTATATATTTTATTTTTGTGCTATGAAGTTTGAGGCTTTGCAAATGCAATGTTATGATGCCATGAGGGATCTTAGGGTCAAAATTGGGGTCTTATATATATATATATATATATATATATATATATATATATATATATATATATATATATATATATATATATATATATATATATATATATATAACTAGCATATGTTCATAATACAGGTTGACAACCAAATCTAGCAATTCTTTTCTTCGGGATGACAATTATCCTTCTTGGTTAGCCTATTAATGTTAAGGATCTTCGGTATTATTCCAAGTTCCTAAAGATAGTACTGAACATCTAACTAGTGCTTTGATAATAAATTTACATGAGAGACACAATAATAGTGTTTGATGATGAAGATTGGCAAGACAAGGTGGAGATATTTGTAGCTATTGGACATGGATTGGCCACTAAGGAGATAACTGTCTATCTAAATCAACTGCTATGGAAGCTCAGCCATCCATAGTCAATACTTGAAATGGAGCTGCAACCTTTACCTGAGGTGAAAAAGGATCAACAAATGTGAAAATAGAGTCACCCGCTATATATTTATTGCAGAAGATTATTGTCCATAAATGTTATAAAGAGTACATAGATATAACATTCATACAATAAACAACATTTATGGACAAGGAAATGCCTCTTCTTTGGTATATGTCTTTTCTATATATTTTATTTTTGTGCTATGAAGTTTGTACTAAGTTTATCTTTTATTATGGTTATGAATAAAAGTAAGAAGTGTTTGTCAAGTACTTTGAATGACTGATACTATGATATTAAATATTTTCTTTAGTCCTCTAAGATAATCTACTTGTCTGTAATTTTACAACTTCATAAACGATCATTCTATTGTCTTTTATATTGCATTTATTTTATGGAAGTAAATCACACACCACAAGTTTCTAACTCTAATCAAACCATAAATTTGTCATACATAAAGTTGTTATCTCATGAATACATATACTAGATACAAAATTGAAGGCAATAGATACAAAATAAATCTAAGAAGTGTTATCTCCATTTAGATGATATTACACTACAATAATCTTTTGCAATAAATATATAGCGGGTGACTCTATTTTCACATTTGTTGATCCTTTTTCACCTCAGGTAAAGGTTGCAGATCCACTTCAAGTATTGACTATGGATGGTTGAGCTTCCATAACAGTTGATTCAAATAGACAGTTATCTCCTTAGTGGCCAATCCATGTCCAATAGCTACAAATATCTCCACCTTGTCTTGCCAATCTTCATCATCAAACACTATTATTGTGTCTCTCATATAAATTTATGATCAAAGCACTAGTTAGATGTTCAGTACTATCTTTAGGAACTTGGAATAATACCGAAGGTCCTTAACATTAATAGGCTAACCAAGAAGGATAATTGTCACCCCGAAGAAAAGAATTGCTAGATTTGACTGTCAACCTGTATTATGAACATATGCTATATATATATATATATATATATATATATATATATATATATATATATATATATATATATATATATATATATATAAGTCTAATTATGCTAAGAAAATGGACATTTTGTGCCATTTATTGCGCCAAAAATAACATAGAAAATTATACAAGGAAGTTAATAGAATGAAAACTGGTAATATAGTTCACTTCTATGAGAATAATTTTCTTGTGACATTCGGAAAGTTTTATAATACCATTTAAAGAATTAAAGAAAGGATAATGATATGTATAACAAAGTATACTCTCGTGATTGTTTCGCACACACAACATGCAGTGAAGTGGGATGGGACCCTTTAATTTTAATTGTGTCATGTTTTCACTCTAATGGTATATAATCCAATGGCTTAAGCTTATTTGTGATAGTTTCGTGATTCTTTGCTACAAATAGCATTGCTTAGTGATAAGCTCTTTTCAAAAGTATCTATGATTTATCCATTATGTAAGATATTGGATCGAACTCTAGTATGATTGAAAGGTAGTTTGTTGGTTCGACAATTCGACAGGATTTTAACATGCCGTCGAAGTCTGTTCACATGCTGTAGTCGAAGTATACTATGATGGTTAACATGTCGAATTGGGTCTGTTTATTATGCCCAATTATTTAAGTTAACTTATTCTCTAAGTTAACTTGTGTATGTGTAAAAGCTCATTAGTTTAGTATGTTTGTTTTCTTATAAATAGTATACTAGTCTCTCATCATTCCATAACGCAAATTCTAATTAGTGTGAGAGAGGTTATTTGTTATTCTGTAACACTTGTAATCTTGTTTCAAAGAGAAAGTAAATAATAGTAGTTTATAACCAATTTTATTGTGTTCTTATTGTTTCCTTCTTTTCTATCCTTGTAGATTTCTTACCGATCAACAAACACTCTTAAAATTTTTAAAAATAATTTTTTAATAAAAAAATAGATTTTTTTTTAAAAAAAGCTAGCCAATATCAAACATAAATCCATATGTTTTCATCATATATCTTTGGATACAATATTCTTCAACAATAAATAGTTAGAGATTTTTTCCTAATTTTTTTTCGATATTATGATTAGGATTTTTCAATTGATCTATGAATGATTGTCTTCTCTGACTTTAAAATTTTTCCTCATCATAACACCTATATCGACTAAAGGATACAATTTTTCCTGAGTGGTTAAAAGTCGATTATGTACATTTTTTGATACTTTATTACCAAAATTCACATTCTAATTTGCCTTCTCGTTATCCTTTATTGAGATATGTACAACAATGATGTTTGATGATCTTTTAAATAACTTAGTAGGAATTTTAAAATATCGTGTCATATTGTGGTGTTAATAGTTTGAAAACCAATTTTGAATCATCAAAAACACATATACCATTTTGTCTTAAACTCAAATAATATTTAACATTTGAAGATTAAGGCTTTGTACTCAATCTCGTGGTTATAACATTCTTATTTTAATTAGAATGAGTCGTATTGATATCTTTTGAAATAAAATAATTACCTGTCAGATTCATAATTCTTCTCTGAAATGAAGTAGAGGTGTAAAAATTTTAATATTAATTATCATATTTATAACCACATTGGGATAGTTGTTAAAAAAATCATATATGATACGGTCCTCGATGAATTTCACATATACCTATTACAAAAAGAATTGTAAAAAAATCAACAATCAAATTAGCGATGCGTCCATTCAAAATTAGTTTCAATAATATATACTTGATCACACAAAATTTTGATATAACATAAAATTAACGATGCATCGGGTCATATTTAATTATTCTAAAAGAGAAATAGAAAGCTAAAACTAACTTCTCGATCGAGGAATATCTAATTTCTTATCATTCAAACACCTACTCAAATTATATACAACTCTTCCTACATTGTTTTTATCTTCATCATGTACTAAGCTATGAAATCTATAATTTCATAGTCTCCTTAAGTTTAGAGAGGGTTGAATTCTATCATATTGTTCCCTATGCTTCTTTAGGAAACACTTGAATTCATCAACTCATTTCAAAATAACATGGCGACTGCCTTGTTCAGGAACAAAATGTGGACATGTCTTTTCAGAACTTCTTTTTGACCAAAGGTTAGTTGCCATTAATGGGCAGTGTTATAAAGACTAAGTTTGCATCTTAAAAATACAAAGTCATACATAAAAATTTAAATTCTATTGAGAGAATGTTAAAGTTCAAATTTTATATCAATTCCAGTGTAATAAAAACTTGATTGAATTGCATATGTTAGAACTTAGCTGGATTGAAGAATAGTGATATTTAATTTTGGCATTGATGATAAAAAGAAGTAAGAAAACGATTTTATCCACCTTATATATTAAGTGCAACCTTTTAAATCAAAATTAGAAATTCATGTAGTATTGTTTGCAATAATGATGAAAAAAATCACAAGTATATTACAAGTATTTAGTGAGATTCATATTATATAGTTTATATTAAAAAATAAATAGATGTATTGGGCTAAATTCTAATCCCCTACTTGGTTTTATGTCACCTTTAGTTTACACCAAATCCCTAATCTCTTACTTGTTCATTTAAAAATTTAAGGTAAAAGATTATGTTCACCCAAAAATGTTTGTAACTAGTGGAAACAACATTCATGAGAATGCTAGTCGTTATTCAAACGGGCTTCCCATGTTTGATAAAGATAAAATTGATTATTAGAAGGATAAGTTGTAGAAATTCATATGAGGGTAATGAGACCTTAAAATGTGATACTTCCAAGAGTATCCATGACTTTGTTTATATGTCAACTATGAGGGTAACAAGCAAGTAAATGATTCCAAGGTAATTGTTTGTGTCACATAATATACATTATTCCAAATTGAAGTTAATAAAGATATAGAATTTTTTACAAGGTTCCAAAACATAGTCTTTAGACATAAGTCTCTTGATAAGAGATATATAACTGTTGATCATGTGAAAATAATCTTGAGAAAGTTCTAAAATTTTGAAATAGAAACATAACAAGAGTGGCTTCAACAACAAGAAGAAAGTTCTCTTAAAAACTAAGATGATTCCTTTGATGAAAATGAGAAGCATGAAAGCATCGTGGAGTATGGTCTGAATCATGAAGATTTATTAGAGGGTTAAATAGACTACATCTCCTAAAATGTAAGCAAGATTTGATTTACACTTCCGTAAAATAACTTTTTTGATTTTCCTTTGTAATATGAAGATTTCTTATCTATGACCCTTAGTGCAATATTTATTGACGTGACTTGTTTATATGTCATTTTTTTTTAAATTTAACGTGAATTTTATTTTAGTTTTTTTTTAAATATTTATTTTTTAATTTTATTTAATTTTTTTATAACGAGAGGGGTAAATGAAAACTCACTCACATTGCAGGGGATAATTTTTTTTTTCTGTTTTCATGATAAATGAGCTCACATACTAGAGGATGTCAATTTCATTTCTTGTGATATATAGTTAGTTGAATGAAAGTTTTTAGGGTTGACTAGGTGATTAAGATAATCTTTATTAGAGGAATATGATACCTGAGCATGTAACTAATTATCCATCTATACATGATAAAAATGTTAGAAGAAGATGAGAAACTTTTCACTAGCAAATTAAGAAGCTTATGGAGCATAAGAAGCCTACATTGTTAAATCGAAAGTCAAACTTTTTGATGATTCACATCTAGGAGCGCTGTAAATAGTAGGTTGGTTAGTCCACAAGTTAACAACCGGGGTTGCATTCAAGCTACTAGCTGATGGTTTTGCTGATGAAAGTGACAACAACATAACACACATATTGTGAAATTCAGAATCTGAATTTTTATCATGTGATTGTTCTTGGTACCATATGTCATTATTTGTAGGGAATCCATTAAACCAATTAGGAGACATTGGAGAATGTTTAATATTCTATAAAAATATTTGCTTGAATGAATGCAATGATTTTTTTGTCACTTTGATAGCTTATTTATCATGAAAACAAAAAAAAAAATTTACCCCCTGCAATGTAAGAGAATTTTCATTTACCCCCTCGTAATAAAAAAAATATAACAAAAAAATAAAAAAGAAAATTTTAAAACAAAAAAAAAAAAATTAAAAAAAAAAATTAAAAGTTAAAAATTTTAAAAAAAATTTAAAAAAATTTAAATCCACGTTGATTAAAAAAAATTAAATGACACATTGACAAACCACGTCAGTAAATAGTGCACCTAGAGACCGTAGATATGGAATCTTCACATTATAAGGAGGAATAGAAAAAATTCTTTTACGGGGATGTGAATCAAATCTCGCTTATATTACAAGGGATGTCATATATTTAACCATTGATTAGAAGATGACTTAAGAAGAGTGATTTCAAGGGAAACAAAGAGGTTTAATGGAAACATTGGATGAGTTAGAAGATTCCTCTTATCTTGAATATTCATTAAATAATGACTATGATGATGGGTTATTCTCTCATTTATGAGCAATATAAAATAGGTCTTGCATAGAAGATTAAGACATTATAGATTCACATTTGTCTTATAGCTTAATAAACTTAATCTGAAAATAGGTGGGTCTTGCACCGAAGATTAGGACATTAGAGCTTAAGATTTGTCTTAAAGCCTAATAAAGCTAATATGGCTTGAGGTTTACCCAAATTGATATTCCAATGACATGTCTTTGTGATGTATTCTAAGAAAATAACTTTTGAAAATCTTCTTTCATATTAAAATATTGTTTCTACCTCTAAACCATTATAAAATTTACACAACGACTTGTTTAGACTAGTGAAAATGGCTATATTGAGAGTAAAAATTATGGATTACTCATTGTTGATGATTATAGTAGTTAGACATGGATTAAGCTCCTTAATAATAAGAATGAAACATTCAATGTTCTCTACCTACTGCAAACAAGTGCAAAATGAGAAATATTTCATCAATGTAACTATAAGAAGGGATCATGGTGGTGAAATTGAAAAGACAAATATTAATATTTTTTTAGAAGAAAATTGAATTTTGAATGATTTCTTCTCACCTACAACTCCACAGGAAAACAAATTTTTAGAGCAGAGAAATAGATCTTTACAAGAGGCGGAAAGAGCTATGATCCATGAGAAAATTATTGTAAATTATTTTCGGGAAAAAGGAGTAAATCATTGCATGTTACATTCAAAATTGAATCTACAAATACCTATTAAGAAGAAGACCCCATATGAAGTGTAGAAAGGAAGAAAACCAAACTGTTATGAATGTGTTGTCCAGAAAACAGAGTATGGTCGGTTTCTTGATTAGCAAGAAAACCACAAAGCAAAGAAAAAGAGAGAAGAGAAGAGAAAGATAATTTAAAGTGGTATAAAAACTAGATTGCTAATTCAATTACACATTAGAGAACAATATTTACAATTGAATGTCAACCATATCACTTCCTCCATTTGATTAGGACTATTGGAGATTTTTTTGAGAGGTGATGACTGTTATGCTATTTATAATAAAACTAAACCCTATTTTTCAACTAACATACTAAACAATTGACTCGACAGACTGACCCAATTCGACATGCTAACAACCTAACATATTTTGACAGATACGCTAGCTCTTCGACTTTGACAAAGTTTTCTACAACACTAGCTTATAACCCATAAGCTACAAATTTCTAACTTGGAATAAACTCTAAACCTTAAAACTAACTAGTTGTCATCATGCAGTCCTATAAGTTGCATATAGTGGAAAAAATTTCAACTTGGTAATGTCTTGGTGATCATATCAGCAACTTCTCACCATTCGAAACCTTCAGCACTTGGACTTCTCCATGCTCAATTATCTCTATGACAAAATGCAGCCTCACATCGATGTGCTTGGCTCATTCATGATAGGCTAGATTCTTTGACAAATGTATTGCACTTTGACTATCACATTTAGCAGTGATTGTTTAACCTTGAAGTTTCAGTTCCTTAGCAAAACCCTCAACCATAGTACTTCTTTCATAACTTTAGTGAGGGTAATATACTTTGTTTCAGTGGTTGATAAGGCAACAACCTTCCGAAGTATTGCTTTCCAACTAATTTGTATGCCAAACATAGTGAACACATACATGTAGCGATACAATTTTGAGGTTAAAATATTGATTAACTTAACTCGCAAACTAAGAGTTGTAACAACTCATTTTTAGTATTAATTTCTTATATTATTATACTATTTTATTTTATTTATTTGGGGTGTTAATTAATTAATTAATTGGTTGTTAGGCAGTGTAATAATTGATTATATTAATTAATTTGGTGTGCTAATCAATTATTTAGTTGATATGAGATATAATGAATAATTGAATTAATTTACTTGGTGGGTATATTTTGTTGGTTTAATTTATTTGAACTAAGTAGAGATATTATAATACTATGTCTTATTGAGCCTAATAATTAAATTAGAGGTATCAATTCCTTAGGCCCAAATATAATACTAGGATAGTAAGAGGTGAGGAGAGTGAGAAGTAGCACTCACTTGGTCATTTTCAAGGCAACAGAGAAAGAAAAAAGAAAAAGTAAGGAGAAGAGGGGAAGAACAAGGGAGAAGCTAGGATTTCCAGAAAATTAAAGAGGTAAGGGGGAGAATCCTTATTATTATGGGTTAGTATAATTGGGTCAATGGGTAGAAATATGTTTAGGTTGAAATTCCTAATTTTTATGATTTTTGAAATTATTAGGTTTTGATGAGTAATCTTTGATTTGTGATGATTAATTGCGTTTGGAATGGATATATGGGTGAAATTGAGGGATAGATTGAGAAGCCACTTAGTTTATTAAATTTCATTACAGTAATGGTAACGTTAAGAAAAAATCCAGTTTTAAGCTGTGTAACCGGTTACCCCAAAAGTGTTAACCGATTACATGCAAAAAAATCTACCCAGAAATTGAATTTTGTTTCGAGTTAACCGGTTACCCCAAAAGTGTTAACCGGTTACCTGCTAAAAATTTATCCAGAATTTGAATTCTGTTTCTGGTTAACCGGTTACCCCAAAAGCGTTAACCGGTTACCACTATTGAAAAAAGGAAAATTGAGAACTTTTAAAAGCTGTAACCATTTTGAAATAAAACCTAAGTGTGCGTATTTGATAATTAGCCTATATATATGAATAGTATATTTGTTATGAATGTGTATACGTACAATTGGTAGATAATTCATAGAGTTGAATTATGATTGTATGTGGAATGTTAAGATGGTAGAGATGATCTTAATTGCATATATTATTGGTATTTATACATTCATTCATGGCATGGTCGGCTTTATGGTGGAAGCGGTGAAACTGTGGGTTCACATGGTAATAGACATTGATCCTTGAATGGAAATAGGCGTAGAAGACGTTGATCCTTAATTGGAAATAGGCGTAGTGGCTTTGATCTTGTCCGGATCGAAAGTGTGGCTTGGATTCTAGATATTGAATCGGAAAGCGGTGAAACATTGGGTTCACATTGCGGTACCACATGCATAGAGTCACGTGTCTTGCATTGAGTCACATTAGCGTTATGTGATAATTGAATATATGCATTGATGCGATTGTTATGTGTGTATGAGATATGGTAATTGAGTTTGGTGATGTTTGGATACATAACTTGGTAAAATGTGTGATTATGTGATAATTATAGTTACGTGTATATTTGGGAATATAACATTGGATTTTAATATTATACTCCTTGAGTTTTGATGTATGCTTGAAACATGTGAAATAAATATTGGTTAGTATTATTTACATGGTTATACAAGGTGTGATGAATTCCTTTAATTGCTGATTTAATCATTGTGCCTTATTATACTTCTTCATAATGATTCGAATTCTCACCCTTCTGTTTGAATGTTGCCTTTACATGGGCATCGTGCAGATACTCAAGAGTAGTATTGCTGAAGTAAGTGGAAGATAGCTCACTCGAGATTTAGCCGGAGAGTTTCTGTGTTTTGGTTTAGAGACTAGGTAGTGAGTCAATGCTCTGGTCATGTAACACTGGGTAGATTAGTAGTATTGAACCCATGTCTTATTTGGATACGTATTAGGTTATTACTTGTGAACATGTTTATTTGCAATTTGCTGTTTGAGAGGCCATAGTGCCAAATAGTCTGGATATGGTTTTATTCTATCCTGAGGAGATTATTGAGAGATGATCATGGTATGGGACATGAATCATTTTATGAAATACATGAGTATTCATTATTTTCTGTTGCGAACGCATATTCTTGTATATTCATGATATTTGAAATGTGTTATTTTAAATGACTAGGTGTATTGTATATTGATGATGAATGATGTTGGTTTTTGAAAGCTTTTTAGTTTTTGAAAACGTCGATGTGACGCCCTTTTGTTTATATGCGTGCTTATTCACTCTGATTATATGTTAAGTATTTTGGGGTATAAAAAGGGGTGTTACATTAGTGGTATCAGAGCATGGTCGACCAGTTGGTCAATAGTCGTTAATATTTTCCAATCCTGTTGTATTTGATTTGTGTATCTGACAAGACCGATACTGTTTGTCTGGTTGTTCGGGCAGTTTAGGATGATGGTTGCAGGCAGGAATGATGATGCCATTGCTGAGGTGTTGAGGATGTTGGCTGGCTCCATTGGTCAGATCCTTCAAGCGAATGTTGGTAACCGGAATGGAGATGATGATAAGTTCCGTGCTTTGGGGAGGTTCCAGTGGAACAATACTCCTGTCTTTAAGGATGAGCATGAACCTGATAAAGCTCAAGCTTGGCTGAAGGCAATTGAGAAGATCTTCAGAGTCATGAACTGTACTGATGCTCAGAAAGTGCAGTTCGGTACTCATATGCTTGAGAAGGAAGCTGAAGATTGGTGGAACAACACTCTTCAGAGGTTTGAAGAAGATGGCATTGCGGTTACTTGGGCTCTTTTCCGTGATGTCTTCTTGGAGAACTATTTCCAGAAGATTGTCGTGGGAAGAAAGAGGTGGAGTTCCTTGAATTGAAGCAAGGAAATGGTACTGTTGCGGAATATGTTGCTAGATTTCAGGAGCTTATCAAGTATTGTCCTCATTACAATACTGCTAATGCTGAGAGATCTAAATGCTTGAAGTTTGTGAATGGCTTGAGACATGATATCAAGAAGGCCATTGGTTACCAACAGATTACTCGTTTTGCGGAGTTGGTTAACAAGAGTCAGATTTATGATGAAGATAGTAGGGAGAGTGCTTCTTTTTACAAGAGTTTGAAGGGGAAAAATCAGGATCGTGGGAAACCATATGATGACAAGAGGAAACAATCTGGTTTTGGCAAGAAGCCAAGTGGGGGAGGATCTTCTACTCCACTTAAGTGTTTCAAATGTGGTGTTGAAGGTCATCGTGCTGTTGATTGTGGTAAGGATTCTGTGATATGTTTCAAGTGTGGCAAGAGTGGTCACAAAGCAAACAAGTGTGGAGTTGGTTCGAGTGTGACTTGTTACAATTGTGGTGAGAAAGGTCACATTAGTACCAAATGTGATAAGACGAAGAAGGAGCAGACGAAGGGAAAGGTGTTTGCATTGTCTGGTGCGGAGGCCACTACCGATGATAGGCTAATCCAAGGTACGTGCTTTATTAATGGTACACCTTTGATTGCCATTATTGATACCGGTGCAACACATTCTTTCATTTCTTTGGATTGTGCTAAGAGATTGAATCTTATATTATCTGATATGCGTAGAAGTATGGTCATTGATACATCTGCTATGGGTTCTGTTTCTACTCCTTATGTGTGTCTGAATTGTCCGTTGAGTATCTTTGGTAGGGATTTTGGAATTGATTTAGTTTGTCTTCCTTTAGAGCAGCTTGATGTGATTTTAGGTAAGAATTGGTTAGAATTTAATCGGGTGTATATCAACTGTTTTGAGAAGACGGTTATTTTTCCTGAGGTTGGTGCTAAGGAAGAGTGGTTTGTGTCTGCTAAGCAAGTTGATGAATCGGTGCAAGATGGTACCGAGTTGTTTATGTTGTTGGCAACTTTGGATATTCGTGAGAAGAGGACGATTGAAGAATTGCCAATAGTTTGTGAGTTTGCGGAGGTATTTCCTGAAGATATAAGTGATTTACCACCGGAACGTGAGGTTGAGTTTTCGATTGATTTAGTTCCTGGAACAAGTCCTGTATCGATGGCTCCCTATATAATGTCTGTGTAGGTGTTTAATTGGCTGCATTATATGGTAAAACACTAGCTGGATTCTAATGTCTTGACTGATGTCATGACATGGTGTGTATGTGTGACTACATTGTAGGTTAGAATATCTAACTGTACTCTGATGTCTTGGCTGATGTCATGACACACTTGAGTAGTTACTGCAGGATTAGCTAATACAGGATTTATTGAATGTCAAACTGGAGACTGTGACATTCATCCCTGTCAGCAGCTACTGAGGAATAGAACAGTTGGTGTTCTGTTAGAGCTCAGTATTCATTTGCAGTCTGGCTATCAAGGAAGAACCAGACCTGGCATAAGGCCTACTGTATGAATGTCAAACTGGATGTTATGACATTCATCATGGACAGTATATACTGAATAATAGACAGAGTGGTGTTCTGCTACACTTCAGTATGTTTCTTAGTTTGTTCTTCAAGAGGATAACAGAACTAACTTAAGGCCAAATGTGTAAATGTCAAATTGGATACTTTGACATTTATTAATGTAAGCTGTTACTGTAGTATGGTCAGTTTGGTCATGTACAGGTCAGCAAAATTGTACAGTCTGTTTTCTGGAAAAACAGATTCAGCATATGATCCTTGATGTCTAGCTGAATGTCGTGACATTCATTCCTGACAGCATATGCTATATTGTAGGTTGTTCAGTTTTCTGTTTCAGCTTTTTCTTAGGCTATTCTTCAGGAAGTCAACAGCTTAGAGAAAAACCTGGAAATCAACAACCAAGCTACATTTAATGAACCTAACAAATAGCCTATTTGTTGGTAACCTAGATATTGAATTTATGGGAACTCGCGTGACCTTAAATTCAGGAGAATACAATTGCAAAAGCCCAGGTACTGCAATATAAAAGGAAGTCGTTCCTTCATTCAGTTTTGGGGATTTTGAGGCGTGAAGATTAAGTGTGTCCATCATACTTCACTGCTGTATTTGTGTGAGTCTTGTATTAGACATATCTTGTAAGCCAAGCCATTATCACGTTGATGATTATTTTGGTATAGGGTGTTCATTGAGTTGTAAGTGTTGTGTCACTCAAAGCTTTTAAGCGTGAGTGCCGTGTATCTTGATTAAAGCTGTTAAGCACAATCAAGAGTTGTTTGAAGTGTGACTTCAAACGTGTCTTTAATATTGATTAAAGGTAGTAATCACTGAGGTGATTGAGGGGGAGTGAGTAGGAACTCTGATCTTAGAGTAAGATTGAAATTGCATTTGGTAGGGATTAAGTGACAAGTTGTAAACGGGTGAGTTTAGCTTTGAATTAATACTACTGATAGTGGATTTCCTCCCTGGCTTGGTAGCCCCCAGATGTAGGTCATGTTGGACTGAACTGGGTAAACAATTACTTGTGTTATTTACTGCACTTACTGTTAAGTTTTGCATAATTCTTGTCTGTGCAGAATTGGATGTCATAACAACCCGTGTGACATCTAAAGTCTGATAACTAGAATTTCAGTCTGCTTCTGAGTTGAAAGAGTTGAAGAGTCAACTTGAAGACTTGCTTGAGAAGAGGTTTATTCGTCCTAGTGTGTTGCCGTGGGGTGCACCTGTTCTGTTGGTCAAGAAGAAAGAAGGTTCTATGAGATTATGTGTTGATTATAGACAACTGAACAAAGTGACGATTAAGAACAAGTATCCACTTCCGAGGATTGACGATCTGATGGATCAGTTGGTTGGAGCTTGTGTGTTTAGCAAGATTGACTTGAGGTCTGGGTATCATCAGATTTGTGTAAAGGCTGAGGATATTCAAAAGACTGCTTTTCGGACAAGGTATGGTCACTACGAGTACTCCGTGATGCCTTTTGGTGTGACTAATGCACCTGGTGTATTTATGGAGTATATGAATAGAATTTTTCATGATTATCTGGATAAGTTTGTTGTTGTGTTCATCGATGATATATTGATTTATTCTAAGAGTGAAGAGGATCATGTCGAGCATTTGAAGGTTGTGTTATCGGTGTTCAAAGAGAAGAAGTTGTTTGCTAAACTCTCTAAATGTGAGTTTTGGTTTAGTGAAGTAAGTTTTCTTGGGCATGTGATTTCGAGTGGTGGTATTTCTGTGGATCCTACGAAGATTGAAGCTGTATCTCAATGGGAAGCTCCTAAGTCTGTTGTTGAGATTAGAAGTTTCCTTGGTTTGGCTGGTTATTATAGGAAGTTCATTGAAGGATTTTCTAAGTTGTCGTTACCGTTGACGCAGTTGACTAGGAAAGGTCAAGCTTTCATTTGGACTTCGCAGTGTGAAGCGAAATTTCAAGAGCTTAAGAGAAGATTGACTACGGCTCCTATTTTGATTTTACCGGATCCGTTAGAACCTTTCGTTGTGTATTGTGATGCTTCTTTGTTGGGTTTGGGAGGTGTTTTGATGCAAAAAGGGCAAGTGGTAGCTTATGCTTCAAGGAAAATTAAAGTTCATGAGAGGAATTATCCGATGCATGATTTAGAGTTGGCCGCCGTTGTGTTTGTGTTGAAGCTTTGGAGACATTATTTGTTTGGATCGAGATTTGATGTGTTTAGTGATCACAAGAGTTTGAAGTACTTGTTCGATCAGAAAGAATTGAATATGAGGCAAAGAAGATGGTTGGAATTCTTGAAAGATTATGATTTTGGTTTGAATTACCATCCTGGAAAGGAGGATGTTGTAGCCGATGCATTGAGTAGGAAGTCATTGCACATGTCTATGTTGATGATTCGAGAGTTTGAATTGTTGGAGCAATTTAGAGATTTGAGTTTGGTTTGTGAAGCGACGTCTTCGTGTGTTAAGCTTGGTATGTTGAAGCTTACGTGTGGTATTCTTGACGAGATTATAGAAGGTCAGAAGTCAGATTTGAAATTAGTCGATGTTATTACATTGATTAATCAAGGCAAAGGTGGTGACTTTCGGATTGATGAGAATGGTATTATGAGGTGTCGTGATCGAGTTTGTGTTCCGGATGTTGCGGATTTGAGAAAGAGGATTCTTAAGGAAGGGCATAGAAGTGGTCTGAGTATTCATCCTAGTGCTACTAAAATGTATCAAGACTTGAGGAAGATGTTTTGGTGGCAAGGTATGAAGAAGGATGTAGTGGAATTTGTGTATTCATGTTTGACTTGTCAAAAGTCAAAGATTGAACATCAAAAGTCGTCTGGTTTGATGCAACCGCTATCTATTCCCGAGTGGAAGTGGGATAGTATCTCTATTGATTTTGTTTTGGGTTTGCCGAGAACATCGAGTAATTGTGAGGCGATTTGGGTCGTTGTGGACAGGTTGACGAAATGTGCTCATTTTATTCCGATGAGGATGGATTATTCGATGGAGAGACTTGCTAAGTTGTACATCGAGAGGATTGTGTGTTTGCATGGTATTCCGTCGAGCATTGTTTCGGATAGAGATCCGAGGTTCACTTCGAGATTTTGGGAAGGTTTGTAAAGTGCTTTGGGTACGAAGTTGCGTTTGAGTTCGGCATATCATCCACAAACTGATGGTCAAACGGAGAGGACTATTCAGTCACTTGAAGATCTTTTGAGGTCTTGTGTTTTGGAACAAGGAGGAAATTGGGATAGTTTCTTGCCTTTGATCGAGTTTACGTATAACAACAGTTTCCATTCGAGTATTGGAATGGCACCCTTTGAGGCTCTTTATGGTAGAAGGTGTAGAACTCCTTTGTGTTTGTACGAATCGGGAGAGAGTGCTATGGTTGGACCCGAGTTAATTCAAGAGACTACAGGTAAGATTAAGATGATTCAAGAGAAGATGAAGGCTTCTCAGAGTCGTCAAAAGAGTTATCATGATAAGAGGAGGAAGGCCCTTGAGTTTGAGAAAGATGAGCATGTGTTTCTTCGAGTTACGCCAATAACGGGTGTTGGTAGAGCTTTAAAGTCGCGTAAGTTGACGCCGCGTTTCATTGGTCCTTATCAGATTTCTGAGAGGGTAGGTAAAGTGGAATATCAGATTGCATTGCCAGCGTCACTTTCTAATCTTCATGATGTGTTCCATGTGTCTCAATTGAGGGGGTACATTGCAGATCCATCGCATGTTGTTCCATTAGATGATGTTCAAGTGAGGGATAATTTGGCGGTTGATACATCACCTATGCGAATTGAAGATCGAGAAGTGAAGAAGCTTCGTGGTAAGGAGATTGCTTTGGTGAAAGTGATATGGGGCGGAGCCGCCAATGGCAATATCACTTGGGAACTCGAGGATAAGATGAAGGAATCGTATCCGGAGATGTTCGTTTGAGGTAATTTTCGAGGCCGAAAATCTTTTAAGTGGGGGAGAGTTGTAACAACCCATTTTTAGCATTTATTTCTTATATTATTATACTATTTTATTTTATTTATTTGGGGGTGTTATTAATTAATTGGTTGTTAGGCAGTGTAATAATTGATTATAGTAATTAATTTGGTGTGTTAATCAATTATTTAGTTGATATGAGATATAATGAATAATTGAATTAATTGACTTGGTGTGTATATTGTGTTGGTTTAATTTATTTGAACTAAGTAGAGATATTATAGTACTATGTCTTATTGGGCCTAATAATTAAATTAGAGGTATCAATTCCTTAAGCCCAAATATAATACTAGGATAGTAAGAGGTGAGGAGAGTGAGAAGTAGCACTCACTTGGTCATTTTCAAGGCAACAGAGAAAGAAAGAGGAAAAAGTAAGCAGAAGAGGGTAAGAACAAGGGAGAAGCTAGGATTTCCAGAAAATTGAAGAGGTAAGGGGGAGAATCCTTATTATTATGGGTTAGTATAATTGGGTCAATGGGTAGAAATATGTTTAGGTTGAAATCCCTAATTTTTATGGTTTTTGAAATTGTTAGGTTTTGATGAGTAATCTTTGATTTGTGATGATTAATTGCGTTTGGAATGGATATATGGGTGAAATTGAGGGATAGATTGAGAAGCCACTTAGTTTATTAAATTTCATTACAGTAATGGTAACGTTAAGAAAAATTCCAGTTTTAAGCTGTGTAACCAGTTACCCCAAAAGTGTTAACCGGTTACATGCAAAAAAATCTATCCAGAAATTGAATTTTGTTTCGAGTTAACCGGTTACCCCAAAAGTGTTAACCGGTTACCTGCTAAAAATCTGCCCATAATTTGAATTCTGTTTCTGGTTAACCGGTTACCCCAAAAGCGTTAACCGGTTACCACTATTGAAAAAAGGAAAATTGAGAACTTTTAAAAGATGTAACCATTTTGAAATAAAATCTAAGTGTGCGTATTTGATAATTAGCCTATATATATGAATAGTATATTTGTTATGAATGTGTATACGTACAATTGGTGGATAATTCATAGAGTTGAATTATGGTTGTATGTGGAATATTAAGATGGTAGAGATGATCTTAATTGCATATATTATTGGTATTTGTACATTCATTCATGGCATGGTCGGCTTTATGGTGGAAGCGGTGAAACTGTGGGTTCACATGGTAATAGACGTTGATCCTTGAATGGAAATAGGCGTAGAAGACGTTGATCCTTAATTGGAAATAGGCGTAGTGGCTTTGATCTTGTCCGGATCGGAAGTGTGGCTTGGATTCTAGATATTGAATCGGAAAGCGGTGAAACGTTGGGTTCATATTGCGGTACCACATGCATAAAGTCATATGTCTTGCATTGAGTCACATTAGAGTTATGTGATAATTGAATATATGCATTGATGCGATTGTTATGTGTGTATGAGATATGGTAATTGAGTTTGGTGATGTTTGGATACATAACTTGGTAAAATGTGTGATTATGTGATAATTATAGTTACGTGTATATTTGAGAATATAGCATTGGATTTTAATATTATACTCCTTGAGTTTTGATGTATGCTTGAAACATGTGAAATAAATATTGGTTAGTATTATTTACATGGTTATACAAGGTGTGATGAATTCCTTTAATTGCTGATTTAATCATTGTGCCTTATTATACTTCTTCATAATGATTCGAATTCTCACCCTTCTGTTTGAATGTTGCCTTTACATGGGCATCGTGCAGATACTCAAGAGTAGTATTGCTGAAGTAAGTGGAAGATAGCTCACTCGAGATTTAGCCGGAGAGTTTCCGTGTTTTGGTTTAGAGACTAGGTAGTGAGTCAATGCTCTGGTCATGTAACACTGGGTAGATTAGTAGTATTGAACCCATGTCTTATTTGGATACGTATTAGGTTATTACTTGTGAACATGTTTATTTGCAATTTGCTGTTCGAGAGGCCATAATGCCAAATAGTCTGGATATGGTTTTATTCTATTCTGAGGAGATTATTGAGAGATGATCATGGTATGGGACATGAATCATTTTATGAAATACATGAGTATTCATTATTTTCCGCTGCGAACGCATATTCTTGTATATTCATGATATTTGAAATGTGTTATTTTAAATGACCAGGTGTATTGTATATTGAGGATGAATGATGTTGGTTTTTGAAAGATTTTTAGTTTTTGAAAACGTCGATGTGACGCCCTTTTGTTTATATGCGTGTTTATTCACTCTGATTATATGTTAATTATTTTGGGGTATAAAAAGGGGGGTTACAAGAGTCATCACCGCGCTTTTATTGTTTCTAAAAGAAAAGGGAAAAAGTACGAACAATACCCGAATAAGTTTTAAAACAACACTAATAAAAGAGAATAAGGGTCTGGGGGTTAGTTATGCAAGAGGAAGGTATTAGAATCCTAAACATCCATGGTACTCCATGGGAACCTCTTTGAAAATATGTACATTTTGGTTTGAAAAGGGTGTTATTTGCAAAAGATTGGAGAGTTGGGAAAAGAAGTATGTTTTTTCTTATTTTTGTGTTTGCCAAGACTTTTGAAGTGTCATGCCTACGTACCAACAAAGTGCAATGGATGATCAAAATCTCATAGTTCATGGTAAAAATAACAAAGGAGTTTGTTTTGATTCATTTTTTATGAAAAAATATATTTTGTCATTTTAAGAAGAATACTCAACTAATCACCCATAAGTATGAGAACTTTGCATCATAATGAGAAGAGCTCCAATTTGGATAAGGATCAATAAGTATGCCACTAGCTCTCAAAGATGGAAGAGAATTGTCATCAATACTATGAGGATAGGAAAATTATATCAACTATGAAAATGACTCATGTCTAAGCTTTGAGAAAAGTTTTTAAAAGGAAAAAGTTCACAAAGGGCACAAAAATTATTTAAATGAGTTAGGTATTTTTAGTCTTCTGAATTTGGTCTGAATATGCTTAAGATGGATTAATATTTATTAAGAAAAGGATTTTGAAAATCTCTTGACAAAATTCAAGGTTTGTTGAGAAAAATGATTCAAGTTAAAAAAACAAGAAAGTTTTTTTAAAAAGAGAGTGGAGATTTTGAAAATTAAAGAAAGGGAGGAGAAGAAGAGACTATCCTAGAGCATAAAGAAAAAGTTAGGGAAAAAAGATTTAACCAAGAAATAGCAAGTTTTATGACATAAGTCAAACAATAATTCCCTCCTTTGGATTAAGCCTCAAGAAAATAAAAATAAGCAAATAATAATCTATGTATCAGATGAAACCAGAGTAACTCAACCAAGTCTCCAAAAGAAAGTCCAAAGTAAAAGGTATCGTATGAATTCTAGGGTCTCAAATCACAAGTCCCAAAGCAAAAGTCAATATCCTAATTCTAAGTCCATAACTCCACAATGATGCCAAGGATAGTAACCACAAGTCCATGAATCAGGATAACTAAGTTCTTTTTTAGGTTTTTTCCTTTATTAATGTCTTCTTTACAATGATGTGTATAAAGTCCAAATGGACAAAGTACAAATGACAAAATCACAAATAATATGATATGGGAGGCTAATATAAAGTATACAGTAAATGGCATAAAGATAAAAGCATAAATTAAAAGACATAAAATAAAAATTAATACAATAATATGTTAGTAAAGGATGTTAGTGATCAAAGATGAAAGATGGTTTGATCATTTTTTTGGAGAACATTCAACTATCCATTCAAAAATATGAAAATATGAACCTATACATCATATATGACAAGGGCTCCAACTTGGATAAAATCAACAAGAATGCCACTAGCTCTCACAAATGGAAAAGGAGCAACATTTTCACACAATACCATGAGGAGTAGGAGACTTATAATCTCACTTATAAAAATGCCTTTGTTTTTTGGACAAATTTAGCATTATGTTAAGCAATCGTAATTAGACTTATGTAGAAGTCACAACTATCTGAGGCCGGTCAATAATAATGTTTATGTTAATACATGTTAGAGAAATGATATGTAAATCATTCTCCTAAAGTTATGCCACAAAAAAGAAAGAAAGAAATGGGATGATCATGCATAAAGGCTAGGGGGAAGGTCCATTACTTCAATCCACACTTCATGGTACTTAGGACAAACTTATTCATCAATCCAAAGTACCTTAAATGTTCCATGATCACTTAGAAAGTAGATTTGAAATGATGAAAGTTCATCAAGTACCAATCCACACATCATGAACAAGATGGACACAAATCATCCAATTGATCAAAGGGAAAAGAAGGAGATAAAGAAGAAGGAGACAAGAGAAGTCACGCCCAAATTGGACCAAAAGTTTGATCAAGTCATCATCAAAATCAATCATCCATTTTGGTGGATTATGGTTTTCACCCCATCAACATCCAAAATCCATTGAGTTTGATGAGACTTGAAGTCCAAACCATCATGATCTAAGGCCCATAGAAATTCACAAGGGTCACACAGATATAAAATGCAATTAAATGAAATAAAAATGCACCAAAAGTATTTTTTAATGAATTTTAAAATGGAAATAAAATGAAAAATCCATAAAGTCCTTCAAAACACCAAATAAATGGCCAAGAAAATTATGGAAGATTGGAAATAAAATAAGAAGCATGTAATAATTTTTTCAGAATTTAAAAATGTAGAAAAATATTTTTAAACCAATTAAAACAAAGGAGAAAAGAGAAAATTCATGAAAAATGCAAAATCAGTGAAATAAAATGTGAAAAAATAAAAATCAGATGAAGAAAAATAAAAGAGAATTTTAGAAATTATTTTGGGATTTTTTGGATAAAAAAGAAATTACTACGAATTTTAAAAGAAAAAAAAGCAATTAAAAATAATAAAAGAAGAAAAAAAATCAGAAAAAACACAGAGCGTTGGATCACGCCTCATTAATTGATGTGGCAGATCCAACACCTCATATGTTAGAGAACACGATGTAACACGCTGCAAGCAAAATACATGATCTAGTTTAAATTCAACCAATCAGAATATTTCGTTCCTCCAACGTGTCTGACCAAACTCAGACAACCTGAGAAAACATAAATCGTCTTCTCCGGTGAGGTCTCACTGGAGTTTCATCGTTTGATAAATTCAGAACACAAGACCACTACCATTGTGATCCTCTTCTCATCCTGAATTCAACCTCATGCTCCAAATTCATTTATATAAAAATGAGCAAAGAGAATTTCAGAGAAGTTTCAGAAACAAGCAAACCATGAAAAATAAAATTAAATGGTGAACACGATCAATCAACACCAGATAAGTTATGGGAAATCATCAGAGAGTGAAGGACTATATTATGGTAACTTGCTTGAGTTCAAATGATGCTCATAACTACCTTGTCCAGATGGTGATCAGAAGTTGGTGAAGCTCAATCTGGTTAGAGCACTTTAGAAGGTCTCAGATCTTGGGAATTATTGCAAAAGTTTCAGAGGATTCTGAAGGTGTTAATTGAATCAAGAAATTATATTAAAACAAGCTGAAACTCAAAACACGATAGTTGAATTTTCTGGAAAATTTTCAAGTTGCAACATGGATTTCATGGCTCTCTAAAGCTTCAAAATGAAGGTAGTAACTTCCTCTATTTATAGGAAATGTGGTTGGATCCAAATACGTGTGAAATGATGCAGAATTCGTGCAAAATGAAATTGAACCGAGTGTGACTTGAAACTCATCAAAACTCAGCCAAATGATGCATTTTAAGGGTCAATTAACTTCTGGAGACTTGTTTAAACATGTTTAGGTCCAAAACACATTCTAATTTGGCTTGTAATTGAGAGTAGTCAAGTTTAAAACTCGGGCAATATCAATTTCTTCAGTTACAAGTCACCATGTTCAACCCAATGGGGCACCCTACTTAGGAGGATTTTTGGTCTCATTCTTTTTGCAATATGTTAACATCATGGCAAAGATTACAATGTGCCAAGGAAGGTTGCATTTGTATGCTTGAGCACAAAGTTATGTCACGTTGAAGTTGGCATGAAAAATGGATCATATAACTTAGAAAAATTTGAGTGCTTCATGGCTGAAAATGACCTGTAATATTTCAATGAATTCGATGGCCTTCCAAGCATATTCTGACCTTGGTCCTTGAAGAAAACTTGTAGAATACATAACAAATGACATTGTGAAAAAATAATCAGCCTCATTTATTGAAAATTGAAGAAGTTATGAATCTTGAAATTTGGGAAAAAATACTTGAAAATAGGTCAAATTTCACTAAGTCCACAAATGACCTATAATGTCTCCAAACGTTTGTTGATGCTCCAAGCATAATTGACTCTTGTCATGTAAAGAAAAGTTGAAGAGGATGTTGATAAGAGTCATATTTAAAAAGAAGCATTCAAAAATAATGATAATTGAAGGAGTTGTGATCCTTGGAACTTTGACTTCAAAAGTTGACTTTTTGGTCAAACCTCTTGGAACAAGCTTGTGTACTTGGACTTTTTTTTAATTTCAAAGAACATGGGTGACCATATGAACTCAAAATAAGGTTTCCTTTATTTTCTCTTGATTAAATTACTCAAGGCTTAAAGTTGCTTATTGAAGAAGACATGAAAATAAACACAGGAACCTTTGACTTTCCTTGATAAGTAAGCCACAAAACTTTGAGATGCTTTTGATTAGAAAAACCCTTACCTTGCATAATAAACTTAAGGGAAACAAGACATGTTTTTGGTATTTTGATTAGTGGTTAGATAATAAATAAACAAAAAGGTAAAAACAAACCAACAAAGAGGTGTTTGGTGATTGTATGACCCCAATTTTTACCCTAAGATCCCTCATGTTATCTTATCATATGCATTAGCATTGGGATCACAACTTGACATCCTCCTTACCCCTCATTCACTGGGTTTGAATTGGGAGATATCACCAAGCACATTTGATTGTATCATACTTCATTTATCTTTATTTCACTAACCCAAATACCAAAAATATGTCATTGTATAGTTTAACTCTTTTGTAGGTAGTGCACATGCTCACTTATGCTCTATCAAGCTCACATCTAGGGCTTAAGACCCTCATTTCAAGGATATCAATAAATAAGTGGTTTAATATGGCTCTAAGTATCATATATGAATCCCCATGATCTACACATGTTATTTTGATCAAGAAATCATCAACAGTTTGGAGTTGGTTTGCCTTGGAAACCCTGATTCATCTGGGTATCTTATGTGACTTCTTCAAAAAGTTTCTTTAGTAATTGATCAAATATTTCAAGGTATGCTTCATATTTCATCATCTTATGCATATATTAATCTCCATGAGTCCCAAAAGTCAAGAGGATATCAAACTAGCAAGTTGGTTCATGGTGGTTGACCAGAGGAATTCAACTAATCAAAACTGGGGTTCCCTAGACCCTATATCCTACAATGTTTGTCATATGAAAATGATTCCAAGAGAAAAGTTACTATAAATGACATTCTAAACAACTTTCATGTTGAGGTCAAAATCTAGTTTTTCTTGGAAAGTCATTTTGTATGGTGAAAGATTATAGGTCATTTTGTCTAAACCCTAATTTGGAGGTCAACTTCCCAAGCCCATAACTTGCTCAATTTTTATGATATGAACTCTATTAAAATTTCACAATCAAATTAAAGATGCCTACTTCAACTTTTATGTTTGGATTAAGTGCAAATTCAACTTTTAAATGCATGTGATATGAGGAGACATTATAGGTCATTTTGGGCCAATACCATTAAACAAGTGATTTTCCTCAACTTCTAAAATGCATAACGCCTTCATGCTAAATCCAAATGAGGTCAAATTTGTGACCAAATTGAAGGCCTTTGAGAGAGCTACAACGTTAATGAAGGAACATTTCTCATTTAAATCCCATAGAAAAAGTTACTCAAGGTGGAAGAAGTGAACATATGGCTTGGTACTTAGATTTTTTTTTGATATGTTTGATTTTCCAAACTTCCACCTCATGATCCAAGGTTCAAATTGTAAGACCCCAATTTTGTCCCTAAGATCCCTCATGGCATCATATCATAGCATTGCACAGCCTCAAGGATCTTTGAGCATCTTGCCTTCCTTTCCCCTATCGGTGGGATCTCCTTGTGAGTAGTTTGGGATCATCAGGCATTGCTTGCATTGTATATCATTGCTTTTCTTGTTTAATCGTTAACCAAAAGCACCAAAAATATGTCAGCTAACATTTGTTTTGCAGTTTTAAGCAGTCATCAAGTCAGGCAATTCGAGGTTTTCCTTTGTACAAGAGATGATGGTATTTTCTTGGTATGAGGACCACATGACATTATATTGAGCTTATATGAGCTAGAGGTTCATTTTGAAGCAAATTCTCCAAGTGGCAAAGGCTCAAGTTCATCAGGCATTGTCAAGGTCATCTGAGGACCATATTATCAACTGTGCAATCAATTAAAGGCTTTGAGGTGTGGGAAATGATTTAAGACATCCCATTCATGTTCAAACAAGGCCTATTCATCATGTCAAGCATCTATCTTGAAGATTTTGAAGTCAAATCAAAAGTTTTCCAAAATGGAAAGTGACCTGTAATTTCAAGTTTCCAAAAATGGCAAGTTTTTGGTCCACATTCAACTTCACTTTCCAACATCAGAGAAGCTTCAAATGGATTTTTGGTCAACATGAAAGTTGAAGATATTTCTCTCCCCTTTTCAAAAAGTCCTATATCATGATCATCTGATAAATGGTTGAGGAGTTATGAACAAATGATTGCAAAGTATGCTTGGAACTTCAAAATGCCATAACTTTTGATCCAAAACTCCAAATTGAACCACTCTTTTTGCAAAATGCTTGTCATGACCAAGAGATTACAAATCAATCATTGCATTGCATGAAAGAAGCTTACATGACCATATGTTCACACAAGTACATTTTGGAGGGAAAATGCATAATTTGAATTTGGTGAATCACATGAGCCAAATACCAATCCTATCATGTTCATGAGCTGATTTTAAATGATTTTGAACCTTGCATGGCACTGTTCACGTGCACTTTTGCCATGCATAGGTGTATTTACCAATTTTGCCATGCACCTCATATCTTCCTAATTTCAATTAACCAAGGCTTAATCTTAATTGCAGCATGCTTAATGGAGAGTATATAAGGCTAATTCTAACTACATTTGCCATAACAACACATTCTAGATCTAGAATTCCATTTTCCCTCCGAAAATTCTCTCACTTCAAACTTGAAATTTCTTCACATAACTCATTAATTTTCTTGCATAATCTTGTTCATTGAGCATTATTGAGTAGGAATCAAGGCTTGGATTGAAGAATTTGGTCAAGAATCGTGCATACACGAAGCTTGAACATGAACATGGAAGCTTCAAATTAAGCTATATCTGGTGGATTTCAAGTGCTATTTTGTGCATAAAGCTTCAATACACAAGTGGAGGAGAAGATCTTGAAGTGCTGGAGCCTTGAGCACGCGCATATAGATCACTTCACATCAAGTAAGTGGAATTTTGATGCTCTCTTTTCTCCAATTCATGTACATAAACCTGTAGATCTTGCACTGCTGATGATGCTGATGGTTTTAGAATTCGAAATGGTTAAGAATTGAGCTAGATATGTTGACTTGAATTTTTGATGCTCAAAATGTTTCTCTTCGATCCGATTGATTCGTTAGGAATTAGGCCAAATAAATGTGATATTCGAGTTCCTCATTGCGAAACCTTTCGAACCATGTATAATACTTTAATTTCTGGAAAAAAAATCATCATCTCCGCCGTGAGCCAGCCGGAGAAGACGACCGGAATCACTATTTCGGCCGTCTGGTTCAAATGCCTAGGGTTTTGGCTTTGAGCGCGCGTGAACCATTAAGTCCTCGGTTCGAACCTTGCCTTGCGCTTGTTTCTCCATTTATTTTCCATTTGAAACGCAGCGTTTCAATTATTAGCGCCTGTAACCATTAAGTCCTTGGTTCGATTCCCATGCTTGCACTTTCAGATTTATTTGCTGAGCGCCTATGACCTTGCTAACGCTGGTTCGATACCTGGCGCATTGCTTTTCTTCATTTCCAATTGATTTTCATTCCAGCGCTTTTGTAACCTTGATGACCTGAGTTCAATCTTTGCCTATTGCATTTTTCTGAATTACATTCACATTTCATTTTTTTACATGATTTTCATTTTATTTCAATTTTATTTCATCAAATTCTAAAAATCATAAAAAATAGTATACATGTCCAAATTAATCCAATTTTTTTTTCACATGTTCATTTTAATGTCTAGTTTTTTTAGCATTTATTTCCTGATTTTTGTATTGCTGGATTTTTAAATGTGCTTGCTTATTTGAACATGATGCCAAAATGACATGTTGTGCTAATTGATTTGTGAAATGATCATGGTTTATGTTAGGGACCAATTAGCACTACTTTTTATATCATTTTATTGGTCCCTTTTACCAATTTTTGATGTAATTACACACTTTTATTCTCACTATTTTGTATAAATGCAATTAAGTTTAATTTATTTTGTTTTGAATAGTTATTTCACATATTTGTTAGTTTTGTAGAATTTTTGGATGAGAAAGCTTTTGGATTGCAGCATCATAATATGGAAGATTTTGGATGAAGCTTGCAAAGCAAGGAAGCTGAGGCAGCTTCAGTTCGCCCCGCGAACTGAATGGGGCAGCTTCAGTTCGCCCCGCGAACAAAGTTCGCCCAGCGAACCCTGCGAATCCAGCAAGCTGATTTTGGGTAAAAAGTGCTGTTTTGAAGGCCAGCTGGTTTTGCCATTTTGGTGTCTGTCTTGGAATAGCTTTTCTGCTTTGGATGAAAATGATCAATTAAGGAAATGTCAACTCTTTTAGGTTAGGAGAATACATTATTCTAAGAATTCATTCAATTATTATTCACACATTGACATTGGAGATATTTTGTAAGAGGGAAAACAAAACTTTTCTTCTTTAACATTCTGCTTTGTAACAATGATGATGAGGAGCTAAACTCCCTTTTGTCAAGATTGGAGGTAGTAGCTATTCTCATATGTTTATGTATTCCATTTGATTTATATATATGATAAAGATTGTTGATGTATTGAATACTGTTTTTGCCCTAAGTTAAAAACCAGATTTGAGTAGTTGTCGAGAGAGATTATTTGAGTCTTGACATAAAACAAATTTTCAAGTAGTGAATAAGTTGTAGAGATAGATTTATTCATTACTCTTCTTTGGTATTAAACATTAAAGATTGATATATTGATAGTTAGGTGGAGAGATCGTCTAAGGATCAATATAGTGACTATCACAATATCATTTAGACATAAATGACTTTGAGAGGATACTTTAACATCATCAATAATATTACATCTATATATTTATCATAAGGAATCATAAGCATTTAGAATAGTGAACTCCAATCTTGACAAGCTTTTACATTTGATTAAAACCATTTTACTGTTTTTAGTGACATTTACTCACAAGATAAATTTCCAACCAAAACAACTTTGTTACTTTCTAAACTTATAACATTTGGATTATAGAACGGCGGTAATATCAACCAATCTCTGTGGATCCGATATAAAAATATTTGCCGAAGATATACTTTTCAACAAATTGGCGCCGTTGCCGGGGATTGGTGTTTGATATTACAAGCATTGCAATAATTCATTGTTTTAAGTTTTGTTACTTGTATTACTATCCCTCTTTTGTTTCACTTGGTGTGTTAGTTTTGTAGATTCTAGTGCATGCGAGGAAAAGCTACCAAGGAGCAATTTCAATTCGATCCCGAAATTGAAAGTACACTTCAGAAGCTCAATAGCAAAACACGAAGAAGAAGGAAACTAGCCGAAGAGAGGAACCAGAGAGAAGAAACATCTACTTTCGCACTTGTTCAAATCAAAGAAGTGGTTGTAGAAGCTTGTGACGGAAACATGGCGGATGACAATCATACCGAAATGTCCGCTAATAGTCCAAGAAGAAATGCTCAATTTGCCCGTGGAGGAAGAAATATGGAGATGAAGACCGGAATCCTCCAACTTCTCTATGCAAATCCATTCACCGGAATGGACTATGAAGATCCGTATACCCATCTCATCAAATTCTATGAGATTGCGGGTTCTACGGGAATTGATGAAGCGGGTGAAGAAGCATTATTCAAGAGGATGTTCCCACACTCCTTAGTGGGAAAGGCAAAAGAGTGGTACCTTGATCAAGCATCAAGAGTGATGACGGATTGGAATTTCCTAGAAGAAAAGTTCTTAGAAAGATATTTCCCTCAATCCCGATTCATGGAAGCCAAAACGGCTATTGCGGTATTCACTCAAGGAAGCAACGAGTCTCTAAATGAGGCTTGGGAAAGATTCAAGTCAATGTTGAGAAAATGCAAGGGTCATGGTTTTGATGAGCTCACTCAAATCCATATTTTTCTAAATGGGCTCCAATCAACTCATATAACACTTTTGGATGCTACTGCGGGTGGTTCTCTTATGTCAAAGAATGCTGAAGAAGCTAAAGTCATTATTGATCGGATGGCACTCAATGATCGTCAAAAGTCAACATGACCGTAGTCCTTCACAACGGAAACCGGGAGTTCTTGAGTTAAATACCAATTATGCCATCCTTGCTCAAAAGAAGTTACTTTCTCAACAAGTGGAGTTGCTTACTCAACAAATGGCCAAGCTTCCACAACAAATGAAGGAAATTCAAGGTTCTCAAGTTCGACATCAAGTAGCATGTTGCGAATTATGTCAAGGAGATCATCCTACTGGTTTTTGTCCTCCACTAGAAGAAGTGAGTTATGTGAACAATCAAAATCAAGGCTATCAAAGGAACAATCAAGGTTATCAACCATCAAGGTTCAACAACCAAAATTTTCAGCAGCAAAGTCCTTATCAACACCCAAATTCTCAAGGACAACAATCGCAAGGAGGAAATTCAAAGTTAGAAGACACTCTCCAACAATTCATGCAAGCCTCCATGGAAAATCAGAAGAGCACCGAGGCAACAATCAAGAATTTGGAGAACCAAGTAGGTCAACTTGCGAAATAATTGGCGGAACAAACTGCGGGATCCTCTTTCTCCGCTAACACTCAAACCAATCCAAAGGAGCACTGTAAAGCAATATTTACTAGAAGTGGTAGAGAGTTGACAGGTGGAAAAGTGAGGAAATTATAGTAGAGAATGATATGGATGTTGTACTGGAAAAGGAGAAAGTGGCAGAAACAGCTCAGTTCGCGCCGCGATCTCCCTTCGCGCCGCGAAAACAGCATAACCAGCAATTGATGGAGGAACAGCAGTGTGAAGCGGAAATGAATAAGGAAATCGAACAAAGAAAGAAGAAAAAAGGAAACAAAGGAGTGAAGGTCATTCCAGTTCAACATTTACCATATCCGCACGCACCATCAAAGAAGGATAATGCTAAGCATTATGCACGGTTCATGGACATATTCAAACAACTTCAAATCAATATTCCATTTGCCGATGCATTAGAACAAATGCCACGGTATGCAAAGTTCATGAAGGACATTCTTACAAAGAAAAGGAGACACGTGGAAGACGAAATCATATTGCTTGATGCACGGTGTAGTGCCATCATCCAAAAGACTCTCCCAAGGAAGGAGTCCGATCCGGGCCGAGTTGTTTTACCGGTAACCATTGGAAGCACATACTGAAGGAGAATTGCGACCCAAAGCGCAGCGGAAATTAAAATTTTCTCCTTTAGAGATCCTTACGAATGGTCATGATCAGTGATAGAATATTTACCTCTTGTGACGGTTGAAACCTTTGGTGCAGATCTCTTGTGACAATCAAAACCTTTGATGCAAATCCACGAAGCGATCACGAACGTTGAACGATGACAACGTCTCTACTCAGTCCACACGAACGGGTTCCTTCAATCTCAGTGCTAGCTGGTACGAATGAAGGCTTTGAGTGAGAGAGAGAGAGTGATAGAAAACGAAAATAATGCAACCGCCAATTTTTGCTTCTGCACAAGGGTTCTATTTATAGAACCACTTGTGTGGGCTTCAAGCTAAAAGCCCACTTAAGTGTATTTTGGCCCATATCTTATAATATGCCCAAAATCACTTAAGCCCATGGTACCTTACCATATTTCGTATTCTACTCAAGTACACCGTACCTTACGATGTTCCATAACTCACTTAAGGGCACCGTACCTTACGGTATTCCTTAGTTATCCTATCTCTCATCAATCCGTCCTTTGTGTGTGACCCTGTAGGTTTTCGCGGCGTTGGCAATTATGTTAAATCACGCATTTAACATAATAAACAGTGAGCGGTATCTAGCAACACATCACTGCTACCCAAGACACGAAAATGTCATGTGATCTGACAAAACCTCCTGTGATAATAATTATGTGTATAATTACCCCTTTGCCCTTATGTCTATATTGAACACAAGGTATAGACCGTGTCACCCTTGTCCAGTTCAATATTGGGCCCATAGACATTTATCCTGTTACGCAGGATGGGCAAATTCCATCTAGGACACTCATGTCCCTCAGCATGCTTTGTGGAGTACCCATTAACTGTCTTTATGGTTATCCAGTTACGGACAACGTTGGATCAGCAATAAAGCACTCGACTCTACATCTAGGATCCATAGTGGTTTCAGGTCGAAGAGTGGTATACACTATTATCACCATGAGAATAACTTATGACACTTTGCATAACTTTCTATATAGTATTCTCATAGCGGGTCAATCCGGTATAAATATTACTCCTAATATTCATACCTATGTTTAAGACTTGATAACTCTTTATCCATGATCCATGAGATGTGATCATCAGTCTGCAAACATAATAATCTTAATGCTTTAATGTTATCCCACTTCACACTAAAGCTCGACTACGGATACTTTAAGAACAGTGCCCTTATGTTTAATGTGTTCTCTTGATTAAGTCACACTTAATACATTAAACGGACTATCTATTCTAGGGACTTTATTAATCAACCATAATAAAGAAAATGCCTTTTATTATTAATAAATAATTCGATACAAGTACCAAAAGTATTGGCCTCTAGGGCTTACACCAACAATCTACCACTAGCACTAGAGCCAATCAGACATACCCCGTATGCCCATTGATCTAGTATGGCCATCATGCTTCTGCTGCGCAAGAGGCTTTGTCAGTGGGTCAGCTATATTGTCAAGTGTAGGTACTTTACATATTTTCGCACAACGCCTAAGTATGTGTTTGGATCGTTGGTGAGATATAAGCTCCTTAGCTTGTGCGATAACACCATTATTATCATAATAGAGACCAATGGGATCCACAATTCTAGGGACTATGCCAAGTTTATTGATCCAAACAGCTTCCTTTGTTGCACTTAAGGCAGCAATATACTCGGCCTCAGTTGTAGAATCAGCAACTGCATTTTGCGTTGAACTTTTCAAGCTCACAGTGCCACCATTTAAGCAAAACACATAATCAGATTGGAATCATTCATATTAAAGCGTCTCAACACTTTGTCTATGTATGTACTCTGACTTAAGCAGTTTTGTGATCTATCTCTATAGATTCTGATTCCTAATATATAGGCTACTTCACCTAGGTCCTTCATAGAAAAGCATTTCCCCAACCAAGTCTTTACTTGTTGCAGGGTAGGGACATCGTTTCCAATGAGTAATATGTCATCTACATATAACACCAGGAACACGATCATGCTCCCACTAACCTTCTTGTAGACACAAGGCTCATCTTCGTTCTTGATGAATCCATATTGTTTTACCGTTTCATCAAAACGAAGATTCCAGCTTCTGGAAGCTTGCTTCAATCCATAGATTGATCTTTGTAGCTTACATATCTTATGGGCTTCTTCTGGTATGTCAAATCCTTCAGGCTGTGTCATGTACACATCCTCAAGAAGATTCCCATTAAGGAAAGCAGTTTTGACATCCATCTGCCATATTTCATAATCATGATATGCAGCGACATCAAGTAAAATTCGAACAGATTTAAGCATTGCAACTAGTGAAAAGGTTTCATCATAGTTAACACCATGAATTTGTTTATATCCTTTTGCAACCAGTCTTGCCTTATAGGTATGTACCTTACCATCCATGTCAGTCTTCTTTTTGAAGACCCACTTGCATCCTATAGGATTAACTCCTACAGGAGGCTCTACCAAGTTCCAAACTTGGTTCGTGTACATGGAATCTATTTCGGATTTCATGGCCTCTAGCCACTTCTCAGACTCGGGACCAGTTATGGCCTCTTGGTAGGTCACAGGCTCATCTTGATCCATGAGTAATACATCACCTTGATCTGTTATGAGATATCCATATCTCTCAGGTAGGTGACGTATCCTGCCTGACCTACACTGGTCTTGTTCTACTTGAGCAGGTTGCTCTTCCACAACCATTTGTGTTTCCTGCTCTAATTCCTCCATAGGTGTATCGATGCTTTGTGATTCTTGAATTTCTTCAAGCTCTACTTTCCTCCCACTGGTTCCTTTGGAAATAAAATCCTTTTCTAGGAAAACTCCAGTTCAAGCGACAAACACTTTGCCCTCAGAAGGATTGTAGAAGTAATATCCTCTTGTTTCGTTAGGATACCCTACAAATAAGCATTTGTCAGATTTGGGCTCAAGCTTAGTTGAAATTTGTCGTTTCACATAAACTTCGCAACCCCAAATCTTCATGTAAGACATATGTGGTTTCTTACCACTCCATATCTCATATGGTATCTTTTCAACCTTTTTGGATGGAACACGGTTAAGTGTGTAAGTTGCTGTCAATAGCACATGTCCCCAAAAGGAGTTTGGAAGATCGACGTGACTCATCATGGATCGGACCATGTCTAACAGGGTTCGATTTCTTCTCTCAGACACACCATTCCATTGGGGTGTTCCAGGAGGAGTGAGTTGGGATAGGATCCCACACTCTTTCAGATGGGCATCAAACTCTAAGCTTAAATATTCACCACCTCGATCTGATCGAAGAGCTTTAATATTCTTACCTAGTTGGTTTTGTACTTCATTCTTGAATTCTTTGAACTTTTCAAAGGACTCTGATTTGTGTTTCATTAAATACACATAACCATATCTACTGAAATCATCAGTGAATGTGATGAAGTACTGAAAACCTCCTCTGGCTGATATGTTCAGTGGACCACATACATCAGTATGTATTAGGGCCAAAAGATTATTAGCTCTTTCACCTTTTCTTGTGAATGGAGACTTTGTCATCTTTCCAATTAAACAAGATCTGCATGTCTCATATGATTCATAATCAAAAGAGTCCAACAATCCATCTTTATGGAGTTTGGAAATGCGTTTCTCATTTATGTGGCCTAATCGACAATGCCAAAGGTAAGTTGGATTTAACTCATTAGGTTTCATTCTTTTAGTACTAATGTTATAAATAGGCATTTCAAGATCAATGACATATAGTCCATTGTTCATTTGTGCAGTTGCATAGAATATATCATTCAAATAAATTGTTCTTTATTATGAATGAAAAACCGAATTTATCCAAATAAGAAACGGAAATAATATTCCTGCTAATTGCTGGTACATAATAACAGTTCTCTAACTGAATTATTAAACCACTAGGTAAAGTCAATTCATAAGTTCCTACGGCTAAGGCAACAACCTTTGCTCCATTACCAACTCGTAGGTCGACTTCACCTTTTGCCAATTTTCTACTCCTTTTTAGTTCTTGCACATTTGTACAAATGTGAGAACCGCATCCAGTATCTAATACCCATGATGCAGAAGTAGATAAATTAATTTCAATAACAAAAATACCTGAAGTTGGAGTCTCTACTCCATTCTTCCTATCTTCCAGGTACTTTGGGCAGTTCCTCTTTCAGTGTGCGGTCTTACCGCAATGGAAGCAGGTGCCTTCCTTTTCTATGCTTCCACTAGGCTTCAAAGCAGCACTAGTGGGTTTGGGTTTGGCAACTTCCTTGCCTTTCCCTTTATCATGTTTGAGGATAATCCTCATGTCTCGGTACCAATCCAGAAAATTTATCCCAGACAATTTTTCCTTGTCAAGGTTTGATCGTAATATGTTGTTAGAGGTGTTTGTTGTCATGGTAATCTACACAAGGATTAATGAAAATATAAGTATCATTGACATATTTAATTAGGCCTTTAATTAAACATGCTCCCGCTATTTTATTCAAAACAAATGACCCTCATCATTTGATTCGGAAAATCCCGTTGGAAGATTTTCTAGTGGGTCGAGATCCATATTTCACTTCGTTCTAAGTCCGCGTAGGTGTATTACACAAAACTAGGTTATTTTAGGTAGGAACTCCTTCCAATTGTATCTCATACAACTCTCGAAAATTTCAGTTGGGTGAATAACTCCTTATTCTAATCCATCATATGGATTATTCCCAACTCTTGCTTCTAAACATATATATAATCTTATTATAATTTGTTTAGTTAAGTTTGACCCATTGTTTTAACAGTTGGATATTACAATTATCCCATCGCACCTTACTAATATATAGATCATGCACCTCGCGTAGGCGAAACCTACATTATCCATTACTAGTCTTGATGAGTGTTAAAACTTGAAAAGCATAAACTTAATATTTATTTTGAGGGAATTGCAATTTTTCTGATCTCACCGGCTTGTTTATCATATAAACCGTCTCTCACATGCATCAACATACATTCAGATGCATCAACATACATACAAACAAAATGAAACAGTTATGGCCCCTAGCGCAATTGTTCTCCCAAGCCAATGAGAGAACCTAAGCTAACCTACAACGATCTAAGCTTCTCCAAGCAAGATCTTCAAGGTTGTCCTCCTTTGGCACTGACTTCTTTGCTTTCTTCATATCATTATATTACATAAAAGAAACTCGTTTTACATACGAGGGAGTGAGATGAGAAAAGAAGTTACATTTGGGAGATTAAGAGAGAGGCACGACACGCAGGTCGTATTTTAAAATCCAAAGCAGAATAAAGGAAAACTAAGGCCATAACCGATCACCACAAGACAATAATAAACACTTTATTATTATTATTAATTCCTTTAATTAATTAAAATCAAATTAAATTTCGACGACCGATCACACTACGCAGAGTTAGCCGGGGGTCCGCTGCCCGGACATCGGGAACGGGTGTTCCGCTGCCCGTTCAGCGGACAGGGGTCAAGGGGGCAGCGCCCCTGCTCGAAAATTTTAATGAACAATTCATTTAAAATTGACGTCGTTTTTGTATCAACACTTGATACTTCAAAGCACTTTTTCTAGCCGAACGGGTGAATTTTTCCTCGCGTTAACCGGTTAACCATATGCGTTAACCGGTTAACACTGTTTGAAAACTTTTAGAAAATTCTTTTCTGCCTTGCGTTAACTGGTTAACCATATGCGTTAACCGGTTAACACTGTTTGAAAATGTCTTGGAAAACTGTTTTCCGCCTTGCGTTAACCGGTTAACCAAATGCGTTAATCGGTTAACACTGTTTGAAAATAAAATAAAAATTATTTCGTATTGTTTTAACCGGTTAACCATACGCGTTAACCGATTAACACTGTTCGGAAAAGTGTTTAGAATGCACAACACTTGTGCAGTCAAGCCCCAATCGCATAACTCTCTGACAACACAACCCTTGTGCCGTCACTAACCCTGATGCACCAATTTCAGACCGTCAAACACATCCCAATTGTTAATTCAGTATGATTGATCAACACGTCATTGCTTCACCATACTAATGTCGGATCAAGAAGCAAACGACCATTGATCGCTCAAAGGAAAACAATCATTGAGGGTTTGAATGAACGAAACGAGAACACTATATCATATATAATGTATTTTGCATCAGGATTACATATATCACATATATGTAACTTGATCGATCTCAATTTAACCTTTGATTCATTCTGTCTTTAATCATATTATTACAGAACAAAAACAATTATCAGGTTCATGGTTTCATAAGTGGCTCTGAAACCACTGAAGGAGAATGGCCATCCAAGGCGCAGCGGAATTTAAAAATTTCTCCATTTAGTGATCCTTACGAATGGGCATGATCAGTGATAGAATCGTTACCCCTTGTGGCGATTCAAACCTTTGGTGCAGATCTCTGATAATGATCAAAACCTTTGATACAGATCCACGGGGTGATCACGAATGTTGAACGATGACAACGTCTCTACTCAGTCCACACGAACGGATTCCTTCAATCGCATTGCTAGCTGTTATGAATGAAGGCTTTGAGTGAGAGAGAGATACGAAATTCCAACTCTTCAGTTGTGTTGTCTGTCTCAGTGAGTTACAATGCTTCTACCCAAGGGGTTCTATTTATAGAACCACTTGTGTGGGCTTCAAGCCAAAAAGCCCACTTAAGTGCATTTTGGCCCATATCTCATAATATGCCAAAATCACTTAAGTATTTGGTACCTTACCATATTTCGTATTCTACTTAAGTACACCGTACATTACGATGTTCCTTAATTATTCTATCTCTCATCAATCCGTCCTTTGTGTGTGACCCTATAGGTTTTCGCGACGTTGACAATTATGTTAAATCACGCATTTAACATAATAAACAGTGAGCGGTATCTAGCAACACATCACTGCTACCCAAGTCACGAAAATGTCATGTGATCTGACAAAACCTCCTGTGATAATAATTATGTGTATAATTACCCCTTTGCCCTTATGTCTATATTGAACACAAGGTATAGACCGTGTCACCCTTGTCCAGTTCAATATTGGGCCCATAGACATTTATCCTGTTACGCAGAATTGGCAAATTCCATCTAGGACACTCATGTCCCTCATCATACTTCGTGGAGTACCCATCAATTGTCTTTATGGTTATCCAATTACGGACAACGTTGGATCAGCAATAAAGCACTCGACTCTACATCTAGGATCCATAGTGGTTTCAGGTCGAAGAGTGGTATACACTATTATCACCATGAGAATAACTTATGACACTTTGCATAACTTTCTATATAGTATTCTCATAGCGGGTCAATCCGGTATAAATATTACTCCTAATATTCATACCTATGTTTAAGACTTGATAACTCTTTATCCATGATCCATGAGATGTGATCATCAGTCTACAAAATAATAGTCTTAATGCTTTAATGTTATCCCACTTCACACTAAAGCTCGACTACGGATACTTTAAGAACAGTGCCCTTATGTTTAATGTGTTCTCATGATTAAGTCACACTTAATACATTAAACGGACTATCTATTCTAGGGACTTTATTAATCAACCATAATAAAGAAAATGCCTTTTATTATTAATAAATAATTCGATACAAGTACCAAAAGTATTGGCCTCTAGGGCTTACACCAACAAAATCATGCATCAATCTATTTTTGTGTAAATTTTTTGAAAATGATAGAGGCATTGTTTGTTGGGAGAAACCACTTGACCAAAAAGTCTGAATCAACTAACCTTGTGAGGAATAATCCTTAGTTAAACCCCTTTGAGCTTATTTTAGGATTCATTTGATTGATCATTGTGAAATCAATTGAAAATTTTGGAATAAATGAATCCTAATTTCTTTCGTATCAATTGAAACCTCAAACCGAGTTGTTTGCAAATTTTGCCTTTTCTTATGTCTAAGTAGGGAGCATTATTGAATAAATTTGGTTTTGGAGTCTAAAGTTGGGGAGAATAAAGTGAAAAGTTGATTAGAAACTTGGAAAAGTGAGTTTTCATGAAAGGGTGAATATTTAAAAAGAAACAAGAAAAAGAAATCACCCTTGAAACCATAGAGCAAAAAAAAAATGCTCATGGTTGTGTGGATGTAAAAAGAAAAAGAAAAAAAAGATAGGGGTCAAAGAAAGGGAAATTGTGTAGAGTTGAATGTTTGGGAATGCTCCCTTAGGATAAACAACTTTGTCGAATTCTCTTAATCACATCCTTTCTTGTAACCTAAGCCACATTACAACCCTTGAAAGACCTCTTGATTCTCATTTTTCACATGATTTGGTATTTGTTGTGATAGCCGCATGATTTGAGTTGTTGTTGATTTAATGGCTTGGATGAGTGAAAGTAACCCTTCATGTTATTCATCATTATTATGATGTGTGTGTAAGTTTGATTCAATTTTGACATATATGGCTTTGAATTCATTGGAATGATTTTTGCACTCAACCATTTTCCTTATTCATGTTTGTCTAGAATTGAGATAGGTGGATTGAGAAATTGCCAAACACTTTTGAACCATTTGAATGTCCTTGATAAATCCTTGTTCCAATCTTTTGTGTCATTGCTTTGGTTGTGAGGGTGAAAACTTTTGTTTAGGGACAAACAAAATGCTAAGTTGGGGAGAGTTGTTAGGACCAATTAGCACTACTTTTTATATCATTTTATTGGTCCCTTTTACCAATTTTTGATGTAATTACACACTTTTATTCTCACTATTTTGTATAAATGCAATTAGGTTTAACTTATTTTGTTTTGAATAGTTATTTCACATATTTGTTAATTTTGTAGAATTTTTGGATGAGAAAGCTTTTGGATTGCAGCATCATAATATGGAAGATTTTGGATGAAGCTTGCAAAGCAAGGAAGCTGAGGCAGCTTCAGTTCGCCCCGCGAACTGAATGAGGCAGCTTCAGTTCGCCCAACGAACCCTGCGAATCCAGCAAGCTGATTTTGGGTCAAAAGTGTTGTTTTGAAGGCCAGCTTGTTTTGCCATTTTGGTGTCTGTCTTGGAATAGCTTTTCTGCTTTGGATGAAAATGATCAATTAAGGAAATGTCAACTCTTTTAGGTTAGGAGAATACATTATTCTAAGAATTCATTCAATTATTATTCACACATTGACAATGGAGATATTTTGTAAGAGGGAAAACAGAGTTTTTCTTCTTTAACATTCTGCTTTGTAACAATGATGATGAGGAGCTAAACTCCCTTTTGTCAAGATTGGAGGTAGTAGCTATTCTCATATATTTATGTATTCCATTTGATTTATATATATGATAAAGATTGTTGATGTATTGAATACTGTTTTTGCCCTAAGTTAAAAACCAAATTTGAGTAGTTGTCGAGAGAGATTATTTGAGTCTTGACATAAAACAGATTTTCAAGTAGTGAATAAGTTGTAGAGATAGATTTATTCATTACTCTTCTTTGGTATTAAACATTAAAGATTTCTATATTGATAGTTAGGTGGAGAGATCGTCTAAGGATCAATATAGTGACTATCACAATATCATTTAGACATAAATGACTTTGAGAGGATACTTGAACATCATCAGTAATCTTACATCTATATATTTATCATAAGGAATCATAAGCATTTAGAATAGTGAACTCGAATCTTGCCAAGCTTTTACATTTGATTAAAACCATTTTACTGTTTTTAGTGACATTTACTCACAAGATAAATTTCCAACCAAAACAACTTTGTTACTTTCTAAACTTATAACATTTGGATTATAGAACGGCGGTAATATCAACCAATCTCTGTGGATACGATATAAAAATATTTGCCGAAGATATACTTTTCAACAGTTTATCCAATTGCCTTGAAACTTGACATGCTTATTCATAACATGTGACTTGAACTTTTGGCTTTTATTTGGCATTTTTACCATTTAATACCATTGTTTTGGGCACATGGACATATGTTGTAACATTTGGTGTCACATTCTTGACCTTATACTTGTGCATTTTCATTCACACACCATTTGTTTGCTTCTGGACCTAATTTTTTTGGTAGGATGCTTGTTTTAACATGTTGTGTTCACATAAAAAAATTCATGCTCATTGGATGCTTTTCTGTTTTAATGTGGATTTTCTATGTTTGATGTCCAATTTTGATCACATTGCTTGCCTTTGCCTTATCTTGTTCATAAGATGGCTTTGCTTTTTGATTTGGCTTTGGTCCTTTTGAGGATTCTTTCTTGTTTGATTGTTGATGCTTCATGTGAAATATTGACTTCTGTTTTGGTCATTTGACTTACCTTTGACCCTAGTCTTTGCACTAGTGGTTTGCACTCATCAATTGTGTTTGTGTTTCAGGTATTTAACTCCAATGGTTGGTTTGCTCATCATTTGAGATGCCATTTGCTTTGATTACTAACTCTTGTTGTGTTGTAGGTCCATTGATGTGATGAACTCACTTGAGTGCTTGCATTTGTGACTTGCATTGTGTACATATAGGAAATGTCCCACGGTTGTTGACTGTTTGGTTTTCTAAATGCCATATTGACTGTTTGGCTTTTGTACAGGTACATTAGTCATTTTTAGCTCTTGCTTGAGCCTTTTCTTTGGAGTGTGGTTGATACACCACTGAGGTAGCTTAGCCCTCTTACTCCATGTAGTCTGGAAGTCCTGTCGCCTTTTTGGCAGGCATTTGGCTGAAGTCCTCCTTATGAGACCATGTTTGTGATTGTTTACATTTGTGCTAAAGACCTCTAAATGAGGCATGTTACTTGTTAAGTCCTCCTAAGTGAAGAGGCAATTGACAGATAAAAGGGATTAGCAATCAATCCCCTGTTATTCCGTGAGTCATTCATTATGCTCGCACTACGTGCTGATGCTCTTGAACAAACACCTAAGATCTTGTATAGAGCCAGTCAAGTGGAATAGGATCCCACATTATGGATCCCCACACTTTCTTTGTCTTAAGCTCACCCAGGCCAGGGTTAAGAGCATGAGGTCACATCCTCATTTCTCCATTTCATCAGCTTCACCCTAACTCTCCATGTTAGTGGTTAAGAGCTTCAGCATACCCTTACGGTTTTGGCTTGTTTGTCGAGGTTGATATGACCCCTCTTGACTAAAGCCCAACCATTTGTGTGAGCCTCTTGTTCGTATATAGAGTGTGATGTTTGATTGATTGTTTGCTTACTTGTGAACCTTTCATGTGTTGCTCTTCATGCATATTTGTTCTTGGAGTTGGATGTAAGACCATTGATTGGCTTTCTATTTCCTATCTGTTTTCTGGAGTTAGATATAAGACCATATATTGGCATTCTGCATCCGTTTATTGTATTGTTCAGGAGTTAGATGTAAGTCCATATATTGGCATTCTGTTTCCGTTTTGCTTTTCAGGAGTTGGATGTAAGCCCATTGATTGGCATTCTGTTTCCTCTTTTTGTGGCTCTCTTATTGAGACTTTTGCTTTTACCCTGTGTTGCCTAATTCCAAAGGAACTTACTTGGATCATCTTATTGATCTTGAGAAAGGAACTCCTATTGTGGCTTTATCCTTTACCCCCCACCTCTTGCATGCTTAACCTTGACCCATATTTTCATCCTTAACCAAAACCAGAAAAACGTTTGTGCAAACATCTGACTTGTTTTCAACATTAGAAACCTAGGCCTTATGCCTTTGATTTTCAACTTTCTTTTCATATTACTCATTTTGAATTGAACTTTAAATCAACTTTGACCATCTTTGTGAATACTTCTAATTGGTTAATTCAACCCACTCAATTGCTTTTGTGGCCCTTGTCCACTTCTTAATCAAATTTTCATGCATTAGCCATAGATCTGAATTATCTTAGTGGTTGATGTAAATCTCACCTTTGTCCTTAGTGATGGACAATAAGTCTTCCATGTTTATTATAGGGCATAATCCCTCACTAGCATGTCGAAGTCATCCTCACATGGTGGACTTGTGGTTGTTCAGGTCGAGTTTTCTCCCTTTGATAATGAAATACCTTAAGGCTTTTATTTAAAATCAATCCACACATTGTTTTGAAATTTTTTACCCGAACTACGGGGTTTTGATCCTTATCTTTCATGATAAGGTACGTAGGCAATGGGTTCATCCATCCAAACACAAAAATGTAAATAAACTTGTACATTCTTCTCTCATCTCTTCAATCATGTTTGCACAAAAATACTTTCATAAACAATAACCTTTGCAATAAGTTGTGAAAAGGGCTCCCTAGGAGTACCTAGGATGTTGTGGGTGCCTAACACCTTCCCATGACATAACCAACCCCCTTACCCAAATCTCTGTCTTTTGCTAGTTTTGTTTGTAAATCTTTATAGGTTTTTGTTCGCTTTCTAACCAATCCTTTGGATAAATAGAAGTGCGGTGGCGACTCGACTTTGTATGATTTACCTTGGATCTAGTTAATATTTCCAATGGTAACGAATACACCGCTACAGAAAAGTGGCGACTCTGCTGGGAACGATGATTCATGGTGGGTTTTGCCAACTTTTCACACTTGTTGTGTTATACTTGTTTATGACATATTTTTGGTGCAATTTGGGATTACTGTATTGATTGTAATGTTTGAATTGCTTGATATATCAATTGCTTGCATTGCTTGGTGATCTCTGTGAGATGAGTTCTATACCCGAACTCGAGTGCACCTTAGGATAGGAGAATGACATAGTCTCGTCGACTTATATGGAGTTATTCCTTAGCAAGTTGACTTGCGAATCCATTCACTTGGTGGAGGTCATGTTGGAATCAATAATGTCTCACAAGTCATTTGTGGTTAGACATTACTCTTTCCAATATGTGCCTTAGAAGCCAAGGACCTTAGTTTACCAAGCCCATCTTGGCCTATTTTTAGAATCTTGTTACGCGATACTACACTCATAAGAGTCTCTCTTGAGAATATTTTTGGAATACGAGTATTCGTTCCTCCGATAATATTCGAAAGATGGGATGATGACTATGGGAACCTCTGATAGAACATGTTCGGCAAGTTTAAACCCTAGTACACTCTTTTTGGGTGGTTCTTAACCGAGACTCCATGCTCGTGACTCACAACAAACCCGTGATTCATGGTTGATCCGTTCACACCTCCTTAATATCAATGGAACTTGGGTGTCAATAAGGTGTAAACCATAATCCACCAAAATGGATGATTGATATTAAGGATGGTTGAACCGTTCGCATATCGTTAATATCAATGGAACTTGGGTGTCGATAAGGTGAAAACCATAATCCACCAAAATGGATGATTGATATTAAGGATAATACGAGCTATCCCATGACCTTTGTCTGGTGTGCTTTGCTTGATCCTTGAGTGTGATTGTTGCATTCATGCATTCATGCATTCATCTGCATCCATATCATCAGAAAAAAAGAAATTTTCAAGGAACTTAAGGGGTTTATTTGCAAAATTTTCAGATATGGAAAGACAAAAAAGGCATACAAAGAAGTACAGCTTCAGACAACCTGATCTGAAAGAGTTAAGGAATCTGACATCGTATGTACTAGATCCCTTGGGTTTCAATGCTCGTTTTGGGAAGCTTCTGCCTCTTCTGACTATTCAGGTTGACGAAGGGATGATGGGTACTTTGGTGCAGTTTTATGATCCTCTGTACCATTGCTTCTCTTTTCCAGACTTTCAGCTGTTGCCTACCCTTAAGGAGTATGCTTATCTGGTGGGTATACCGATTCTGGATCAGGTGTCGCTTAGTGGCTTAGAGAGTATTCCTACTTCTCAAGAGATAGCATAATTGTTGCACATAGATGAGTCCTTGGTTAAAGCTCATGTGACTACCAAAGGTGGAATTCAAGGTCTCCATTCTGAGTTCCTCATCGCTCAAGCTACTGTTTATGGGAAGGCCATGAGTGAGGACGCCTTTGAAGCCATATTTGTACTTCTCATCTATGGATTGGTATTGTTCCCCAACATCGACAAATTTGTGGATGTGAACTCTATTAGGATCTTCTCTGATCTTAATCCCGTTCCGACTCTGTTGGGTGATACCTATTTCTCTTTGCATCTGAGGAATGCAAAGGGTGGTGGTGCTATTGTGTGTTGTTTGCCTCTGTTGTATAAGTGGTTTATTTCTCACTTACCTCAGACGCTCGCCTTCAAGGAGAACAAGGGATGTCTACGGTGGTCTACGAGACTCATGTCTCTCACTAATGATGATATCTCTTGGTATAATCGTGTATATGACGGTGTCCAGATTATCGATTCTTGTGGTGAATTCTCCAATGTGCCTCTTCTTGGTACATGTGGTGGGATTAGCTACAACCCTGTGTTAGCACGTCGTCAGCTTGGGTTCCCCCTAAAGGATAAACCTAATAACATTCTGTTAGAGGGTGTGTTCTTTCAGGAGGGTAAAGATCCCCAAGGCTTGAAGAGCAGAATGGTTCGCGCTTGGCGTAAGATCCATAGGAAGGGCATGAATGAGTTGGGTCCTAAGAACTGCATTGCTTTGGAACCGTATACTGCTTGGGTAAGGAAGAGAGCATCTGAGTATCTCATGCCTTACGACTATCCGAGACCTACACCTATGATTGTGACTGTGCCTTCAACCCTCCCTAACCAAGGAGTAGAGGAGTTGAGAGACGAAGACCTTTCACGTGCCTGGATCCGTGAAAGAGAAGAGTTGCTTCAACAGCTTAAGGAGAAGGATGCTCTGATCGAGTTCCTCGAGCATCAGGTCATTGATGATCCTGATGATGCATGGACTTCTCTACTTCCTCAGTCTTCCAAGTTCTGGAAAAGGAGGTATGACAGACTCGCCAAAGAGAAAGCGGATATGGAAGCAGCGTATGAGAGAGAGGTTAAGAGGCTTCGTGCAGCTTATCTTCCTGTGTCCCGAGCTTCTAGGGATCCATAGGATGTTTATTTTCCTTTTCTCTTGTAATGATTGACAATGTTGTACTTCTTTCTCAAATATATTTGATGAGATATTTTCCATATGCGATCAAATGCTTAATATTCAAAATTTGCAAATAATACCCTAAAGTTCCTTCGAAAATAAAAACAAATCATGTGCACGAGCATTGCATGCATCATTTGCATAAGCAGGTGTTGTTCTCAGCCTCTGGTCTTGTGGTCTGACTCTGTGCTCTTCATTTATTTTGAAGACAAGCTGACTCACCGGTACTACACCAGAGCCAACTCTTCCAGATTGATGGATCATCTTGAGCAAGAGAACCGCGAGCTCAAAGAGGAACTCGCCAGACTAAGTGCTTTGATGGAGTCGTTCCTGGCTGCTCAGAATCAGTCATCTCCAACACCTGCAACTCCTCCCCAGAGGACAGTCATTTCTGAGATTGTCTCCTCTACAGTGCCTGCTGCCAGTGCCCACTTCGTGCCAACAGCCATGTCGTCCGGGTTTCCGTGGGGGATGCCTCCCGGCTTTATGCCCGATATTCCTGCTCCAACATTTGCTTCGATGCCGACATCTAGCCCGGTCCTTGCTATTCCTCCTCCTGTCGTGCATACCGCTCCTAGGGTAGACGACACCATCTATCATTCTGAGCCGTCTGAGGGCCCAGATGTTCACGAGAAGATGGACGCGATGAATGACCAATTTCTTGAGTTGCGCAAGGAATTGAAGAATCTTCGAGGAAAGGACCTCTTTGGCAAATCTGCTGCTAAGCTCTGTTTAGTTCCCGGTGTCAAAATTCCTGTAAAATTCAAGGTCCCTGACTTTGAGAAATAAAAAGGGAACACCTTCCCTCTCAGCCACCTGGTCATGTATGCCAGGAAAATGTCAACTCAAACGGATAATGATCAGCTACTCATTCATTATTTCCAGGACAGTCTGTCCGGTGCTGCACTGCATTGGTATATGAGTCTGGACAGTGCAAACATCCGTTCCTTCAATGATCTTGGCGAAGCCTTCGTCAAGCAATACAAATATAATGTGGATATGGCTCCCGATCGGGATCAGCTCAGGGCCATGTCCCAGAAGGACAAAGAGACATTCAAAGAGTACGACCAGAGGTGGCGAGAGTTGGCAGCTCAGATTGTGCCTCCGCTGGAAGAGAAAGAAATGACCAAGATCTTTCTGAAGACCTTGAGCTCATTTTATTACGAGCGGATGATTGCTAGCGCTCCTTCTGACTTCACCGAAATGGTGAACATGGGGATGCGTCTAGAGGAAGGAGTCCGTGAAGGACGGCTGACCAAAGATGAAGGCTCTTCTACCAAACGATACGGGGCGTTTGATAAGAAGAAAGATGGAGAGGCACATGCTGTACAATCCCATGTGAAACCCAGAAGACCCTCGGTGAGGAGGAAGCCTGTGCGTTCAGCCAGCAACCAGCACCAAGTGGCTCACATAGCACCTGTCTTCAGAGACAATCAGCAATATCATCATCAGCACAACAATAATCAACAACTGTCTCAGCAGTATCAGCAACAGCATCGTCCTCAACAGCAGGCCTACCAGCCTCGCAATAGTAATCAAGCCAGTACGAGTTATGAGAGGAAGAAGATCACTTTCGATCCGATTCCAGTGTCATATGCAGAACTGTATCCCTCTTTGATAAAGCGGAAATTGATTACTTCGAGAGACCCGCCAGCTATACCGGTCAACCCTCAGTGGTGGTATAAGCCTGATTTGCACTGTGTCTATCATTCGGGTGCTCCCGGTCATGATGTGGAGAACTGCTTTCAGCTGAAGACTAAGGTTCAAGACCTTATGAGATGCGGCATTTTGAGCTTTTAGGACGCATGTCCTAATGTTAAGAAGAACCCATTTCTCGAGCATGGGAAATCCGTTAACATGGTCCAGGGCTGCCCTGGCAAATACAAGGTCAAATATGTTAACCATATTCGTCAGTCATTGGTCGAGTTGCATCGTCTATTGTGTGATTACAGTCATCTGGAGCACGACCATGACAAATGTCGTATCGGCTCTATTAATCGTCTGGGCTGTCGCCAAGTGCGCAAAGATCTTCAGGAATTGCTAGATGATGGTGTCATTGAGATCCTTCAAAACAGAAATGTTGATAAAGATGAACCAGAGGTTAATGTGATTTCTCCGGTGTTCAGGATCCCTGAGCCTGTTGTCATTCGATATGATGGTAGCAAGCAGAAGGTTTCTCCTGCGCTGATTAATCAACCTGCCGGTCCTGTGCCTTATTCTTCTGACAAGGCAATCCCATTCCGATACAATGTTGTTGCTGTGGAAGATGGGAAAGAGGTGACTCTGCCGTCCTCCTCTGTTGTGAACATTGCTGATGTGAGCGGGTTGACCCGTAGCGGTCGTGTGTTTTCTGCACCCCCGAAGCCTCAGGTTGTTGCTGACTCTGTTGAGCGTCTGGTTGGGAATGTGGTGAATTCTCCGAACCCGGCACTTGTTGTTAAACCCCCCTCTGTACAAAAGACTCCTGCTTCTGTTGGCCCTAGTGGTAATTTGAAAGAAGACTGTGATGAGATGCTGAGGCTCATCAAGAAGAGTGAGTACAGTGTTGTAGACCAACTTCTACAAACACCATCCAAGATCTATGTGTTATCGTTGCTTCTGAATTCAGAACCGCATAGAGAGGCTCTGCAGGAAGTCTTGGATGTGGCTTATGTTGATCACGATGTCACTATAGAACAGTTTGACAGAATTGTTGCAAACATTACTGCTTGTAACACTTTGAGTTTCTGTGACTCTGATCTCCCTGAGGAGGGAAGAGACCACAACTTGGCATTACACATTTCCATGAATTGCAAAGATGACGCCATGTCCAACGTGCTGGTGGACACTGGGTCATCCCTAAATGTATTGCCGAAATCCACTCTCTCTAGATTGTCATTTCAAGGGCCTCCCCTGAGGCAGAGTGGAGTTGTTGTGAAAGCTTTTGATGGGTCGCGTAAGACTGTGATTGGGGAAGTCGATCTCCCAATCAAGATTGGACCAAGCGATTTCCAGATCACCTTTCAGGTTATGGATATCCACCCATCTTATAGCTGTCTCCTTGGCAGACCATGGATTCACGAGCTGGCGCCGTGACATCCACCCTACACCAGAAGCTGAAATTCGTGAAGAACAAGAAACTGGTTGTGGTAGGGGGAGAAAAGGCTCTCCTGGTTAGCCACTTGTCTTCCTTCTCATACATAGATGCTGAGGATGAAGTTGGAACGCCTTTCCAAGCTTTATCTATAGCCGATCCTGTTGAGAAGAGGACTCCTTCATTTGCTTCCTATCGAGACGCGAAACTGGCCATCGAATGTGGTGCAGTTGTTGGTCTAGGAAAAATGATTGAGCTTGAAGACAACAAGTCCCGGGCGGGCATTGGCTTTTCTTTTGGGGTCTTCAACGAGCGAGGGTTGTTCAAGAGTGGAGGTTTCATCCACACTACTCAGAGCGAGGAAGTTGTTGCTGTTCTGGAAGAGGATGCAAAGGATTCTGACAATTTTGTCATCCCTGGTGGGATCTGCAACAATTGGGTCGCTGTAGATGTTCCTACAGTCATTCATAAGTCAGAGTAATGATTCACTTTGTTTAAAAACCCTTCTCCCATGCCAAAAGGAGATGTGATGACATTGTTGGCAACATCTATACAATGATATTTTCATTCAATAAATTCATGTTAAATGTTTGTTTTTCCAATTATTTTCACTTTTTGCTTTTTTTGCATGAAATTGGTGATCACAAAAAACCCTAAAAACAAGAATAAAAGCAATCTTTTCATCTGCATGATGATTGCCTTGTTTGATTTCTAAAAAGTTTTTATATCCAAAATCATTATGCAGGTTGATTCTTAAACCCATTGAACATAATGATCCAACGCCATCTCCCAATTTTGAATTCCCTGTATTCGAGGCAGAGGAAGATAATGTTGAAGGGATTCCTGACGAGATTACCCGTCTTCTTGAGCATGAAAAGAAGATCATTCAGCCGCATCTTGAGAATCTGGAAACAGTCAACTTGGGGTCTGAGGATTGTGTTCGAATGGTGAAGATTGGGGAACTCCTTGAAGAGTCTGTGAAGAAGGGGTTGATCGAATTGCTACGAGAATATTCTGATATCTTCGCTTGGTCGTATGAAGACATGCCAGGTCTAGATACAGACATTGTGCAACATTTCCTGCCGCTGAAGCCTGAGTGCATGCCTGTGAAGCAGAAGCTCAGAAGAACTCATCCTGACATGGCAGTGAAGATCAAAGAGGAAATTCAGAAGCAAATTGATGCGGGGTTTCTTGTGACTTCTACGTATCCTCAATGGGTGGCCAATATTGTGCCCGTGCCTAAGAAAGACGGAAAAGTCCGGATGTGTGTGGATTACCGTGATTTGAATAAAGTTAGTCCGAAAGATGATTTCCCTCTACCACACATTGATATGTTGGTAGACAATACAACTAAATTCAATATCTTCTCATTTATGGACGGATTTTCCGGATATAATCAAATCCAAATGGCACCCGAGGATATGGAGAAGACAACATTCATCACACCTTGGGGAACATTCTGTTATCGAGTGATGCCCTTCGGTTTGAAGAACGCCAGAGCCACGTATCAACGCGTTATGACTACCTTGTTTCATGATATGATGCACAAGGAGATCGAGGTCTATGTTGATGACATGATTGCTAAGTCACGAACGGAAGTTGAACATGTAGAGCATTTGTTGAAGCTTTTTCAGCATTTGAGGAAATTCAAGCTTCGTCTGAATCCCAACAAATATACATTTGGAGTCCGTTATGGCAAGTTATTTGGCTTTATTGTCAGCGAAAGAGGTATTGAGGTTGATCCTGCAAAGGTCAAAGCAATACAAGAGATGCCTGCGCCCAAAACTGTGAAGAAAGTCTGACGTTTTCTTGGCCGCTTGAACTATATTTCCAGATTTATATCCCACATGACTGCCACATGTGCGCCGATATTCAAGCTCCTCCGGAAAGATCAGTCTTATGATTGGACCGAGGATTGCCAGAAAGCTTTTGACAATATCAAAGAGTATCTGTCTGAGCCTCCGATCCTGTCTCCGCCTGTAGAAGGAAGACCTTTGATCATGTATCTGACAGTTCTTGAAGACTCAATGGGTTGTGTCCTTGGTCAACAGGATGAATCAAGGAAGAAAGAATCTGCTATCTACTACCTGAGTAAGAAGTTCACTGATTGTGAGTCTCGATACTCAATGCTTGAGAAGACATGTTGTGCTTTGGCTTGGTCCGCTAAGCGTTTACGCCAGTATATGATAAATCATACAACTTGGTTGATATCCAGAATGGATCCAATCAAGTACATCTTCGAGAAGCCTGCTTTAACCGGGAGGATTGCCCGTTGGCAGATGTTGTTATCTGAGTATGATATCGAGTATCGAGCTCAGAAAGCTATGAAAGGTAGTATCTTGGCTGACCACTTGGCACATCAGCCTATTGAAGATCATCAGTCAGTTCAGTACGACTTCCCAGACGAGGAGATTCTGTATTTGAAGATGAAAGAT